>NC_058105.1:90447000-91053000 GCF_020171115.1 Neogale vison | reverse complement strand
AACAAGCACTTAAATATAAAAAGTGAGGTTCACCGTGGAAAAGAGTATCACATTTTTGAAAGAACAGTACAGAGTATAAACCATTAATCCCAGCTGGGGCAAACTCCCCCATGTTACTTCTTCTTCTTCTTTTTTTTTAAAGATTTTATTTATTTATTTGACAGAGAGAAATCACAAGTAGACGGAGAGGCAGGCAGAGAGAGAGAGAGAGAGGGAAGCAGGCTCCCTGCTGAGCAGAGAGCCCAATGTGGGACTCGATCCCAGGACTGTGAGATCATGACCTGAGCCGAAGGCAGTGGCTTAACCCACTGAGCCACCCAGGCGCCCCCCCCCCCATGTTACTTCTTAAATAGAAAAATTGCTCCCTTAAATAGCGTGAGAGAGGATGAATCATCAGGATCCCTGGAACAAAGGGGCTCGAAGAGATCTTATACATGTTACTCATCATCTTAAGTGCAAAAATGCACATCCCTTACAGAGAAGGCTCACCTTGCTTAGAAACAGTGCTTAGAATTTAATATTCTTTGTCTTTTAAGAAAGAGTAATCACTTTATGGTGACACAATAAGAGATTTTTAATTTTCAGAGTATCTCCTGTAAGAGCAATATTATTTAAGTTGAAAAACAAATGAATATCCTATAATAGCCAATTGATAATATGGACCAATTAAGAATCATCTTTTCTTTATTATGTTTGAGGATTTGGGGAAATGTTTGTGGTAATCTGTTAAATTTTAAAAAATGGATTATAAAACAATATATGGTTAATGTGTAAAAAAATACATAGAGGAAGGATATGCACCATTGTATCAGTGATTCTGAGTGGTAGAAATATGGCAACCTTATGATGAGTAAAATTATGTGCAAATATATTATTTGTATTTATATCTATTTAGATGTGTGTATGTAGGTAATAGACACATAGAACAAAAAGCTAGGAAGGAAATATACCAAATTATTACACAAATTATCATTTGGGTGTTGGGAAATCGGTTTTTAAATGTTTTGAGCACAGTCTCCAGAAACTACCAATAAATTATTTACAGTAATCCTGTGTATACTGGATTCTTTCTTCCCACCCATTTTCCCTTTCAGCTTTGCCTTTGGTTTTGAGAATATATTTGCATGTTGAGAATGGGTATCCTGTGATTTTATTATCTATATGTGATTTTTAAATAAAAATAAAAACACCTCCATAGATCATCAAATCCTGTGACATAAGTTATCAGCTAACAGATTTTCACAGATGAGATGTAGTGAATTGTCAAAGATAGCACAAGTAATGAGACAAAACTGACCACTGACACCAAACAAATATAAAGCTTATTTCACTGTGATATCTGTGAATGTCACTTGCTCACATTACTTCCTTTTCTTCTTGTCTTGGTATCAGGCACTTTCCAGGTGACTCCAATTAATTGTGCCGTATGGAATCCTCTCCCCTTGTGTGGGCAGAACTGAGACTTGCTTCTAGACAATAGAGTATGGCAAAAGTGGTGTGATGTTGCTCCTATGAGTGTGTCATATGAGACTCCATCTTAGCAGACTGGAAAGAAACTTTCTTTGCTGGTCTGATGAGGTAAGCAGCCATGTTGAGGAAACCCATGGGCCAAAGAACGGCAGCTGGCTTCTAGGACCTGAGGGAACTCTGAGCTAAGACAGTAGGACCTGAGTGGCAAAACTCTGGAGACAAGAGAAGTGAAGAAAAGTAAGCCCAGTAGAGCTTTGTTTCCCATAAGGAGCAGACCAGTAAATGGCACAAGATAAATTATGAGAGAGATGCACAACAGCCACGTGCCTGAGGTACCGAGGAGAGCTTTCAGCAGACCATGTACCAAGATGATCTAACGTGGACTTCAGATCCCACCAGTGGTGAAGAGCCCTGGTAAATACCACAAGACCCCCAGCTGGAATCTCTGAAGGACTTGAGGAATTAGGAAGAGGTAAATATATACCAGAGCTTTAAAAGATTGATACTCCAACTTGAATTAGCTCACTAGCTAACTGAATCAAGGTAATTTATATAACCGCCCATCAGGAACTAGAGCTCATCTAGAGTTTATACGATTTCTCACACACCGTGGTATTTGGCAGAAAATTGCCAAGCACATCCAGAGTCAGGAAAAATGTAGACAGTAGAAACAGACCCCCAAGTAATTCAGACAGGAAACACAAGTCATGGTTTGTTTGTATTTTTTAAGATCTTATCTATTTATTTATTTGACTGAGAGAGAGCACACACAGGCAGAGTGGCAGGCAGAGAGAGAGGGAAAAGCAGGCTCTCTGCTGAGCAGGGAGCCTGATTTGGGGCTTGATCCCAGGACTCTGGGATCATGACCCAAGCCAAAGGCAGACGCCCAAGTGACTGAGCCACCCAGGTGCCCCCAGTCATGGTCTTTAAAATAACAGAATAATACAAACAAGAAAATACAAGATGAGGGGCACCTGGGTGGCTCAGTGGGTTAAAGCCTCTGCCATCGGCTCAGGTCATGATCCCAGGGTCCTGGGATGGAGCCCCGCATCGGGCTCTCTGCTCAGCAGGGAGCCTGCTTCCCTTCCTCTCTCTCTCTGCCTGCCTCTCTGCCTACTTGTGATCTCTGTCAAATAAATAAATAAAATCTAGAAAAAAAAAGAAAATACAAGATGAAATTCTTGGGAAAATGCAAATTATTTCCAATAATTATTTACTTTTTTGCCTAGTGCTTTATTTTCTTGGCGTTTCTAAATGGTCCCCCCCCCTTTTTTTTTCATTTTTCCAGGGTCACAAACTTACCATCCAATCTATGGAGGTTCTCCCTCTGGTATTAGAATTTAGGGTAGTTATTAACTGAGGGGGGGTGGCTGAGAAAGGGCAGAGGAAGGAGCCCCAAATCAAGCTAGAAACTTCTCCAAAGAATAGTTAGTTATCTGCAGAAGTGTTGTTATAGTGTTGCTATACTCCCAGATCCTCATGGACGGTACTATGACTCTCATACAGGGACCTTCCAAAGGCTCTATCCATCATTTCTATCTGCCACAGCCACTTCAAGCACCTTGATAATGCTAGGTCATGTAGCCGAGGAGACATGGCATGTGGTAGGCGAGACCTATTTCAAAGTATATTCTTGGGGCGCCTGGGTGGATCAGTGGGTTAAGCCTCTGCCTTCCGCTCAGGTCATGATCTCAGGGTCCTGGGATCGAGCACCACCCTGGGCTCTCTGCTCAGCAGGGAGCCTTCTTCTCCCCACCCCCCACCTCTCTGCCTGCTTGTGATCTCTCTTTCTGTGTCAAATAAATAAATAAAATCTTTTTTTTTTTTAAGTACATTCTTGCTTTGGGCCACACTAAAAATTGGCAGTTGTGTGTTATGCAGTAAGTGATCTAGCACAGCGTGACAGAAGTGTCTAACAGTCCAGCAGTGGTTCCTCAAAAGTAGTATTCTCTATTGTGGATTCCATGGCCTCCCTCCCAGATCTTAAGGACCTGAGACTCACACTGCAACTTTCCCTACCACTGACACCCTTGATGCCACAGAGTCGGCCAGATCACAGGGTCCAAGCAACAAGTCTGCTTGCGCTACAACCTGGGCTGGCTACAGTCTTTCCTGCTTTGGGGCCTCCTCAAAGCTGGCAGCCTTCTGTACTTGGTACATGGGCCAGAGATGTACTTGGTGTGGAATACGTTCCCTCCAGATGCCAAAGAGGCCTGTATTTCCCTATTGTGAAGTTTGTGTGTTTGAACTTGTGGTAGTTTGAACACGTTATTCCATTGTCCCATTCTTTTGGCTGCTTTCTCCAAGAGTGGGAATGAAGAATTAAACAGAAACATGATTAAGGATCACTAATCCCTTTAAGCCTTTACTAGTGGCACTGATCTCCATCATCCTCTAGAGTGCAATATTGGTTTCAGTTTACCGTCTTGGTTGGTGGGGGAGGGCGAAAGCAAGAGTTTTCCATTTTGTTCTCCCCACTATCAAGGATCTTGGTACACGGGCCAAGGACCCAGCATGGACGTTAATCCAATGGCTAAGACTGGGAAACAACCACTGGGTATGTCTGCAGTTGCAGCGGGCACTGTGAGTCAGACTTCAGCTAGCACTCAGCCCCCATTCCAACAGGAGGGCCATGATGATGCTTTGTGTCTGGGTATTAACATGAACTCCGAAAGCTATGTTCAGCAGTCCTAAAAATATCTGGGAACTCCCCTTTTCTCAGTGAATAGTCACCCAAATAAATGGCGATAGGTTTGGTTGTGGGGAGACAAGGGTGAGCAATAGACACCTGCTACAGCTGTAGGGTCCTTCCTTCGAGGGACATGGGAGACTCTCCAATTTGTTCCAGGTCTTAAATTTGGCTCAGATCTGGGAACTGAGCAAGGGACCCTTCTTAAAAAAGCAATTGCCCTTGGACTCCTGCTCTTTGAATTTTGCCCTTTTCTGATCACAATGTTAAACAACATTCCTACTGATTGCCCATCAGTTTTACGCCTAGAGATTCCAGGCTTATCAGCAGAGTCAATGCAGACAAGGAGAACTTAATGAGCTTGAGGGAACGTGTTTAGGTTTTTGCCATTTAATAGGATGTTGGCTGTGGGTTTTTGTAGATGTCTATTCAAAGATTTTATTTTTAAATTATCTCTACACCCAGTGTGGGGCTGGAACCTGCAACCCCAAGATCAAGAGTCATATGTTCCACTGCCTGAGCCAGCCAGGCCCCTCTGGAGATGTCTTTTAATAGATTGGGGAAGTTCCTTTCTACTTCTAGTTTACTGAGGGTTTTTTTTTTTTAATCATGACTGTGTATTAATTTTACCATGTTATTTTCCTATAACCACTGAGATGATGTCTTCCCTTTATTGTTAATGTATTTAGTTAAATTGAATTCTGAATGTTAAACTTGCATTCATTTTCATGTTTTCTTGGATTCCAGCTGCTAATATTTTAAGTGTTTTTGCACCAGTCTTCATGAGGGTTGTCTGTTCTTTTCCTGTAATTTCTTGGTCTGATTCTGGTGTCAGAGTAATGCTGGTGTGAAAAATTCACTGGGAATTATTTCTTCCTTATTTTTCTTCAAGAGTTTGTATAGGATTGATACTACATCACTATAAAGGTCTTGGAGGACAGTCTTCATGAGACCACCCTCACTTCTGATGCTAGTTGAAAGAACAGGGGTCCCCACAGTCATTGAACACCAAAGTTCATTAATTATATAGAAGGACTCACAGAATTCACTAAAAGTTATTATACTTATGAGTATGGTTTAGCATAGCTAAGGGACACAGACTAAGATCAGCCGAAGGAAGAGATACAGAGGGCAAAGTCCAGGAAAGTACCAAACGTGGAGCTTCCAGTTGTCTCCCCGTGGAGTCCTGGACAGTGTTTCTTTCTTGGCATTGATGCCTAGCGATGCGCACGGAGTACCGCCATCCAGGGAAACTTCCCTGAGCCTTGGTGTCCAGAGCTCTACTGGGGCTCTGTCACATGAGCTTAGTTCACTGCCCACATGCCCAGTCTCCAGGTCCTCAGCAGGTTGAGCTTATACATGACCCAAAGGCCACACCCTAAAACATGTTGTTGGTGTGACCCAAAGCTTGTACCCTAAATCATGGTGTTACTATCTGCCTGGCCCAAGGTACCCAAACAAATGAAAGCAAGACTATCGGGCATGACAAGCCAAGAGCTTAGAGATTACCTCCCAGGAGGCAAGGGCACAGCCTAGACTTTCTTTGGGCAAGATTCAATTATTTACTGTATGATCATTCTTAAATGTGAGCTAAGATTCACCACTGAAATTACCCGGGCCCTAAAGTTTTCCTAGTAGGAAGATTTAAACTTATGAAGCCAAATTCTTTACTAGATATAGGGCTATTCAGATTTCCTATTTCTTTTGGGGAAAATCTGATACTTTATGTCTTCTAGATAACTTGTCCATTTCTTATAAACGGTCTAATTTATTGACACAATTGTTCACATTTCATGGTTTTCTTATACATTTAGTATGTCTCTAAGATGTATGTACTTCTTTCATTTGTTATATTGGTAACTTGTATCTTTCCCCCTTTTTCGTCAGCCATCTGGCTAGAGGTTTATGAAGTTTACTGCATCAGGACGCCTGGGTGGTTCAGTTGATTAAATGTCTGCCTTCAACTCAGGTCATGATGCCGGAGTCGTGGGATTGAGTCCCACATTGCACGGAGCTCCTTGCTCAGTGAGAGCCTGCTTCTCCCTCTGCCCGCCACTCCCACTGCTTGTACTCTCACGTGCGCTCTCTCTGGCAAAGAAACAAATAAAATCTTTTTAAAGAAAGTTTACTGCATCATTTCCAACATATTTATCTTCCATTTCTCCCATCCAAGTACTAACCAGGCCCGACCCTGCTTAGCTTCCGAGATCAGACGAGATCGGGTGCGTTCAGGGTGGTATGGCCGTAGACTATCTTCCATTTCTTACATCATCATGTTTCCTTTCAGTCCTCAAGTATAATATTTTTTTAAAGATTTTATTTATTTATTTGACAGAGATCACAAGTAGGCAGAGAGGCAGGCAGAGAGAGAGGAGGGGAAGCAGGCTCCCTGCTGAGCAGAGAGCCCGACGCGGGGCTCGAACCCAGGACCCTGGGATCATGACCTGAGCCGAAAGCAGAGGATTTAACCCACTGAGCCACCCAGGTGCCCGTATTTATAATATTTTAACAGGTGTTTTAAAGTCTACATATTTGTCCTTTCTTGGTCTGCTTCCATTATCTGATTATTTTTCTTGGCTATGAATCACATTTTCCTGTATCTTCGCATCTTAATATTTGATTGGATGCTGGACATAGTAAACTTACACTGCTGAAGGCTAGATTTTTGTTATATTGCTTTAAAGGATGCTGGCCTTCATTTTGGCAAGCAGTTAAGAGACTTGGAGATCAAATTAGTTCTTTCAAGGGTTGTTTTTTAGCTTTGTTAGGGTAGGTTTATGGTAGCCTTTACTCTAGGGCTAATTACCCCCACTGCTAAGACTTGCTCCTGACTCCCCATGTGTCCACTGATTGCTTAGGGTATTTAACTGGAATTGTCCATTCTGACCTGCCAGAACTCACATATTCCAGTCCTGTGTGGCCTGGGAACCCCTCAGCTTCCTAGCTCCCCAGTTGTTCTTTTCCTGGCCTTGTGGAGTTTATATATTATATGTATGTGTGTGTGTGCATGTGTGTGTGATATAGTATATATTATATACACACATATTATATTATATTGCATATATTTTATACATGCATATATTATATATGTATATATAATATATTGTATATATTATATATTACATATATTATACACACACACCTTAATATCCAGTTAAAACCTGATAGGGACTCCCTATTCCTTCTTTTTTTTAAACAGGAGAAAATGCAATTTAACAGGCCTTAGAATGGGGAATCCACACTGACAGAAAATTCCAAATACGATATGGCAACAAGAAGCGTCTATGAGCTAAGGAGAAAGGTAAGGGCCTGAGGACACAAAAGAAAAGAAAGTCATTAGCAAGAAGGTGAAAGGAGATGTCTGGAAAAACAAGATTGTTCTATTATGCAGATGAGTTCCCTTGGTAAAGGGGGCCTCTGTAACTACTCTTCCTGTTGTAGGCTCTCCTCTCCAGTGTGGTTAGGCCATTCTGAGGGAGGCAGAGCACCTTCCCTGACCTGCTGAGTTTTTATTACTTTTAACTGGCACCAAGCTTTATGCCAAAGTGGCACATTTTGGCCTGTCTCATCCTGTACCCACTCAGTTCCCCCATCTGGAACTTCCCAGGAAGTTCCACATACTCAAAGCTGAGCTAGGAAAGAGCTAGTCTCATTGAGGCTGTCTCAGTCCTGACAACAGGTCCGTTTAAATTCATTCTGAGAGATGATAATGAAGATATGTTTTCAAAGTTAGGCCTCTGGTTCAAGAAATCAGGAATTAGGGGTGCCTGGCTGGCTCAGTGGGTTAAAGCCTCTGCCTTCGGCTCAGGTCATGATCCCAGGGTCCTGGGATCGAGCCCCACATCGGGCTCTCTGCTCAGCAAAGAGTCTGCCTCCTTCTCTCTCCCTGCCTGCCTCTCTGCCTACTTTTAATCTCTGTCAAATGAATAAATAAAATCTTTAAAGAAAAAAAAGAAATCAGGAATTAAACAAGAGGCACTCCTACGGAAACAAAAGAAAGCCAATGGTGAATGATCAGGTCATAATAGAAGTCAGTCTCTGAGTCCTGAGGACAGCTGGTGGATTCCAGCTGGTGGAAAAGATTGCTAGCTGTCAAGTTGAAACTTCAGATATACCGAGAGCAGCAGGGGCAAGTCTGACCCATCTCCTGGTTTGCAGTTCAAATGTCTCGAGATCGCTAGATGTCCCACACAGCAACAGGCATGGAGATTGCCCTCGCGCGGGTGGTCGTGGGGATTCCTCTTAAGCTTACATCCAGTTGTTCATGTTTAGTTTGCAAGGCTCCAGGAAAGCCTTCAGCTTTCGTTTTCAAATGAATCCAACTCAAAGGTGGGAGAAAAATAAAAAATGTTGGTTTGGAGAGTTGCTGTCAGGCACTAGAAGAAATCAGGATCTGGTCCAGTCTATAATAAACAGTATTAGGGGGCACCTGGGTGGCTCAATAGGTCATGATTTTGAAATTGAGCCCCTCCTCAGGCTCTACACTCAGCACAGTCTTGTCACGCTCCCTCTTCTCTACCCCTGACCCACTGCATGCCCACTCACTCGCTCTCAAATAAATAAATAAGATCTTCGTTTAAAAAAATATCAGAATCTAATATTTACTCGGGTATGTTACTGAAACATTTTTTTCTCTATAATCACCCTCATTTTTACCAAAGACAGCCAAATTAACATTTGATTGTAAAATAAGTCTAATTTTAACAACTTGGCCGAATTATTTACAGAACCTCGACAGGAATAGTGATTGGCCATATAGGTTCTTTTAAATCTGCTTTGCTGGAATTTTTCATAAGGAATTTCTAGATTGAATTTTTAATAGCCTTATGAGGCCAGAAGCCAAGTCAAAACATGCACCAAATGCTTGCCGGACTGCCTGTAACACCTACAGATTTTGGAGAATTCTCTTCTCGAGGAGGGGGACTCCCTACTTCTGTTGCTCTTTTTTGTGTGTACTATTATGCCCTGAAACTTCGAGTTGCCTCAGCCTTCTTGAGCACTCATCTCTTTCTCCTCAACTCCATGAACCACCGAACTCTTCTTGGGATCCTCTCCCTATGTCGTATTTTGCTAAGTGTCTCCCAGCAGAAAGCCAAGGTGGTCCAAGGGCCCACCTCGAGAGTCTTCGTTCTCAGCTTTACAATCCTGCATGGCCTTTGTTCACCATATGAAAACTGTTAGCCTTGTAAACTGTATCTATGATACCTAGTTGTTTATAGTAGGTGGGAAGGTTGGTCCTGGTTACTCCACCGCACCATTCCATTTCCGGCCATGACACAGTAACCAGGACCGAACTTCTCCACATGCTGTAAACAACTAGATATCACAGATACACTATACAGGGCTGACAGTTTTCAAATGGTGTGATTTTATTACTCTTCCTTGGGATACCTAGACATTCTTAACTCCATGGCTTGATCTCTTTCATTGGCTTTTGAAAAACTTAACTGCTGTTTCATAAACATTCCTGCTCTAGTTATATGTGTTTTACCTTTTAGCTGTTTCCCAAATGCCTCTCACAATTTACTTACAGTTGTTTGCACTTTTTCCCTCTCTTTGGGACAAGTCTATGGTCCTCAAAGTCACTAATCATGTCTTCTGCTGTGTCTAATCTGCTGTTAAAACCCATACACAGTGAGTTCTTAGTTACTGTATTTTTTTTCAGTTGTAGCATACATATTTATCCCTTTTTAAAGATTCCAACAATTTAAATCCTCTTTCACCCATTTTGTCTTCTCCTTGATTTCTGTTATGGTAATGATCAGAGTGCTTTTTGCTGAGTCCAATATCAAACTCATCTGAGTTTTGTGTGTCAGTTCTCTATCGCTGCTGAAACAAATTAGCACAAGTGGTGGCTTAGAGCAGCACCCATTTATCAATTCCTAGTTATGCAGTTCAGAAATCCTGGTGGGCTTAGCTACCTTCCATCTCAGAAAGTGGGACTCAAGGTATAGGCTGGGCTGGGTTCTTATCTGGAGGCTGTGGGGAAGAACCTACTTCGGAGTTCATTCGGCTATTGGCCAAATTCAGTTCCTCAGGGCTGCCGGACCAAGGCCCTCACTTCCTGGCTGGCTGTCCATCAGGGGCTGCTCTCAGATCCTGGGTAATGCTCACAGATTCTTCCCCATGTCAGCAATGGAGAATCTCTCGTGTTGAACCCCTTCCATAACTTCAAATATCTGACTTCCTTTTTTGCCACCCAGCTGGAGGAACCACCTTTCAAAAGCACCTATGAAAAGATGAGACCCACTCAAATCATCTCCCTTTGGCCACAGAATGTAACAATACCAGAGAAAGGGGATCTCATCACATTCACGGGTCTTACCCACAGTCAAAGGGCCGGGAGGAGGCAGATCACAAAACAGAGGCCGTGGGGGTCATTCTTAGAAGCATGCCGACCGCAGTTGCTCACTTTAACAACCACATCTTTCTGCTTTTTCTCATGCCTAGTAATATGTATCAGACACTGTGTATTTAAAGACTGCAGAGTTTGCCTTTTCCTCTATTCAGCAGATAAAGTCTGGGACTGTCACCTCAAACGAATGAGGGCTGTACTGCAGCACTAAGATAACCCAGCTCTCTGTAGCGCTGTTCCTCAGGCTAGCCCTCCTGCCCTTCTGCTTGAGAGCCTGTTGGGTCTCTCTCTGACCAGGCCTGAGACTGCTTGAGATTTAGTTCCCCTTCATAGGTACTGAGCTGAGCTCTTTAGCCTTCTTCTCCACCATCGTACAGGCCTCTGGTTCAATCTAGACTGTTTCCGAAAGCCACGTGACACCACACAAGGGCTCACTTTGCCTTCCTGGCCCAGGCCGCTAACCCCCCTACACCATCACGAACTCAGCAAACATCCTATGGACAAAACTCGTCATGCTCCTGGGGCTCTTTTCATTTCCAAGTCAGCCCTATATAACCTCTAAAAGCTCTTTCGGACTTCTTTCCCCTTGTAAAGTCTGTCAGCTTGGGCCAAGCCCCATCCTCCGCTCATACCCAGAATCAGCAAATGCCTCCAGATAACAGACAGAAGTTGTCTGGTCACCTAGAAAACACACTTCACTCTCTAGAATTTTAATTCATCTAGTCTTCATTGTTTCCACAGCTCTGCAACAGCTCCAAAATATTTCTTGTACCATTTATCCCCCTTCCCCTCCTAGCTGTCGTGATTGCTGGCCTGGCAAGACCAAGTACAATGTCCATGGAAATTCAAGTCTGCTCATTACTTTCTATTAAACATCAAAATCCAAGACAAAAGGGAGACAGTAGCAAATAAACCACATACGATGTTCCCACCTTTATTCTGTCGGGTGAAGTCTGGAGGGATGAAGGGCCTCGTGGAAAAGCACACAAACGGGCTTTACAAAGGAGCCACAGACTGTGACTTGGAGTAGGGGGCTAATGCTTGCTATACTGCTTAGTACCTCTGCGTCTTAGACACACTCCTTATGATTGTTTCCTCAAGCTGTAAAACATTAGGATACGTGTGACTGTCGTTATCCTCCTTGCTTAAGAGTGTTGCTGAGAAGCAGAAAAATCCATTAATGTAACATTTTTATGAAACAAAAAAGCCTTTACTTACATGGAGAAAGTTTAAATTATGTTTGAACACTTGTATTTAGAGAGTCTTTGCCTTATAGAAACAAAGTCTGAGCCTTGATAAATGATTTTTCTGAAGGTTGTGAATTCTTGGCCACTTTGATCCTTCCGTGCTTCCTTGTCTGCTAATGCAGTTTGCCACTGAGGTTGGTCTTTTTCCTTGTGGTTGTCTATCCGGTCTCCAACTTGCCGGAATTCTAGGGAAACAAATGCAATGAATCATCATTTCTACTCTATATCGTGTTATGGGATAAAATTAATTCATAAAAGCCCTGCTGTGAACCCCTGACACTAGGGCTTGGGCTGATGCGGATGGGCTGTCCCTGTGCTCCACCACTGCCACCTCCTCCGGCTGCAAACACAGAGAAATGCTGGCTAATATTTAACGAAAATAGTTAACACTCAGTCAAGGGCGCCTGGGTGGCTCAGTTGTTAAGCGTCTTGCCTTCCACTCAGGTTATGATCCCAGGATCCTAGGATCAAGTCCCTCAACAGGCTCCCTCCTTGGCGGGGAGCCTACTTTCCCCTCTCCCTCTGCTGTTCCCCGTGCTTGTGCTCTCTTTCCTTTTATAAAGTAAATAAATAAATAAAATCTTTAAAGAAAACATCCAGTCAAGCTGGAGATCAATAAAGAATATTGTGACAAAAATCAAGAGGAGATTTAAAGTCAGGAGTGAACAGGAACTGATGCTCTGTGGCTTTGCAGTTGGGGGATTTCTGGCTCTAAATCATGAGCAGAGTGGGTTCTAGGCCACAGGACACAAATGGACAAAGTACTAGAACTGAGCTACCTCATAAAAGCTGGAAGTCATAAAGCACATTGAAGCTTTTGAAATAGGAACTGGAAAGAGGTCACCCTCCAGGTGATGAAAACAGAAGAACCAGGAGTTACTTAGAAGAAATCAGAACCTGGTCCTGTACCACAGATAGGGATGCATTCTAAATGGACATGCGAAGTAAAATACGAAACCTAGAAGCTGAAAAATTCCCCTAACAGTTGGTCCTGTGATACAGCAGCAGAGCACAGAATTAGTATCATGAAAGTCTGCTTCTATGAGGGATATCCCTGTCGGAAAGGGGCTCAGGTGGCCAAGCGGGACAGAATCCTACATAGGACAGTGTGATCTCAGGATCCCTAGGGTCACAAAAAGGACAGGGGTACCTGAGTGCTGCAGAGTTTCCAGGCACTGCAGCAGGGAAGCTGGATGCAATCAGCGAACTGAGGAGTGGGTGTTCAGCTTGGTGTTGCCATAAACTGCAAACTATTGCACAGCTGGGAGACCGCTCCCCAGGCAGGGGCCCAGCAAGCAGCAGAACTGCAGTGACACCCCCACGCCCCACCCACAGGAGTGGGTACACGCCACAGAAGTCTACGGGGTTTGGAGACTCGAAGTGGGGAAGTATGCCTGAGATAGACAAGCTCGGCCACAGGCCAGGTGAGCATGGAGTGTGGACAGAGACCAAGGAGACAGGAGTGATTCACTGCTTTTCCCTGAGGGTACCCTCAGGAGTGTAGGGTGTGAACTTTCCTGGGACTGGAGACTGGGAGGCCGCCATTTTCATTCTCATCCTTTAAGCGGTGTGGAAAAGCAGAAAGCCTTCAGGGAACAAAAATCACAAAGCATGGGGCGCCTGGGTGGCTCAGTGGGTTAGGCCTCTGTCTCCTGGGTGGTTCAGTGTGTTAAGCCTCTGCCTCCAGCTCGGGTCATGATCTCAGGGTCCTGGGATCGAGCCCCACATCGGGCTCTCTGCTCAGCAGGGAGCCTGCTTTTCCCCCTCTCTGTCTGCCTCTCTGCCTACTTGTGATCTCTGTGTGTCAAATAAATAAATAAAATATTATTAAAAATTCACAAAGCAGTCCAAACCTCTTACTTAGCCCTGATCCCTGGCAAGGGCGGTACAATTCCACATGGGGCAAAGACACCTGAGAATCAGCACCCGAGGCCCCTTCCCCAAAAGATCAGCAAAAACATTCAGCTAAGACCAAGTTTACAGTCACACAGAATGGCAAAACTCAAGCACTAGAGGAAAATAGTATATAGAACTCATGGGAGTTTTTTTCTCATTATTCTTTAGTCTTTCAATTTTAATTTTTTTCTCTTTCCCTTTGAACCTGTTTCTTATTTTATCAACTCTTTAAGTATTTTTCAATTTTCATTTTTACAGTTACATTCCAACATTTCCTTGTATTTTATTTTTGTATATATAAATTTCTCTTTCTTTAAAATTTTGGGATGCGGTTTCTTCTAGTAAACAGACTAAAATACACCCAGGATCCAGTGTATTGTTCTGTTCTCTTCACTTGTCTGATATTCTTTTTTCTTTTTTTTAAGTCTTTTTAAAATTTCATCTTTACAGTTACATTCTATCCTTTCATTGTATTAAATTTTCTTTTTGTACACATCTAAGTATTGCATCTAATTTTGGGATACAGTTTTCTAACAACCAGACCAAAATACACACAGGATCCACTGTACTGGTCTGTTGTGTTCACTTGTCTGATTATATTCTCTTTTTTTAATTTTAATTTTCTTTTCAGTTTCGGGTGTCTTCTGATTTATTAGTGTATATTCCTCTGGAGTGGTTGTTGCCATTTTAGTATTTTGTTCTCCTGCTCATCTATTCTTCTCTGGACAGAATGACAAGACAGAAAAACTCACCTCAAAAGAGAAAACAAGAGGTACTATTGATTGCCAGGGACCTAATCAATATGGAAATTAGTAAGATGCTGGAACTAGAGTTCAGACTAATGATTATAAAGATACAAGTTGGGCTTGGAAAAAACATAGAAGACACTAGGGAATCCCTTTCCGGAGAAATAAAAGAACTAAAATCTAATCAAGTTGAAATTTTAAAAAAGGCTATTAATGAGATGCAATAAAAAATGGAGGCTCTAACTTCTGGGATAAATGAGGCGGAAGAGAGAATTAGTGATACAGAAGACCAAATAATGGAAAATAAAGAAGCTGAGAAAAAGAGAGATAAACAACTACTGGATCACAAAGGAAGAATGTAAGAGATAAGTGATACCACAAAGCGAAACAATATTAGAGTAACTGGGATCCCAGAAGAAGGAGAGAGAGAGAGAGAGAGAGAATGAATAATGGAGCAAATTATACTTGTGAGCTTCCCTAATCTGGGGATGGAAACAGGCATTCAAGTTTAGGAGGCACAGAAAACCCCCCTCAAAATCAATAAAAACAGGTCAACACCTTGACATATAATAGTGAAGTATGCAAATCTCACAGACAAAAATGAAAAAATTCTCACCAAGACACCAGCCAATAGGATCCATGAGTACATTAAAAGGATTATTCACTTACCAAGTGGGATTTATTCCTGGACTGCAAGGTTGGTTCAACATCCACAAATCAATCAATGTGATATGACACATTGATAAAAGACAAGACAAGAGCCATACAATCTCCTTAACAGATGCAGAAAAAGCATTTGACAAAGTACAGCATCCTTTCTTGATTAAAACTTTTCACAGTGTAGGTATAGAGGGAACATACCTCAATATCATAAAAGCCATCTACCAAAAGCCCAGAACGAATATCATTCTCAATGGGGAAAAACCGAGAGCTTTTCCTCTAAGGTCAGGAACACAACAGGGATGTTCACAATCACCACTGTTGTTAAACATAGTACTAGAAGTCACAGCCTCAGCAATCAGACAACAACAACAAGAACAAAAAAATAAAAGGCATTGAAATTGGCAAAGAAGAAGTTACATTCTCAATCTTCGCAGATGACATGATACTCTATGTGGAAAACCCAAAAGACTCTACCCCAAAATTGCTAGAACTCATACAAGAATTCAGCAGAGTGGCAGGATATAAGATCAATACACAATCAGTTGCATTTCTATACACTAACAATGAGAGAGAAGAAAGAGAAATTAAGGAGTCAATCCCACTTACAATTGTACCCAAAACCATAAGATACCTAGGAATAAACCTAACCAAAGAGGCAAAGTATCTATACTCAGAAGACTATAAAACACTCATGAAAGAAACTGAGGAAGACACAAAGAAATGGAAAAACGTTCCATGCTCATGGATTGGAAGAACAAATATTATGAAAATGTCTATGCTACCTATATATAACCTATATATTCAACGCAATCCCTATCAAAATACCATCAACTTTTTTCACAGAACTGGAACAAATGATCCCAAAATTTGTACAGAACCACAAAAGACCCCAAATAGCCAAAGGAATGTTGAAAAGGAAAACCAAAGTGGGTGGCATCATAATTCTGGACTTCAAGCTCTATTACAAAGCTATAATCATCAAGACAGTATAGTCTTGGCACAAAAACACATCCACAGATCAGTGGAACAGAATGGAGATCCCAGAAATGGACCTCAAATCTATGATCAACTAAACTTCAACAAAACAGGAAAGAATATCCAATGAAAAAAAGACAGTTGCTTCAACAACGGGTCTTAGGAAAATTGGACAGCCACATGCAGAAGAATGAAACCAGACCATTTTCTTACACCATACACAAAAAATAGACTCTAAATGGATTAAAGACCTAAATGTGAGACGGGAATCGATCAAAATCCTAGAGAACACAGGCAACAACCTGTGCGTCCTCGACCACAGCAACTTCTTGCTAGGCATGTCTCCAATGGCAAGGGAAACAAAGGCAAAAGTCAACTATTAGGACTTCAACAGGATAAAAAGCTTTTGCACAGCAAAGGAAATAGTCGACAAAACAAAAAGACAGCTGAGAGAATGGGAGAAGATATTTGCAAGAGACATATCAGATAAATGCCCAGTATCATTATAAAGAACTTATCAAACTGAACACCCAAAGAATAAATAATCCAGCCAAGAAATGGGCAGAAGACATGAACAGACATTTCTCCAAAGAAGACCTACAAATGGCCAAAAGACACATAATAAAATGCTCAACATCATTCGGCATCAGGGAAATCAAAACCACAATGTGATACCACCTGACACCAGTCAGAATGGCTAAAATTAACAAATCGGGAAGCAACAGATGTTGGCGAGGATGCGGAGAAAGGGGAACCCTCTTACACTGTTGGTGGAAACGCAAGGTGGTGCAGCCACTCTGGAAAACAATATGGAGGATAAAAATTGGAAACCAGACCTACCCTATGACCCAGCAATTGCACTACTGGGTATTTACCACAAAGATACAAATGCAGTGATCTCAAGTAA
Organism: Neogale vison; assembly: GCF_020171115.1. NCBI lineage: Eukaryota > Metazoa > Chordata > Mammalia > Carnivora > Mustelidae > Neogale > Neogale vison. Next base: position 91,036,052 of record NC_058105.1, on the reverse strand, counting down.
TACCTGCACCCGAAGGTTTATAACAGCAAAGTCCACAATAGCCAAACTATGGAAAGAGCTCAGATGTCCACTGACAGATGAATAGATAAAAAAGATGTGGTGTATATATATATATATACATTATATATATTATTCCATTGTATATATATATATATATATATATATATATACAATGGAATAATAATCAGGCATCAAAAAAATGAAATCTTGCCATTTGCAACAACATGGATACAACAAGAGGGTATTAGGCTAAGCAAAGTAAGTCAATCAGAGAAAGATAATTATCATATGATCTCACTGATATGAGGAATTTGAGAAACAAGACATAGGATCATAGAGGAAGGGAGGTAAAAATAAAATAAGATGAAATCAGAGGGAGAGACAAACCATAAGAGACTCTTAATCACAGGAAAAAAACTGAGGGTTGCTGGGGGGTAAGGGGTTGGTGGGGGGAATGGAGTAACTAGGTGACAGACATTGAGGAGGAGGCCATCTGTTGTAATGAGTACTGGGTATTACATAAGACTGGTGAATCACTGAACTCTACCTCTGAAACTAATTATATGCTATATGTTAATTAATTGAATTGAAATTTAAAAATAAACATAAACCTTTACTGAATACGTTTAAAAAACCTTATCATCAAAAAAGTCACTGAAACAAATGGAATTGAGTATGAAAAAATAGTAATAATAAAAAAAGTTGATGCTTACCTCACAACAGATATAAAAGTTAACTCATTATCAGTCTTAGCTTTATTTTTATTATTTTTAAAATATTATACCCATTTATTTGTCAGAGAGAGAAAGAGAAAGAGAGAGCACAAGCAGGGGGAGCAGCAGGCAGAGGAGGAAGCTGTTCGCTGCCAAGGAAGGAACCCAACATGAGACTCGATCCCAGGACCCGGGGATCATGACCTAAGCTGAAGGCAGACATTCAACCAACTGAGGCCTCCTTCAGTCATAGCCTTAACTATAAGAACCAAATTATATTCTGTTAGAAAACATATGGGAAAAATCATTCTTACCATGGGTTAGAAAGAAATTTCATAAATGGGTCACAAATGCATGAACCATAAGAGAAAAACATGCTAAACTGGACTTTATCAAAAATAAAAATGTCTTCAAAAGACACAAACAATCCACAACTTGGGAGTAAATGCTGGAAAATGCACAGAAGATAAAGAACTTGCAAATAAAATATATAAAGAAAACAAAGAGACATATTTAAAGATCTATGTATTTATATATGTATAAAATGATAACAATTATTATATAAAACTGGCAAAAGATTACAATAGACACCTCACCAAAGATAAACAGATTGCAGACAAGCACATAAAAAGATGCTCAGGATCAACAGTCATTATAAAAATGCAAATTTAAGGGGCACCTGGGTGTCTCAGTCAGTTAAGCATCTGCCTTCAGCTCAGGTCACGATCCCAGGGTCATGGGATTGAGCCCACATCCAGCTCCTCGCTTAGCAGGAGGTCTGCTTCTCCCTCTCCATCTCCCCCTCCCTCCAGCTCATGCTCTCTCTCAAATAAATAAACAAAATCTTTTTAAAAATGCAAATTTAAGGGACGCCTGGGTGGCTCAGTTGGTTAAGCTGCTGCCTTCAGCTCAGATCATGATCCCAGTGTCCTGGGATCGAGTCCCACATCGGGCTCCTTGCTCAGTGGGAGCCTGCTTCTCCGACTGCCTCTGCCTGCCACTTCTGTCTGCCTGTGCTCACTCTGATAAATAAATAAATAAAATCTTTTAAAAATGCAAATTTAAGTCACAGTGAGCTACCCATACACACCTACAAGAAAAGTGTGTTGTTAGTAGGAAAACAAAATGGTATAGCCATGTTGGACAACAGTTTTGCAATGTCTTATAAAGTTAAACATATGCTTACCATATGACCAAGCAACCTCACTACAGATATTTACCCCAAAAATATAAAAACATATGTCCACATAAATAGCTATACAGAATTTCACAAGTTTCACTGATAATGACCAAAAAACATGAACAATTCAAACGGGAATTAAGTGCTCCTGGGATAAACCAAAACAAGGCAGCAGAACCAGAAGACAGCATACCTCCAGACTACTTGCACATTTTACCAAGGCAAAAAGAAAACAATACAAAAATGTTCCACACTTCACTCATACCAGGGAGAGTGTGAACATTTGTGCAGAGGCAGGTGTCAGAAAGAGCGAATTAGAAAAAAGGGGGCCGTTATGCTGTGCACACAGGCATGTCAGCAGAGGAGACAGTCCTGTGAGGCTGGCAGTGTCACTCGTCACCCTGATCCTGTCCTTGCAGGACAGGGGCAGACCCCCTGCCTCATGGCATCGTCCCTCCATCCACTTGGACATCTCATCTCTCTCCTCCAATGGGGTCCAACTGCCCACCATCACACAGTGGGCATGCTCTCCCTCAGCTGGAGGAGGGACAGAGGCCACTACAGGTCCAGCTCTTCCTGGACCTACTCATCCTCTAAGCTTCCACCCCCTGGCCTAGGGTCCGGGTCTGTCCCGGGAACCTACACCCCCTGCACTGGGTTCTGGCTCTGTCTGGAGTCCCTGCCATTCTGCCCCGAGCTCTGGGGTTGTGCTCTGAGGCTCCTCCCTCTGCCATGGGCTCTGGGTCTGGGCTGAGGTTCCTCCTCTCAGGCCCTTCAGAAGAGCTCTCTTGTTCCTAAAGATGCAGGACCTAAGGATTCAGAGACAAACGCGTTTCAGCTGGGACCATCCCTGCAGCACCACATCTGTGCCTCTGACCCAGGGGGACTCACCTTCTGAGGCCTCAGACTGGCTCTTCTGTAGACTCAGAAGCCCAGGTGCAGGTGAGCTGGGACCCGCAGTCGGTGAGCCGTGGTCCCAGTGACGCACCCCGCTCCTGGAAAGAAGGACCACACAGGAGATGCAATCAGCAACCCCTGTGATGGACTGAAGCTGAGGAAAACTCCAGTGTTTTACTTTATGCGAGGAAGCCCAAGGCCTCATCTGAGTTGGAAGAGCGATGTTTAGTAGGACCCTATTAACACCAGACAAGGAGCTGAGCACTGCCTCTGCAATCAACTCACGGCCTGCTCTGTCGCTTTTATTCGTCCAGTGAAAATGGGGAGGGCCCGCTATGTGCCTATACTAAGCGCTGCAGATCCACCAGGGAACAAACTCGTCAGAGGTCCCCGACCTTGTGGAGCTCTATTTGACCTCTATTCAAGACAGACAGCAACCACAAACTTGATCAATTTCGGAAACGGTAGTTAGAGAGGCCAAGCGCTAGGCAGGAGGGAAACAGGCAGAAGGATCCCCCGGGGTTGCGTGGCTGTGTGACTTGGGACAGCTGCCTGAGCCTTTCTGTTCTTGCTTCCTCGCAATAAAACGAAGATAATCGTAGCACCTGCTCACAGGCCGTCAGGAAGAGGAGCGGGGACCGCAAAGGTGCCTCGCACTTACTAGGCACTCAGCAAACTCACTGACTGTATCACTCGCCGCCGCCCGCATTCCGATGCCCGCACTCGGCCTGTCGCCCAGTGCCGCGAGCCCTCAGAGGCGCGAACCCACCAACCCCGCCCTCCCCTGCAGCCCGTGTCCGCTCCGCCTTCCCGTACTCGACTCCCACAACCCGACGGTCGCGGTGGATAACAACAACCCGCGCGACGGCGCGCCGCCCTCGGGTCAGCGGAGCACTTCCGCTCTTGTCTCCTCGCAGCCCGAGGTCAGAGCGCGGCGCACGCGCACGGAGACCGGGCGAGGGGGCCGGGTCCGCACTGTCGATGGGCAAGATGGGCGGTGGCGCGGACAGTGATCCTGTCGGGGTTCCTCTGCGGCGCGAAGCGGCGACCAGAGCGTGCGAACATTTTCCGCGACGAGTCGCACATTCAGGCGCGGGACGGGCTGGGGCGGGGCGGGAATGGGCCTCCGGGCGGCGAGACGCCTGCGGAGGGGTTCAGCGGCTCCAGTCCCGCCGCCTCGGAGGCCTAGGCGCTGTGTCCCGCGCCGTTCTGCTGCGCACCGGCCACCCCGCAAAGCCACGCTCTCCGCTTCCTTCAGCTCGTCGGAATAAGAAACAGTAGCGGCTATAAACATTGGGGTACAGATGGCCTTTCTTTTCACGACATCTGTGTCTTTGGGGTAAATACCCAGGAGTGCAATTACAGTAGCCAAACTATGGAAAGATCCAAGATGCCCTTCAAAGGACGAATGGATAAGGAAGATGTGGTCATATACACTATGGAGTATTATGCCTCCATCAGAAAAGATGAATACCCAACTTTTGTAGCAACATGGACGGGACTGGAAGAGATTATGCTGAGTGAAATAAGTCAAGCAGAGAGAGTCAATTGTCATATGGTTTCACTTATTTGTGGAGCATAACAAATAGCATGGAGGACAAGGGGCGTTAGAGAGGAGTAGGGAATTTGGGTAAATTGGAAGGGGAGGTGAACCATGAGAGACTATGGACTCTGAAAAACAATCTGAGGGGTTTGAAGTGGCGGGGGTGGGGGTGGGAGGTTGGGGGTACCAGGTGGTGGGTATTATAGAGGGCACGGCTTGCATGGAGCACTGGGTGTGGTGAAAAAATAATGAATAATGTTTTTCTGAAAATAAATAAATTGAAATAAATAAATAAATACGGTAAAAAAAAAAAACAGTAGCGGCTCCCGCTGCTGTCCTCAGCGGCACAGGGGCATGGCCATCTTGGGGGCGGGGCCGTTCGCTGGGAGCCGTGCGGGTCCGAGGGGGCCAGAGAGCAGGGGTCAGGCCCCGTCGGGGGAAGAGTCCCGGAGGAGAGCCTGGAACCCGGGCTGGAGGGCAGCCACACCCACAGACGCGGACGCCTCTGCCCGATTCTCCCGAAAGAAATCGCGCTGCTCCAGTTTCAGGGACCCCGGGCGTCCCGGGAGAGTGTGGTTTTGCTGGCAGCACCGCCTAAGGAAGCAGAGAGTTTTGGTCTCTGACAGTGGCAGGCACTGGTAGCGTGGCCGCTAATACAGCCTGTCAGTGCCGTTGAGGAAAGTTTGCTGTTTCCGTCAGGGTGTGGGGCGCCCTTGTAGCTGCCTGGGCCCCGAGCAGAACCCTGGGCCGTGCGTGGTCGGGTGTCAGGTCAGATGTGCCCGATTCCTTGTGAGCTGGAGCCACAGGTGCCACGCACTGTGAGGGAAGCCTGTGGCAGAAACCATCACGCAGTCCCGCGTACACGTCGGTAAGCTTCCACGGGAACATACTGCTTTCTCCCTGTCTTTCCCTTTGCCTTCTAGGAGTGAACTGAGGTTCCCCGGTGGTTTGGGGGGTTCCTAGCCCGGATCTACAGCGCAGAGTTCTGGGAAGTGACGGCCCAAGCCTTTAGGATCCCGGGGAAAGAGCCCGCTTTCCCTGAGGCGCGTGAGTGGGTACTGCTGCCCACTGTGAATGCATTCCGTGTGCGTTTGTAGGTGACGGCCAGGCTTGGAGACGCCGCCTGTTTCTTTTAGAGAAGAGACGTGCTCACGTCCTTCTTTTCGGCCATCACCGTCGGGAGGCAGGAAAGGTTTAGCAGAGTTGGTATGCTAGTGTCCCGAGGACAGCTGAGAAACCTCCAGCTGCCGAAGTCCCTGGTGCTGGGCCCTGGTCAGACTCTCCCGGATCCTCGTAAGACACGGGCACAGGTGCTCGCACAGTAAGACTAGGCCGAGCGGTTGGCGTGGGGCCTGGGGCAGGACACGTGTTTGTTACTCAGGCAACGGTAGCATTTCTAGTGTGATTTTGCCATTTCAGACCCGAGAAGCGTGCAAGGTGTTCTTCCGGTCTGTCTTCTGCCCGGGATTTTCGGATATATCAGTCCATAGGGGAGAAGGCTTGTCTGCAGCACTTTCTGGTCCCTTGGGTCACAGCTGAGGACCACCTGCCTAAAGGGCTGTTGTGACTGACCTAGGGCACATCTTAGAGCCCCAGGCCCAGGATTTAGCCCACATTGGGCTCCTGGTTTGTGCTGGTGGTTTACGCCCTCTCGCACACACTCGGTAGCACGTTGGTGCCGTGGCTGTACCTTCCCATAGCGTGGGCTTCCCCTTTGCTGCCTTCTTGCACAATCGTGCCCGTGCCCGGTTCCATCCTTACCCAGGGTCCCCACTCATACTCACCTGAAAACGTTTTTTTCCTTCGGCCACTAGACTTCTAATGAAGTGAAAATTAATTGTAAAGGGTAAACCCAGGAGGCCCGGATTGCTCGAGGCCCGTACATTCCACAGAAAATCCTGTTGCAGGAGCACTGGTCGTTGTCTGGCTCCTGGGAGACCACCGCTAAGCCCCTGTCACATTCTGCCTAGTGAGACTGTAGTCTGAGCGTCGCTGTTCCAGTGTGGCCCGAGAGCGTCTGCAGACAGTGTGACTCAGGGTGAAGGTCTGGGTTTGCCTGCGTGAGGCCCTGGGTCGTGCTGTATTAGTTTGGCCTCTGGAGGGCGGTAGCCTGAGTAGCTACTGTCAGTCACAGGGATGCCCCCTGCCAGCACAACCTCCCAGCAAGGCCCCGGCCCCCAAGGCTGGAGCGAGCTTCTCTGGCTGGCTGGGCATGGCAGGTTTTGTCACACACATCGTTCCTGGGAGAATGAATCGGTGACCTTGGGACTCCTTTGGGGGGCAATCACTGCCATGTCATGCCTGGCTGCTAATGGGCCTCGCCCCTTCCCCCTTTCCCTTTGCTGCTTCTATTCCGCACGCTTTCCCTGCAGTAAGTCCTAACCATGCATCAAACAGCTCAGGAGGCCTCACACGCCTCTGAGAAGCGGAACAGTGTTTTTGAGTCCTGAATTCTAGGGCATCATGGAGTCCGAGGGGGGCCTTGGAGACCTGTATCACACCGTTGCTGCAAATGCTCAGATGGTTCCTCACTCTCTAGTGTGTTTTGCCATCCCAGGACGTGGACCTTCTGAACCCAGTGAGTCCGCCCTCAGCAATGCATGGGTCGCAGCAGCGGCATCTGGAAGGCCTAGAAGGCAGAACAGTGCTTTTCCATGACTGAGGAGCAGAGGGCCTGGTGCCATGTTCTGCTGAGAGTCCCTGGTACCTTCCTCTTCCTGGAGTTCTTCCCCACAGTGGCCAAGGCGACAGGCCCATCATACAATGCTTTGATGGTATTCTGCTCTCTGAACTATATGAGTTTCTGTCAAGAATGGAAGGCCAATGTCAGGTGTTCTCTTGGCTGCACCGCACTGCCCTCTGTCCGGCAGACCCTATGGATTGCCACAGGCAGGAGCAGACAGGAGTGAGGGGCACTGCTATAGTCAGAAATGAAGGGCTTTGGGGCCAGTCCCTGCAGTAACCTGTGCTTTATAGTCCCCTCCTCTCTTGAAGTCACTGTCTTCTGTGACTTTATCAGTTATTTTGGCCAGTTATCTTTTCAGTAGGTAACTTTTGGTGTAATACTGGTTCATAAAAGAAAATTATTTTCTACAGTCAAAGAGATTTTTACATTTCTGCCCGCTTTGGTTATCTCTATATGGATTTCCTATTGGTTAATTATGTTGAAGCACAAAACAAAATTCTTAATGTCCATCTCTACAATGAATTTCACATAGCTAAGCCAGGGATGACCCATGAATTATAATTATTTAAATTTCATATAGTAAATTATCTGATGATGAATAAAGTATGGGCAGTGGGTAAAAGAACGTACCCTAGGTTCATATTATCTCTATTTTATGTGAATTCGCTGATGCTGAGTAAGAGTTGAACGCATTCCTTCCTCTCTTCATTCATTACATTCATAGGGATTTCTCTGAGATGAATTGTCTCACGCTTGCCAACAGTGCAGCCATATTTGTATTTGGGATTTCCCAAATATAATACATTTGAAGGATTCTCCCCAGGAAGAATTATCTCACATTGACAAGAGTGAAGTCATGTCTCAAGGCCTTTCCTCATTCACATCCTTTATATGTTTATATATATTTATTTCATTTATATTCATTTCAGTATGAATGCTGTGATGTTGGGTAAGATGTGAGGATTGGCGAATTCAACACATTTGCAGGATTTCCCTCCAATATGAATTCTCTTATGTTGAGTAATGTGTAGGTATTGGCTAAGGTTTTTCCATGTTCCTAACGTTTTTAAAAAATATGTTATTTATTTATTTGACAAAGAGAGAGAAAGCAGAAGCAGGGGGAGTGGCAGGTGGAGGGAGAAACAGAGCTTGAACCCAGGACCTGAGGACCATGACCCAAGCCAAACGCAGACCCCCAACCGACTGAGCCACCCAGGCACCCCTCTGTGTTCCTAATTTTAACAAAGTTTCTATTCAGTATGAATTTTCTAATGCTGAATAAGTTGTAATCCAGAGCTAATTGCATTTGCAAATTGATTTAAATTGTAGGCTTTTCTCTGCACTTTCTGCATTCTCTGATGTTACATAAAGTCTAAGCATTACGTAAAAGTCTGTCTTTTTTTTTTTTTCCAAAAGACAGCCTCTGTCCTTGAGCAAATGAGTAGAATTCTTTTCATGTCCATTTCATTTCAAGGGGGTTTCTTTTGTGTAAGCAACTTGCTTTATTGTAACTAAACTTATTTGGAAATTTGTAATCATACATATAATATTGTGGTTCTCTAATTTCTTTTGTGAAAATGCTCTTGTTCAACAACCACTGACTTCAAATGGAAACCTTGACCAGTTACATTTGCTTTTTCTTTTGTCTGTGTGTTTTTCTTTGGTATAGATAACACTCTTTTACTTGAAATGCCTCTCCTTTACCCTCTGTATCTCAGAGCAACCTTTGCATTGTCACTTTATTTTCTGAAATGAAAATTGTATCATTCTCAGTATGCAGGGACCTCCTAGCTGGATACCAACTAGGGACTTTATAGAATCTAGATTAGCCATCATGTGCATGTCAGTGATAACTAGTAAAATACATATCCTAGGAAGAATGATACACATCAAAAAGCAAAAATACAACTCTAAATAAAGCTAAGAAGATTACACATCATCTGTATAAAAGAATAAACTGTATTCCTGAATATAAATGCAGTACTATAAAAACCCAATTGCACATAAACCTAATCCATGAACTTCAGGCAATTGGACTCTTACCTTTTTTAAAAAAAATTATTTTAAATAACATATAATGTATTATTTGTTTCAGGGGTGCAGGTCTGTGATTCTTCAATCTTACGCAATTCACAGCACTCACCATAGCATATACCCTCCCCAATGTCCATCACCCAGCCACCCCATCCCTCCCACCCCTCCCCTCCAGCAACCTTCTGTTTCCTGCGATTAAGAGTCTTTTAAGGGGCGCCTGGGTGGCTCAGTGGGTTAAGCCGCTGCCTTCGGCTCAGGTCATGATCTCAGGGTCCTGGGATCGAGTCCCGCATCAGGCTTTCTGCTCAGCGGGGAGCCTGCTTCCTCCTCTCTCTCTGCCTGCCTCTCTGCCTACTTGTAATCTCTCTCTGTCAAATAAATAAATAAAATCTTTAAAAAAAAAAGAGTCTTTTAAGATTTGTCTCCCTCTCTGGTTTCATCTTGTTTCGTTTTTCCCTCCCTTCCGCTATGATCCTCTGTCTTATATCTCAAACTCCTCATATCAGTGAGATCATATAATTGTCTTTCTCTGATTGACATATTTCACTTAGCATAATATGCTCTAGTTCCATCCACGTCATTGCAAATGGCAAAATTTTGGGGGGGTTTTGATGGCTGCATAATACCCCATTGTATATATACACCATATCATCTTTATCCATTCATCTGTTGATGGACATCTAGGCTCTTTCCATAGTTTGGCTATTGTGGACATCGCTGCTATAAACATTGGGGTGCACGGGCCCCTTCGAATCACTACATTTGTATCCTTGGGGTAAATACCCAGTAGTGCAATTGCTGGGTCATAGGAATATCTCTATTTTAAACTTTCATATCTCTATTTTAAACTTCATTCTGTTTTCCAGCGTGGTTGCACCAGCTTGCATTCCCAACAGCAGTGTAGGAGGGTGAATCATTATCTTCAATAGGCTCAGGGGCCTGTAGTTCAATTCTTCATTTTAATTGGCAGGGAAAAATATATATATAAAAACAGCCAAGGGTATTCTGATGATAGTTGTAGTAAGTGAGGACTTATACTCCATTATAAACTTCACTAAATAAAACGTGGCACACACAAAATTTAAAAAAAATAATAAACTATGGTATAGAGCAGATTTAAAAGAGATCATTAAAACAGAATAAGAAATCAGAATCAAGGGTGCCTGCATAGCTCAGTTGTTAAGTGTCTGCCTTCAGCTCAGGTCATGATTCCAGGGTCCTGGGATCGAGCCCCACATTGAGCTCCCTGCTTGGTGGCAAGCCTGCTTCTCCCTCTACCACTCCACCTGCTTGTGTTCCCTCTCTCATGATCTCTCTCTGTCAAATAAATAAATAAAATCTTTTAAAAAATCAGAATCAAGTATATGAAACACTAAATGTCTAAAGTTGCATCAAAAGAGTATGAAATAATTGAGAGGGGAATTTGTTTTACTCTATATTAAGTTTCTATAAATTCACTTAATGCTAGGTTAATGGTTGACGAAAAAGTAGAAGTGGTCTAGTATATATTCATGCATATATGGAAAATAATATATAATAAAAGTGTTGCGTAAACAAAGGAAAATAATATATAATAAAAGTGTTGCGTAAACAAAACCATAAAGTAAATCCTAGACTTCATTAAAACATCCTTAAGGAATGCTTTGGTGGTTAGTTGGTTAAGCGTCTGCTTTTGGCTCAGGTCATGATCCCGGGGTCCTGGGATCAAGCTCTGCATTGGGCTCCTTGCTCAGTGGGGAGTCTGCTTCTCCCTCTGCCTGCTACTCCCCCTGCTTGTGCATGCTCGCTCTCTCTCTGACAAATAAATAAAACCTTTTAAGAAATAAAATAAATAAAAATAAAACATCTATAAAATCCAAAAGAGACACCTAGCAGGTTTAGGGGAACATCTGACTCTTGATCTTGGGGTCATGAGTTTGAACACCATGTTAAGTGTAGAGATTACTTAAAAAAAGTTTTAAAAATAGACATGGATATTTCTGATATCCAAGTAGAATAAACATTATAAAATTACAAAAGAGAATATATGCCACAAAAAAATCGAGAGACAAACTGTACATCTGGGAAAATATTTGCAATATTTGTGACAGAGTTAATATCCCTGATAAATAATGTCCCCACAAACTCTTATGTAAAAGAGAACGTACAAATAGAAAAATGGATGAAAAATATGAAGACTAAATCACAGAATGAGAAAAAAGTTGTCATTATTTTGAAATCAATTTTGTTTTTCTTTTGAATGGTACGCTGTGTGGTTATAGTTTCAAAGGTGGGAGAAAGGAATTTCATATTGAGGGGGAAGTGTGAAGAATCTTATATCCATATCTCTAACTCTGACTTTTTTCTAAGCTCTAATTCTGTATTTCCAGCTACCTACTACACTTAATGCTTGGAAATCAAATTCACCTCAAATTATTAAGACCCAAACTCATCATCCTATTTTTAATCACACAGTAACATACAATCATTGCATTAAAATTACTGAGAACAGGGCACCTGGGTGGCTCATTTGGTTAAGTGGCTGCCTTCAGCTTAGGTCATGATCCCAGGGTCCTGGGAGTAGGTCCTCCATTGTGCTCCCTGCTTGGGGGGAGGGAGTCTGCTTCTCCCTCTACCCCTCCCCCTTGGGTCTCTCTCTCTCATACTCTCTCTCACGTTTTCTTTCAAATAAATAAAAATACTTTAAAATAAATAAAATTACTGAGAAGAACCTGGAACCCTATTTCGCTGGTGGGAATGTCAGAAGGTACAACCATGTTAGAAAACAGTTTGGCAGTTCCTCAAAAAGTTAAACAGAGAGATACCATAGGGCGCAGCAGTTTCACTCCCAGGTGTATACCCAAGAGAACTGAAAACATGTATTCACACAAAGAAAAGAAACTTGTACATGAATGTCCATAGCTGCATTATTCCTGATAACCAAAAGTGGAAATAAGCCGAATGTCAGTCAAGTGATGAATAAACAAACTGTGGTATATCCATACAATAAAATATTACTTAACCATAAAAAGGAACGAAGCACTGATACAATAAACAGTTGTGGATGAACCTTGAGAACATTGCAAGCCAAAAAAGCCTGACACAAGAAGCCATGTATTCTATGATTCCATTTATAAGAAATATCCAGAATAGGGGTGCCTGGGTGGCTCAGTCCATTGAGAGCCCTACTCTTTGTTTTGGCTCAGGTCATGATCTCATGGATCACAGGGTCCAGCCCCACATTGGGCTTTATGCTCAGCAGGAGTCTGCTTGAAGACTCTCTCCCTGTGCCCCACCCCCAACACTTGAACGCAAACACATGTGCTCACTCGCGCACTCTCTCTCTCTCTCTCTCTCAAATAAATCTTAAAGAAATACCCAGAATAGACAAATCCTTAAAGACATGATGTAGATGAGTGGTTGCCTGTGGCTGAGGGGAAGGGGAAATGGAGTGACTGTTAATGGTTGATTAGCTTGCAAAGGCCGCCATAACAAATTGTCACAACTGGATGGCTTAAACAACAGAAATGTATTGTCTCACACACACAAAAAAATATTGTCTCACAGTTCTGGAGACTAGAAATCTGAGATCAAGGTGTCACCAGGGCCCATGCTCCCTCTGAAGGTACTAGGGAAGGATTCGTTCCAGACTTCTCTCCTAGTTTCTGGTAGTCCTTGGCTTGTAGCAGCATAAATATAATCTTCACTAGTGTTCTCCCTCTGTGTGTGTGTGTGTGTGTGTGTGTCTGTTTCAGTGTCCAAATTTCCCTTCTTAGAAGGGTGTCAGTCATACTGGGGACCCACCCTACTCCTGTGTGACTTCGTCTTAACTAGTTCCATCTGCGTGACCCTATTTCCAAGTAAGGTTGCATTCTGGGGGTTAGGGCCTTAAACATGAAATCTGGGGGACAGACACAATTCAGCATGTAACAGATGGGTGTGGAGTTTCTTTTGAGAGTGATGAAAATTTTCTCAGAGTTAAAAGAGTGGTGATGTTGCACAACATTGTGAATATATTAAAAACCACTGAGTTGGAGACTTTGTAATGACAAACTTTATGTTATGTGAATTAAATTTTAATTTAACAATTACAAAAACGCACCTCAAATCCTCTGGTAAGGTCATCTTTTGCAAGCATGGATATGCTGTTACTCACCACTTCTGTAGAATATAAGCTCCCATGAGGACAGGGATTTTTGTATATTTTTGTACCTCAGTGCCTAGAATACTGTTGGGAACATAATGGATGCTCAAAATGTGTTTGTTGAATGACTAGATAAATAAATGGGAGGTTTTATACCTTTTCTTAAGTTTGTGCATTTGAGAGATAATATCTTAAATATGTAACCCTTAAAATTAATCTGCTTTGAAGTACTACAGTCAAACTGGTACTTTAATTGTCTTCTCACTGCAGAAATCTCATTATGACCTTAATAGAGAGGGGTGGCAGGTCTAATTCAGGCTCATAACTGCACAGATAGCCTTTTTAATGAAAAATAGAAAAGTAGCAGAACTCATCATCCCTAAAAAATTTCTCCAAGATGGAATTTCTGACCATCTTCCGTGTTCCTACTCTAATACTTGTTTTTGGATTCCCACTTTCTCAACTGCTCTCCTGCCTTCCATGTAACCTCTCTGGATGGTTTCCCCATTGGCTGAATCCAACTAGAAGCCAGAAGGCAAGAGAGCCTGGTAAATGTAGAGGCCCGCCTCCTAAGACACAGGCAGGATAGAGAAGGTGGTGAGTGGATCTGTAGAAGCAAAGAGAAATATCCAACTCTGATATAAGGGGATAAAATTTTCTGAATTGAATTGTCAAGATTTGGAACCCTATGTTAATTTGTGAATTGTGCAAAGTCTTCATGGATTTGGAAATGCCCTTCAGTGTTATCCCTAACTGAGGCAAAGGTGCGAGGACTTGAACTCCACATCTACCAGTTACTGGATATGGACTTCCCTTGGAGATGGGGCACAACTTTGGTCAGTAACTTTCTTCATCCTAGGGCAATTCCTGGACAGAGATTCGGATGAGTTATTAGCTGCCAAATCTCTAAGCGGCAGAGAGAACGAGTTACTTAATTCTCAAGGGGGAGACATCTGAGGGGCGCACTGCTGCATACACTGTGTTTTATTACATTTCTTATCAAGGCTGTATGATGCTTTCAAGACAGAGGGAATGGATGACGGTAGGAAGTAATAAAACTGGAACTGGAGTGAGGGCCAAGGGAATGATGGGAAAGGGAAGGCAAGAAGAGTCAAAGACTAAAGAACAAATGAGAGGTTCTGCCGGAGTCCAGCCTCGGCAGGTCCAGGGGTCCCCAAAGGATGGACGGTGTTGGCAAAAGGAATGAGAGAGCTGCTCAACAGGTTGTCTTCAGCAATCGGGCATCTCTAGTTTATTTGATCAGTATGCTTCCTATGTAGGCAGTGTTTAGGGTTACATGAGTACAGGAGGTTTTTTACAGTGAGTAATGGAATAAAAGGGAACAAACACAAATTAGTAAGAAGTAGTTATATAGAGAGGAAGGGTAGCACTAATCCTTGTTTTTAACCTTTAGTAGTACAATAGGAAAAAATTTATATATAAGGCACACTACATTCTGATGTGGCCATAAAAAGGGCAAGGACTCAGTGGTCTGATTACAAGATACGAGTAAGTCCTTGGGGACCTGAGAAGGCAGAAACATGACGTTTTTCTTTGAAGTTTTCTAGTCTTTGTTGTGTGCAGTCTGGAGACTCCACATCTCCGGACGTGGGAAGATAGGGAGCCCCCTATCTCCAATCCGGAGATAACTGAATGATTTTTTCCAGGCTTGTTCATGCAGAGCCATTGCCCTGCAGTTTTTAATGCCCCCAAGTCTCTAGCCCATGACAGTGGGTCAAGGGAGAGATATCAGGCCAGCAGAAATGGCAGGAGCCATGCAAACCATGCCGTAACCCTGAGAGGCTTGGCCATCTATCAGGGCCTCAGTGGCCCCCAACAGGGTTTAGACTTTCAGTGATCAATGAGATCTTTCCCTTACAGTAACCTCCTATGAGTGAAAATGGTGTGTTCCTATCCTCCACTGGAGTATACGGGCTCTGTTGTGAGTCTAGATAAACATATAAGAAGAAAAGCCTGTGAAAAGAACTTGAAGGAGAGTTTTTTCCTAAGGCAAGTTTTATTTTATTTTGTTGTGTTGTGTTGTGTTGTGTTCTCATCAATCCCTGTCATATCATTGTCAAATGCCTCCTTCATCTAACACAAGTCAAACCCTGGTCAAAAGGATGTATTCCTAAAAAAAAAAAAAAGATGAATTCCTAGTTTGGTAAGAATTTTTATCATAAATGGATGTTGAGTGTTTTCAAATTTGTTTTGCATCAATTGATCGTATCAAGTCATTTTTTTTAGAATGTTAATAGGACACATTACATTGCCAGATTTCTCCAAATATCAAACCTTCCTTGCATTCCTGGAATAAGACATTTGTTTATGTATTATTGGATTCAGTTTGCTAATATTTAGTTGTGGGTTTCTGCATCCCTTGTTCATGAGGGATACTGCTCTGTACTTGTCTGTCTTTCCTTTTAAAGATTGATTTTTAAAAAGATTTTATTTGAGAGTGCGCACAAGTATAAATGAGGAGAGGGGCAGAGGGAGAAGAAGAGGGAAAGAGAGAATCTCAAGCAGACTACCAGCTGAGTGCAGAGCCGGATGTGGGGCTCAATTTCACAACCCTGAGATCATGACCCAAGCCAAAATCAAGAGTCAGGCGCTTAACTGACTGAGCCACCCAGGTGCCCCTGAAGATTTTATTTTCAAGTAATCTCTGTACCCGATATGGGGCACACACTTACAACCCCAAGATCAAGAGTCACCAGCCAGGCACCCCTATACTTTATTTATAATGAATTCAGTTGCCTGGGTTGTAGCACTCACATCTTATATTTCCTTTCTAGGAGTTCCCAACATCCTTGCAGTGTTATCTCAAAGCAACTTCACGTCTCTTGCCCAGTTCCAAAGCTGTTAGACCAACAAAATATACCTGTCTCTAGATTTCCATGACAATTAGCCTCATGAAAAGGGAAAGCTAATTAAATGCTTCACTCAAAATGAATTTTCTCAAAACCAATACATAAAAAGTAGGAAATACTTTCAACTAGATTTTTAAAAAATTTTTATTTGACAGGCAGAGATCACAAATGGGCAGAGAGGCAGGCAGAGAGAGAGGGGGAAGCAGGCTTCCCGCTGAGCAGAGAGCCCAATGTGGGGCTCAATCCCAGGATCCTGGGATCATGACCTGAGCCAAAGGCAGAGGCTTTAACCACTGAGCCACCAGGTGTCCCTCAACTAGATTTATAAAAGATCTTTCTGACCTATATTCCCTTTTCTCCCTATCACATGTGTATAATCAGTTAATAAAGCATTTATAAAGACCATATTAATAATGCTTATTCATGACACTGACAATATCTAGCCCAACTATCAACCTCACTGGTATACAGCCAAGGGTTGTATTCATTTTCTTCTCCTTCCATCAGTCTCTGTATTTCTCAGACCCGAGGGGTATCCTTCCATTGTGGTGATCTGGTCCTGTCTCAGTCAGACTGCAGTGAGTTCCTTGTCTTCCTGAAAGTCATCGTGGCACAGTGATAAAAAAACATGTGCTCTGGAGCTGAACTGCCTGAGTTCGAAGCCTGCCTCTGCCACTTACTAGCTGTGTGGTCTTAGGCAAGTTAATTAAACTATCTAGGCTTCAGCTTTCTCATTCGTACTATTATAGGAATAATAAGTGTACCTACTTAGCGCTACTGAGGGGACTAACTGAACCGAATACCAATAAAGTATTTAGAACAGTGCCTTATCTGTATTTAGATATTTATCTAAATAAATCAGTGCCTATTTGTATTTAGGTACAGAATAAGCACCATATAAATGTTAGCTATTATTGTCAGTATTTCAAAGTGCATTTGTCTATGATGTTCACTGACATTTTCCAGTTCTGGTTTCTCTTCATAGTAAACTTTTCTTCTGCCTTCCCAGTCCCCTGCCAAAAACAAAGTTGTTGGGACAGGCAGTATCATCGTTCAGTCTTTTGACTCCCACGTGGCCATGTAAGAATGGGTCTTGGGCCTGGACTACTTCCTTACCAAGAGATGAAGAGCCCATGCAGCCTGTGCTCATGTGAATATCTTTCCCTGTTGCAAGTTCAGTGGATGTGCCTTTGTTCTGCTTAAGTGTGTATGTCATATGACACCTGGCCAACCTCACTGCTGGACAACAATGGGGAAGGGACAGGGTTCTTCTACTGTGGCAGAAGAAGGGTGTGCCTAGGCAAATTGCCCTGCTTCAGCTGTGGAGATACGGCCAAGATTTGGGTGGGACCAACACCCACTATTGAAGATGATCTTGCTCTGTCTTTTATCTGTGGAAATAACATGCTGTTCCATTCAGTGGTTGACTATGTTGTGATTTCTTTTCCTTGGTGACTCCAGTACCAAGATGTGGTGGGCAGGAGTATTGGAATTCTCTCCTGGGGTGCTAACTGGTACACAGTGTTCTGCTCGACAAAAGCAAAGCAAAACAAAACCAAGCAGCCCACTCAGGAAGTTCATTTTCAAGAAAGACAGGTAGGCCTTGGAGACTCTGGTGTCATGAACTCCAGGCTTTAGTTCTGGAATTAAGTCACCCTGTCTGTCATTGACTCTCCTTAAAGGTACTCTCTAGTGTGGGAAAACCGAAAGAGCAAAGGTAGGAATACATGTCTCTGGGTCTGAACAAATGTTAACTCACAAAACAAGCAAAATATCATATACCCATGTCCTTTCTGCAAATGTTCCTTTGGTAATGAGGATTTTCTGCAGAGTAATTGAGAGTTTCCTGGCTGGTATCGTGAATCCAGCCAGAGTCCTTGTAGGATTGACACAACTGCAGTAGGAGGAGAGGAATTCTGTTATATTTTCTTGGTGGTTAGCTCAGGGTATTAACATTTATTGAGTGAGCATACACTTCTACTACACTAGGGCCAGGTGCTAGGAGAGACATAAAACAGACAATGGGGGGACACCTGGGTGGCTCAGTGGGTTAAGCCCCTGCCTTCGGCTTGGGTCATGATCCCGGGGTCCTGGGATTGAGCCCCACATCGGGCTCTCTGCTCAGCGGGGAGCCTGCTTCCCCCCTCTCTCTCTGCCTGCTGCTCCGCCTACTTGTGATCTCTCTCTGTGTCAAATAAATAAATAAAATCTTTAAAAAAAAACAGACAATGGGTTGTTAAGCGTAAGACAACACTCTTGGCACAGAGAGGCTTTCAGTAGAGCCGAGGGACTGGAACCTGTCTAATTTCAACAACGCTACATAAGCAAGAGGATAATAAATGAATTTCAGGGACTTTAGAAGAATTAGAGAGAATTTCCAAATGACATTGGAAAAGGATTCCTAGAGGAAGTGGTATTTGAGCGGGTCATTGAAGGGTGGTCAGGGTTTAGCATGCAAAGATGGAAACGAGGGTAAGAGGAGAGAAAGATACTGCAGGCAAAGGAAATAGCTTAACCAAAGTACAGAGACAGAAAATGAATAAAGGGCATATGTGTAGGAAACACTGAACTCGTATCAAAGGAATGGGTATTCAAGGGATAGGATGAAAAGATGTCTTTGACCAGCCAGATTTGACAGTACTTAAATGCTGGACTAACTTGGATTTTGGTTTTAAGATATTGGCTACAGGGTTGCCTGGGTGGCTCAGTTGGTAGGGTGTCTGCTTTTTTTTTTTCCCTTGGATCATGATCCCAGGATCCTGGGATCAAGTCCCACATCGGGCTCCTTGCTCAGAAGGGAGCCTGCTTCTCCTTCGGCCTCTGCCTGCTACTCCCCCTGCTCATGCGTGCTCTCTCTCTCACACACACATAAATAAATAAATAAAATCTTTTTAAAAATATTGGCTACAACCAATGGTTTAAGAAATGGCAGGCCAGGTTGAGTGTTGCACTTTAAAAAGTTAACAAGCTGACAAGGGACTCATTTTAGACCTAAAGACATCTGCAGATTGAAAGTGCGGGAATGGAGAACCATCTGTCCTGCTAATGGACATCAGAAGAAAGCTAGAGTAGCCACACTTAAATCAGACAAACTAGATTTTAAAACAAAGACTATAACAAGAGATGAAGAAGGGCATTATATCATAATTAAGGGGTTTATCAAGACGATGTAACAATTATGAATATTTATGCCCTCAATTTGGGAGCACCCAGTTATATAAATCAATTAATAATAAACATAGGGGTGCCTGGGTGGCTCAGTGGGTTAAAGCCTCTGCCTTCGGCTTGGGTCGTGATCCCGGGGTCCTGGGATTGAGCCCCGCATCAGGCTCTCTGCTTAGCAGGGGGCCTGCCTCCCCCCCTCTCTGTGCCTGCCTCTCTGCTTACTTGTGATTTCTGTCTGCCAAATAAATAAATAAAATCTTTAATAATAATAATAATAAACATAAAGAAACTCATTGATAATAATATAGTAACAGTAGACTTTAACACCCAATAACAGCAATGGACAGGTCCTCTAAGCAGAAAATCAAGAAGCAAAGAAGGGCTTTGAATGGCACGCTGGACCAGAAGGACTTAAAAGATACAGTCAGAATATTTCATCCTAAAACAGCAGAAGACACATTCTTTTTTTTTTAAGATTTTTTTATTTGTTTATTTGACAGACAGAGATCACAAGTAGACAGAGAGGCAGGCAGAGAGAGAGAGGGAAGCAGGCTCCCTGCTGAGCAGAGAGCCCGATGCGGGACTCGATCCCAGGACCCTGAGATCATGACCCGAGCCGAAGGTAGCGACTTAACCCACTGAGCCACCCAGGTGCCCAAAACACATTCTTTATAAATGCACATGGAACATTCTCCAGAACAGATCACATACTGGGTCACAAATCAGCCCTCAACAAGTACAAAAAAATGGAGATCATATCAAGCATATTTTCAGATCCCAACACAAGTCAACCACAAGAAACAATTTGGAAAGACCAAAAATATGTGGAGGTTAAAGAACATCCTACTAAAGAATAAAAGGTTTGACCAGGAAATTAAAGAAGAAATTAAAAAATACATGGAGGCAAATGAAAATAAAAACACAACAGTCCAAAACCTTTGGGAGGCATAATAGGTAGTCCTAAGAGGGAAGTATATTTCACTGCAAGCTTACCTCCAGAAGCAAGAAAAGTATCAAATACAAAACCTAACCCTACACCTAAAGGTGTTAGAAAAGGAACAACAAATAAAGCCTAAAGCCAACAGAAGAAGGAAAATAATTAAGATTAGAGCAGAAATAAATGATACAGAAGCAAGCAAACAAACAAAACCCAACGGAATGGATTAGTGAAACTAAGAACTGGTTCTTTGAAAGAATTAATAAAATTGATAAGGCCCTAGACAGCCTTACCAAAAAGAAGACAGGTCCCAAATAAATAAAATCATGAATGAAAGAGGAGGGATCATAACCAACACCACAGAAACACAAACAATAATAAGAGAATACTATGAAAAATTATATGCCAACAAACTGGGCAACCTGGAAGAAATGGACAAATTCCTGGAAACCTACAAACTACCAAAACTGAAACAGAAAGAAATAGCAAATTTGAACAGACCCATAACTAGCAAAGAAATTGAATCAGTAATAAAAAATCTCCCAACAAATAAAAGTCCTGGGCCAGATGGCTTCCCAGGGGAATTCTACCAGGCATTTATTTTAAACTTTTTTTTTAATTTTTAAAAATATTTTTTACAGACAGAGATCACAAGTAGGCAGAGAGGCAGGCAGAGAGAGAGGAAGGAAAGCAGGCTCCCTGCTGAGCAGAGAGCCCAATGCAGGGCTTGATCCCAGAACCCTGGGATCATGACCTGAGCCGAAAGCAGAGGCTTTAACCCACTGAGCCACCAGGCACCCCTCTACCAGACATTTAAAGAAGAGTTAACACTTGTTCTAATGAAACTGTTCCAAAAAATAGAAATGGAAGAAAAAGTTCCAAACACATTCTATGAAGCCAGATTATCTGTATTCCAAAACCAGATAAAGACTCCACTAAAAAGGAAAATTACAGGCCAATATCCTTGATGAACGTGGATGCAAAAATTCTCAATAAAATACTAGCAAGTTGAATCCAACAGTACATTAAAAGAATTACCATGATCAAGTGGGATTTAACCCTGGGCTACAGGGGTGGTGCAACATTTGCAAATCAATCAATGTGATACACCACCTTAAAAGGATAAGAACCAAATGATCCTCTCTTATGAGAGAAAAAGCATTTGATGAAGTACAACATCCATTCCCGATAATAGCCTTCAACAAAGTAAGGATAGATAGAACATATATCAAAATCATAAAGGCCATATATGAAAGACCCACAGCTAACATCATCCTCAATGGGGAAAAACTAAGAGCTTTTCCCCTATGGTCAGGAATAAGACAAAGATGTCCACTCTCACCATTAATATTTAATATGGTATTGGATATTTTAGCTTCACCAATCAAAAAAAAAGAAATAAAAGGCATCTAAATTGGCAAGGAAGAAATTAAACTTGTACTATTTGCAGACAACATGATATTTTATATAGAAAACCTGAAGACTCCACCAAAACTTGACTAGAATTAATACACGAATTCAGCAAAGTTGCAGGATATAAAATCAATCTGCAGAAATCCATTGCATTTCTATACACCAACAAAGAAGCAACAGAAAAAGAAATCAAGGAATTGATCCCACTTGCAGTTGCACCCAAAACAATAAGATATGTAAGAATAAACCTAACTAAAGAGCTAAAGATCTGTATTCTGAAAATTATAGGACACTTATGAAAGAAATTGAAGAGGACACAAAGAAATGGACAAGCAGGGGTGCCTGGGTTGCACAGTTCGTTAAGCATCAACTCTTGGTTTCAGCTCAGGTTGTGATCTCAGGGTCAGGAGATAAAGACCAGGGTTGGGCTCTGTGCTCAGCATGGAGTCTGCTTAAGATTCTCTCTCCCTCTCCCCCTGCCCCTTCTGCTCATGCTCACTCGCGCTCTCTGGCTCTCTCTTCTCACTAAAATAAATAAATAATTCTTTTAAAAAAATAAATGTAAAAGCATTCCATGTTCATAGAATTAAAGAACAAACATTGTTAAAATGTCTGTACTACCCAAGCAATCTACACATTTAATTCATTCCCTATCAAAATACCACCAGCATTTTTCACAGAGCTAGAAAAAACAATTCTAAAATTTGCATGAAACCACAAAAGACATGAACAGACAAAGCAATTCTGAAAAAGGAAAACAAAACTGGAGACATCATGGTTCTGGATTTCAAGCTATATTACAAAGCAGTAGTCATAAAGACGGTACGGTACTTGTACAAAAACAGACACATAGATCAATGAAGGAGAAGAGAGAACCCAGAAATGGGCCCATAACTATATGATCAACTAATCTTCAACAAAGGAGGACAGAACATCCAATGGAAAAAAAGACAGTCTCTTCAACTAATAGTGTTGGGAAAACTGGACAGCAGCACACAGAAGAATGAAACTGGATTGCTTTCTTACACCATACACAAAAATAAATTCAAAATGGATGAAAGAACTAAATGCAAGACAGGGAACCATCAAAACCCTGGAGGAGAACACAGGCAGAAACCCCTTTGACATTGGATGTAGCATTTTTTTACTAGACACATTGCCAGAGGCAAGGGAAACAAAGGCAAAAATGAACTACCGGGATTTCATCAAGATAAAAAGCTTCTGCACAGTGAAGGAAACAACCAACAAAACAAAAGGACATCTGGGCTCTCTCCATAGTTTGGCTATTGTTGATAATGCTGCTATAAACATTGGGGTGCATGTGCCTCTTCAGATCTGTATTATTGTATCCTTTGGGTAAATACCTAGTAGTGCAATTGCTGGATTGTAGGGTAGCTCTATTTTCAACATTTTGAGGAACCTCCATGCTGTTTTCCAGAGTGGCTGCATCAGTTTGCATTCCCACCAACAATATAAGAAGGTTCATAGGCAGCCTATGAAATGGAAGAAGATATTTGAAAAGGACATATCTGATAAAGGGTTAAAATCCAAAATCTATAAAGAACTTACCAAACTTAACACCCAAAAACCAAATAGTCCTGTTAAGAAATGGACAGAAAACATGAATAGACACTTTTCCAAAGAAGACATCCAGATGGCCATCAAACACATGAAAAGATGCTCAACATCATCAGGGAAATATGAATATGAAATATGAACCCAAACCACAATGAGACACCACCTCACACCCGTGAGAATGGCTAAAATTGACCACACAGAGGATGCTAGTATCCAAAATCTATAAAGACCTTAGCAAACTCAACACCCAAAGAACAAATAATCCAATCAAGAAATGGGCAGCAGAGGATATGAACAGACATTTCTGCAAAGAAGACCTACAATAGCCAAACTATGGAGAGAGCCCAAATGTCCTTTGACTGATGAATGGATAAAGAAGATGTGGTATATATTTACAATGAAATATTACCCAGTCACCAGAAAAAAATGAAATCTTGCCATTTGCAATGATGTGGATATAGCTAGAGTGTATTATGCTAAGTGAAATATGTCAGACCAAGATGAATACCATATGATCTCACTCATGTGGAATTTAAGAAAGAAAACATGAATATATGGGAAGGTGGAAAGAAAAAAAGGAGAGGGAAACAAGCCATAAGAGACTCTTTTTTTTTTTAAAGATTTTATTTATTTGACAGAGAGAGGGAGAAATCACAAGTAGGCAGAGGAGCAGGCAGAGAGAAAGAGGGGAGGAAGCAGGCTCTCCGTGGAGCAGAGAGCCCAATGCGGGGCTTGATCCCAGGACCCCGGGATCATGACCTGAGCCGAAGGCAGAGGCTTTAACCCACTGAGCCACCCAGGCGCCCCAACCATAAGAGACTCTTAATGATAGAGAATAAACGGAGGGGGCGCCTGGGTGGCTCAGTGGGTTAAGGCCTCTGCCTTCAGTTCAGGTCATGGTCCCAGGGTCCTGGGATCGAGCCCCACATCGGGCTCTCTGCTCAGCAGGGAGCCTGCTTCCCCCCTCTCTCTCTTTCTCTCTCTGCCTGCCTCTCTGCCTGCTTGTGATCTCTATCTGTCAAATAAATAAATAAAATCTTTAAAAAAAAAAGAGAATAAACTGAGGGTTGATGGGGGGAGGTAGGTATGGAATGAGCTAGATGGGTGATAGGCACTTGTGATGAGCCCTGGGTGTTTTATGTAAGTGATGAATCACTGAATTGTATTCCAGAAACCAATACTGCACTGTATGTTAACTAAAATTTAAATTAAAAAGAAAGGAAAAAATTGATCAGCTGACATGTAGACCAATGGAATAGAATAAAAAATCCAGAAATAACCATTCACATTTACGGTTAGTTGATTATCAACAAAGGTTCCAAGACAAGCCAATGGGGAAAGGAAAGTATTCTGAACAAATGGTGCTGGGAAAACTGGTTATCCACATGCAAAAGAATGAAGTTGGGTTTGTATCTTATACTATAAACAAAACTCAAAATGATCAAAGCTGAAACATAAAACATAAAATCTTAGAAGAAAACACAATGGGAAAGCTTCATGACATTGGATTTGTCAATGATTTTTGGATATGATATCAAAAGCACAGGCAACAAGAAAAATTAATTCGACTACATCAAAATTTTAAAAAGCTTTTGGGCATCAAAGGACACACTTTTTAAAATTTTTTTATTAACATATAATGTATTATTAACCCCAGGGGTGCAGGTCTGTGAATTGCCATGTTTACACACTTCCCAGCACTCACCATAGCACATACCTTCCCCAGTGTCCATAACCCCACTTCCCTCTTCCTACCCTCCTTCCCTTGGCAACCCTGAGTTCATTTTATGTGATTAAGAGTCTCTTATGGTTTGTCTCCCTCCGATCCCAACTTTTTCATTTATTCTTTTCCTACCCCCAAACCCCCCACATTGCCTCTCAACTTCCTCAAATCAGAGCGATCATATGATAATTGTCTTTCTCTGATGGCCTTATTTTGCTTAGCATAATACCCTCTAGTTCCATCCATGTCATTGCAAATGGCAAGATTTCATCTTTCTTGATGGCTACATTATATTCCATTATATTTATATACCCCACATCTCCTTTATCCATTGATCTGTTGATGGACATCTAGTCTCTTTCCATAGTTTTGCTATTGTGGACATTGCTGCTATAAACATTTGGGCGCACGTGCCCCTTCGGATCACTACATTTATATATATTTTTTAATTTATTTTTTATTTTCAGCATAACAGTATTCATTATTTTTGCACCATACCCAGTGCTCCATGCAATCCGTGCCCTCTCTAATACCCACCACCTGGTACCCTGATCCCACCCCCCGCCCCTTCAAAACCCCCAGATTGTTTTTCAGAGTCCATAGCCTCTCATGGTTCACCTCCCCTTCCAACTTCCCCAACTCCCTTCTCCTCTCTATCTCCCCATGTCCTCCATGCTATTTGTTGTGCTCCACAAATAAGTGAAACCATATGATAATTGACTCTCTCTGCTTGACTTATTTATATCTTTAGAGTAAATATCCAGTAGTGCAATTGCTGGGTCATAGGGTAGCTCTACTTTCAACTTTTTGAGGAACCTCCATACTGTTTTCCAGAGTGGTTGCACCAGCTTGCATTCCCACCAGCAGTGTAGGAGGTTTCCCCTTTCTCCACGTCCTCGCCAGCATCTGTCATTTCCTGACTTGCTAATTTTAGCCATTCTGACTGCTGTGAGGTGGTATCTCATTGTGGTTTTGATTTGTATTTCCCTGATGCCGAGTGATGTGGAGCACTTTTTCATGTGTCTGTTGGCCATCTGGATGTCTTCTTTCAGAAATGTTTGTTCATGTCTTCTGTCCATTTCTTGATTGGATTATTTGTTCTTTGGGTGTTGAGTTTGATAAGTTCTTTATAGATTTTTGGATACTAGCCCTTTATCTGGTATGTCGTTTGCAAATATCTTCTCCCATTCTGTCAGTTGTCTTTTGGTTTTTTAACTGTTTCCTTTGCTGTGCAAAAGCTTTTGATCTTGATGAAGTCCCAATAGTTCATTTTTGCCCTTGCTTTCAAAGGACACTATTAACAGAGCAAAAAGACAACCCACAGAATGGAAGAAAATCATTGCAAACAACCCTGTTAATAAATGGGCAAGCAGGAGTGCTTAGGTGGCTCAGTTAGTTAAGTGGCTGCCTTCGGCTCAGGTCATGATCCCAGAGTGCTGGGATTAAGCCCCACATTGGGCTCCCTGCTCAATAGAAAGCCTACTTCTCCCTCTGCCTCTGCCTGCTGCCCTGCCTACTTGTGCTCTCTATCTCTGTCAAATAAATAAATAAAAATCTTTTTTAAAAAAAATAAATGGGCAAGGAACTCGAATAGACATTCCTGTAAAGAGGATATACAGATTGTCAATAAGCACATGAAAATATACTCAATATCTGCAATAGAAATCAAAACAAACTATAATGAGATACCACATCATACCTATTAGAATGGCCATTATAAAAAAACAAAACAGAACAGGGGCGCCTGGGTGGCTCAGTGGGTTAAGCTGCTGCCTTCAGCTCAAGTCATGATCTCAGGGTCCTGGGATCGAGCCCCACATCGGGCTCTCTGCACAGCGGGGAGCCTGCTTCCTCCTCTCTCTCTGCCTGCTTGTGATCTCTCTCTGTCAAATAAATAAATAAAATCTTAAAAAAAATAAAAACAACAACAACAAAAAAAGAAAACAAACAAACAAACAAACAGAAAATAACAAGCATTTGCCAAGAATGTGGAGAAATCAGAACCCTTGTGCATTATTGGCGGGAATCTAAAGTGATGTGGTTGCTGTGGAAAACAGCATGGTGATTTCTCATAAAAAATTAAACATAGAATTACCATATGATCTAGCAGTCCCACTTCTCGGTGTATACACAGAAGAATTGAAAGTAGGGACTCAAATAGACATTTGTATGCCATTGTTCATGACAGCATTATCCACAATAGCCAAAAGGTGGAAACAGGGGCGCCTGGGTGGCTCAGTGGGTTAATGCCTCTGCCTTTAGCTCAGGTCATGATCTCAGTGTCCTGGGATCAAGCCCCGCATTGGGCTCTCTGCTCGGTGGGGAGCCTGCTTCCCCCTCTCTCTCTGCCTGCCTCTCTACCTACTTGTGATTTGTCTGTCAAATAAATAAATAAAATCTTTTTTTTTTTTTAAAGAAAAAGGTGGAAACAACCTAAATGTCCCATTAACGGATGAGTAATCAAAATGTGGTATTTACACATAATGGAATATTATTCAGCCTTAAAAAGAAATGAAATTCCAGGGTGTCTGGGTGGCTCGGTCATTTAAGTATCTGCCTTTGACTCAGGTCCTGATCTCAGGGTTGGGGGATCGAGCTCCACTTCGGGCTCCTTGCTCAGTGGAGAGCCTGTTTCTCCCTCTCTCTCTTCCCCTCCCTGCCCTGCTGGTTCTCTCTCTCTCTCTCCCATTCTCTCTCAAGTAAATAAGTAAAATCTTTAAAGAAAATTAAAATTAATGAAATTCTGTCATGTGCTACAACATGGATGAATTTTGAGGACATGATGTTAAGTGGAATAAGCCTGACACAAAAGGATAAATGCTGTATGAATCCACTTATATGAGGCACCTAGAGTAGTAAAATTCATGGAGACACAAAATAGACAACTGGTTTCCTAGGGCTGAAGGGAGGGCGAAATGAGAAGTTATTGTTATTTCAATTTGGGAAGGTGAACATTTTCTGGAGATGGATGGCTCATAGCAGTGTGAATATACTTAATGCCCCTAACTATGTGCTTAAAATGGTAAATGTTATGTATATTTGAACATAATAAAAAAGTTCAGCTGGCAACAGTGTGGAGAGAAACTTGAGACAAGTAGTTCTGCCAGGAGGAAATGGCCATGCTCCAGATCTGACACAATGCAATCTGGACCAGTACTATCTGAAAGCAGAGGGGAACCCTGCAGGCCTGATGGATCAGACTCAGAAGTTCTGTGTTGGCAGATTTTCACTCCCTGTCTCAATCCGAAAACATTTAGACCTGTAATATTTGTTTAGTGCCGTCTAGTGAAGAAATAGTCTGAAGTCCACCCACGCATGATTACTTATGCTTCCTGGACTGGGTCTACTTTTTATTTGAACAACTTTGACTCAAAATTCCAAGTGTTATCACTGCAGTAGCAAAAATGTGTTAAGCAGCTTCACTGAGGGTGATGTACCTACTGTAAAATTCACCTGTGTGTTAAGTTTACTTCTTCCTTTCCAATCGATATGCCATTTATTTCTTTTTCTTGTCTTGTTGCCTTAGCTAAAACATCCAGTACAACGTGGAATGGAAGTGACAAGAGTGAACATCCTTGGGGCACCTGGGTGGCTCAGTGGGTTAAGCTTCTGCCTTTGGCTCAAGTCATGATCTCAGGGTCCTGAGATCGAGCCCCGTATTGGGCTCTCTGCTCAGCAGGGAGTTTGCTTCCTCTCTCTCTGCCTGCCTCTCTGCCTACTTGTGATATCTCTGTGTGTGTGTGTGTGTGTGTGTGTGTGTGTGTGTCAAATAAATTAAAATAAAAAGATACAGATGTTGTGAAAAGAAGGGCCATCTGTACCCCAATGTTTATAGCAGCAATGGCCACAGTCGCCAAACTATGGAAAGAACCAAGATGCCCTTCAACGGATGAATGGATAAGGAAGATGTGGTCCATATACACTATGGAGTATTATGCCTCCATCAGAAAGGATGAATACCCAACTTTTGTAGCAACATGGACGGGACTGGAAGAGATTTATGCTGAGTGAAATAAGTCAAGCAGAGAGAGTCAATTATCATATGGTTTCACTTATTTGTGGAGCATAACAAATAGCATGGAGGACAAGGGGCGTTAGAGAGGAGAAGGGAATTTGGGTAAATTGGAAGGGGAGGTGAACCATGAGAGACTATGGACTCTGAAAAACAATCTGAGGGGTTTGAAGTGGCGGGGGGTTGGGAGGTTGGGGTACCAGGTGGTGGGTATTATAGAGGGCACAGCTTGCATGGAGCACTGGGTGTGGTGAAAAAATAATGAATAATGTTTTTCTGAAAATAGATAAATTGAAAAAAAAGAGTGAACATCCTTGTCTTGTTCCCATTTAGAAAGAAAACTCTCAGTCTTTCACCATTAATTTGATGTTCATTATTGGTTTTTTTGTAGATACTTTTTTTTATCAGGTTGAGGAAGATTCCTTCCATTCCCAGAGTGTTGAATGGTTTTATCATGAAAGGGTGTTGACTGTTGTCAATTTGTATCTACATCTATGGAGATAATCATGTGGTTGTTGGCCTTTTATGGTGTATTCCATTGATCAATTATTGTATGTTAAATCACAAACTTACATTTCTGGGATAAATTCCCACTTGGTCATGACATGTAATCCTCTTTACATGTTGCTTGATTTGCTTTGCTAGTATTTTGTTCCAGGTTTTTATGTGTGCCTGTGTTCATAAAGAATATTGGTCTATAGTTTTCTTATGTCTCTGTCTGCTTCAGGTATCAGGGTAAAACGAGCCCCATAAAATAAGTTGGGAAGTATACCCTACCCTTCTATTTTTTAGAAGAGTTTGTGAGCTGTTCATTCACTAAGTGGCAGAATTCACCAGAGAAGCCATTTGGTCCTAGGATTTTCTTTGTGAGAAGTTTTTTATATTAATATTACTAATTTAATCTCCTTGCCTTTTATAGATCCCTTCACATTTTCTATTTTTTCTTGAGAAAGTTTCAGAAGGTTATGTCTAAGAATTTATCCATTTCATATCAGTTATCTAATTTGTTGGCATGTAATTGTTCATATATTCCTTTAAAACCTTCTGTTTCTGTAGGACCAATAGTAAAGTCACCCTTCAATTCCTGATTCAATAATTTGAGTTTTCTTTCTTCTTTTCTACCTAAATTTGTCATTTTATTGATCATTTCCACAAAGTAACTTTTGGTTTTGTTACTTTTCTGTAATATGTTTCTGATCTCTATTTTATTTATTCCCCTATTTATATTTATCATTTCCTTCCTTCTGCTTGCTTTGTGTTTCATGTGCTCTTCTTTTTCTAGTTTCTCAAGGTGGAAGGTTAGGTTGCTGATTTGACATTTCTCTGGAGACTTTTTCTCTGACTCATGTGTTACTTAGAAGTGGGTCATTTCATCTACAAATATTTTAGGATTTCCTAGCTATCTCTGTTTTTGGCTTCTAGTTAATTCCACTATAATCAGAGAGCATACTTTGCATGATTTCTATTCTTTCCAACAGAGTAGAGTGTGTCTTGAGCCCAGTATGTAGTCTATCATGGTGAATGTTCCATATGAGCTTGAGAAGAGTGTGTATCCTGCTGTTGTTGGATAAATGTCAATTAGATCCAGTTGCTTGATGATGCCATTCATTTCAGTTATATCCTTACTGATTTTATACTGGCTGGACCTGTCATGTCAAGTATTGATACAGGAGTGTTACAGTCTTCAGTGATAGTAGCATATTTATCATTTCCTTGCAGTTTTATCCCTTTTTGCCTCAGGTATTTTGATGATGTGTTGTTGGGTGCATACACACGCATTAAGTATTCTTATTTCTCATTGTTCTGAAGTCCACCTTGTATGAAATGTATATAGCTACTCCAGCTTTCTTTAA
Source organism: Neogale vison (assembly GCF_020171115.1). Lineage (NCBI taxonomy): Eukaryota > Metazoa > Chordata > Mammalia > Carnivora > Mustelidae > Neogale > Neogale vison. Next base: position 91,005,325 of record NC_058105.1, on the reverse strand, counting down.
TTACTCTTAGCATAGTATATAGTTATTGATTGATTGATTGATTATGTTCAATTAGCCAGCATATAGTATATCATTAGGTTTTGATGTAGTGTTCAACATATCCCTTTATTTTTTAGAAATTTTTTTGTGGTAAAATACACAGAACATGTAACACTTGTAACACTTGAACCATTTAAAAGTGTACAAGTGTACAAGTAACTTTTAGTACATTGACAATATGCAAACATCACCACTATCTACTTCCAGAACATTTTCATCACCCAAAAAGGAAATCCCATACACACTAATTAGTCACACTCCACTCCACCTTTCTCCCCAGTTCCTGGCAACATCTAATCTGCTTTCTGTCTCTATAGATTTGCCCGTTCTGAGCATTTCATCTAAATGGAACCATATGACATGTGGCATTTTTGTGTCTGGTTCTTTTCTCCTGTTTTCAGTTCTTTTGGATATATACTGGTCTTTTCTGCTCAGCTGCTGTAACAAAATACTACAAGTGAGATGGCTTAAATAAGAGAAATTTATTTCCTTGCAGTTCTGAAGGCTGAAAGTCCGAGATCAAGGTGTCAACATAGTCATTTTCTGGTGAGAGCTCTCTTCCTGACTTGTAGATGGCCACCTTCTTAATGTATCATCACATGGCCTTGCCTCAGTGCATGAGTATGGGGAGAGAGAGAGCTCTCTGGTTTCCCTTCTTATAAGGTCAGGAATTGTGTCAGATCCCACCCTTATGACCTCATTCAATGATAATTACCTTCTTAGGGGCCTCATCTCCAAATACAGTGATGTTGGGGGGGGGGAAGGTTAAAACTTCAACATATTAATTGGTCGGGAGGGAGGTAGGACATGAAGATTCAGTTCAAAACAATGCTCAAGAGTAGAATTGCTGAGTCATATGGTAATTTTATGTTTAACTTATTGAGAAGCCACCAGACTATTTTTCACAGCAGCTGTAACATTTTCTATTCACCAGCAATATATAAGGGTCCCAATTTCTCCACATCCTTACCAGCACTCACTATGTTATGTTTTTTTTTAAAAAAAAAAAAAAGAAAAAGAAAAACTATTAGCCATCCTAGTGGATGCTAAGTGGTATCTCACTGTGATATTTATTTGTACTTGCCTAATGACTAATCATGTTGGCATCTATTCAATTGCTTATTGGGAATTTATACATCTTCTTTGAGATCTGTTCGGGTCCTTTGCCCATTTTTTTTAAAAAGATTTTATTTATTTATTTGACAGAGAAAGAGAGAGAGAGATCACAAGTAGGCAGAGAGGCAGGCAGAGAGAGAGGAAGGTAAGCAGCTCTCCAGCGAGCAGAGAGCCCGACGCGGGGCTTGATCCCAGGACCCTGGAACCATGACCTGAGCCAAAAGCAGAGGCTTTAACCCACTGAGCCACCCAGGTGCCCCTCCTTTGCCCATTTTTAATTGGGTTATCTCTTTTTGGCAAAGTTGTAGGAGTTTATATATGTATATAGTGTATAGGAAAAGTTTATCAGACATATGATTTGAATTATTTGAAAATACATTCTCCCATTCTGGGGGTTGTCTTTACACTTTCTTGGCTGTGTCCTTTGATGCATGAAAGTTTCAAATTTTGATGAAGTCTAATTTATTTTTTGTTTTATTGCTGTACTTTGCTGTCATACCTATGAAACCATTACCAAACTGTGATGAGGATTTGCCCCTATGTTTACTTCTAAGAGTTTTATGATTTTAGTTCTAATATTTAGGGTTTTTAAAAATCCATTTTGAGTTAGTTTTTGTATATGGTGTGAGGCAGAGGCACAGTTTCATTCTTTTGCATGTCAATATCCAATTGTCCCAGCGCAATTGGTTGAAAAGCCTATTCTTTCCCCCATTGAATGGTCTTGGCACACTTGTCAAAACTCAGTTGGCCAAACAGACACATGAAAAAGTGCTCAACAGCACTCAGCATCAGGGAAATACGAATCAAAACCACAGTGAGATACCACCTCACACCAGTCAGAATGGTTAAAACTAACAAGTCAGGAAATGACAGATGCTGGCAAGGATGCAGAGAAAGGGGAACCCTCCTACACTGCTGGTGGGAATGCAAGCTGGTGTGGACCCTCTGGAAAACAGTATGGAGGTTCCTCATAAAGTTGGAAATAGAGCTACACTACAACCTAGCAATCTCACTACTGGGTATATATCCTCAAGATATAATGTAGTGATCCGAAGGGACACATGCACCCGAATGTTTAGAGCAGCAACATCCACAATAGCCAAACTATGGAAAGAGCCCAGATGTCCATCAACAGATGAATGGATAAAGAAGATGTGAGATATATATAAATAAAATATATATATATATATATGATGGAATACTATGCAGCCATCAAAAAAAAGAAATCTTGCCATTTGCAACGACGTGGATGGAACTAGAGGGTATCATGCTAAGAGAAATAAGGCCATCAGAGAAAGAAAATTATCATATGATCTCTCTGATAAGAGGAATTTGAGGGGCGCCTGGGTGGCTCAGTGGGTTAAAGCCTCTGCTTTCAGCCCGGGTCATGATCCCAGGGTCCTGGGATCGAGCCCTGCATTGGGCTTTCTGTTCAGTGCAGAGCCTGCTTCTCTCTCTCTCTCTCTGCCTGCCTCTCCGCCTACTTGTGTTCTCTGTCAAATAAATAAATAAAATCTTTAAAAAAAAAAGAGGAATTTGAGAGGCAGGGTGGGGGAGGGGGTCATGGGGGGTCGGGAAGGGAAAAAAATGAAACAAGATGGGAGTGGGGAGGGAGACAAACCATAAGAGACTCTTAATCTCAGGAAACAAACTGAGGGTTGCTGAGGGGGTGGGGGGTAGGGATATAGTGGCTGGGTTATGGACATTGGGAAGGGTATGGTCTATGGTGAGTGCCATGAAATGTGTAAGCCTGATGATTCACAGAACTGTACCCCTGGGGCAAATAATACATTATATGTTAATAAAAAATTCAATTGGGGGTGCCTGGGTGGCTCAGTGCGTTAAGCCGCTGCCTTTGGCTCGGGTCATGATCTCAGGGTCCTGGGATTGAGTCCCGCATCCGGCTCTCTGCTCAGCGGGGAGCCTGCTTCCCTCTCTCTCTCTGCCTGCCTCTCCATCTACTTGTGATTTCTCTCTGTCAAATAAATACATAAAATCTTAAAAAAAATTCAGTTGGCCATAGATGTATGGATTTATTTTGGACTCTCAACCTCATTCTGTTGATCTGTATGTCTATCCTTATCCATATTGTTTTTATTATCATGGCTTTATAGTAAGTTTTGACAGCAGGAAATGTTAGTCCTTCTATTTTGTTTCTCTTTTTCAAGACTATTTTGGCCACTCATGGTCCCTTCAAATTCCATGAGAATTTTAGGATCAGATTAAAAAGTCCATTGGGATTTTGATAGGGACTGTATTGAATCTATACATTTCTTTGGTTGACTGTTGCCATCCTAACAATATTAAGTCTTTCAAGCCAGGACACGAGACATTTTCCCATTTATTTAGGTCTTCTTTTTTTATTTTTATTTTTTTTAAGATTTTATTTATTTATTTGACAGAGAGAAATCACAAGTAGGACAAGTAGGCAGAGAGACAGGCAGAGAGAGAGGAAGGAAAGCAGGCCCCCTGCTGAGCAGAGAGCCCGACGCAGGACTCGATCCGAGGACCCCGAGATCATGACTTGAGCCGAAGGCAGCGGCTCAACCCACTGAACCACCCAGGCGCCCCCAGGTCTTCTTTTTTTAAAAAAAATTTATTTCTTTAAGAGAGAGAGCGAGGCAGAGAGAGTACGAATGGAGAGAGAGGCAGAAGGAGAAGCAGACTCCCCAATTATCAGGGAGTCTCACGTGGGGCTTGATCCCAGGACCCCAGGAGCACAATCTGAGCAGAAGGCAGATGTTTAACTGACTGAGCCACGCAGGTGCCCCTATTGAGGACTTCTTTAATTACTTAAAATGTTTTGTAGTTTTCAGTGTACAAGTCTTTCACCTTTTTGATTAAATTTATTCCTGAGTATTTTATTCTTTTGATGCTACTATAAATGGAATCCTTTAATTTCCTTTTTGAATTCTTCACTGCTAGTATATAAAAATACAACTGATTTTTGCATGCTGATAATGTGCCCTACAACCTTGCTGATTTTGTTTCTTAGCTCTAATAGCTTTTTTTGTGTGGGGATTCTTTAAGATTTTCTTTATTATAGGCTGATGTCATCTATGATTAGAGATAGTTTTACTTTTTCCTTCCTAATTTAGATGCCTTTTATTTCTTTTTCTTGCCTAATTGCTCTGGCTAGAATTTCCAGGACAGTGTCGAATTGCAGTGACAAAAGGAGACATTCTTGTTTGGTTCCTAATCTTAGAGGGAAAGATTTTAATATTTCACCATTGAGGATGATGTCAGTTGTGAGTTTTTCATAAATTTTTTTTATTATGTTAAGGAAGTTTTCTTCTATTCCTGGCTTACCTTTTTTTTTATCATAAGAGGGTGTTGGGTGATTTAAAATGCTTTTCTGCATCCATTGAGATTATCATGTAGTTTTTCCTTCACTCTATTATTGTGTTGTATTACATTGATTGATTTTCATATGTTGAACCATCCTTATGTCCCTGGGATAAATCCCACTTAGTCATGGTGTATAACCCTTTTAATATGTTGCTGGATTTGGTTTGCTAATATTTTGTTGAGAATTTTTAATCTATATTAATAAAGGATAATAGTTTATAATTTTCTCCTCTTAGAGTTTCTTATCAGGGTGAATTAGGAGCATCACATCCTCTTCTATTTTTGGAAAAGTTGGAGAAGGATTAGCGTTAATTCTTTAAATGTTTGGTAGCACCCATCAATGAAGTCATCTGGTCTTTGACTTTTCTTTGATGGAACTTTCTGATTACTGATTCAATCAGCTTACTTGCTATACATCTGTTCAGACTTTTTTTTTTCTTCTTGAAACAGTTTTTTTAATTTCCATCACTAGGAATTTGTGCTTTTCATTTAGGTTATCTAACTTTTTGGTACAATTATTTATAGCATTGTTTTCTAAAACTTTTTATTTCTGTAAGGTCAGTAGGAATGTCCTCATTTTCATTTCTAATTTTAGTTATTTTCATCTTTTTTTTCTTAAAGTCTAGCTAAAGGTTTGTTAACTTTGTTATTTTCAATGAAACAATCTTTAGTTTTTTTCTCTACTGTTTTCTATTCTTTATTTTATTTATCTTTCTTCTAGTATTTCCTTTCTTCTACTAGTTTTGGATTTCACTTGGGGTTTTTAAATGTTTTTATTTAAATGCCACTTAGTTCATATACAGTGTAATATCAATTTCAGGTGTACAATTTAGTGATTCAGCACTTCAGTACAACACCCAGTGCTCATCACAAGTGCATTCCTTAATCCCTATCACCTGTTTCACCCATCCCCCCACCCACCTCCCCTCTGGTAACCATCAGTTTGTTCTCTATATTTAAGAGTCTGTTTCATAATTTACCTCTCTCTTTTCCCCCATCACTCATTTGTTTTGTTTCTTAAATTTCACATGTGACTGAAGTCACATGGTATTTGTCTTTCTCTAACTAACTTACTTCATTTAGCATAATACTCTCTAGCTCCATCCACATCATTGCAAATGGCAAGATTTTGTTCTTTTTTATGGCTCAGTAATATTCCATTGTGTATATCTACCACACCTTCTTTATCCATTCATCAGCCGATGGACATTTGGGCTGTTCCCATAGTTTGGGTATTGTAGATAATGCTGCTATAAACATTGGGGTGTGGGTATCCCTTTGAATTATTTTCTGTATTCTTTGGGTAATACCTAGTAATGCAATTGCTAAATCATCAGGTAGTTCTATTTTTCACTTTTTGAGGAACCGCCATACTATTTTCCAGAATGACTACACCAGTCTGCATTCCCACTAACAGTATAAAGTGGGTTCCCCTTTCTCTGTATCCTCACCAACACCTGTTATGTGTTGTGTTGTTGATTTTAGCCATTCTGACAGGTGTGAGGTGGTAGCTCATTGTAGTTTTGATATGTATTTCCCTGATGATCAGTGATGTTGAGCATCTTTTCATGTGTCTATGGCCGTCTGGATGCCTTCCTTGGAAAAATGTCTATTAAAGTCCTCTGCCCATTTTTAATCAGATCATTCTTTTGGGGGTGTTGAGTTTTATAAGTTCTTTGTATATTTTGGATACTAACCCTTTATCAGATGTGTCATTTACAAATATCTTCTCCCACTCTGCAGGTTGCTTTTTAGTTTGTTTATTGTTTCCTTTGCTGTGCAGAAGCTTTTTAGTTTGAAAAGGCATCCAAATTGGCAAGGGAGAAGTAAAACTTTCACTATTTGCAGATGATATAATACTATATAGAAGCCCCAAAAGACTCCACCAAAAAATTGCTAGAACTGATACACAAATTCAGTAAAGTCATAGGATACAAAGTCAATGTACAGAAATCTGTTGTGTTTCTATAAACCAATAATGAAGCAGCAGAAAGGGAAATTAAAGAATCAAGCCCATTTACAATTACACCAAAAACCATAAGATACCTAGGAATAAACTTAACCAAAGAGGTGAAAGACTTGTACCCTGAAAACTATAAAACACTGATAAAAAAAAAAGTTGAAAAGAACTCAAAGAAATGGAAAGACATTTCATGCTCATGGATCAGATGAAAAAATATTGTCAAAATGTCTATACTACCCAAAGCAATCTACACATTTAATGCGACCCCTATCAAATTACCACGAGCATTTTTCAAGGAGCTAGAACAAACAATCCTAACATTTGCATGGAACCACAAAAGACCCTGAATAACCAGAGCAACCTTGAAAAAGAAAAGCAAAGCTGGAGGCATCACAATCCTGGACTTCAAGCTCTATTACAAAGCTGTCATGATCAAGACAGCATGGTACTGGCACAAAGAAAGACACATAGATCAATGGAACAGAATAGAAATCCCAGAGGGGCGCCTGGGTGGCTCAGTGGGTTAAAGCCTCTGCCTTCTGCTCAGGTCATGGTCTCAGGGTCCTGGAATCGAGCCCCACATCGGGCTCTCTGCTCGGCAGGGAGCCTGCTTCCTCCTCTCTCTCTGCCTGCCTCTCTGCCTACTTGTGATCTCTGTCTGTCAAATAAATAAATAAAATCTTTAAAAAAAAAAAGAATAGAAATCCCAGAAATAAACACACAGCTACATGGTCAGTTAATCTTCAACCAAGCAGGAAAGAATATTCAATGGGAAAAAGGTAGTCTCTTCAACCAATGATGCTGGGAAAATTGGACAGCAACATGCTAAATCATGAAACTGGACCAACTTTCTTACCCCACCCACAAATATAAATTCAAAATGGATGAAAGACCTAACTGTGACACCCGAAACCACAAAAATCCTAGAGGAGAACACAGGAAGTAACCTCTTTGACATCGACTATACAACTTCTTACTAGATCTGTCTCCTGGGGCAAGGGAAACAAAAGGAAAAATAAACTACTGGGACTTCCTCACTTGCTTTTTTTTTTTTTTCCCCTGGTTCGTTAAGGTATGAAGTTCAGTTGATTTGAGATATTTCTTTTTATTTATTTATTTTTTTAAAAAGATTTTATTTATTTATTTGACAGAGATCACAAGTAGGCAGAGAGGCAGACAGAGAGAGAGGGAGAAGCGGGCTCCCCACTGAGCAGAGGGCCCGATGCAGGGATCGATCCCAGGACCCTGGGATCATGACCTGAGCCTAAGGCACAGGCTTTAACCCACTGAGCCACCCAGGTGCCCCGAGATATTTCTTTTTAAATGTAATCATTTACAGGTATAAGTTTCCCTCTGAGTCCTGCTTTTGTTGTATCTCATGAAGTTTGAAATGCTGTGTTTTTAGCTTCATTTAGCTCAAAATATTTTCTAGTTTTTCTTGTTATTTCTTCTTTGATACATTGGTTGTTAAATTTCCACACATTTGTGAATTTTTTCAGTTTTCCTTCTGTTATTAATTTCTAGTTTCCTTGCCTTGTGGTTATATACAATATTTGTATTATTTTAATCTTTTTAAATTTATTGAGATTTGTTTTGTGGCTTAGAATATGGTTTATCCTGGAAAATGTTCCATGGACACTTGAGAAGAATGTGTACTCTACTGTCAGACAGACTGTTCTTTAGATGTCTGTTGGATCTAGTTGGTTTAAAATGTTCTTAAGTCTCTGTCCTTGCTCCCCATTCTTCTGGCACTTTGCATACATCGTACTGCTGCGTTTGGCCTCCATTGTTGAGAAGTCACTGTGAACCCTCTGTATGTGATGTTGTTTCCTTGTACGTGGTGAATCATTTTCTCTTGTGGCTTCCAGGATTTTAGCTTTGGCTTTTAATGGTTTGAATATGATGTTTAGGTTCAAAGCTCTTTGTGTTTATCCTACAGGGAATTCATTGAACTTCTTGTGTGTGTAGATGAATGATTTTCATCAAATTTAGTGTGGTTTTAGCCACTATTTCTGAAATGTTATTTCTGCCCCCCTCTCTCTTTCCTCTCCTTCTAGTCAGTGTCCAGAGTCCTGAAGTGGTTGTTTTCGCACCTTTGTCAGTTTTATCATTGCTTTTTGAGGAAGGGATTTGTTGAGTTTCTCACTAAGGCATTCTGGAAGTCCTGTCTCTACAGTAGCTGATTTTTTTTTTTTTATTAACATGTGATGTATTATTTGCTCTAGAGGTACAGGTCTGTGAATCATCAGTCTTACACAATTCACAGCACTCACCATAGCACATACCCTCCCCAATGTCCATCACCCAGCCACCCCATCCCTCCCACCCCCCTACAGTAGCTGATTTTAATACCTAATACTTCCATATTAAGTGCTAACTACAAACACCTGAAAATAGAATACAAGTGGTCCTGAGAAATAGCTGTTTGTTAAAACATTTTAAAGGATACTTGGTCTGAATTACCTATTGGAGAAAGCATATCTTCGAATACAGTGGTGAGTAATATTTGTCTATGTGATCTGGTAATTCTTCACTGGCTGAACTAGTATAATCATCTTGCTGAAAGAAAAGTTATATAGCTCTAACTAGTTAATCATGTTGACTAGAAGTAACAGTCACACAACGAAGTTGAATTGTACATATTTTCTTCCTCCAGCAGATGGTGACATTTTATAGAGTATGGATAAATTGTCCAGACGAACCAGAGAGCTAAGTGAGTAAAATAGAATTGTCTTTGTTTCATTTCTCCTTTCTCTACTTCTCTATATCTTGAACTCCTTTACCAAAAAAAAAAACATTAATCAAGAAGTTACATCTATAAAAGGAAACCAAGAACAATAGAAAAATCGTGACTAATACAGACAGTAAAAACTTTCAACTTCTTTAATGCCTAGTAGCATAGTGTTTTTACTAGATATTTTCTCATTTGGCACCAGGTCACATCAACCTGCCTATATGCAAAAAATAGAACAGTGAGGACAAAATTATAAAGAGGGCAGATCTGTCTCTAAATAATGTCTCTTTGATTTCTCATCATTTCTTTCTTCCATGTAGCCCACTCATTCCTCTCTGTCCCAAATTAGATCTTTTTTTTTTAAAGATTTTATTTATCTATTTGACAGACAGAGATCACAAGTAGGTGGAGAGACAGGCAGAGAGGAGGAAGCAGGCTCCCCGCTGAGCAGAAAGCCCGATGCGGGGCTTGATCCCAGGACCCCGGGACCACTACCCGAGCTGAAGGCAGAGGCTTTAACCCACTGAGCCACCCAGGCACCCCCCAAATTAGATCATTAGAATCATTTCTCCCTTCTTTTAAGTTCAACACATTAATGTCTGCTTCCCTAGTTTCCAACCTAGAGTACAGTATCTAATTTAAATTCATTCTTTGATATATGTAATCAGTAGTCTCCACTTAATGTGCTAGCTAGACCAGGACTATTAAATTCATGAGTTCAAACCAAACATCCGTTGAACATCTATTATATTTCAAGCTTAATTGCAGAGCTCAGAGTCTGTCTAGTAAGGGAAAAAAAGTTGGGTGATATGTAAGAGGTAGTTCAGTGCAGGTTTGCACAAGGTTCCATGGGAACCCAGAAAATGAATGATTAATTCTGTTGAAGGAACTTTATATGGGGGCTTCAGCTCTGAGTGGGCTATCACATTGAGATGTGCACAAAGGGCGTTTCAGGTAGAAGGAACAACTTGAGTTCAGATTTGGAAGCATCAAATTCTTAGGCATTTTTGCTGTAACTGGAATAGTCTGGGTAGAGTGTGCAGCATAAAACACACAGTGTGCCAACAGAGCTGGAATAGAGGATGGAAGAGAATAAGGAAGGAAGTTGGGGGAAGTGAAAACATAGAGATAGGCTGAGGCCAGCCTGAGACCCTTAGAAAGCAAGTTAAGTAAGGACAGCACTATGAAAACCCTTATGAGGTGTGCTGAGTATGGACTTGGTCTTGTGGGCCTCAGAGAGTTGTCTTATAAAGGTATGGAGGTACTAAACGTTGGGAGTGGAGAGTCCAGTTAAGAGATAATCGGTCATAGGGCACTTGGGAGGCTCAGTCTGTTAACCATCTGCTTTCGGCTCGGGTCATGATGCCAGGGTCCTGGGACTGAGTCCCACATGTGGCTCCTTGTTCAGTGGGGAGCCTGCTTCTCTCTCTGCCTGCTGCTCTGCCTACCTAACTATGTGCTCTCTCGCTCTCTCTGTGTTAGATGGATAAATAAAATCTTTTAAAAAGAGAGAGATGGTGGATCACACAAAGCTAGAGAGGAAAGCAGTGTGGATTCATGAATGGTGACATCTTGCAGAAGGAAAAGGCTAATGATGGAGGCATAGTTAAGAGAAATTCACATGGTCAACTGTACAGGCCAGGGTGAATGAATGGACGTGGTGCCGGAAAAGAGGGGAGGCTTGCGCAAAGGCCTGTGAGCTCTCTAATTCTGGCACCTTGGTGCAGAATGACCGGATTACTCGAAACAGGAAATTCACGAGGATAGTAGATTTATGGATGGTCGTAAAGAATTTGGCTTGGGATGAAATGAATTTGAGGTGCCTGGGAGGCATCCAGGTGAAGGGGCTGAGACAGAAAAGGAAATAAAAGACGAGCTAGAGCTCAAGAAAGAAATCTGAGGGGGTCATGGGTGGCTCAGTCATTTGAGCATCTGACTCTTGGTTTCGGCTCAGGTCGTGATCTCAAGGTCATGAGATGGAGCATGGAGTCTGCTTGAGAGTCTCTCTCTGCCCTTCCCCTACTTGCTCTCTCTCTCTCAGATAAATAAATCTTAAAAAAAAAAGAAACAACACAGTGTCCAGAAAATGTTTGTTTGCTGATTTATGTTTCTATTAGAAAATACAAAGGGGGGACGCCTGGGTGGCTCAGTTGGTTAAGCAGCTGCCTTCGGCTCAGGTCATGATCCCGGGGTCCTGGGATCGAGTCCCACATCGGGCTTCTTGCTCGGCGGGAGCCTGCTTCTCCCTCTGCCTCTGCCTGCCTCTTTGTCTGCCTGTGCTCGCTTTCTCTCCCTCTGTCTCTGACAAATAAAAAAAAAAAATCTTTAAAAAAAAAAAAAAGAAAATACAAAGGGACCATGAGTCATAATTGGATTTCAACAGAAGTCTCCATTTCTGCCCTTTGGGAGATAGTAAAGAGGACTGAAAACTCTGGTTGTCCCTGCTGTCTGGATGGTGCTGCCCTCCCTTGCCCCCTGTCTCTGGGGTCAGCTTGTCTGCCTTTTCACTGTTTTTTTTGTTTTGTTTTGTTTTGTTTTTGGTCTATAGTAAAGCACCTTGCACACTGTCCACCCTCATCCTCACCCTGCAGTTAATTTATCTGTCACTGAAAACGAGGGTGCTCAGGGGCACCTGGGTGGCTCAGTCGGTTAAACATCTGACTCTTGATTTTGGCTCAGGCCACGATCTCAGGGTCGTGAGATCGAGCCCCAGTCGGGCTCTGTGCTCAGCAGGGAGACTGCTTGAGATTCTCTCTCTCCCTTTGCCTCCCAAGGAAAGAATAAATCTTAACAACAACAACAACAACAACAAGGCTGCTCTGTTCCAGCCTCTTCTTCTGCCATATCCCTAATGAAATGTGGGGGACCTCCCTGAAAAAAAAAAAACCTTTGAAAATGTCAGAGTGTGATGGATACTGTCCAGATTCTCCTTCAGGAATAAAGGAAATGTTCCCCAGCTGCTGGGAGTGGTGCCCACAGAAAGCCCTCAGCTGTCAGCCTCCTCAGGGATTGCCTTGCCCGAAGAGAGCAGCGTCACCCAAAGTTATTTCCCTCTATGGGTCAGCCCGCTTCTAATAACTGAATGACATGGGGCCTGTTCCCTCAACTTGGGACAACTCTGAATAGCCATTACCTCTGCAAAGGTCCTCATGTGGTAAACCAAAAGTGTTGCTGGGGTCCTGTTGCAACCCAGCTTCTCCCTCTGCCCAATCCTGCATCCTCCCCTTCCTTTAACAGGTGTTGATCTCAAGAGTCCTCTGCGATAAATCTCCTGGTTGCTAATCTCCATCCCAGAGTGCTTCCACGGAGACGTCAGCCTGTAAGATAAAAAAAAAAAAAAAATGGGGGCAGGGGATTCCCTCAGTGTCTCATCAGACAGGAGGGCCACTGGATTTTGTGATATGCATGAGGAAAAAATCTTCCCTACACCCAGGCAAGACACGGTGCAAACAGCCACTCTCCGCTATGGTCTTTGGCGATAGTAACATAATTCACCCGAGACAACTGCTTCCGAGGGTTGAGCACTGGCTCGAGCATTTACTTTCTCAAGGTAGTGGTGGGGGCGGGGGCCAGGGCTGCGATGATTCTCTGCATTATTCACAGCCCTCTGGACTCTTCACGGCAGATGATCATGTGGCAGACTCTGAAATGGATTTCATCCTGCTGGAGTTTTATGAAGGATCCCCTCTTAGGACCAGTGCCTGTGGAAGGAAGGGGATGGGAAGGTAGTTGGTTTGGGCCAAGACATAGGTGGAGCCATGGTGCTGTCTCAGGGGAGGCCTTGGCTGATCCTGTAGGGCACTCTGAAGATGGGATGGCCATTTAGAGCTGTCTGAAGCGGAAGGGAGAAGCCTGGGGTCTTACAAGCCTGCATTAATCAGTCACTAGGTGTGGGCCTCCCTGAGCGGAAGCATGACTTTAGGCTAAGCAGGTCCTTCAACGTAGGCAATCCCAACATGGGCTGGTATCTGAGGGCACTCCTAGCAGCTGAAGTAAAAAGTGGCCTGAAGGGGGATCTGAGTGGCTCCTTATTATACCCACCACGCTGGTTAAAAAGGGAGTAACCACAGCAATCCCCTTTATAAAGCAAAAGTTGCAAGAGATGCAAAGAGAAATGGATGTCCATACATTAATGATAGGAGGCTTTTAACATACCACTTTCAACACAAGACAGATCAAATGGACAGGAAGTAAATAAGAATACAAAGGACCTAAGTGGCAAATTAATAAGGTATATAATTACGGATACATCAAGCTTTGCACCATGATAACTGAGAATACAACTTCTCCAGCGCACATGACAGTCATAGACATTGAGCATACAGTAAGTCACAAAGGGAGTACCGGTAAGTTGCATAAGGTAGAACTATTACAAACAACGCTCTCTGATCATAATGCAATAAAACCAAAAATTCTACCTGGGAATTTAAAAATCTGTTAAAGAATTCTTGGGAGGGGGGTGCCTGGGTGGCCTAATGGGTTAAGCCTTTGCCTTCAGCTCAGGTCATGATCTCAGGGTTTGGGGATCGAGTCCCGCATCAGGCTCTCTGCTCAGCAGGGAGCCTGCTTCCCCCTTTCTCTGCCTGCCTCTCTGCCTACTTGTGATCTCTGTCTGTCAAATAAATAAATAAAATCTTTAAAAAAAATCTTTAAAATAAAAAAAGAAATTAATGAGATAAAAAGAAAAAACTGGACATGTTTTTACATTGGATTAGTAAATCAGAGTCCTGTTTTCCTGAAAAAATTAATGAAATAGAGAAACCATTATTGTACTGACTACTATCCCCAGTTTAACAACTGTTAAACAACTAAACTGTTTAACAACTATTTCTCCACAACAAATAGTTGTGGAGAAAATGGATATCCTTACTTTGTTCCTGATCTTAGCAGAAATTTCTCTAATGTTTCAAGAATTAAAAAGGGTGGCAGGCATATACAAAATCATAAATGACATGAGGGAAAGAATCATTGAGACACAAGAAAAATCTCAAGTCATGAGACCTTTTGTAGACCTCTATGCAAATAAATTTAAAACATAGATAAAATGGATAATTCCCTAGGAAAACACACTTGCTAAAATTGACCATTAAAGAGACAAGGCCTAAACAAATCAATTTCTTTGAAATTATAAAAGGATTATCTCACCAAAAAAGCTGTTGGCCCATATGGTTCCGCAGGAGAAATTTGCCAAACATTTACAGACAAGATTGTCCAAATAGTATATAAGTTATTCCAAGGCATGGAAAATTAAGGAAAACTTTTATTTTCTTTTAAGGAAACAAATATAATCTTGAAAACAAATCTTTAAACCTTAAAAAGACAGCCTGAGGGGTGTCTGAGTGGCTCAGTTGGTTAAGCCTCTGACTCCTGATTTCTGCTCAGGTCATGATCTCAGGGTTGCAAGGCTGAGCCCCATGTCAGGCTCTGCGCTCAGTGGGGTGTCTTTCTGAGATTCTCTTTCCCTCTCCCTCTGCCCCTGTTCCACTCACATATTTTCTCTCTCTCAAATAAATAAATAAATACATCTCAAAACCAAAACAAAGACAAAGATAGCACAAAAAAGAAAATTACGGGGCGCCTGGGTGGCTCAGTGGGTTAAAGCCTCTGCCTTCAGCTCAGGTCATGATCCCAGGGTCCCGGAATCGAGCCCCGCATCAGGCTCTCTGCTCAGCAGGGAGCTTGCTTCCCTTCCTCTCTCTGGCTGTCTCTCTGCCTGCCTGTGATCTCTGTCTGTCAAATAAATAAATAAAATTTTTTAAAAAATTTTTAAAAAAAGAAAAAAAAGAGGAAAAAAATGAAAATTATAAATTATGCCCCTCTGCCCCTCTCCCACTGTGAATAGTGTTGCAAAAATACTAAATACAAAGTAAGCAGACAGAATCCAGCACGACATTAAGTAAATGATACTCCACGTCTAATTGGGATTTGCTCCTGAAATGGAAGGTTGGCTCAATATTATGAAATTTGTTAACATAATATACCGTATTAATATATCTGAGGAGAAAAATCATATGATTATCTCCATTGGTGCTAAAAAAAGGCTTTGACAAAATTTAACTCTCTTCTCTAATGTTAAAAACATGTAAGAAGGGAGGGCACCTGGGTGGCTCAGTGGGTAAGCCTCTGCCTTCAGCTCAGGTCATGATCTCGGGGTCCTGGGATCGAGCCCCACGTCGGGTTCTGTGCTCAGCGGGGAGCCTGTTTCCTCCTCTCTCTCTGTCTCTATGCCTACTTGTGATCTCTCTCTCTGTCAAATAAATAAAATCTTTTAAAAAAATGCAAGAAAATAGAAATTGATGGATACTTCCTTCATGTGATAAAATGTGTGTGTGTATGTGTGTGTGTGTGTGTGTGTGAGTGTATACACCTTAATCCTAACCCTAGCCTCTGCCATAATGAGAATCACTAGGAGAATTTTTGCTAAGATCAGGAACAAGGTAAGGATACCCATTTCATCAGTGACTATTTGCCATTAAACTGAAGGTATTAGCCAGTAGAATGAGACAAAAGAGATTAATTCATGACATAAGAACTTGAAAAACAGAAGTAAAACCATTTCTATTTGCAGGTGACATGATAATACACCTGGAGACCCTTACAGTCGATATTAAAAACTAACTCAAACAATGAAAGAATTCAGTAAGTTAGCAGGATACAAAATTAACATATAGGAATCAACTGCCTTATATATACAATAACCAGGTAGCAGACGTGATCTTAGAGAAAAATACATTTATAATAGCAACCAAGAAGATAAAATACTTAAGAATAAATTGGGGGCGCCTGGGTGGCTCAGTGGGTTAAAGCCTCTGCCTTAGGCTCAGGTCATGGTCTCAGGGTCCTGGGGTCGAGCCCCGCATCGGGCTCTCTGCTCAGCAGGGAGCCTGCTTTCCCCTCTCCCTCCACCTGCCTCTCTGCCTACTTGTGATCTGTCCTGTCAAATAAATAAATAAAATCTTTAAAAAAAAGAATAAATTGAACAAGGAATATCCTCATCAAAACCATGAACACTCCTGAAAGGCACAGAAGTAGCCTTCAACTAATGGAAAAATATTCTTTTATCATGGATAGGGCAAACCAATGTCTTAAAGATAATTCTCCTCCCTAAATTATTTTAAAAATTTACCGTGTTCTCAATAAAAATACCTATAAGCTCCTATTCTGGATCTAGACAACTTGATACTCAAGTTATATGGAAATATTAATTGCCAAGAATAGCTAAGTGGCCCAAGTTTCTTGAACTAGTTAAAGCTGGTCTCCTCTCTTAGGCTGGAAAGGTCTTGAGAGCAGGGACAGGGACTAGTTTTTGTCCCCATGTATCTCCTCAGCCTAGCCCAACCGCAGCACATGATTGCATTTGATGCATATTTTTGAATAAATATCAAGATAAGAAAAAAAATGCAAAGGAAAGTTCCAGCCCCCTTTGAGGAAGTTCGTTGTCCAAGCCCAGGGTTTTTAAAGTATTAAAGATGTGATTTTGTTTATAATGTTCGAAACCTCATGAAAAACAGAAAAGGTACCAGAATAGATGAATCAAAATGAATATTTTTTTTTCTTTTTCGCAGCCCAAGCCCTCACTTTTTTCCCTCAGCCGAGCCTGCAGATCTTGCCTCCTAGGCTCTGTCCATCGCTTCTTTCCTACTGCTGCTGTCCACTTCCAATTCTCTTCTCTGTCTGTCCCAAGAGGTCTTCCTGCCTCAACCCCCATCCACCAGATCACAGCAAGATGGTTTGTGCAAAGTCATTGCTGCTGAAATTACTTACTCCCTCAAAAAAAAAAAAAATGTCAGTGGTTTGCTTTCAAAGACCAGAGGTTTAATAAGGCGCTTTCTCTCAGCCGTCAAACAGGCAACAGATACCTATTGAACATCTACTGGGTGCTCAACACCATCATAAGCTCTTCCATTCAAGACCCCTAATGACTCAATTTATAAGCCTTCATGATTGTCTTTAAGACCAGTTGGAAGCCACGACAGATTCCAAGTCCAGGATGGACATGACTGAGATAAACCACTAATTCAAAATCAGAGGAGAACAGGGGCGCCTGGGTGGCTCCCTCAGTTAAGTGCCTGGCTTTTGATTTTGGTTCAGGTCCTGACCTCGGGGTCCTGAGATCGAGCTCCGCTCAGCATGGGGCTCCCAGCTCAGCACAGAGCCTTCTTGAGAGTGTCTCTGCCCCTCCCCACCTCACTCTCTCTCTCTCTCTCTAAAATCAATACATAAATTTTAAAATAAAGTCAGAGGAGGGCAGAGTGAAAACAGAGACAGGCTAAGCAGTTTTTAGAGACAGGACAGAGGACGGTCACCTGGGCTAGGGTGGAAATACTGGCGATGGAGGAAAAATGAATGGATAAAGGGGACATGATAAGGTAAAACCAACCTGACCAACCTGGGTTGGATTGAGGGAAGGGGGCGGGGGAAGAGGGAGGCGCCAAAACCAATTCCTACATTTCTGAATGCGAAATAGGGAGATGATTTCCCCGCCATTCACGCATTAACACTGAAATGACCTTGAGGCCACCAAGAAGGAATGTCAAGTAGGCAACTGGATTTGAAAGTCCGGAACTCCAAGGAGTGGTCTGGGCAGGAAATGTCAGTCTGGGCTTGTTGAAGACACCACAGAGCAAGGAGCAAAAGGGCCTCGGGCTGAACCGGAAGATACGCTAATATTTTAACATCCAATGGAGGAGGACGAGCTTGCCACAACAGCAACACTGACAGTAACTCACATTTGAAGTTTACTTCGTTTCATGCACTGTCGTTGGCTCTATCTATCTATACATCTTATAGAATGTAATTCGTCCAATAACCCTACAATAACCCTACTACTAAGATCGCGGTTTTACAGAGCTTAGTCTCCCAAACGCTTTGCTCTGAAGGTGCAGCTCTAAAATGGGAGGAGAACGGGCCCAGTGTGATGTGCCAGAAACTGAAAGAAGAGAACTTGGAGGCGGGAGCTGTCAAGCGTTGGATTCTATTGGAAGGTCAAGTGAGATGAGACAGGAAAATGTCCTCTGGATTCAATAACATGGAAGTCATTGAGAAGCTTAGAAGGGGCTGTTCATGTAGCAATATGGGGCCAGAGTCTAGGCTGGAGCATGCTGAGTTTGGAGTAGGAGATGAGGGCAGGGAGAGAACGAGTGGAAACGGCCCCAGCAAGAAGCTGGACTGTGAGGTTCAGGCAGAGGGACCCGGGGTCGCAGGGCAGGGGCGCGGCTAAGGGCGGGGCAGAAGGAGGTGAGCCCAGGCGGGAACCCTGCGGGGCTCCCGCCTGGGCTCCGCATCTGAGCTGTACACTTTGGCCTGGGGATGTGGCCCGATGGTGGTCAGCCCATTTTTGAACTTCCTGTGCCTGGAGAGGGCACCTTCTGATTCCGGTAACGGTGTTGCATGTGTCAGTAGCGGTTGTACCGGGGAGGCAGTGATTTTTTTTTTTTTTTCAAGAGAGAGGGACATATAGGGGCCCTTGTGTGGCTCAATCGGTTAAGTATCTGCCTTGGGCTCAGGTCATGATCTCCCGGTCCTGGGATCAAGACCCGCATGGGGCTCCCAGCTCAGAACCCAGCCCTGCGCAGAGTCAGCTTCTCCCTCTCCCTCTGCCTCTTCTCCTGCTTGTGCTCTCTCTCTCTCTTTCTCAAATGAATAAATTTTAAAAAGTCTTTAAAAAAAAGAGAGAGGGATATTTAACTATGTTTAATTCTCACATTGGTGAGAATACTCTGGTTGAGGGTGTGTGATTGAATTAACAGGAAGGAGTCATGGTGATGGATAGCAGGGGCAGGGGGCATACTCTGTTGTCCCAGAAAGACGGAAAGGGGTAGCAGATCTAAATTAGGTGTGATAAAAACCACTTTACAGAAAATACCTTTTTTTCTTTAACTGAAGTACAGTTGATGCCCCAATGTTACATTAGTTTCGGGTGTATGATGTAGTGATTGACAACTTTTATGGTGTGCTATGCTCCCCACAAATGCAGCTACCCTGTGTCACCATACAACGCTGTTGCAATACCATTGGCTATATCCCCTGTGCTGTGCCTTTCCTCCCCATGATTGATTCGTTCCCAAATTGGAAGCCTTGACCTCTTAGAAAACAACTTTGTGTCTTTTTTTCTTTTCTTTTTAAAAGATTTTATTTATTTATTTGACAGAAGAGAGAGAGAGAGACAGTGAGAGAGGGATTACAAGCATGGGGAGTGAGAGAGGGAGAAGTAGGCTCCCCGCTGAGCAGGGAGCCCAATGGGGGGCTCAATCTGAGGACCCTGAGATCATGACCCAAGCCAAAGGCAGACGCTGAACAACAGAGCCACCCAGGTGCCCCAGCAGCTTTATTTCTGAGTGAGCTTTCTGCTGGGCTGGCAATTTGCCTAGTAATTCCTAGGGTTTCTCTACAATTAGGGTTGTATCACAGATCTGGGGTCTTGGGATCATTGGGTTTTGGTCCACATAGCTGCCCCTGAGAAGTCACCAACACTGTCTCTGTGACCCTTCTGCTGCCTCCAAGTTGTGTCTGGAGCCAAGGTACGTTTGGGTTAGTGTCTCTGTCAAGGCACTATCTGTCAGATAAACCATATAGTCACTTCTTGAATTCTGCTTTTCCCTGACTCATTGCCAGGAAGAAGGGCTCAGGTGTCCTCTGCTGTGGGGCCCATAGCTTTCACTTTCTCCTTAGCCACCCCCAGCCTGGGGGAGGAGCCAGTGGAGTGCCGCTCTTTCCCCTTAGCTTCCCCAGGACACTTCTTCTAAGCTCTCACACCTTCTTTGCATCAGCTAGCTTTTGCTGCGTAACAACCCCCCCCCAACTTAGTATCTTACAGTGCACATCTATTATTGCTCACAATCCTGTGGGTTAGCTGGGCTGGGGTGGGAGAGTGTAGCATCTTTCTGTTCCAAGTATGGTCCTCAGAAAAGCAGGCCCAGGAGTTAGTTAGAAATGTAGGTTCTCTGGCCCCACGCCGGGCCTAATGAATGCATTTCTGCATCTTCACAAGATCCCCAGGTGGTTTGTGTATACATTAACATTTGAGAAACAGTGGTCCCAGCTATCCTCTCTCACCTGCCTGCCAGTTGTCAGTCTGTGTGGTCGGAGGGGGTGCTCAGCTAGGACAGCTTATTCCTGGAGCCATGTGGCTAGCCCAGCCTTCTTCAACTCATGATTTCCTAGTTCCCAAGGGCAGCGGGAGGGCAATCCCCACGGTGGAAGCATTTTTCAAGCCCCTGCTTGTGTCATGTTTACTGCTGTCCCACTGGCCCATGCAAGTCACAAGGCCGTCCCAGAGTCAGTGTGGGTAGGCAAACCAAAGGGTGGGGAGAGTGGAGGGGAAAACTTTGCGGTTATTTGAAAAACCAACCACACCCTCCACGACTGGAGTTTTGGCTTTTGGAAAGAAACACTAGCAACTTTTTGCATTCTGCTCAGCCACATCCCCTCCCTTCAGGTGCACAGAGAGCCATCTACTTGCTTTAAAAGAGGACAGGAGGGGGCGCCTGGGTGGCTCAGTGGGTTCAGCCGCTGCCTTCGGCTCAGGTCATGATCTCAGGGTCCTGGGATCGAGTCCCTCATCGGGCTCTCTGCTCAGCAGGGGCCTGCTTCCCTTCCCCTCTCTCTGCCTGCCTCTCTGCCTGCTGTGATCTCTCTCTGTCAAATAAATAAAATCTTAAAAAAAAAAAAAAAGAGGACAGGAGGGAAAAGTAAAAACACGGGGAAGGAAAAAGTCATAGCTTTAATACTGGAAAATAATATCCAGGCCACAAAGGAGAAGATGGGTACAGAGGTAAGTGGATATATGGCTCTGACAGTGGAAAGTGAGAAATTGCCTAACAGTTTCGTTTTCTCTATGAAGTAGGAGGTAAGTTCATCTGTTGAAAACAGGGAGGCGGGTGCAGAGAGGGTTGTCAGAGGTCTGGGGAGAGCAGAGCGGGTTTGAAATTGTCATAATGGAACCCCAGACTGGGAATTGACAGGAAAAGTATAGGATTTCAGGGGCCATTTGAGGTGGATGATGATAACTTTATCTGTCCTGAGGGGAAACTTCCTGCAACAGTGTTTGCAGGCAGGGAGAAACCCCAAAGCAGGGTTTAACAGGGGGATGTTGCCAAACGACTACTGAGAAGACAGAAAGTCAAGGAATTTAGGTTATTGGCCGTTACTAAAATAACGATCTGGGGTCCTTTAGCCAAATATGAAAAATTAAGAACAAAGTGGAGGAAGTGGTCAATGAGGTTGGAGAATAGAGAGGATTTGAACAAATGGCTGAAAGGCCAGGGAATTGTGGACAGAAGGCAGGAGGCTGCAGGGAGTGCTTTCAGGGATAGGGTAGTTTCTGTGATGAAAAAGACCAGAGATCTTTGGGGAGATGTTCTCACTTTTCCCATTTGAACACCTTCCCCTGGTGGAGATGAGTAGATTTGCTTTCTAGCTTTTGATAACCTTACAACACCTTCTTCCAAGGGGCTGTTCATTATCTTGCTGAAACAGCAACAATTATCCTTTTTCATTCTCTTTTGGGTTTCAGGAACTTTACGCTTAATCTGCCTCTATGACTTCCTGTCACTTTTTCATCCACCCTCGAGGACAGATCCCTGCTTATGGGTACTTTTCTTTAAACACTGAGCTCCTGAGAAAGTCCACCATCCTACCACTCCAGTTCTATAAATGTCTCTCTGCTCACGTGTCAGAACAGGCTAGGTTATGCGGTGGTGACAAATGACACCCCCCCTCCAAATCTCACAACGACAAGAGGTACGGAGGTGCTAAAAATTATCTGCATTTTACAAACGAGTGAAGGGATCTTCACGGTGTCTAGAAATGTGCATAGCCCTCAGCGGGCAAAGACCCTGAAGAACACAACACTTAAAAGTTCGCAAAAGCTGCATCTTAACGACTAATGGCCCTGCGTGAACGCTTTAGCTCTTCCCATCCCTCTGGTCCACCGCTCAAGTGTGCGATTGCGTTATCTCTGTCTTAGCGGAGGAGTTCTCCATCCAGAGCTCAGTAACACCCACCCCGGGGCTGATGGGGGCGCTGGATGTGGATAGAGGCCAGGAGCCCTGCTCTCAATAGTATGGAGGCGAGTCGGCCAACAACAGAGATGACCGGGCAGGGGACATAAAAACCGGAGAGGCGGTGGAGTTCTCCGGGTGGGGTCCGTGTCCAGTCACTGGGTACATTCCGTCCACAGGAGCCCCTCCCTTGCCTGAAGTCAGTTCGGGAAGACTTGACTTCACAACCGAGGGGTTGGGGAAAGGTGGGGTCTGGCTCGGTGCGCCCCAGCCATCGTCCCCACCCTGCGGGAACCCCGCCCAGATCTGGCAGAGCTGTGGGCGATCCCGGGCGGGTGAAGAGGCGGGGAGAAGCTGCGAGGTTGAAGGCGGGGCGGGCGGCGGCCGGACCAGCCAATAGGCGGCTTCCCAGCGGCTGAGCCGAGAGAGGGCAGGGGCGCAGCCACCGGCACCACCGCCTCCTAAGTTCCCCCTTCTGGATGCGCGGCCCGGGTCGGTTGGTCGCTCCGGTCCGCGTCCCCCCAGCCCCCCGCCGGCGCAGAGGGGCCCGAAGAGGCCGGAGGAGCGGGCAAGGGACGGGATTTCCGAGGAAGGGGAGAGGACGGGCGCCCCAGCCGCTCGGAGGGTGGGGGGCTCGGTGAACGATGAAGGGCCGGCGGCGGCGGCGCCGGGAGTACTGCAAGTTCGCGCTGCTGTTGGTGCTGTACACGCTGGTGCTGCTGCTCATCCCCTCCGTGCTGGACGGCGGCCGCGACGGCGACAAGGGCGCTGGGCACTGCCCAGGCGTGCAGCGCAGCCTGGGAGTCTGGAGCCTGGAGGCGGCGGCGGCGGGCGAGCGCGAGCAGGGCGGGGAGGCGCGGCCGGCTGAGGAGGGCGGCAACGCGGGCCTGTCCCCCGGGGTTCCGGGCAACATCAGCGGCGCCGTCGGGGAGGCGGTGTCGCGCGAGAAGCAGCACATCTACGTGCATGCCACCTGGCGCACCGGCTCGTCGTTCCTGGGCGAGCTCTTTAACCAGCACCCGGACGTTTTCTACTTGTATGAGCCCATGTGGCATCTGTGGCAGGCGCTGTATCCGGGCGACGCCGAAAGCCTGCAGGGCGCGCTGCGCGACATGCTGCGCTCGCTCTTCCGCTGCGATTTCTCGGTGCTGCGGCTGTACGCGCCACCGGGGGACCCGGCCGCGCTCACCCCGGGCGCGGCCAATCTCACCACGGCCGCCCTCTTTCGCTGGCGGACCAACAAGGTCATCTGTTCGCCGCCGCTGTGCCCCGGCGCCCCCCGTGCCCGCGCTGAGGTCGGCCTCGTCGAGGATGCCGCCTGCGAGCGCAGCTGCCCGCCCGTGGCTCTGCGCGCCTTGGAGGCCGAGTGCCGCAAGTACCCGGTGGTGGTCATCAAGGACGTGCGCCTCCTCGACCTGGGCGTGCTGGTGCCTCTGCTGCGTGACCCCGGCCTCAATCTGAAGGTGGTGCAACTTTTCCGCGACCCGCGGGCCGTGCACAACTCGCGCCTCAAGTCCAGGCAGGGGCTGCTGCGCGAGAGCATCCAGGTGCTGCGCACCCGCCAGCGGGGCGACCGCTTCCACCGCGTGCTACTGGCGCACGGCGTGGGCGCTCGGCCCGGGAGCCAGTCCCGTGCCCTGCCCGCCGCGCCGCGCGCGGACTTCTTCCTGACCGGCGCGCTCGAGGTGATCTGCGAAGCCTGGCTGCGCGACCTGCTGTTCGCGCGCGGCGCACCCGCCTGGCTGCGGCGCCGCTACCTGAGGCTGCGCTACGAGGACCTGGTGCGGCAGCCGCGCACCCAGCTGCGCCGCCTGCTGCGCTTCTCCGGGCTGCGCGCGCTCGCCGCCCTCGACGCCTTTGCGCTCAACATGACGCGGGGCGCGGCCTACGGCGCCGACCGACCTTTCCACCTGTCCGCGAGGGACGCCCGCGAGGCCGTGCACGCCTGGCGCGAGCGCCTGAGCCGAGAGCAGGTTCGCCAGGTGGAGGCGGCCTGCGCTCCAGCCATGCGCCTGCTGGCCTACCCTCGCAGTGGAGAGGAGGGCGACCTGGAGCAACCCGTGGACGAGGAGAGCCCGCCTGACACCGACGCCGATGGCGCCACGTAGGCTGCTCCCTCACACGCGCCCGCGGGACGGATCCGGGTAAGGTGGCCCTGGGCGGGTTGGGGGCAGGGAAAGGTCTTTGGGGGAGCTCAGACCAGCCTGCAGGGGAAAGGGGCGGTATTGGGGCGGGGTGGGGGGGGGAGTGGATGCTGTAGTCCCTGAATAAATCTGAGCTGGTGGGAAAACACGGCTGGTAGAATTTGGAGGAGACTCTTCGGGGTCTTCAGCTTAGCCACCTGCCCCCTCAGAGGAGGGCCCTGAGACGAGAGGGGTTAAGTTTGGCTGAGGCAGAACCCAGTTCTCCGCACTCTCGGCCCCCGCTATGAAGTAGGAGTTAAGGTCGATCACCTGTTGAGGTTGGGCGAGGAGAGGGGGAGAGAAGAGGGCTGGAGGAGGACAGAGGCCTGGGGAGAGTAAAGAAGTTTTGCAACCGTCATAATGAAACTTAAGACTGGAAATTGACATGAAAAGTATCTGATTTCGGGGACCGTTTGAGGTTGATTGATTTTATCTTGACACCAATATGTTCCTTCGGGGAAACATTGCAGCAGTGTTTGCAGGCACGGAGTAAACCCAAAGTGGGATTTGGTGCAGTTATCGACTCTGATCCTCCCTACCCCAAATCTCTTTCATACTTACTCTCTACCTTTGTATCGGTAAAGCGCAGCTCCGGGCCTTGCCTTCTAAGTTGGCAAGTGTTAGGTGTAGACAAGTCCTTACTTGCAACAGGTTTTGCACACGTGTGTGTCTCATGCTGTGGTATAGCCGCCTAGAATGGACTTTGCTTTCTCCTGGCTGGTGGGGCATCTCCCTGCCCACCCCCTCCATGGCTGGCGTTGGCAGGATATTTGACCATACCCTATTCACATCAGGTCACCAAAGCTGCCTAGTCAGCTTCCTCTAGTGCCGACAAGACCTGAGGGCTGGGCTTTCTGCACCCAGCCCTGTCCCTCTGAGAGAGGGAATCTTAGAGTGCCAGTAGCAGCTTTGGCTGTAGAAATATACAGCCCCCCCCCCCCGTCCCAGTTTTTTGTGTTCTTTCTCTAAAGATGCTAAGATGAGGTGTAAATGACCTTGGCATGTGTTCAGTGTCTGGGTCCGTGTCTGGCCTGTACATTGTTGGGCTGAGGAAAGAGTTTTGTTCTGCACCATGCTGACCTTAGGAGTCTAGTTAGCGGGATGGGAGCGCATTTCCCCAAACTCTGTGTGACTTGGAAGGGGGCAGGCCTCTGCCCTGTGCAGTCTGGAGGAGGAGGAAAAAAAGCCCGGCCGAGTGGGTGGAAGTGACTTAAGTTTCCATTCATTATTTTATAGTGTAATTCAGTATTCCCCTGGGATGAAGCTCTGAGGAGGAAGTTGAAGATCTTAATGAGGATGGATTTGGGGGTTGTTTCATAGCCCAGGGTTGCCTGTGCTTACGGAAACTGACTTTTCTCCCAGTAATCAAGGGGTTTTCTCCGTCAGTTTCTGTAATTGCTAGGAAGTCTGTGTTCTTTCCTGATTTCCAGAGCAAAGGAAGGTAAGGCACAGGGTGACTTGTCACATCTTAACAAAAACATCCTTTCATCTGCTAATCCTGTTTTTGCAGATGTAAGTAACATAATGGCCCCTCCCCTTCCCTCCCAGGCCTAGGGAAAGCCTCTTCAGAACTAATTCTGCAGCATTTTATGGCTTTAAGAACTGACAGTTGATCATTGTTTTCATTTTTTACTAGCATCGACTGAGCTCAGATGGGGGCGAGGTAGGAAAGAGAATAGAGAGGAGGGTAGAGGGTACAATCTGCATCCTTCCTCCAAGAAGTTAGAATCTGGGTGGGGGACCTTGGTGCTGCCTTCCCGTCCCGAAGGCCAGGGAGGCTTCCTTTGTAGGGCTGCAGGGACATCTGGGAGCAAGCTCTAGGCTTCTCCATACTTTGGTGACTGAGCCCTTCTTCCCACACGTCTGCTGGAGTTATTGGGCTCTTACCACATAGCCACCAACCAGTGGATTCATTATAATGTGTGTATTCCTGCTTCCTAGAAAGATAACCTTCCTGATCTACCAAGAAGTTGCCAGAAAATCTGCCCCACTCTCCTCTGGGGAAGGGGATGGACCCCCTCCCCGACCCCCCCACCCCATGCCGTGCATCAAGCTAGGCTTTGTATAGGTGTCATTATTTTGACTGATTTATCAGTTTTACAGATAAGGAATCTGGGACTCAGAGCTCTAAGTCAGGTAACCGGCCCAAAGTCACACCTGGCCTGGTGAGCATGAGGAGAAACTGCATGGGAGTTAGAGCCCCAAGCTCAGCATCACTCCTTACCTGGCCCCCTTAGAGTCCCCTGGCAGCACCTTTGGCACCTGGGCCAGGCTGAGTCTAGGCTGGGGTGGGAAACACACTTAGCTTTTTTTTTTTCTTAGATTTTATTTATTTATTTGACAGACAGCTAGAGAGAGAGAGCACAAGCAAGGTGAGTGGGAGAGGAAGAAACAGGCTTTCCCAGGAGCAGGGAGCCGGACGTGGAGCTCCATCCCAGGACCCTGGGATCACCACCTGAGACAAAAGCAGCCGTTTAAGGACGAAGCCACCCAGACGCCCCACACTTAGCTTTATTATGAATAAGTTCAAGCTGCTGAACGACTCCTATAAAATACCCCTGAGCTGCCGACAGCACCTGTGCAGGAAAGCCGGTGACTCTACAGCCGCCCTCCCCCTGGCTGGCCTCCCGCGGGGCATCATCCACACGCGTGTAACTGAGCCAACTGGGAGCTGGACCCTTGGTGAATCACAGATACACCAGGTGGAGTTGCACAAAGGAAACTTTGCATCAAATAAGATCACGGGAAATAACCTGCAAAGCCGTGACTCCCCGAGCAAGGGTGAACGGTGAATGGGTTCCTTTTATTTAGGGTTAGGATGAACATTGGGATCATCTGGAGAGGTGGGCATAAGCCACGCATGCGCTTTAAGGCAACCTGCCGATACGTCGTCTGCTCTATAAAGGAGGCTTGCGGTCCTCCTTGGACAGAGATTTTAGGGTCACAATGAAGTAAAGGTAGCTGTTGGTCATTCTAGAGGTCACTCCATGGTCTATCGCCACATCGGTGAGTGGGGCTCGGGGGTTATGCTCAAAGCAGTCTGGGCTGGCTGGAGGTCACGTCCGGGTGGTCACTTTAGTTCGAGGGCGTTTTTTTGGTTTCCATTTGCCTTAAGAGAAGCTGGGAAGAAGAGCTTAAGGAAAAACCTGGGACAAAGGGTCAGTGAGTACAAGCAGGAGGCAGTAAAGGTCAGGCCTGGGGGTCTAGGTGATGACAGCCCCTAGCCCAGCAGTGAAGGGGGCTACCGGTGAATTAACCTGAGCAACTTCTGGACGGTCCTTACCGGATGGCCAGGATCTGAAAGGGAGGCAGGACATCATTTCTCAGGGCTGGGTGAGGACCGCAGCATCCGAAACCAAGGACTTGGGCCCTTTCCTCTCTTTTCCACCTTCTTGCCTTTCACTGACCAGCGCCTTCTCTGGCTGTCACAGGATGGTGGCCTCGGCAGCAAGCGTCACTTCCACACACAACTATGCAGGGTTGTTAACATGAAGGGAGGAAGGAAGCTGGTTAGTGAGTGAGGAAGGGGTGGAGGAGTTTTCCCTCCTGTGTCTTTCCTTCAATCTGGTGATAAAACCTTCCCAAAACACCCACCCCACATCCCAGCTGAGGTCCTCTTATGATTTCGCACTGGCTAGCACTTGTTCACCTGCCGGGCATTGGGGTGGTCTAAAAGCTCCTGCGCTGATTGTGCCCAGACAGCTAAAGTCAAGAACCGTGGACTGGACCCTGGGTCCTGGCCCATCGCCCCGGGCCGGGCTGTTTCCCCTGGAACAATATCCAGATGGGGGACTGGGGGGCTGCGGATGAGCAGCGGAGTGTCTACCATAGCAATTTATGTAAAGGAACTTGGAGCTGTGAGGCTCCAGGCATCTGGAGGGTGTAAATATGAAAAGAGAAAAACTGTCTTCAGTTATTCACGGCTCCATTTATCACCCTCTCACATGCCTTCAAATGCTTTGTTGTTCTAGCTTCTTACCAGTAATCCATCATTGTGCCCACTATCCGCTACTGTTCCAAACAGACAGATGCACTGTCCTGTCCTTTTCAGCATGTCTCCCTTTGACCTCTGCCCTGGGGGAGGCCCCAAGATTTCATTCTGGTAGGCATTTAAGACTCCTTGGTCTTTGTTCTAGACAAGATAGATGGACACTTTGAACACATTCAGGAAAGGAGGTTAAGTGCACTGTAGACTAGTAATGCAATGGTCAGAAAGCTTGCTTTCTAAGGAAACCATCCAAACAGAAAAAGACAGGACCAACTACCACCATATCCCCACCATTTTCAGTGTCATTTCATCTTCATCAGTATACTATGCCCCAAAGGGCTTAGGCATAAATATCACTCAAAGGAGAACCTCTTGCCTAAACACAGAACAGGCATTCGTCAAATATTGTCCCCACATAGAATTTGTCATTCAACAAAATCCATTTAAACTCAAAGTCAGGGGTGCCTGGGCGCCTCAGTCAGTTAAGTAACTACCTTCAGCTCATAATCTCAGGGTCCTGGAATTGAGTTGCACATCGGGCTCCCTGCTCAGTTCGGAGTCTGCTTCTCCCTCTCCCTCTGCCCCTTCTCCTGCTCTCGCGCACGTGTGCTCTCCCTCTCTCAAATAAATCTTTAAGAAAACAAACTCACTCCTGATCTAAGTCAAGGCAGGAGCTGTATTCAAGTCAGAGGGCTGGAAATTAGGATGGGGTGTATGGATGGGCGGGGTACACATGGATGGATATCTGGGTAGCTGACCTGCACAGTAAGATGGAACAGTCTTTCTTAAAACACACCCACAACCAAATCCTTATTTTCTCCTTGCGGGGTTAGTGCTGCCTTTGATTGAGACATAATTGGAGCTCCCCTATGGGGCTGCCTTCCCACGCAGGACCCTCTCAGTTACTGGTGGATTTGGTGTTTGGGGAAAAATCCAGACTCCTCCAGTCTGGTACAGGAGGCAGGGGAGGAGGCTGGTCCTACCAAAGTGAGGTGTGGCCACGGGGTAGTTCCAGAGTCATTCCTTAGTGTGTATGAAATCAGCTTTTATGTTAGGGTACGGGAACACAGGTTTGAGGGCCTGGCTCTCCTGGTTACTTCTGATTGATCTGGGGTGAGCCCCTAAACCTTTTTGGCTTTAGTGTTCTTGCCGGTAAGAATGGAGGTTAAGAGGATCTCCAGGGTTCCTCAGAGCTAAAGGGAGGTGACGTTTATTGCACGCCTTTCTTGGGCACGGTGTTACTCGCTTCATGTGTGTTGTTAGTCCTCCGGGGCACTTTACGAGGTGCATGGCATCCCCATCTGTGGACAGCGAAACAAGCCCAGAGAGGTTGGTTAATTGACAAGGATAACACAGTGGATTGAAATCAGGTGCTATGTTGAGACTAACACCCGCAAGTTTTTTTCGAAATCCTATAAGCACATGGTGAAAAAGAGTTCAACAGTGCTATCACAGAAGGATATAAAATACCACCCACGAGTCTTACTTTCTAGAAGCAACCACATGTATTTCCTAGAAGAAATACATTTCTTGTGGTATTTGTCTAGAAAATGTTTTCTGCAAGTTCAAACGTATTTTGCCCTTTGAGGGGTAGTTAAGTCTTTTTAATTTTAATTCCTTAAATATTTTCCATTGAGATAGAACTGACTTAGAACATCATATTAGTTTCAGGTGCACGGTGTGGTGATTCTGTATTTGTGTGTATTGTGAAAGGATCACAGCCTAGTTAACCATGTTTTTCCTTGGGATGAGAACTTTTAAGATCTGTTCTCTTACCAACCTTGAAATATGCCTTCTAGTGTTATTAACTACAGTCGCTGTGCTGTACACGACATCTCCACAAGTCATTCAGTTTCGACCCGGAAGTGTGTATCTTTCAATTCCCTTCACCCCTTTCGCCCATCGCCTGCCGTCTGGCTCCGGCAACTACCAGCCTGTTCTCTCTCTGAGTTTGTTTTCAGATTCCACATATAAGGAAGATCCTACGGTATTTGTCTTTCTCTGACTTATTTCATAAACGTATTATCCTCAAGGTCCATCCAGACTCTCACAAGTGACAAGTTTCCTTCTGGATTATGGCTGCCTGATATGCCACTGTATAGAGACAAGACACGTTGTCTTTGTGCATTCACACGTTGATGGGTGCTTAGGTGGCTGCTCGGGCTGGGCTCCTGTGAATGACGCTGCAGTGAACATGGGGGAGCAGATATCTTTCCGAGTTAGTGTTTATCTTTGTTTTGCATAAGTACCCAGCAGTGGAATTCCCAGATCACAGGGCAGCTCTATTTTTCATTTTTTTTTGAGGAACCGCCACACCTTTTCCCATTAAGTGGCCGCACCAACGTCCATTCCCACCATTTGTGGGCAGTTAGTGGTGCTTGACCGAAACGGGTTTCTGCTCAAGTTCAGAAACCGGACAGCAACGGTGAGATTTTACAAAACGTGACTTTGAAGAAGACAGTGAAAAGAATTCACAAATTCCAGATTCTCAATCACTATTTGGTTTTTAAAAATATTTATTTATTTGCCAGAGAGAGAGAGAGAGAGAGAGCCGTGTGCACAAGCAGGGGAGCAGCCAAAGGAGTGGTAGAAGCAGGCTCCCCGCCCCAACCAATGCAGGGCTCAATCCCAGGACCCTGGGATCATGACCTGAGCCGAAGGCAGATGCTTAGCCGACTGAGCCACGCAGGCGTTCCTAAATCTCTATTTTGGACAGGTACCTGAAGTCCATCAGGCGCTGGAGAAAACACATCGGGGGAACTTGTTTGCTGCTTTCCGCCCACCCTCCCAGCTCCTGGCCACCAGCCAAGTGCCCGAGCAGCACCCGTGTTTGAAGAGTCTGTGGGTGGACTGCATTTAATAACTAATAAGGCCATGTTTTTCTTTCTGTAAACTATGTAGCTGGATTTTTAGGAACTTTTTCCAGTATCTCTGTGCCTGTTAAGGAGGGGAGAGGAGGGGAGGTTGCTTTTCATTCTAAAATTTTAATTTTCAAAAAAAAATGCGGACTTTTTCTAGACTAAAATTGTATATGCTCTTTGGTAATTTGAAAGCCTGAGAATACTGGCTGCTGTTTGTTGCCATCGTCTTCTCACAAAATTGTTTTCCATTTTTCTATGGAATGTTCCAGCAGCTAGCAGCGTCTAAAGTGCTGCTGAGTTCATGCATTTATCCTTTAGAGGATCCGTAATGTTTTTGGAAAGATGTATGGGCTTGAGCAAGGAGCTTAATGCCAGCTCACTGTAATAAATCTGTACCTATTCATATTAAATATAATGATGAATTATTTAGCTTTTGCTTAGGGGCTTTTCTGATGGTCTTTTATGAATCATCTTTTCTAAGGCATCGTTCCGTGGCCTTTTTTGTACCAGTGTTGCAGAAAATCATGGACTTGATTCCTCTGCTTCCACTAAATCCAGCTGTGACAAAATCTTATTTGTGAGGTATGATTTAAAGGTTACAGAAATAGAGGTGCCTGGGTGGCTCAGTCAGTTAAGCGTCCGACTCTTGATTTTGGCTCAGGTCATGATCTCTGGGTCATGAGATCAAGCCCAACATTGGGCTCCGTGCTCAGCGAGGACTCTGCCTGAGATTCTCTCCCTCTTCCTTCTGCCATTCCCTGCCCCCCAAAAAGATAAATTAAATAAAATGTACTTGGGTTTTTTTTAAAAAATAGAGGTTATGGAAATAAAATAACAAAGCCTAAACACCATAGGAGTGTATTATAACATATTCAGCTAGTTCCTTGTCCCAACAGTTCATTGCTACATTTTCTGTAGTGTTGTTTGCACACATGTAAGTATATCTCTAAGAAAAACATCTACAGTAGGGTGACCTTATGTAGCAAAGGGTGTACACGGTTTGCATTTGGAGAGGTAAAGTTCTTCAAACTTGCACCAGTGTTCACTCCCACCAGCTGTTTCTGGGAGTGTCTGTGTCCCAGATTTTCACCAACATGGATTTTACTGAATGTTTTCATTCTGGCTAGTGTGGTGGGTGGAAAAACGCTTCCTGCCTGAATCCTGACTCTCTCTGACCCCACAGTGCATCTCAGATGGTGAAGGACTGCCTGCACCTTGGGTTGTGGTGACCAGGATGCCCAGATGAAATCTCCTTCTTAGCCCTCCTGCAGCCCCCATATATTTGGCAGGCGGCATTCCTGGGATCCTTTGGAAGGACCGGAAATGCTTTGAAATAAAACTGATCCCCTTTTGGGGTGCCTGGGTGGCACAGTGGGTTAAGCCTCTGCCTTCGGCTCAGGTCCTGATCTCAGGGTCCTGGGATCGAGCCCCCCCATTGGGCTCTCTGCTCAGTGGGGAGCCTGCTCTCCTCCCCACCCCCGCACCTTTCTGCCTACTTGTGATCTCTGTGAAATAAACAAAAAATCTTAAAAAAAAACCTGATCACCTTTTTTAAAAAAACTATGCACAATACTTGACAGAGTGGGAGAGGGAGAAGCCGGCTCCCCCCAACCCAGCAGGGAACTGGATGCTGAGGGGCTTGATCCCAGGACCCTGGGGTCATGACCTGAGCCGAAGGCAGCCGCTTAACCGACTGAGCCGCCCAGACACCCCGGATTTGGCTGATTTCTAAAGAAGGTTTAACCCTTGCTATGTTTTCTCTGTGCTCCTGAGAGCCCTGTTTGTAGTCTGGGTTGGGAGGGGAGGGGAGAAGTGCCCATTTGCAGTTGTCCAGACAGGATTCAGAGGGTTTTCAAAGAGGTTTTTTTAGTCTGAGCAGAGATTCTCTTCCCATGAATACAAATGTAATATAAATAGTCCGAGCAATGCTTTTAAAAAACATTTATAAGCAGCTGGCTTAAAATTCCTCAGTCTGCTTTTTCTCAGGCTGCCCTCCATGTGAACAGCCCAGAGAAGAATAGAAAGTAAAAAAGCCAAGCTGGTCTCATTTTTCTGGCCCCACTGTTCCAGCTAAACAAGGTGATTTAGAAATGAACCTCTCTCCCTGAGGTCTCCTGGCTCCTCAGCCTCTTAGTGGAGCTGAAGGAATTTTCTGTTGAAAGAAGCATTTCTGCCTAGGTGCGGTATAGAATAAGAACAGCAAGGACTAAGAACTAGTTCTGGCCCAAGTTCAAGAACACGGGGAAGTGGAGAACCATTTGGGAGCTGAACAGGAAGCAGTTTCAATTGGAGAAAAGTCGCAGAGCTCAGTGATGTCTCCGTGAGAACTGGAACCCTTCAGCTTTGCTCCCCGCCCGCCTCCCCAGCCTGCAGGCACCTTGCCAGCAACCCAGTGTGACCTCTGCAGCTGGCCTCGTTCACATTAAAGACCCATCGGATGCCGAGGAGAGAGAAGAGCATCGGCTGACAGTGGCTATTTCTCAGGGGTTGAGAGGCGATAAGCAAAACCACCATGTTTGCCTTCAAGGATGAGTGACCATGTTCAGAGGGAACAGACTCCCCTCCCCTGAAATCAACGTGAGAGGCAAGGAGCTTTGCCACAGAACGACATTCTGGAAACAGCCACTGAGGCAGACGGGGTTGAGGGGGGCAGTTTGTGGAATGGAAGCGCTTTCTGTTAAGCCCTTAAAGCAGGTGTTAAAAGGAGCCCCAGAGGCCTCAAATCTGGTCTGACACGCCAGTGTCTCAAGGGCCAGCTTGGAGAGATGAACATTGTGTGATGGGTGTCCTTGGGTCATGGTAACAGCAGGCGGGAAGCAGAGAAACCAGCCTGAACCAAAAGTCGAAAATAGAACCGGACGGTCACTTGGGAGGTATGGGGAGCTGGTAGGGGCTTGAGACCTTGAGTTCTTTTGTAAAGATGACAAACTGAGGGACGATAGGAGCAGCCCCCAGCATGAACTTGGGGGGCTAACTGAAGCAGTTCTTCTAGAGCATAGAGATCAGGGGAGCAGTAGGGAAAAAGACCCCAGAGCTTTTGGGGTCACTCCCCGGCCCCATGACTGAGGCCAGGCTTTATAAGAAAGGACTTGTCAGTGCTTCAGAGAAATTATGGGAACAGTAAGCCAAAAAGACTAAAACCAAGATAATTTTTTAAAAATAGGGCCTCCAGGACTCTAAACTCTAGGAAAGAGAGGGCTGCTGGAGGGGAGGGGGATGGGGGCATGGGGTAACAGGGGTGGGCATGAAGGAGCACACAGGTTGGAGTGAGCAGTGGGTGTGATTCACAACTGATAATTTAGTGAACACTACACCCAAAAACTAATGATGTACTATCAGTTGGCTAATTAAATTTAAATTTAAAAAAAATCAAACAAAAATAGGACTTCCTTTTACACAGCCTACAGCTGGCATCTGTTGAATATACGGGCTGTAGGAGCAATAAAGTAGAAGCTGTTTCTTGCTCTAGAAAAGGGTATCACCAACACGGAGGTAATAAAGGAAAATAATGCATTTTTCAGGTTCTGCAAACAGTTCTTGCCCTCCTGTGCGCTCTGCCGCCTCCCCCGGCTTTCCCCAGCAAGGGATGGCAAAGGGGACTGTTTTGCAAAGAGGACATGGTTGGCTGAAAATAAACCCACACGAACACACCCTGCCAAAGAACAACAGAATTCCCAGCATTACTGAGTGCCTTTTAAATTCATTTTATTTTTTATTTCTCAACAAAGGGAAAATGAAATAGTTCTGAGCTCAGGAAAAATTTGAGTCCTACTCCTAAATACGGCAGTCTCTGGCAGTCTCTAGCGGTCCTGTGGGCCCGGGGGAGGGCTGGTTTACCTATTCCCACATCCTGTGCCAACATGAACCTGCTCTCTGCTGTTAAGCCCTTTGCTTTTATTTTTTTTAAACTTTTTTAAAGATTTTATTTGACAGAGAGAGATTACAAGTAGGCAGAGAGGCAGGCAGAGAGAGAGAGGGAAGCAGGCTCTCCGCTGACCAGAGAGCCCGATGCGGGGCTCGATTCCAGGACCCCGAGATCATGACCTGAGCGGAAGGCAGAGGCTTAATCCAATGAGCCACTCAGGTACCCCAAGCCCTTTGCTTTTAAAGATCTATTTATTTATTTGGAGAGAGAGAATGAGCAAATGAACCAGGGACTGGGGGGTGGGGCTCGGGCAGAGGGAGAGACAGGGACTTTGGAGCAGACTTCCCAGCTGAATGCAGAGGCCGACCCCAGTGACACCCCCACCCCCACCTTCATCCACTCCATTAACCAATAGCCCCTGTGGGGGCCAGAGGGCTGCTTGAATGACGGACGCCAGCTCCCGTGACTTCCCAGCCCTTGAGCCCCCACTAACCCCGGCTGTGCCCCACTTGGTAGATGACAAACACGTGCAGGTGGGCGATCAAATGCTTATTCTAAGCTACTGACTCAGTTCCTTTATTTGAGTCGGGAACGACTTTACTCACAAAAGCAATTATGTATGCCAATTAAAATTATACCTCTGAGCAGCTCAATGAAGGAAAAAAACAAAAGCCGACTAAGCAGACTCAGCCGTTTCCAGGTTTCATAAATACTGGTTTGGAGCACATTCATTTTGTTCTCCAGTGAGCTCAGAAACTTGGGACGTTTTTCTCTTGGGTGTGTGTGGTGGGGGAGCATAATCAAACTAGAAGCATGTTATTATTTTATCCTGTCACTGGTGAGGAAATGTAATGGCCATTTAGTTCTGCCCTGGCTGACTCTGAGGCTTGACCAGTGAATGCCTCACATGGCTTGAGGTTTTCCTTGGAATTCTGGAGCGGAGAAGGGAGTCTTCCACTAACTGAGCAGCAAGGGGCTGGGGGCAGCTCATCTCCATCTGGGCTCCCAGCAAGGTGGCTTCTCCCTTAGTTTCTCCCTCTGCTCCCCAGGCAAGAAAGTTTTGTCTGTCTGTCTGTCTGTCTGGGTTTTTGTTTTGTTTTGTTTTGTTTGACTCCGTTTTCACCTGAATTGAGAGTTGTTTAGGATGTTTAAGTATGACTTAGTGCAAATGTACTGGCAACAGCCCCCTCTCCCTGCCACTTTATTTTTCACATTGGAAGTCTGGAAATACTTTATACCATTTAGGCTATTTAAGTACATTTCTAGGCAATTTGGGGGGTGCGGTTGCCTGAGCAAACTAAATGTTTCCTATTACATTTCGCCTGAGAGTCACAGTGAGGGAATGCTTGCACTTTGACATTTCTGCGTTTTCAAGTATTTTCACCTTATCCCCAAGCAACTCCCTTAAAAAAAAAAAAAAAAAAACACCCCCAACAACTTAATGGCCCTATTGTCGTAAGCATTGTCAGTCATTTCCGTTTTCCTTAGCCCTGCATATCACTGATTTGAGGTGAAAACAGGAAGGTTAAGAAAGCTTGGTCGTCAGGGGTGACAGATGATCTTGGGCAGTAACCTCATCCCGAGAGGCCGGGGCTGGGGAGGGATGTTGGGAGAAGCCCCCACGGAGGACCCGTGGTCCCCGAAAAGGAGACTAACGCCCGTTCGCGACCCATTTGTCCTGGAGTGGGTCCAGGAGGAAGGCTGTCACAATGGGCTGGAAAGTCATTCGCCTGTGATAACGGCCCGGCTGAATGCCCGGAAATCTGAGCCCAGGCACCAGCGCCCGGCACCGACTCGGAGCATCTGTGAAGCAGCTTGTGGTCGTCCCCCCAGGGTGCCTCACCTGGCACAAGTGTGTGGGCGGGGACGGGGGGCTGGGGGGTGAGGGGTACCGCCGAGGCGACGACGCCCAGAAACGCTTGGAAGACGGGCGGCTGAAAATCTACAAGTGCAGATGGAGGAGGGAAGTGAGACGTTCGCGCAAAGCTCGCAGATGTCCTTGGGGGCGGGGCGGGTAGGGGGGCGCGGGTACCTGCCTCCCCGAGGGGTGAGGAGCGCCGCCCACAGCGGCGGGGCTGCACAATCCTCTGGTTGACTCTTCTCAAACTTGAACGCCAGCAGGAAGTCCGTTCTTCCTCCCTCCCCCTTCCCGGCCTCGAAGGTCGACAAAACTGTGATTAAAATGCTAAGAGCGTCTTCCGTCTTCCTGAGTTGCTCCTCCGCTGCGCCGGGAGCCCCGCCGAGCCAACTGCCCGAGGGACGTGGTGGGGCTCCGATGCTCCCCTCGATGGCCGCTGGGCTCGTGGGGACAGCCCGCTGCAAGCAGGGCCCGGCTGGTCATTTAGAAGACCCGGGCAACTGCAGCAAAGGAGGTCCAATACACCCAGGTCTTTGGAGTATGACTTTGAATCTTTAAGCAGATGATCTTTCTTTCTTTTTTAAGTGCAAGCGAATTTGTGAATTGAGTGGTAAGGAAAGATTTCACACCTCAGTGCAACATATTTTGAGAACAACCCTTTTCGAGTGCTTCACACAACGGGGATATACTGGAATCTCTAAAATTCTGTAAATTAATTGCACTAAGACAGTTTTGCTGTCTGTTTTCTGTTATCATACAGGATAGGTTTTTTTAAATATTTTTATTTACTTAACACAAGCAGGGGGAGGGACAGAGGGAGACGGTGAAGCAGGCTCCCCGCTGAGCAGAGAGCCTGATGCGGGACTTGATCCCAGTA
The DNA here is from genome assembly GCF_020171115.1 of Neogale vison. Lineage (NCBI taxonomy): Eukaryota > Metazoa > Chordata > Mammalia > Carnivora > Mustelidae > Neogale > Neogale vison. The sequence continues at coordinate 90,967,492 of NC_058105.1, read as the reverse complement.
CTGTGAGATCATGACCTGAGCTGAAGGCAACCACTTAACCCAGAGTCACCCAGGTGCCTCTAATCTTGAGATTCTTAGAGTCTCAGTAGTGTGAAGGGTAAGCCTCCTTCCATGTCTTGGCTGTTAATAATGCTGCCGTGAACATGGAGATGCATATGTCTTTCTGAGTTAGTATTTTCATTTTCTCTGGCTAAATACCCAGAAATGGAACTGCTGGATCATAGGGTTGTTCTTTTAACTTTCTGAGGAACCTCCATACTGTTTTCCGCAGTGGCTGCACCCACTTGCATTCCCACCCACAGTGCACAAGGCTTCCCCTTTCTCTCCATCCTCGCCAACCAACACTTACTATTTCTTGTCTTTTGGATACGAGCCAATCTGACCGGTGTGCGGTAGTGTCTTCATTGTGGCTTTGTTGCATTTTCCTGGTGGCTGGTGATGTCGAACATCTTTTTTTTTTTTTTTTAAGATTCATTTGTTTATTAGAGAGAGAGAGTTTGCAGGGGAGGGGCAAACAGGGAGGGAAAGTCTTAATCCGACTCTGCGCTGAATGCAGAACCAGACTCGGGGCTTGATCTCAGGACCTGAGAAACCATGACCTGAGCCGAAACCGAGAGTCGCATGCTGAACGGACTGCACCACCCAAGCGTCCCTGGAGCATCTTTTCACGTGTCTGTTGGCCATCTTTAGGTCTTCTTCGACAAATGGCACTTTTCACAAAACTAGAACAAATAGTCCTAACATCTATACGGAACTTGAAGAGACGCTGCCGGAACAGAAGAAGAGCGTACTGCAAAGGGGTAGTCATCAAAGCGGTGTGGCTGTGGCACAGAAGCAGACACGCAGATCGACAGACCAGGACAGAGAGCCCACGAGAGGTCTTGAAATACTTTCATCTTCAGAATATCCGGAAGGGTCTAAACTCATTTCAGGTGCTAGAGGCTGCAGTAAACATTTTTATTTTCCCCAGATTCTAGGTAAATGGGAATCCTTTGAACTAAGAAGTTCAGTAGCTTCAAACTGAATTCTTCATTGTCAAACATCCAACAGCTGAAAAAAAGGGGGGGGGGAATGCTAGGTACTTGGTCACTGTAGCTTGCTGATAAACCAAGGGTTTGGTTTTTAAATTGGCACATAAAGTTGAATACTTCGTAGCTTCAAATGAATAGGGCTCCAAAGTATTATGAAGAATGAGATCTGGAGTGAATTAAAACCTTAGTCTTTTATCTGGACACCGGGGGCTTAAGAATTCGGGAGAAAAGCACATTAAGAATTCATGGATATGTTTATGTTTTCAACACAACCCAATGGGCGCCTGGGTGGCTTAGGGGGTTAAACGTCCAACTCTTGATTTCCGGCTCAGGTCATGATCTCAGGGTCGTGAGATTGAGCCCTGCCTCAGGCTTCATGCTCAGCTGGGAGTCTCTTTAAATTCTCTCTCTCTCTCTCTCCCACTCCCACCCCCCACTTTGTGCACATACTCTCTCTTTCAAAAACAAGCAAAACATTGGGGCGCCGGGTGGTTCAGTGGGTTAAAGCCTCTGCCTTCAGCTCAGGTCATGATCCCGGGGTCATGGGATTGCGCCCCACATCAGGCTCCCTTCTTAGCAGGAAGCCTGCTTCCCTTCCTCTCTTTCTGCCTGCCTCTCTGCCTACTTGTGATCTCTGTCTGTCAAATAAATAAAATCTTAAAAAAGGCAAAACAAAACAAAACAACAACAAAGACCCACAACCCAAAATAATGGGAAAATGTTAGGAAATTAACTGAGAGGGTTTATTTTTAGGTTCTGCTTGGAGGCCGTAGGCTCCATGGAGGTAGACTTCAGAACTGGAAGGTGTCTGAGCATCCCTGCCCGGGTTCAGTGACATTCAGGAACTGTAGGAGGATAGGAACCCATTTGCAGCACAGAGAAGGAAGCGGCCTCGTCAGATTGCTGTGGGCACAAAGTGAACTGCCAGCTCAGACTGGCCGGACCCCGGCACAGTTCTTCATGGACCCCAGAGGGGCAGTCACAGAGCCCTCAGATCTCTTCTCCTCCCACACTATGTGGCCAGTGATTTGACACATTTGATCTTAGCCAAAAGGCCGAGAAGTGATGGCCAGTGATTTGATTAAAAAAAAAAAAAAAAGAATCTGAACGTGAGTGGAAAGTAGCTTTCAGGGAGATAAAATGAATTTTTTAAGAAAGATTTTTAGTTAAAGGATTTAAAGAGTGCTTTGGGGTCCAGGGGTCAGGCCGGTAGTACCTCCATAAATGGGACATTTGCTGGAACATGGGCTCTGACCAGGCAACGTTTCGCACTTGGCGAGTCATTGACAGAAAATTGTCCTGAGTTACTGCCACGTTGTTGCTGGGTCTTTAAAACAACCCAAACAGAGAACTGACACATTGCACAAAGAAACAGGGCAGAGGAACTTACCCAGAGTTCACATCTTTTGCGTAGGTCACTATCAGTACCAGGAATTTGATGTTGGTCCAATCTACAGACCTTAGTTTTAGACAGTTTTTACATGCACTCATTTGTGTGTGTGTATGTGTGTGTGTCCACAGACCTGTGTAATCTGGTCACATGTAGATATGTGTGAACACTACCGCAGTCAACATACAGAAGTGTTCCATCAGCATAAAGAAAATGGGCCACCCCTTTATAATCATAGACCCCCACCCCATCCCACCTTTCCCTGGCAAACATTAATCTCTTCACCATCTCTATAATTGTGTTACTTCAAGATTGTTAGGTAAGTGGAACCATGCACTATGTGACCTTTTCTGATCATCTGTTCTCAGCAGAATTCTCTGGAGGGTCACCAGTTGTCCCATGTATCAGTAGTTCATTCCTTTTCGTTGCTGAGTAGTACTCCATGGTGTGGATGTACCACAGTTTGTGTAACCATTAACCCACCGAAGAACATTTGCATTGCTTCCAGTTTTTAACTCTTACAAATAAAGCTGCTATGAATATTGGTGCGTAGATTTTTGTGCGGACATAACGTTTCCTGGATGAATGCCCAGGAGTACAATTGCTAGATCCTATGGTAAACACATATTAAGTTTTTACAATGGACTACCCAACTGTTTTTGAGAGTGGCTGTACCATTTGACATTCCCACCGGCAGCATTTGAGAGATCAGATTTCTGTGCAGCCTCACCAGCATTTGGTGTTGTATTTTAGCCGTTCTATTAGGTGTATAGCGATAGGTCCTTGTAGTTTCCATTTGCATTTTCCCAACACCTAGTGATACTGAACATCTTTTTGTGTGCCTATTTGCCATCCCTGTCTCCTTTTGGTGAAATGTTGGTTCAGGTGTTTTGCCTGTTTCCTAATTGGATTGTTTGTTTTTTACTCTTGAATTTTGAGAGTTATTTATATATTCTAGATAAAAGCCCTTTGGTAGATAGGTGGTTGCAAATATTTTCTCCCAGCCTGTGTCTTATCACGTGTTTTTATCTTCTTAACAAGATCTTTTGCAAAAAAAAGTTCGTAAATTTTGATGAGGTCCAACTTTGCGATTTTTTCTTTTGTGGATTGTGCATTTTCTGCTGTGTCTAAGAACTCTTTGCCTAGCCCCAGGGTCCTGAGGATTATCTCCTATGTTTTCTGAGAAACATTTTGTATTTTTTATCCTTCCTTATAAATTTTAGGATAAGTTTATCTCTATCTACATTGAATTCTACAATTCATTTTGGGTTAGTTTTTGTTTAAAGTGTGAGGTTTAGGTAAAGTGTTAGTTTTTTGCCTAACTAACCTGCACCGTTTACTGAAAAGACTATCATTCCTCCAGTAGATTGCTTTTTCCTTTTTTTGGAAAGGGGGGGGTCAAAAATCAGTTAGCCATAAACATATGTAGGTCTATTTCTGGGCTTTTACTGCTCCACTGACCTATGAGTGTCCTTCTACCAATACCATACTGTTCTGATTAATACAGTTATATGTATCTTAACACTGAATAGAATGATTATTCCAACTTTATTCTTTTCCAGAAAGGCTGTAGCTGTTCTAGTTTCTTTGCCTTACCACATAAATTTTAGAATAAGCTTGTCTAGGGGTGCCTGGGTGGCTCAGTGCTCTGCCTTCAGGTCAGGTCATGATCTCAGGGTCCTGGGATCGAGCCCTGTGTCAGGCTCTCTGCTCAGTGGGGAGCCTGCTTCCTTCTCTCTCTCTCTGCCTGCCTCTCTGCCTACTTGTGATCTCTGTCTGTCAAATAAATAAACAAAATCTTTATAAAAAAAGAATAAGATAGTCTGTATCTACAAAAAGCATTGAAGGAATTTGACAGGAATTTTCTAAAATCTCTATACAGATCAATTTGGGGGGAAATTGACATCTTTTCCTGTTGAGTCCTCTGATAACATGAACATGGTCATGTGTCTGCTGATTCAGATCTTGTCTTATTTCTTTTACTGGTATTTTCTAGTTTTTAGCATACAAGTCCTTTACTTGTTTTGTTAGATTTATATCTAAGTTTTTCATTTGTTTTGAGTGATTGTATATAGTATGAGTTTTAAAATTTGGTTTTAAAATGTTCATTTCTGGTGTATATAAATCAAATATTTAATATTGATCTTGCATCCTGCAGACTTGCTGAATTCACTTGTTGGTTGTGTGTGTGTGTGTTCCCTGGGATTTTCTATGTATATAATCCTATCACCTGCAAATAGGGACAGTTTTATATCTTCCTTTCTAGTCACTATGGCTTTTATTTCCTTTTCTTGCCTTATTTCATTGGCTAGGACTTCTAGTATTCTGTTGAATAAGAGTGGAAAGTGCGGAGGTCTTTGCCTTGTTCCTGATCTTAGGGGGGAAGGCATTAAGTCTTTCACCATAAAGAACAAGGTTAGATGTAGTTTTATGTAGAATTTAAAAAAAAATCATGTTAAGGCAGTTTCCTTCTATTCCTGGTTTGCTGAAGGCAGTTTCCTTCTATTCCTGGTTTCCTGAACATCATGAAGAGATGTTAAATGCCTTTAATGGATTGTAGTGCCTTTTCTGTGTCAATTAATGTGATTGTCTGATTTTTCTTCCTTAGTTTGTTAACATGGTGGATTACATGATTGATTAGTGAAACTGAACCAGCATCCTGGAATAAATCCACTCTGTCATGATATATAAATTTTTTCACATATTGTTGGATTTGATTTACTAATACTTTGTTGAGGATTGTACATCTAAGTTCATGAGAGATACTGGTTTTTTTGGGGGGTATTTGTCTAGTTTTGGTATCAGGCCTCATAATTTTGTGGAAGAGGTTGTGTGGAATTAGTGTTAATTCTACTTTAAATATTTGGTAGGATTCTCCATTGAAAGTATATAGGCCTGGAGATTTCTTCTTTGGGAGTCTTTTAATGATTAATTCAATTTTTAAGGTCTATATAACTTCAAATTATCTACTTCATATTGGATGAATTTTGGTAGTTTGTGTTTTCTGAGGAATTGGTCCATTTCATCTTAGTTGTCAAATTTATGTATGTAGAATTTTTCTTAATGTTTTTTATCCTTTTAATGTCTGTGAGTTCTATAGTGGGACCTCCTATTTCATTGATGATATTAGTAATCTGTGTCTTGTCTTTTTTTGTTTTTAAACTTGGTAGAGATTTACCCAATTTTTACTCTTTTCAAAGAATCAGTTTTTTGTTTCAGTGATTTTTCTTTGTTGTTTTTCTGTTTTCAGTTTTACTGACTTCTGCTCTTATTTCCCTCTGCTTGATTTGTGTTTATTTTTATCTTCCCCTAGTTTCTGGAGGTGGGTGTTTAGGTTATTTATTTGAGACCTTACATCATTTATAATGTAAGCATCTAATACAATAAATTTCCCTCTCAGCACTGCTTTGGCTGTGTCTCATAAATTTTGATATGTTGCATATTCATTTTAATTCAATGTATTGTTTAATATTCCATGGATTATTTAGAATTCTGTGTGTTCTTTAATTTTCAAGGATCTAGAGAATTTCCTCTTTTTAGATATAGATTCTTAGTTTGATTCCATCATTAGCAAACATATTCTCTCTCCGTTATTAATTAAATTATTCAAAATCTGTTGAGATTTCATGAAATTTTGTTTCATGAAAAACAGGATATGGCCTATGTTGTGAATGTTCCATGCATGCTTAAAAAAATGTGTTTCAGGGGCGCCTGGGTGGCTCAGTCATTAAGCGTCTGCCTTTAGCTCAGGTCATGATCCCAGGGTCCTGGGATTAAGCTCCATGATGGGCTCCTTGCTCAGTGGAGAGCTTGCTTCTCCCTCTCCCTCTGCGCTCCCCCTGCTTATGTGCTTGCGCATGCTCTCTCTCCCTCTCTCTCTCTCTCTCACTCACTGTCTCTCTGTGTCAAATAAATAAATAAATAAATGTTTAAAAAAATCTGTCTTCAGCTCAGGTCATGATCTCAGGGTCCTGGGATTGAGCCCCATGTCAGGCTCACGCTCAGTGGGGGGCCTGCTTCTCCCTCTGCCCCTCCCACCACTCTGCTTTCTCTGTGTGTCTCTCAAATAATTTTTTTTTTTAAAGAACGTGTTTCTGTTGTTATTAGGTGGAGTGTTGTATAAATGTCAGTTGAGTCTCGTTTGGTTGATGGCATTATTTAGTTCCCTATATCATTGTTGATTTTCTGTCTAGTTATTCTATCAATTGTTGAGAGAGCGGTATTGAAGTTTCCAAGTATAAACGTGGACAGGTCTGCTTCTCCTTTCTGTTCCTTCAGGTTTGCTTCAGGAAACTGGAAGTTCTGTTGTTTGCTGCATATGTAAACCTTTTGGATTGCTATGGCTTGTTGGTGGGTTGAACCTTTCACTATTACGTACTGTACGTACTGTCTTTTGTTGTTACTGGTAATTTTCTTTGCTCCAAAGTCTATTTTATCTGATAAAACTCTTCTTTTTTATTATTATTATTATTATTATTTTAGAGAAAGAGCATGAGGGGTGGGAAGGGGCAGAGTGAGAGGGAGCTCAAGAATCTTAGGTAGGTTTCATGCCCAGCATGGAGCCTGATGCAGGACTTGATCTCATGACTCTGAGATCATGACCTGAGCCAAAATCAGGAGTTGGATACTCAACTGACTGAGTCCCCCAGGCACCCCTTTTTATCTGATGTTTTTTATTGCAATATAATTCACATACATAGAGTTCACCCTTTAAAGTGTTTGATTCAGTGGCTTTTAGTACATTCAGAAAGTTGTACATTGATCACCACTAATTCCTGTTTTTCTGATTAATATTTTATTTTTAAGGGAAACCATATATATATGGTTTCCCTTTAAAAACTATATATATATATATATATATATAGTTTCCCTTAAAAATAAAATATATATAGTTTACATATATATTGTTTAAATATATTATATATATAGTTTATATATATATATATTATATATATATATAATGTTCAGCTAGCTAACATATAGTACATCACTAGTTTTTTATGTAGTGTTCCATTCATTAGTTGCATGTAACACCCAGTGCTCATTATAACATGGCCCTCCTTCTGATTATTATTTTAAAATTGGAGGAACCAAAATGCAGTTTTCATTCCATAAATATACTTTGGTCCTTATGAAGTTTTGTTGCAGAAAGTGAAGCCTGTGATTTTAGAACGATGATAGCAATTTATCAACCAAGTAATCAGTTTTCACATAGTTTCAATAATTGTAGCAAGTCCTTCAAACCGCCTGTAGAAATTCTGAAATTGTCATTTCAAAGAACTTGTTCTTTATTTACTTGGCCTGAATGATCTGCCACTGTTAGCATTACTGCAACATAAGGACACTTAGTGATCTGCAACTGTCTGAGCTTACAGCCATACCCAGTTTCAACTGCAAACCTGTAAGCTGGTTGTTGACCTCAAACTTAGCATATGTCCACAGCTCATTAGACCCGTTCATGGCAAGTGTCCAGGGCTCACACCCCCTACTCCTCTTTCAGTTCACGTTTCTATGGTGTATCCTTTTCTTCCTTTTACTTTCAACCCATCTATATCATATTTGAAATGAATTTCTTGTAGACAGCATGTTGTTGGGTCATGTTTTAAAGCCATTCTGCTGGTCTCTTTTTTGTATATTTGTGAGTTTAGATCATTTATATTTAATGTAATTATTGATATTATAGGGCTTAAATTTGCCATTTTTAAAACTTGATTTCTTTTTTCCCTCTGTTTACTGTTCCCATTTCCCTGTTTGTGTTTTCCCGTGAGTTACGTGAATACTTTTAAGAACTTCATTTTATCTGCAGTGTTTTAAAGTATTTTTCTTTGTATGCTTGTTTTAGTGCTTTCTTTAGATCATCCATATGCAACTAATCACAATCTACTGGTCTCAACATTTCACTACCTCAAGTGGAAGTATACAAACTTCATGTCCATTTAGGTACCTTTATCCTGTCCCCTTTGTAATTCATTCTCTCTCTCTCTCTCTCTCTCTCTCTCTCTCTCTCTCTATATATATATATATATATATATATATATAACTGCATCATACAGTGTTATAATTTTTGCTTCAACTGTCAAAATAATTCTTTAAACTCAAGAGAATAGTCTGTTAAATTTTGTCCCATTTTCTGCTGTTCTTTCTTCATTTGTGATGCTTCTTTTCCTTCTTTTATTATTTTCTTTCTGTTGGAGGAACTTCCTCTAGTGGTTCTTCTACAGCAGTTCTGTTGGAACACATTCTCTTAGTTTTCCTTCATCTGAGATTATCTTTATTTCACCTTCATTCCTGAAGGATATTCTCATGGGATACAGAACTCTGAGTTGACAGTCATTTTCTTTCAGCCCTTACAGACTATTGTGCCACTTCCTCTGGCCTCCATGTTTTCAGATATGAAATCCACTGACATTCGAATCATTGCTTCTGTGAGTAATGCATCAGTTCTCTCTAGTTGCCCTCAAGATTTTTTTGTCTTCCCTGAACTTGGATTATGCTGTATCTTGGTGTATCTTTCTTTGTGTTTTGGGGTTCACTCAACTCCTTGAATCTATAGGTTTACACATTTTGCCAAATTTGGGCAATTTCCAGCCCTATTTCAAGTACTTTTTTAAGCTTCAATCTCTTGTCCTTCTCTTTCTGGAACTCTGATGAAATGAATAGGTCAGTTATTGTAGTACCACAGGTCCCTGAGGCTCTGTTCATCCTTTTTCGCACTATTTTCTCTCTGCTGTTCATATTAGATAATTTCTACAGCTCTCTTTTCAGATTCACTAATTCTTTAGTCTGTCATCTCTATTCTGCTACTGAGCCCATCCAGGGAGGTTGTAAAATTTTGGTTATTGTACTTCACAGTTCTAAAAATTCCATTTGGTGCTTTCTTTATATATTTCTTTGCCAACTTTATTTTTTTATTTGTTTCAAGTGTGTTCCTAATGGCTAACTGAAGCATACTGATGAGAGAGGGTAATTTCAGAATGTGTGTTGTTTCAGTGTTATCATCTATCACTCATCTTTTCTCATTCAAGTTGAAATTTCCCTGGTTCTTGGTTTGACAAGGGATTTTTTTAATGGTGTCCCAAATATCTGGGATACATTTGAATCTCTGAATTTTATTTTAGATCTTCTGGTTTAGCAGGCCTCCCCCGACACTGCTGGTGGAGGAAGGGGTGCGCCTCCTGGTTACTGCCGGGTAGGGGTGGGACTCTAGAAGTCCTCGCCTCCCACTAGGGCTCTGCTGACAGGAAGGGGGGATTTTGTGTGTCTGGCACTCAGTTTCCGGCTTCTAGGCTAACCCTTTCCCTGTCCTCTAGCTAGCAATAATGGGCTTTTCTTGGGGCTTTTTTCATGTGCATTTCTGGCCTGCTGGTGTCTTTGGTGTCTATTCCAGCATATGGGGGAAGCAGAAAGAAAATGGAGGGAACTCACTGCTCTGTGTCCCTCATTGCCCGAGGTCTGCAGTCAGTCGGCCTTCTTTTCCTCACCCTTCAGAATCTTACCTTTGCCATCTGTATCATGTTAGGGGATTTTAGTTACTCTTTGTGGAAGGAATAAGGAGAAAGGCATTTGCTCTGTTCTATCTGGAACCAGAGTTAGCCCTTCTGGAAACTGGTTTTTATTAAACTAGATTATACTGAAATCTGACAATGGCCAGACTTGCCGCTCATATGCAGCTTCCGCTTTACAGAAGAGCTGTCATTGGTGTGATTTACTTGGCATGAGTGAACCAGTAAACAAGTGAAGGAGGACTGGTTATGCTGTCAGTGCCTGAGGGTACAGCTTTGATCCCAGCTCTTCCCCCCCACCCCGCCGCCCTCCTCCCTAACTCTGCCCAGCAGGTCTCAGGACGTTTTGTCAGGTGCCCCCTTCCACCCCCCGGCAGCCATTGCAGAGAGCACAGTCATACTGGCAGAGTTGCCCCCACTTTCTCCCCATCTTCATCCTCACCAAACCCCTCTTGGGTCACATTTTCTCCCAGCCTGTCCCCAGAACAGAAATGATAGTTCCTGATTTGGGCTGGATTTCCAGCCCTGGAAGATGCGGCTTAGAGAAGGAAGATTATAGTCCTCATGGGGCGCCTAGGTAGCTCAGTTGGTTAAGCGTCTGCCTTTGGCTCAGGTCATGATCCCAGGGTCCTGGGATTGAGTCCCGTGTTGGGCTCCTTGCTGAGTGGGAAGCCTGCTTCTCCCACTCCTGCTCCCCCTGCTTGTGTTCCCTCTCTTGCTGTGTCTCTGTCAAAACCTTTAAAATTTTTTTAAAAAATGAAGAGGCCTTTTTATCAGCAGAGCTCAACAGGCTTTCTGTCTGGGGCTTTCTGAGTTCTGAGGTTCAAAATGTCCTTTGTTCCTCCCTTCTAGGTCAGTCAGCACAAACCGGGGCACTCAGCGTGTCACCCCAGCCCTGGAGGAGCTGCACGGGGGAGGCAGCCTCGCACGCAGGCAGAGATGGGGGGACTCGGCCTGGGACCAACTGCCGTGTGGCTGGCAGAGCAGGACTGCCGCAAGCTGTTCCGTGACGACTGACACACTGGTGGAAAGGAAGTTTTCAGTAAGGAAATGACAGTACAGTGTGGGTAATGATGGCCATCCAGTAGCAAGAGCTCTCGTTCCCAGCCTGAACCTGCCTACCTCTGCTGGAGGTGTTCTCAGAACAGAAGAGACACGATCGGGTACCATTTCCCATCAGCAGTGGGTGTCTGGACAAGACGTCAATGTGAATAAGGGCCCAGTGCAGTCCTGTGTATCTTGATTAAATTACTTGATAGTAAATAAAAGGTCTGAGTGCTGTTGGTTTAAATCTGACTTGTTCAGCTGTTTTTCAAAGAGCTCCCCCTACACTTGCCCCTAAATCAATTTCATAAGAAGTACTTTCTCTCCTGAGGCACCTCTCTGAGGTTCCCCAGAAGGTCATATCCCATATCAGTGCGTTAAGCCTCTGCCATCAGCTCAGGTCATGATCCTAGTGTCCTGGGATAGAGCCCCGCATCGGGCTCTCTGCTCAGCGGGGAGCCTGCTTCCCCTCACCTTCTCTGCCTGCCTCTCTGCCTATTTGTGATCTCTCTGTCAAATAAATAAATAAAATTTTTTTAAAAAAGGACTTTCTCTCCCTGCGGTGGGAGAACCCTCATGAGCTGACAGATTTTTTCTTGCTAGTTTTTTCTGTCTGGTGGTTTCATAATTCTACTACGAAATGACTCCGGAGTCAATGTTAATGACAAGACTTGTTTTGTTTTGCTAGGATGCGGATTTTTTGATGAAGTTCAGTTGTGTGTTTCGGGGAAAAGCTAGTGAACATACAAAGGATTTCATGAAGACTATCAAGGAAGCTGTATTGAGTTCCGGGATCTTAGCAGTTATCCAACACTCAGAGTCTGTTTACGACTGTTGTAGCCCAGGAGAAGTCACAACACAGACCAGATTTAAAGTGTTTCTTTAGGCACATTTAAATCATCTCAGAAGTCTGCTGCAGTGATTTTTAGACCCTATTTTAAAACTCAAGATTTACAAGCACCTAAATCAGGGGTTGGCAAAATCCTCTCCTGTAGGAAGTCAGATAGTAAACGGTCCAGGCTTAATGCACAAATCCCTGCTCACTCCTGTCACATGCAGCTTTCTGCATGAAAGCTGTGACAGACATTATGCAAATGAAGGAGCCTAGTGTATTCCAATAAAACTTTATTTACAAAAATGGGGGGGGGGCGATTTGGTCCAGAGGGTCTAGCTAGCCTTAATTTGTCAATCCTGGATTTGGGGGACCTGGAGAGGAATAGCTTCCACCCAGAAAAGAACCTCCCCCCCCATGAGGCCAAGAAACAGACTTAAGGATCACACGATACTTTTAAAATGCAAAAGAAGATGAGCTCAGCCAGTTAATCTTTTTATTTTGAGTTTTGTAAAAAAAAAAAAAAAAAAAAGAAAAAAAAGCTTGAGAAAAATGTGTTAAATGTCAGTCAAGGGCAGGAAAACATATAGCTAGCTTTACAGTATCAATCTAAACATACACACAAAGGCAAACAAAGTAAAATGGTAGGGAAGGGTAGCACTTTGGGGGCCTAACTGCGGGTTTTCCTTAGTGCACATAAAGGTTGCCGATAACTCCAAGTCTTTACTTTTTCACAGTTCAGCATACTTTTATTTCATATAACATGTTTATATAGCATACTATAATGTTAATTTTATAAAAACCACCGGTTTGCTACTGATGAAATAGAAGACAAAATTCTCCCCAATTACACATGGAAGCTCTCTATAAAAAGGTTCCCCAGAAGGTCATATCCCATGTTAAATTCACCCTATCCTCTTTTTAAAAATTGCTTTTCACCTTTTAAATGAATCTTGGTGGCATTACCATGTAATCATTTTATGGGACAGAGTGAAACTTCCTAAGTGAGAAGGACCAGATGTAGTTTATGTAAAAAATCAAAAAACAACCGAGGAGGAGGGGCTTCTGCTGGGAAGTTGCTCTTTGAACAAGTGATTTCAGGGATAAATTCCAAATCCACGGATGTAACACCCCCACACCTGGAAATCACTCCTCCACTTCCCCAAAGCCCACCCCCAGATGTCCAACTGGTGGGACGGTCACCCAGTTGCCCTGGGGCCTTACCTGCTTTCCATGCTGTCAACAGCACAGCTAGAGTCCCTCTTCCCATGTACAAGGCCCCTTCAGTCTGAGTTCCTCCCACATCCACAGGCCCCCGACCGCTGACCCTGACCTGTGGCAATTCTGTTAACCCTTATTTCAAAGGCGGCCATCCTAAAAAGAAGGTGGCCTCTCTCAGGGGCTCCCCGTGCGTTTCAGGGCTTTTCAAATCTGGCCAGATTTGCTCATGTGGCAGACAACTGGCTGCCTCGGTGTTCCGTGTGGGCCTGGCTCTACCCTGCCTTACAAAATACAACGAACATCAAAAACTGGTTTTGCTCTTCACGAGTTCTGCTTGCACTGGGCGGCGAGACATGTCTGTTAGCTTAAAAACAAAACAAAAGCCCTACTTGGGAGCACTGAAACTGGGAAAAAGGGGCTGATTCCTAGGTTTGGTTTTGAAAAGATTGTCAAAGAGCCCACTTGCTTTTCCTAGTTAGAGACTAGCAAAGCTTTCTGGAGTGTTCCTCTGTATATTGTCCTTATTGGGTTTTAGAAAGGCAGAAGGGCCCTTCAGGGTACCAGAGTGAAAGCAGCATTCGGATGGGTTGTTTCTAACTCTTGGCCATTAGATTTCCTTCAGCGCTACTGTAGCAGAGAACCGCATCTGACACTTGAACAGAGCCCAACAGAAGGGACGGGAGCTCAGCAGTGTCCCTTTAACGCACGTGACAGACTCCCTCCTACACGAGCTCATCCACAGAATCAGCATCAAGAGGCCTGCATGAAACTCCTCAAGTTCCCCATTTCCCTTGCGGGTGAGAAGTCACGCACTTATTGAATCAGCAAGCTGGCTTTCCAGAAACCCTCGTTCCGGATGCCCTCTTACAACAGATGGGGAAAGCGGCGTGCCGAGACACCTCTCAGAACTCACGATGGGTACCAAGCTCGGGGCCCGAGGGGTTGAGTCTCCCCTCTGTTGAGGCGCTCAGCAGCCCTGCCTGCCAGTCTGTCTCCCCTCGGGGCATCAGTGGTGTTTCTACATTTGGAAACTGTTCTGTTCGTATTAAAGTATCTGACACCTTAATATGACCTTGACTTCCCCAGCAGACACAGAGGAGGAGCGAGAGAACTGGGGGTGGGGGTTGTGAACGTGTGTGTCATGAAACAGCCCCTCTACTTTGGAAGGAAATCACCCTCGACTGAAATGCTCGTGGCCAGCTGAGAGAACGTTTCTTGCGTTTTTTAAGAGACTTCATTTGTCCCCCCAACCACAATGTCCTCTGGTCTAGAGAGCACAGCACAACCTGAAAGCTCCTTGCTGTTTGCCTGATGAGACATTCGATGTCGCAGTGAGGGTTTGGTGCTGCAGGGCGTGGGGGCTGGTTCGGCCGCCCCAGGGATGGGCAGAGGCCGTGTGCTGGCATCTGCCCTCCTCCTGCACGGCAGCCTCATTCCAAGGGCAGATTTCCTTCCCCGGGACACAAAGTTCAGGTCTCCTCTAGTCCCCAAAGCGAGTGCGACCACGCACGGCTGGAGTGCACAGCGCCTGTCTGCCGGCCCGGGCAGGAGTCCGCCGACACCACGGCCTCGTGACTTCCAAGCGGTCCCGAGCTTCCTCTCACCCCGCCGCCCACGCTCTGCGCATGAAACGGGCCCACGCCTCTGCTGAGGAGTCCAGCAGGGATTTGGGCCTGGGGACAAGCCAGGTGTGACAAGAAAGCAAGCTGACTGGACTGCAAAGGGGACTCCGAGTAATCGCAGGCTATAGTGAAGAGACGACTTCTCCAAAGCCTTCACACCTGATAGCTACTCTGTGAAGACCGAACCCTTTTCTTTCCACGGAAGGGGGCAAAGATGACAGGTTTTTAACCACCCCCACCCACCCCGTCCATCCACTCAAGTCCCCCATCACTCCTTTCCCTTCACTAAGGTGTTCAAAGGTGACATTTAGGGTTGTGCTTCACGGAGTGCATTCAGGAGTTCGGCACAGACAATGTGCACAAAATCCCTTCGCACCTGTCTGGGCTGTATTAATTGATCGACGCTCGGTTTGTTCCAGAGGACTAGCAACAAGAGGAAACTCAGTCTGTTAGACCATTCTTCAAGGTTCCAAACAGGTGCCATGGCAAGTTCTGGACTAAAAGGCTCTCAAACCTGGCTGCCCAGGAGAACCCTTGAAGATCTACACTAAGCATGGAAGCCAGGCTCTGCTCCAAGACTGCTGGCTCTCAATCTCTGAGCACAGGGCCCTTGCACTGATACTTTAAAAAAAAAACAACAAAAAACTAGCCAGATAATTCTGCATGTGCAGCCAGGGTTGAGAACCTGTGCTCTAGGACACCCAGCTCTGTGGAATTGTCACCCCCCCCCAACCCAGAACAAATATAAGAGGTTAAACCGGATGCACTCAGCAGTTTCAATCTGATTTATGCCAGACTGGCAGCAGAGAATCAGTCTTGAGCTAGATGGTTTTGGGGCTTTGTGGCACCCACTTTTCTCCTCTTGGCATAGGCATAAAGCTTCTAGAAGCTGGAAGCATTTTGATGAATAGGCTCCTTTCCCGGGACCCCTGATAAGGTCAGGATTATTCTCCACATCTTGCAAACAAAAATTAGGGCCACAGGTCATTGACTTACTCTAATCCACTGAATAAAAAATCCAACCAAATAACTACAACCCTAGCAAAATTTTGATCTTGGCAAATCTCCATTTACTTATAGTAGGTCCAAATAAAACATTTGCAGTCAAGACTATAAGACCTTTTTTTTGGGAAACACAACAATCTACGGATTGACTTAGAACTAGGCTGGAGAACTCTGGTTATCTTCCCTCCTTATGAGGGCAATTTCTTATTGACTTGCTGAAAGCTTCCTGGAAAACCAGAATGACAACAAAGCCTTGATTGAATGAACAGAGAGGGGGTTCTACCTGGTTGGCTCTTTTCAAGAATCTTATCAGGGTTTTTCTGGTAGCTTCTTCCCTCCAAAATGAAATAAGTAAGCAATGTAAGAGGCAAGCAAGGCTTTATAATGACCCATCCAAAGAGCAGACCAGCCTCTCCCTCCACCTCCACAAACAACACACACACAGGAAAGCCTCCTCACCTTCTGAGTTTATAGGCATGACTGGTCATTACTGAGATAACTACTGAATAAAACCTGTGCTGGGTTTGGGCACACAAGCCAAGCGTGGGAGCTGCTCCCTACACTCTGACCCCACGACACAGATGACCTCCAGGGGCTCTGGAAAAAACCTGTTTCTCTGGCTCTGACGCAGAGGTTTTCTCAAATCCTTCACTAGCCTGGGTACTTTGGAGCCTTACGGGATTAGTTAGGTGGTTTACCTCATTTTTTAAGCTTACAAAGCCCATGGAGGCCCATGAGAAAACCAAAATGGACTGTAAGGTACATAGAAAGGAAGGAGGGGAATAAAAATCATTTAATTCTATTATATTGAACCATATGAAACTGCCACTTCTGACTTTGAAAAATGGGTCGATATCGGCAATTTCATATGGCTCAACTTAGTAATTTTTGCCTGTTTTGCACAAATTATCAATTCAAAAAGCAAAGCATTAATGTCTTATCTAAATATTAACCATTAAAAATGTGAGTTAAGATTAAATGGCTGGTTTCATTATGGGTGTACTTGACTGGGCCGCCATTTTGTCTGCCACAATAAGAAAAATGGCCACATTTTATGAAAGCATTTTTTTTAAGAGACTGGATATTCTTTCTAAGATTTTCTTTCTGGATTTTCTTTCTAAGAGACCAGCACTGAAGCATAGAGACCCAGGGAAAATCTCAAATGTGGTTTCCAAGAGCTCTCTCGGTATTTTAGTTACCACGCAGAACAGCTCACCCACAAAGAACCAAAACTAAACACTTAGATTTCAAATCATACTCACACATTAAGCCGGTACAAGCCTCCCCAGATACCAAGAAGACGACCCTTCTCTACACGGCACTTGGTGTTAAGACATCTAGTTTCTTAACCTTAAAGCAGACTAAGTGTCCACTGGACTGAACGATGCTCAATTTTCCATTGACTTGCCTCTCAATCTTCACCTGGCCACTGACATCCCACGCATTTAGTAGCTCAAAGTTTGGACTTCTACTCTGTCTTTAGAACAGCATCTTGTCTTTTATGGTCAACTTTTCTCACAGTGTGTTCCTCCTGCCCCAACTCTGAAGACTAACTTATTGCCTCCTAGGCTCCTTGCTGCTCTCTCGTCCCAGAGAGAAGCATCCCACACATTTTGGTGTTATTCCTAAACCCCAGAGTAGACACCTCGGTGGTGGCCCTGAAGAAGTGACTGGTTTTCGTTCATCAGCCTCTAAACAGTTTCTTCTGTCCTCGGATTAATTCCAAAAACCCAACAGTATGACACAATTTTGCCTTTGGTTTTCAACATTTCAGTAGCTACTTCTTCCTAGAGATTTCCAGAGAAGGAATTCCAATTCTTTCCCCATATTGAAATGTTCACGGATAGAGTTCCGATCTTCCATCTACAGGAAACCCAGGTAGCACAAAAAGTCCAGAAGCCTGACATGAGTTCACAGTCCCACAGCCATCCGTGCTAGGGCTGCCGCACCGGCTGCTTCCTCCTGAGCTCTGTCCCATTGACCACTGGCTTCCCATGACCTTTGGAGGTCCGGTCTCGGCAGCCTTCCTTCGGGACTGTTCTTCCAGCCTGCTCTCACCCTGTCTGGCTACTCCTGCAGCCAGCTCAGCTTGAGCTGCTGTGTACGGACCCGAAGCCTCTCCTGGGAGGCCTCCCCACACCTGCCGCGCCTGGCTCGGATTCCGCAGGTGAATGAGTTGGACCGTTAAAGCATGCTATTTGTTTGACTCGGCACAGCACACTACTATGTGAGAAAGTGGGAATGGGTCTGCATTTGTCTTGATGTAGACACACTTAAGCCCCACTGTCTGCATCTTGGGTTAAATTTTAAATGTTAAGAGAGCTTCAGACCTCAATAAAACAGAAGCATTAGTTCCACTGAGTCAGTGCCCTGGCTCAGACAAGCCTGGGCTTGCAGCCATCCTCACCGCATGGGTGGGCTGCCCCATCGCTGCAGCCTGGGGGTGGGGGGGCAGTCACGCATTATCCTCCAGAGGGAACACTAGGCGCGTGCCCCGACTGGACACCGGCTGGTCTCCTATTCCCAGGGCTCGATCCAGTACCTCCTCTGAGCTGCTCTTGGTTCTCCGACTGCCCTCAAGGCTCGTGGAGGCCGTGTGGGAGCCCGAGGAGCCATTTGCAGTCACTGTGCTGTCCCCGTATGTCAAGGTGAGGTCACCCTCGGTCAGGATGAAATCTGAGTCTTCCTCTCTCAGCGGCTCTTGGTTCTGAAAAGTGCAACGAATGAAAACAGCAAATGGGAGACTGATCTCTGTTCGGGTTGGAGCCAACCTCAACCTCAACCGCTCTTCTGAAAACTGGGGCTTGTGAAACTTGCCTGCCTTGAGCCTCTGGTGTGGCTACTGGATGCCAACTGTTGAGTGCTATTCAAGGGAGGGCACCATTGCCCCAACCAGGGCTTTGAAGCTCAGGAAGCACTTCCTATTTTTAAACGCCTGACAGCTTGGGGTTAGTGCCAAAAGGAAAGAAAGGGAGGCCAGCCTGGGCCTTCAGCTTCCCAACCCACAAAAAAAGGAGAAGGAAAGTCACTGGGCAAAGGTGCAAAGAGGTTTGGGGGTCCCTCTCTTCTCTGGACAGGTCTCCTAAGGGGGCTTCCCGCCCCACACAAACCACCCTAAATGCACCTGGTTTGCATCTGAACTACTCTTTGTCTTAGCCACTGAGGGGCTGAGACAGAGCCCAACTAGGATTGTCTTCCAGTCCCCATAGAAGAACCCCTTCCCTGCAGCCCACACCCTTCCAGCCCCGACAGGAGGCCCTCTGATGGATGCAGTGAGATGTGGAGAGGGAAGGAGCATTTTTCTTGAGCGCGTTATTTCAGGCCTGCCACGGAGGACACTTCAGCTCTCCTCCGACCCTTACCCCTCCCTGCCTGGGAAGGGCAGGAACACTCCTGTCACCAAGGAGACGGGAGCTAAGAGAACCTGTGGAATTAACCCCAGGTGGTCCAACTGATAGGAAGCAGGGGTGGGATTTCTGAGGCCTCCAGACTGGCTCTGCCCCCAGAGAGGATGGGTCCGGAAGCGGCCCCGCCAGCAGCTGATGCTGAGCGGCTGTTGCTGCAGAGCAGATCAGGACGCCAGACTGGGCGGGAGACAAATGGCAGCCTCTCGGAACTCCCAGCCAATGGGGAGGGCTCGGGAAGCGGCGCCGGCTCGGACACAATCCTTCACCCTCTAATGGGTTTCACCAGCAAAAGGAGGGGCGCTTCGGTCCCCTGCTGCCCCCATGGTACATCTGTCAAACACAGTTCTGGAATGCTTTGGCTAAACTGTTCTCGCTCTCCTAGTTCCCAACTGTTCTTCAAAGGGCATCTGGAGCCCCTGCATTGTCTCAGCCACAAGGTGTCCTGGATGCAGGACATGGGACCGGCATCCCCGACAGCCTCCTGCTGCCCCCCCAGGACGATCCCCTACCAGTCATGCTGCCCAAGGCCACGGGCACATTCTCCCCGGCAAGCCTGCACTCCCCCACCCTTCTTGGTGCCCTTCCCTGAGGTGCAGAAGCTACAGCAGGAGCTAGAGGAGCACCTGGTTAATGCATTCCGCCCCCAGGAGTGCCGGCCCCCTCCTCCAGGCCCAGCCTGTCTGCGTGTGCTCGCTGGTGACAAGCACAAGCCTGCTTTCCGCATTGCACCCCAGTGATGTCGACTTCTCCACGCTCCACAGCGTGACTCCACTAAAATCAATGTTTCGGCTTTGACAGGCAAGTACGCAACTCTTCTTGCTCGCAGTCCCAAATGCTCACGGAATGAGGTAGAGTGCAAATGTGCAACCGAGTAAGAATCCTCTACTCAGACAGAACGTACTCCCAAAACTCACTCCAAACTCCCCATATTCCTCCTCACCATCAGGGTTTAGAAAGTCCCAAAGCTCCATCTGTCCTGCCATAGTCTTCCTAACAAGAAATGAGCTCACGCTCCCTGTTTTAGCATGTTCCATTCCTCCCATGCCTGTGAGTGCTAAGTAATATTTTCATTCATCTCTGTCAAAATACCGCAGCCGAGGCTCTTGGCTCTCCGTTTTCAGGGGGAGCCTCTCCTGGCACGCAGCATTTTACTCTTTCGAGGACAGAGAGGAATATGAAGCAACAGTACGGAGGGAAATGCCATAGATGCAGCCTCGCCCCCTACCACAGCCCCAGCCAAGCACCCCTACCCCCAGACACCAGCCCCTGTGTGGCCCCACGCTGACCCCTGGCAATGGGAAGCCAGGCTTAGATTCACCGACAGGAGAAAGCAAGATTGGCTGTTGACCCATTCCATTACGAAACTCACAAGCCTGGACAAAGAGTACCCAAAATAAGGACATTGTAAAACCCAGTGGAGTGGGATTTCCAAATCAGAGCTTTAATGAATGTGATGCGCGGATGATGAAACCGGTCCACTTCCTTGAATTCTAGATGTTAAGCTGGAGGTCTGTATAATCATGCAACCAGCTGTCTACTGCAGGCTGCCGCGAGAATGCTGTCGAAGAACCCTGCAAACACTTGTGTTGCAGGATCGTGCCCATTTTAAACCATCAGCGGTCAACATCATGAACAGCAGAACCCTGTTTCCTAGGTGGATATTCGACCTGAGTGGTTTAGAGTAAGTGCAAATAAGGAATGAGGGACATCTTCAACACCGCCCGATGAAATCAAAAGTACCAACGCTCTGTAGGTGACAGGTGAGGATTACAGTGTGTCTAACAGCCACGCGAGAGCAGCCCAGCCCGAGACCCTCACTGGGCTCCAAACTCCAGAGGGGGCCCTTCCCCTCTCTCACCTTGGACTTCCTCAATTAATTTTCCAAAGACTCTATACTCCCACTTTCGACAATAGCAAGCCTCACTGTGTGTGCAGCTGAGACCACGCTCGGGACCCCAGCCCCAAGCAGCAGGGGCAGTATGGGGGATTCTTGCTTCTTGACCAAGTTGCCCCATCTCTGAGGAGGCTGCTCCTTAGCACACCAGACCCCAGCGCCCCCCCACCACCCAGCTATGCCTCTGACCCTCTGTAGCACCTGAATGCCAACAATCATTCCCAAGCCCGCTGCCCCGCCCCATTAGAACCGACCTGGTCAGGGGCCTTCTTTCTCAGATCTGAGCTTTGCATTCTGCTTTCTCAACACCAATCAAGTCAATTGCAGGTTATTTACAAATTCTCTGAAACCTGCATTAGGGTGGCCAATTACTAATCCTGGGACCTAGGCACTTTCTTCTTCTGTAACCCTGTAGTAGCAGCTTACAGTGTGGCCAAGAGAATAAACTTGGCCTTTGTGAGCTGTAAAGCTCTACACAAATTTAAGGAGTCCTTCTCTCCTAGGGCAGAATGGTTGTGTTCGTGACCAGATGATTGGGGAGGCAGAGTAGAGAGGAAAAAGGGCCTCTCCCCTCTCCTCTAGTCCTTTTATGTGGAGAGCTGCTTGCCCTCCCCACCCCTCTGCCCAGCAACCCACAGGAAGAGCTCACAAGTCAGCCCCAGAGCTCAGATGTCCACCAGTGTGGATATTCTTTTTGTACTGTGCTAAGTCTGAATCTGAAAACGGAAAGGACCTAACCACATCAATGTAAATAAAGCATACACAAAAAAGAATCCTCACATCTGCTAAAGACTTTGTGGTTCACAGTGTTTTTCTGTATCTTAGCCTTTAATCTCACAGCCAGCCTGTGCAACTAGGCTCACTTTATGGATAGGAAAACCAAGGCACAGAATACTTAAATGGCCTCAGGGCTTGGCTTCAAATCTAGTTGCTCTGATTCCAGATCGAGTGCTCTTTCTACTACACCATGGCTGTGATGTGACGGGGCCCCACGGCCCAGGTAAAAGATTTCTCTGTTACTGTGCAAAACAGATCAACATAAGTCAGCCATTTCTAATCATCTTATTCAGAGAAGCAAAACCAGTGGATCTGGAGGCAAGAGGTTTCCTCTTCTTGGAGAAAACACTCCCCGGGGACAGCGAGCAGGAAAACCCGCCTCACGTGCTGTACTTACGTCGTACACCTGGGGACTGGTCAGACACCGAGCAAGCAGGCCACACCAGGCTGGGAGTGTGGTGGTCAGTGGGGGGCCGCTGTGTGTGAGGATGGGCTTCAGGTAACTTTAAAAAGAGAATTAAGGAAAAAATGTCTGCAGAGAAGACCCACACCCCACACAACGTGTTTAGAAATCCCCCAGAGTAAATCATCCAGACATCTACCCACAAAAGGCCTCTCCCCACCCTCCTATGCCCCATTTGACCAGTACGCTACAGAAAATCCTTGGGGTCTACAATAGTCTGAATCAAAGATTAAACCATCCTGTCAGCCCGAAGTGTTCACTGGTAACTCTCGGGTTGGCAGTTCCCACTTCTCAGGCAATAAGAATATCTGAGGTTCATTCGAGCATCCTTCTCAATTGCTTGTTATGTTGAATGAGAATTTTGGTTTCAATCAGCATTCCAGCTTTGGACACACAACCAGCTCATGCCTTGGAAACAGGAGACAGTGTATCAGCTTCTCCATCTGGACACTAGGGGACTGCCCCACCCTGTAGAACACCAGGCCGCACCCCTGGCCTCTACCTACTACGACCCCTCTCCCAGGTGTGACAACAAAAGTGTCTCTAGACGTGGCTGAATGTCCCAAGAGCTCCGGGTTGGTCAGTCCGTGGACATCTGTGCCACCAAATGTGTAAGCCCGTGTGGGAAGCCCCACGAAGCATGTGTCATCTCATGACAGTGCCTGGGCTGTTTCTGGTATCCACAGCCCCAGCACTCTGGAGAAGGCAGAGACTTACATGGCCACGGCCACGGCCATGGTAGGAATGGCCGAGAGAACTCACAGGAAGGCAAGGAGGCATCCTAGTCGTCTGTACCCCAGGATCTGGGGGATCTTTCTCGGAGAGAGTCACTCCCAGAAGGACGAGATGTGGGCTCTGCTACATCCTTTCACGAAACCAAACCAGCCCCATCTGACCGCTGCCCTCCAACCATGTTTCTGGGAATGGCCCCTGCTGGCCTGTCGGCTACTTTGAGTCCAGCTGCAAAGCTGACGGCAGGGCTGGACTGTGGAAGGAATAATGGAGACGCACGCAGGAACCCCAAGGCTACCTTTCAGTGTCCTGCCTGGGGTAGTTCAAAGACAAGTTCTCACGTCCCCAAATATAAAAGGCCCTCTAACAACTTCTTTAAAAGAGGAAAAAAAGCTATTTACATATAGATTTTAAAATATGCAGATTCTTTGAAGGGCAAAAATGAAATATCAAGTCTCTATCCCCACCAATTTTTCTGGTAATTACCATTACGACTTCACCGAAGACATTTTTTATTTTTTTTAAACTGAGGTATAACTGACATAAGTATTATTTTCGTTTCAGGTATATAATATGGTGATTTGGCCTTTGTATCTGTTGCAAAATTATCACCTCAATAAATGTGGTTACCATCTGTTACCATAGTCATCATACAAAATACAATATTATTGACTATATTCCCCATGCTGTACATTATATCCCTTTGACGTATTTATTTTGCAACTGGAAGTTTGTACTTCTTTTTTAAGATTTTATTTATTGGAGAGAGAGAGAGCGAGAGCATAATGGGGAGTACAGAGGGAAAGGGAGAGGCAGACTCACTGAGAAGCAGGGAGCACGACACAGGCTCGATCCGAGGACCCTGGGATCCTGACTTGAGCCGGAGGGCAGACACTTAACTGACTGAGCCACCCAGGCGCCTGAAGAGGTTTGTACTTCTTGATCCCCTTCACCCATTTCACTCTACCAACCTCCTTCCCCTCTGGCAGCCACCAATCTGTTCTATCTGTGAATCTGGATTTTTGTTTGTTTTGTTTTCTAGACTCCATATTCAAGTGAAATCAATGTAGCATTTGTTTTTCTCTGATTTATTTCACCTAGCACGATAACTTCAAGATCCACCCATTTGTCACAAATGGCAAGATTTCATACTCTTTTACAGCTGAGTAGTGTTCCACTCTGTGTGTGTGTGTGTACACCACTAGAATATGTTTTTCCTCCTATTTCTTGATTGAAAAAATTTAGTCAGAGGTTTTAAACTCTCTCCTACAAAGGATGGTACATTTAATTCATTTATACTCCTGCCTCTTCAAGTTTTCCCTAATTTTGATTATAATTAATTTTATACAGCAGATATATATATAGAGAGAGAGATATATATAGGTGTATATATATATATAGGTGTATATATCTCTCTCTATATATATAGAGAGAGATATATAGGTATATATATCTCTCTCTATATATATATATATAACATTTACATTCTATTTTATAATTGATAAGTAAATCTTCTATACTTTGTCCATGGACGGAGTCTAAATGTTAAAAGCCACTAAACACGCCTGGGTGGCTCAGTGGGTTAAGCCGCTGCCTTCGGCTCAGGTCATGATCTCAGGGTCCTGGGATCGAGTCCCACATCGGGCTCTCTGCTCAGCAGGGAGCCTGCTTCCTCCTCTCTCTCTGCCTGCCTCTCTGCCTGCTTGTGATCTCTCTCTGTCAAATAAATAAAATAAAATCTTTAAAAAAAAAAAAGAAATATTATTATATAAATATTATTCACTGTAGCCAAGTAGAGTGGTTACAGCACTCTTTTTTTTTTTTTTTTAAAGTAGACTCCATGCCTAGTGTGGAGCCCAATGTGGGGCTTGAACTCACAACTCACAAGACCTGAGCTGAGATCAAAAGCCAGACACTAGGGGTGCCTGAGTGGCTCAGTCGGTTAAGCGTCTCACTCTTCATCTCAGCTCAGGTCTTGATTTCAGGGTTGTGAGTTCAGGCCCCGTGCTGGGCATGGAGCCCACCTAAAAAAGAAAAAAAAAGAAAAAGAGTCAGACACTTAACCAAATGAGCCACCCAGGTGCCCCATGGTTAGAACACCAGTAAAGGAAATGTAATACAGTGTCATTTAAACTTTGTTAAAAGTGAGAAGAGAACATTTTGAGTGTCTTGCAAAATACGAGATTGTCTTTTAATTTCATTTTGATCTTATTCACTTCTGGGTTATAAAACAATCACTACTTCTTCAATGTCGTCCCATTAGTTGAATCTGATGTTGGTTTTATTTGATCCTTATGTTGTTGTTGGTTTTCTCCCCCTTCTTAAAGAGTCTGCACAGCGTTAACCTTTCTCAACTCTTGAGAGTTGAGTCCATTCAGTTTGGGGGTAGAATTCTAGGCTCATGCTTTTTCTTTTCAACCTAGAACTCTGACAATGCTAGATGGTATTCTAACATTCGATTTTGCTAATGCCACATCTGATTCTTCTCTTTAAAGGCTTCCAGTCTTTCTCTTTGGAAGCCTCATGAGTCCTGCTTTTCCTCCTTAGTTATGGAATGCTCCAATGTATCCATTCATTCCACCCACACCAGCCGGTCCCCCCACTCTGGAGACAAGACTCTTCCCTTAGCCAAGGGATTTTTTTTTTCTTCCATTATTTCTTTGGTTCTTCTTTTCCTCCACCATCTCTATCTTCTTTTAGATTCTGTTAAAGGATTCTAGACCATGTGGCTCTGACCTCTTGATCTCGAAACTCTTCTCTCGCACATCTCTGACTTTGTGCTCGAATTCTCACATATTTTTTTTCCCTCAGCTTCATCTCCCAGATCGACAGTTTGGTCTCCACCATGTAATTAAACTATCCATTACATTTTGGGGTTCATTTCAGAAACCTTATTTTTAATTTCCAAGAGTTTCTTCTTGTTTGCTTGCTTCTTTTTCTAATAGCTTGTTCTTACATCGTGACTGGAAAAGCCTTTCAATTCTAAGGCTTTTATCAGAAAAATTAAAAAAAATAAATATGGGGGGGGGCGCCTGTCTGGCTCAGTTGGTAGAACAAATATCTCCTGATCTCAGGGTCAAGAGTTAGAGCCCCGTGTTGGGTGGAGAGTTTACACACACACACACACACGTATATATTTAAGACATACATGTAGATATATAGGAATTCATTACTTTGACATGTCCCCCATGTCTTTCCTCAGTTTCTCAAGCAGGTGGGGAATCTGACCATGTCAAAGTTGGGTGGCAGGGGAGGTTACTCTAGGGAGAAAAATCTTTGGTGGCCTCAAGATCTGTTTCTCTACCAAGCCCTTCCCAAGCAGTATTTCTACTTTCTTTAGAGAGCTATGGCTTGAAGAGAAAATTAACAGCTACCGGTTGATCTGTGGACACAGGAAATGCCTGTTGGAGCTGTTACTAAAAACATTCTTCAATAAATCACCCAGACAAACTGGCCTGAGCCTCGCTTTGGTCTTGGGCTATGGTTTTCTCTGCTACAATTCTATCTTTGGTCTTGCAAGTAGTCCAAAATATTTCTTCTGCGATTCCAAGGAGCTCCGGGAATAAGGAGGGAGCTGGTGTGCATGCTGAGCCTCTCATCTTACGTTGCAAGCTAGTCTATTCCATTGTCAGGATTGTTCAGTGAAGGAGGTACCACACCTGCTCCTATTGGCTTGTGGGGCTCATTCCCATCCAGGGAAACCCTCTTTTGATGCAGCCAAAGCCCACGTTTTCTTGTTTGATCATCTGTGGAGCTATAGAATGAACCATGGGCCCCTTTCTCATCGACTTCTTCAGACACTCTGTGCCTGCTTCTGTTCCTAGTTTCTCTCCTCCAAACTAAACAAGCAGAAATCCTAGCCACTAAGCTTTACATTTAGAGACTTTAGAGATCACTCCTGTTGCTCTTCAAAGAATCAATTTAGGCCGCATTCAGCTTCACCAAAGTATGACTCACACAAAACTACAGGTATTAAAGGCGAGGAGATGTTTAGACAGGTATATATTGTAAAACAATTACCACAATCAAGCTAATTAACATATCCATCACTTCACATACTTACCATTTTTCTGTGCGTCTGGTGTGAAGACTTTAACATCTACCCCCTTAGAAAATCTCTAGTATAGATCATTAACTACTCACCATGCTGTACATTAGGTTTCCAGAACTTATTGATCTTATAACTGAAAGTTTGTTCCCTTTGACCAACATCTCTCCACTTCCTCCACTCCCCAGCCCCTGGCAACCACCACTCTTTGCTCTATTACTATGAGTTAGATTTTTCTAGATTCCACCCATAAGTAAGATCATGCAGTATTTTTCTTTCTGTGCCTGGCTTATTTCATAGCCTAATGTCCTCCAGGTTCCACCACGTTGTCCCAAATGGCCAAATTTCCTTCATCTTTAAGGCTGAATAATGTTCCACTATATACATGCAGACTCACACACATCTTCTTTATCCACTTTATGCACTGATGGACACTTAAGCTGTTTCATATCTTCATCACTGAGAATGATGCTGCTATGAACACGGGAGTGCAGATACCTCTGAGATAGTGATGTTATCTCCTCTGGATATATACCCATAGGTGGGACTGCCTGATCATATGGTAGTTCTGTTTTTAATTTTTTTGAGGAAGCTCAATACTGTTCTCCATAGTGGCTGCATCAATTGACATCCCATCAATACCATACAAGGGTTTCCTTTTCTCCACATCCTCCCAACACTTGTTATCTTTTGACTTTTCTTTTAAAATATTTTTTATTTATTTATTTGACAGAGAGAGATCACAAATAGGCAGAGAGGCAGGCAGAGAGAGAGAGGAGGAAGCAGGCTCCCTGTCAAGCAGAGAGCCCGATGCGGGGCTCGATCCCAAGACCCTGAGATCATGACCTGAGCCGAAGGCAGCGGCCCAACCCACTGAGCCACCCAGGCGCCCATTTTGATAACAGCCATCCTAACAGATGTGAGGTGAGATCTCATTATGGTTTCAATTTGCATTTCCCTGATGATTAGTGATGTTGAACAACTTTCCATGTATTTGCTGGCCAAGTGTATGCCTTCTTTGGAAAAAATGTCTATTCAGATCCTTTGCCTATTTTTTAATTGGGGTCTTTGGGCTTTTGTTATTGAGTTGTAGGAGTTCCTTATATAATTTGGATATTAATCCCTTATCAAATATATGATTTACAAATATTTTTTCCCATCCCCCAGGTTGTCATTCCATGTTGCTGACGGTTTCCTTTTCTGTGCAGAATTCTTTTAGTTTGATGTAGGCCCATTTGTTTATTTTGCTTTTGTTGCCTATATTTCTGGTATCAAATCCAAAAACTCATTGCCAGGACCATTCCCCTATGTTTTCTTCCAGGAGTTCTATGGTTTCAGGTCTTGCATTTAAGTCTTTAAACCATTTTGAGTTGATTTTTGTGAGTGGTGTAAGATGGGTTCCAATTTCATTTTTTTGCAAATAGATATCCAGTTTTCCCAGAGCTGTTTATTTTATTTATTTTTTTAAAAGATTTTATTTATTTATTTGACAGAGAGAGATCACAAGTAGGCAGAGAGGCAGGCAGAGAGAGAGGAGGAAGCAGGCTCCCTGCTGAGCAGAGAGCCCGAAGTGGGACTCTATCCCAGGACCCTGAGATCATGACCTGAGCCGAAGGCAGCGGCTTAACCCACTGAGCCACCCAGGCGCCCCCCAGAGCTGTTTATTAAAGAGACTGTCCTTTCCCTATTACGTATTCTCAGCACTTCAGCTGAAGAATAGTTGATTAAATATGTGAGGGTGTATTTTTGGGCTCCGTATTCTGTTCCACTGGTCTGTGTATCTGTTTTAATGCTAATAATGTACTATTTTGACTACTATACCGTTGTAATATAATTTGAAATCACGAAGTGTGATGCCTCCAGCTCTGTTCTTTTTGCTCCGTGGTATTTTAGCTATTCAGGGTATTTTGTGGTTCCATACAAATTTTATGATTTTGTTTTTATTTTATTTAAAAAAAAAACACCATTAGGGGCGCCTGGGTGGCTCAGTCATTAAGTGTCTGCCTTCAGTACAGGTCATGATCCCAGGGCCCTGGGCTGGAGCCCCACATTGAGCTCCCTGCTCTGTGAGCCTGCTTCTCCCTCTCCCTCTGCCTGCTGTTCCCCCCAACCCCATTGTGGGTGTTCTTTTTCTCTCTCTCAAATAAATAAATAAAACCTTTAAAAAAAAACCCACCATTAGAATTTTGGTAGAGATGTACTGAATCTGTAGATTGCTTTAGTGCACTGATGGACACTTAAGCTGTTTCCATATCTTCATCACTGAGAATGATGAATATGGGAATTTCAACAATATTAATTCTTCCAATCTATGAACACAGATATCTTTCCATTTATTTGTGTGTCTTCAACTTCTTTCATCAGTGTTTTTTAGTTTTTGGTGTATAGATCTTCACCTACTTGGTTACATTTATTCCTACGTATTTGATTGTTTTTGATGGTATCATAATGGAATTGTTTTCTTTAAGATTTTATTTTTTAAAGAGAGAGAGAGAGAGACAGAGCAAGAGCAGTAGGGGAGGAGGCAGAGGGAAGGGAAGAAGCAGACTTACCTCGGAGCAGGGAGCCTGATGCAGGGCTCGATCCCAGGACCTTGGGATCATGACCAGAGCTGAAGGCAGATGCTTAAGCCACTGAGCCACCCAGGTGCCCTGGGATTGTTTGCTTAATATCTGTTTTGGATAGTTCTTTGTTAATATATGGAAATGCAACAGGTTTTTGTATGTTGACTTTATATCCTCTGACTTTACCAAGTTTATTAGTTTTCAAAGAGTTTTTTGGTGGAGTCTTCAGGGGTTTCTATATATAAGGTCATGTCATCTTTAGGGGTACCTGGGTGGCTCAGTAGGTTAAGCGCCTGACTCTTGGTTTCAGCTCAGATCATAATTTTATGACTCCTGAGGTCAAGACCCACATCAGGCTCCACACTCAGCAAGGGATCTACCTGAGATTCTCTCCTTTCCCTCTGCCCCTACCCCCCTAAAAAATTGCTTTGCTTTTTCTGTATCTGTTGAGATGATCACATAATTTTCACTTTGTTAATGTGGTGTATATCACATTTATTGATTTGGACCGCTGTTACATTTGAGGGATCATGGTGTATGATCCTTTTAATATGACACTGGATTCTGTTTGTTAATATTTTGTTGAGATTTTTTACATCTATGCTCATCAGGGATACTGGCTTGTAAATTTCTTTTCTTGTAGTGTCCTTGGACTTTGATATCAGGGCAATGCAGGTCTCATAAAATGAGTCTGGGAGCATTCCTGCCTCTTCAATTTTTTGGAAGAGTTTGAGAAGGTATTAATTTCTTAAATGTTGGGTGGAATTCATCAGTGAGGCCATTTTGTCCTGGGATTTTCTTTGTTGGGATTTTTTTGATTAATGATTCAATATCTTGTTGTTACTGGTCTATTCAGATTTTCTATTTCTTCTTCATTTAGTCTTGGTAAGTTGCATGTTTCTACAAATTTATCCATTTTTTTTCTAAGTTATCCAATTTTTAGTGTATAATTTCTCATAGCAGTCTCTTACAACCCTTTGTATTTACGTGGTATCGTTTGTAATGTCTCCTTTTCCATTTCTGATTTTATTTATCTCGGTCCTCTCTTTTTGTCTTACTCTAACTAAAGGTTTGTCAATTTTGTTTATCTTTTCAATAAAACAACTCTCAGTTTTTATTGATCTTTTCTATTGTTTTTCTAGACTCTATTTTATTTCTGCTCTGATGTATGTTATTTCCCTCCTCCTTCTAACTTTTGGCTCAGTTTGTTCTTTTTCTGTTCCTTGAGGTATAAAGTTGTGTTGTTCATTTGAGATCTTTTTCTCTTCTTAAAGGAGGCATTTATCACTATATCCCTTCTTAGAACGGCTTTTAATGCACGCCGTAAGTTTTGGTATGCTGTTTTTCCATTTTTATTTGTCTCAGGATATTTTCTGATTTCCCTTTCGATTTCTTCCATTGGTCCACTGATCATTCAGAAGTGTGCTGTTTATTGTCGACACATTTGTGAACTTTCCAGTTTCCCTAGCTTCATACCACTGTGGTTGGAAAAGATCCTTGATGTAATTTCAGTCTTCTTAAATTTGCTAAGACGTGTTTTGTCACCTAACATATGATCTTTCCTGGTACTGTTCCATGTGTACTTGGGAAGAATGTGTATTCTGCTGCTGTCGGATGGAATGTTCTATAGATCTTTTAGGTCCATTTGGTCTAAAATGTAGTTCAAGTCCAATGTTTCCTTATTGATCTTGTGTCTGAACAATCTATCAATCATGGATAGATGTGGAGTACTGAATGCCCATAAGAATCAACTTCTTATCACTAGCATTTTGCCTCTCTTCTGTGAACTCTCTCCAATTTTCTCCACGTCCTTTCCAAGCCCAGGGAATAATGCATCCAAATGATAATGTATACAAAGTACATATGGCTTTTAAAAATCCCTGGGGGTTCTATTTCAGTTAATAGCAAATAAAGTAATTTGAACCATCATTTCCACTGAGAAGAACTAGAAAAGCTGAGCAAAGTAAAACACAACAAAATCGTCTGCTTAATTGCACAAGATGCCAAGGCAGCAAAAAGGGCCAGAATCTGGAGGAAGAAACCCAAGAGGTGAGCCTGGCACTTGGTGAGCCATAGTTCCCCAAAAGGTACCTGAGATGTTGAGCAGAGCATCTGGCAGACCCACAAAGACAGACTGAATGTGATGAAAACTGGAGTGCTGTCCTTCAGAGGAAGGCTATGCCAACACCAGAGGCTCTATGTTAGAACCCTAGAAAAAAAGACCAACAGAAAACAGACTAATCCTCACAGGAACTGACTCCCATCTTTAAGTCACCTTTATTTCTGATTGGGTTAGGGTGATCTAAAATTGCTAATGCCCCTAGTGCCTAGCCACTGATCAGATGTAACCTAATCTGCTCTGAAGGACAAAAGCCTCATCCAGAACATCTCAAAGATCTCTACACTTTTTCATTGCCCATGTCCATAACTCAGTAAAAAAAAATAGATGTACAGAAGATAAACGATAAAGTTTCTAGAAGATAAACAGGAACTGGCTTCATGAATTTGGCGTAGACAAAGATCTTTATAAGAAGACATAAAAACTACTGATCACCCCTGGGGATAAAAATATATTATATGTTTATAAAAAAAAACCTACTGATCAGAAAAGATCAATAAACTGGGTTAGGACCTTTTGTTTATCAAAAGATTCTATTTAAAAGTGAAAAGGCAAAAAAAAATCCTGTAGTACATTATGTTGGAAAAAAAACCTGTAGCAAATTATGTTGAAACTAAAAAAAAAAAAAAAGTGAAAAGGCATGTCACAAGGAGAGATGATATTTTGATCATATATAATTAGCAAAATACTCCTACCCAGAATACCTAATGAATACTTAAAAACAGTAAGAGAAAGGCAGACAACCCAATAGAAAAATGGGCAAGAGACTTGAACAGGTACTTCATAAAGGAACACACCAATGGCCAATAAATATATGGAAAGATGCTCAACCTCATTAGTCATCAGATAAATGCAAATTAAAACCACAATACAACACCACCACAAACCCAACAGAATGGCTACAATTCACAACTCCAATGGTCAGTGAGGACGCAGAGCAACTAGAACTGTCATACATGAAAGGAGAGTATGTAAAGTGGTACCACCATTTTTGTAAAACTGTTTGGCACTAACTCCTAAAGTTGAAGCTATGCATGTCCTATGAACCAGCAATTTCACTCCTGGATATATTCCCAGCAAAAATGTATGTACAGATGCACCAAAAGACATATACGAAAATGTTCATAACAGTATTTTTCAAACTAGTTCCAAATTAGAAACAATCTACATGTTCATCAATAATCAATGATAAATAAATGATGGTATATTCATACAGCCAGATTCTATATAGCAATGAAAACAGATCAACTTGAGCTACACGGGACAACATGGAAGAGTCGCACAGAAGGTGTCAAGCCAAATAAACCAGACACTAAAAATATATATATTCTGTAGTCCCATTCATACAAAGTTCAAAAAACAGAGAAAACTATTAAGTGTTACAAAAGGTCAGGAGTGTGATTACATCTAGAGAGAAGGGTTGGTAATTGGGTTATGGCATGTGGGGAACTGAAGACTTTGGTTTTTTACCTTCTTTTTTTTTTAAAGATTTTTATTCTTTTATTTGACAGAGTGATCACAAGTAGGCAGAGAGGCAGGCAGAGAGAGAGGAGGAAGCAGGCTCCCTGCAGGCAGGGCTCGATCCCAGGACCCTGGGATCATGACCTGAGCCGAACAGTGGCTCGGAGAGTCAGCGGCTCAGAGGCAGTGGCTTTAACCCACTGAGCCACCCAGGCACCCCGGTTTTTTACCTTCTTGGTGTTCAGTGTTTATTTTGTGAAATTCATCGAGCACCCAAGATTTGTGTACTTTTCTATATGGATCTTAGGCTTCAAAAAATTTTTTAACACTTTCAAAGGTTCCTGACTTTGTACTGCCTATCCATTTGATCACTATGTCAATTTAAATTATGGAAGTTTAACTTCTGGATTTTAATTTCCACTGAAGAACAGGTGAATCTACTAGAACAGAGTCTGCCTACAAGTAGTCCAGCTAAGACATGGATCAGACTTGTCTTCCATTTGGCCAATAGGAATTCTCTTCCCCACATGGATTAACTGCCCAAGTTTTACTACCCTTCCTGACCACAGCATGGTTCATTGTGTAAAGTTAACTAATTCATTTACACAGGCTTATTTCCCTCAGACATAACGTTCTTAAGAGCCACATGAGTCTATCAGCCTGTGGGTTAGCCACCCTAATGACATAAAACATTCCCCTTGGCCAGAGTGCTGCTCGCCAGGACTACCTGTGATTGAATGATCATTGCCTCTGGCCTAAGAGATGACTGACTATACCTGTACCAAGCACATGTCTTCCTTACTTATCAGAATTCATTCATGGACAACAAGAGAACTTCATCATTGGTGTTTCACAAATATAGGGAAGCCACTGAAAAGGATACTTGTGGTCAAAGCTATACCACAGCCTGAAGAGCCATGCACTCTCCTGCTTTGTCCGGTTTCCTCTGGCAGAATCTGGACCATCCTAAGAACGAACAAGAAAACAGATGTTTAGTTGCAGAAAAGGGATTGAAATTGGGTGTGTGTATTGGGAGGAGGGGAAGCTTCTTTACTAACCAATAACTTTTAGAGATTCTGAGCTCAGAGTCAAACATCCTATATCATCAAAATTTCAGATATACTAGGAGGTAATACCTTGAAAGAAACTGAATAAATCCAAAAGGCAGACATATCAACCCTCGAAGTAAAAAGGCCTGGTTATGCCTGTGGGCAAATCAACTCAGTGCGGTACAAAATTTCTTTTGGCATTCTTATTGTAATTTTCTCCGAGTGCCTTTTAGCAGATTGATTACACTAACATAGTGTTGATCCTAATGGGCTGAAATTGATCTATAGGGAATATTGAAGAAAGCCTCTATAAAACCAACTTCCCAAGTCTCCCCAAAGCTGGCCTGGGAAAGTCATGCTTGACCGTTCCCTGACGGATCAGCCCTGGGTTCGTGGTCGTCCTTAACGTTGGCATCTACATTGCCTTCCAGCTGGGTCAGTGACTTGTTGCCCTGGCAGCCTTAGGATGATGGGGGCAGCAAGCAAGGGAAATGGGGCCAGAACTATTTCTATTATTTTAAAGTTATTTATTTATTTGAGAGAGAGAAAGAGAGAGCACATGAGTGGGAGGGGCACAGGAAGAGGGAGGGCGAGAATCTCAAGCAGACTTCATGCTGAGCATGGAGCCCTACATGGGGCTTGAACTCATGACCATGAGATCAGGACTGGAGCCGAAATCAAGAGTCGGGCAATCAACCAACTCTGCCAGACAGGCAACTATGCACTTCTGTTATTTCAGCTGCCCTCAAGTGATTACTCCTCTCGTTCCTTTCCAACTCAAATGTGCCTGTCATTTAGTTTGCAAAATGACATGCAATATCGAACATTCATTTGAGGCCTGGGCCATCTGCTGTGTGCAAATATTACTATTCAAGGGCAGACTAACTACAGCCACGGGAGACCACTGCTGGCATTCTGTGTCGTTAGATGACAAGCTCTGGAAGTAGGGACCGCTTGGGAGGTATAGCCATCTTTGTCGTCACCCCTGGAAAGATATAGGGAGAGGCAACTCTAAGGCGGCTGACAACAGCCAAACGCACAATGAGCCACAATTCCCAGAAGCTGTACGTTGCAGCACATGTCAGCTCCCCCTGTGACTGAGATAGTTTGGGTCAGAGATCTCTGAGAAGGGAGAGCACGAGGACAAGCCAAGGGAGGGAAATCAGCAAGCACTATTTAATTTCCTAATGTTTCCCATAACAAAGGTTATTTTTTACAAAAAGAGTCCCTACGGGACCTGAAGAATGTTTAGGGACACATATGGAAATGGCTTGGTTAAATGAGCCCTTCTGGAGATGAGGAAATTAAAAAGAGAGAGAGAGAGAGAGAGAGATAGCGCGCGAAAGCACATTCCCAGAGACCAACTATATTTCCCATTTTTAGAAATCATGTGAAGAAAGAGGGCTGAGAAATTCCATTCGCAGATCATGGTCATTCCTCCAGGTAATTAGGTGCTGGCCTAATGACAAATCAAGGGAGGTTTCAGAATGCTGCTCAACTGACTGGGAAAAAATTAAATGGTTTTTTATAAAGTGATAGGCTCTAAGCTTGTGGTTCTAAATGCCTGCAGAATCAAACTAAAGAGGAGACTAACACGGAGACAAACGTGATCAGGAAGGGTACCATAAGCCATCAGGCACAAGACAAGTCCCCCCGAGTCAGGTGCATCCGCCCCTCCCCTAAAACAGCAATTAAAAACGACAAACCCTGGCTCTGTCTTCCTAACCTCCATCAAACCACAATGGGGTGTCATCACCTGGAACGTCTCCATTCCCGCCACGTCACCCCTACAAAGCTACAGGAGACTTCGATAAGCCCCCAGAAGGACCATTACTGTGAGGAAAGCAAAGGAAATGTCTCTTTTCGAAGGCAAACTAACAGAAGGTCTTCACAGAGAGCTATGCCTGCGCTCCACAAATAAG
This sequence comes from Neogale vison, assembly GCF_020171115.1. Classification (NCBI taxonomy): domain Eukaryota; kingdom Metazoa; phylum Chordata; class Mammalia; order Carnivora; family Mustelidae; genus Neogale; species Neogale vison. Next base: position 90,931,409 of record NC_058105.1, on the reverse strand, counting down.
ATTAAGGGGCCTTAGAAAAATAGGAAACAAAAAGACTCTGCCCAAAGGCTACCAGGAGTAAATTTTGAGCAAATAAAAAGTGTAGTTTCATAGCAGGGGTGCTTATTATTCTAAGAGATGGTGCCAGAAGCAGGACTAGGTACAGGAAGAACATAGGTAAACCCGCATATGGTAGCTTTGGAGAAATCAGGGAGTGTCTGTGGAATGGGACTGATTTTTTAAGCTGGCCCAGAAAACAACCAACAGCTGTTGGCAGATGGGATCTGGGGGCCCCCTTCTTGCTCCAAGCAGTCTAGCGCTGAGCAGGGATCAGGGTGGGTGCAGGCAGATCCTGTAATAGGCAGCCCCCTCCTCAGGCTGTGTGTTTAGAACAACTTGCCTTGCATTTCAAGTGCTGCCTGCAGAAAAGGTGGGGACCCTGCTCCCCCAAATCTGCACTCCTATAGGAGGGTTTAGGCCCCAGCCCAGGCTGCTTTTAGAACCTGAAGCATCCTTTCAGATGGTCACTTTCTACCACCTACAACAGCTACCTGGCTGATCCCTATTCATTTTTCGAGGTTGGGTCCAAGGCTGGCTTCTCTGAGAATGTTTCAAAGGCAACAGAACACACCAACATGTATAGATATGAATATCACAGGCTTTCTCAACAAACGACATGGGTCCAGATCCTAGCTCTACTCCTGGCTGTGCTACTGTCTTGCTGTATGACTCTGGGCAAGTTTAAATTGACGTGTAACTGACATATGACATTGGGTCAATTTACAGTGTACAGATGTGTTGGTTTGATACGTTCATCTGTTGCAGTAGGATTACCATGTTAGCATGAACAGCCATCTGTGCCCTTTCACATAATTCTCATTTCCGTTTGTCCATGAGAACAACTAAGACCTACTTTCTCAGCAACTTTGCAATTTATAAGAGTACTGCGGACTATACTCACTACGGTGTGCATTGGATTCCAGAACTTATCTATTAGCCACAGGACTGACTGTACCCTTAAACATGTCCCCAACTCTCCCAACCCCCAGCTCCTGGTCACCCCCATTCTACTCTCTGTTCTTATGAGTAACACAAGGGATTTTTAAACTTTTTGTTGACATTATTAATAGAGAAACCCCTTTAAGCAAATATCACTGACTCTCCTTATCCCCATTTTTCAAGGATGTAACAATGAGTGTTTATATATTTGTTGCATTCATTAAGCACCTAAAGGTGTGCCAGGCACCATGCTGGGTGCCAGAAACACAAAGAAGAATGAGATTAGCATTTGCTTCTCCAAGAGCCCTTTTCCAGAGGGGAAGACACACAGACATATGGCGACAAATGCGATGAAGAAAAAGAAGGCAGATTAAAAAACCGAGGAGTGACAAAGGTCCTATTTTTGAATTTTTTTTTCCCTAGAACTAATAAATAATGATTTCTGGACAGAGTTATCTTTCTTTCCGTTCTTATTGTTAAAAGATACAAATTTTCCAAGTTAAGGTCATTACAGTAATGAGAACAGCTTATGGTGTTTTTCAGAGATGGAACAGAATACTTCCCTTCTCCCCCCATCCCCCACCACAAAGATGTCTATGTCCTGACCCCAGGAGCCCGTATGTTATGCTATATAGCCAAAGGGGCTTTGGAGATGGGCTTAAGGTTTTCCAGGGGGCCAATGCAATCACACAGGCCCTTAAAAGTAGACAAGGAGGGCAAAAGAGTCAGAGAGTTGCAGTGGAAGAAAAGGCAGGAAAGATACAAAGTGTGATAAGGACTTGTCCCACTGTTGCTGACTTTGAAGACAGAGGGGGCCATGAACCAGCACATGCAGGTGCTGCTAGGATGGGATCTTGACCCAGGGCCAATGGTCCTAGCAAGGAATTGGGACTTTAGTCCTACAACCACATAACTGAATTCTACCAGCAACCGGAATGACCCTGGCAGTGGGTTCTCCCCCAGAGTCCAACCCCGCCGACACCTTAATTTCGGCCTTGAAACAGAGAAACCAGCAGAGCCCACCAAACTTTTAACCTACAGAATATAAGACCAGTGTCTTAAGCCCCTGAGTCTGCGGGAATTTATTGCAGTGGCCTTAGAAATCCAATGCAGAGCAAAAAAGCAAGGAAGTGATGTGACCCAATTTGGGCCTTTCTTATTCTTGTCCCTGGGATGGTGGAGCCAATGACTCTCACAAGGGAGTAATAACAGGTTTTAAAAACAGGGAATCGAGAGCTCCACAATGTCCAGGGTTTTTCAAAGTAGGAATGGACACACGGCCCTCCTGGGAACCCTGTTAAAATGCGGGCTCAGAGTCAGTGGGTCTCGGTGGGGCCTGATGGTCTGCATTTTTATAAGCTCTCTGAGGATACCCAGGCTTCTGGTCCACAGGGACACTCGGAGCAGCGAGGACAGATCTACGGACCTCACCTTTGGCACTCTCCACCCTTACCGTCCTCTTCATCACACTGTCACCACACCCTTAAGAATGGAGGTTCATGTGTATGGTCTGCAGATGTATCCCAAGGGCCTCAAAGATTGTCCGGAACATAACAGGTGCTCAGGAAGTATTTGTCAAATGCATGACTAAATTAATGTGAATACTGCACTTCTAAGAAAAAAAAAGAAAGGCCAAAAGGGAAGTCTGGGACCAAGGGGTGGGGGTGGGATCAGAAGAACAAAAAAGAAAAGCGTGGTGTTGGTAGGGACAAAGAGGAGGAATTTGAGAAAAGGCCCTTCTGCAACTGTACGAAGTCAGATTTAAGTAACTGGGTATCAGATTTCAGCCTAGAGGAAAACTGAGGAAGGACCCAGAAAGTTACGTGTCAATGTGACTATAAACAGCCGATTTTCTGTGTGCTCCTGTGCACTTGGGAGCGCACACACGTGCACCACAACCCTTTCCTCCACACGCCACTCATATCCTGCTTGTGGCCTGGTCCTGCTGAGATCATAAAGCTAGGATAAATTCGAATTCATGCTCCTAGCTACTCCAAAGCAGCCTCATCAATGCGTGCTCTTCTGTTAACTTGGGGAAGGAAGTGAATGAGGTCTCTGTCTGGCATGAAAAGGTCCCCCTTGAATGGGGTGGGAGGTCACCCCCAAGCCCAGGCAGCTTGCCTCCAGCTGGGTTTGTTTTTGTTTTGGTTGCAGAGTCACCAAGACCTCTGGAGAAACAAAGCAACTGAGTTTTTTGTTTTGTTTTGTTCTAATGAGTCAAACTTGCCAGGGACCTGAAGCAGAAGTCTGCCCACAATATTCTTATGCTTCCCTCACACAAAGCCAGAAGTTCTAGCCAAAAGCTCCTTTCCTTCTCCCACATGAGCTAATATTCTATAGTTCTGTAGCCAGAACTCTTGGGCTTCTAGAACCAGTGAGGAAAATCACGTTGTCCTAAGAAATTCATTTCCATCAAAATGTCACTTTCCTCTTTGTTTTTAGGGAGATCATTCAGATAATGAGGTAACGAGAACTGCCCTTTCTTGTCTGATGGGGAACAAACATCTGGACTTTCCCCATTTATGACTGCAGTTTCATGACATCACTAAGCGTGTGACCTGGATCCATTTCAGGGGAAACTGCAAGAACCCAGGATTTTACCCAAAAATGAGAAGCCCTTTAATTTCTCTGTTTTATTGTAGCTCATGAGCACTGAGTGCTCCCAGCCCAGTTGTTAGTGGCTCACTGGACTGAGAAGATCGGGTCAGGAGATCTGAGAGATATAAGGCCTGTTAAGTACAAGGACATGAGTCCTATTTAAGAAGGCGCCCGGGGAAACCACGCTTGAAGTAGACTTTTTTCCCCCCAGTCTGACAGCAATCTTGAAAGACTTTCACAGCACCAGTGGAATGGATTCTGAAGGCCCTCGGCATGACTTTGTATGAGGCTCGGAAGGAGGGAGGTTAAGGGAAAGCCATGACACCAGTTCCTGGCTAGGGCGGGCCACCGGGTGCCATTGGGAGTCCAGCAGAAGTCACCACCAAGAGCACATTCACAACTGGCCCAAAGGTCCCCCAAAGGAGCCATCGAGGACACTGAAGACCCAGGCCCACCTAGGGAGGTTTCTGAAACACACTCCGCCTGGGGCAGGGAGCAGTCCCTGCCCACGCTAAATGCACTGCCCCAACCCTGAACACTCAGGACCCACTGTCTCCAACATTTCCACGAAACAGTGACAGCAAGCTTGTGACTTCGTTCTAAGCCCAGTGTCTCCATGTGAATTTCTTATGAGATGGAAGGTGAGTTCGCCTACAAGAAAGCAACCAAACCGTTTCATGCTTTTCCTTTCACAGATGCTTAAATCCAGAGGCAGGAGCAATGAAAACCAAACAAACAGCAAAAGGGCTGGGGGTGTCTGACGAGTCTGGAACCGATAAGATGAAATTTATCCAAACCCTGGCTATCCAGCTGGAATTAGCCTGTTTTCTTACAAAATTCATCTAGACCAGCTGTGGTCCTGGGGAGGAAGCTTTGGAGGAGGCCATTTGTATCCTTCCAGAGCCCTTCTTCTCCTTCCAGTGAAAGAAAGACACTTCACCCGGGTTTCAAGATCTCCCTGTTAGACTCTAAATTAGCTTGCAGGTGCACAATTCCCAAACCCTCGGTTTCTAAACTCCTTAATCCAAGCTAGGGTCCAATGGCAACTTTTCAAGAAGAATTTCTCTGGAGCACCATTCAAGTGGGTATCCGATCATCTCCCATGAAGCTCACTGAAAACTCTTCCTAAAATGTCCTGCCCTTTCAGAGGTTGTGGCTTTGAGACCCTGAATGGGCAGTGCCACTAAGACATGACCACCCTCAAAGAGAGAGAAATCAGGAAAAGCCACAGCGGCACTCCCAGGTCTCATAGGGCACCACCGTGAGCAACATTTGTTTAATGGGCTTCAAGGGCTGGAGTCATTTAGGTCCTCTGGCGTCTGAAATATAGAGACCAGGTTTAGGATGGAGTGCGATTCCCCGGACTGGAGAGAAAGCGACACCTGATACGGTCACAGATGGAGCGTGCGTCTGGTTGGGTAAGGCTTTCTGCCACACTGCACAAAAGAGTTCTGGGCTCGGTGGGGAGGGGGGCCTTGGTAACATTTTGGTAACACATTTTTGCTCTTAGCATAGCCCCTCTCTACCTAGCCCTGCCAGCCCAGGAAATGCTGGCCCTGAGAGGAAGCAAACCCCAGGGACACAGCAAGGGTCCTATGGCAGCCCGCACTCATGCCTGTCACTTCGCTGATGCTCTTCCCAAGAAGAGGTTATGATCTGTCTCCCCTCCCGTTGCATCTGAGCTGGCTTGAGCAACTCAAGTGCGACCACCAGGGAGTCCCAGAGGTGACCGGAAGGTCCTGAGACCTTTAGGATCAGGTCAGAAAAGGCAGTGCCCAGCTACAGGAGCCCTGAGTCATCGGGGAAGGGGCCCAGTGCCCCCAGGCCAGGTGCAGGCACCACATGTGGGCACTGCAGTTGGCTGTCCTCCTCTTCGGGTCCTCCCAGCCCAGGCACCAGACAGATGAGCGAACGAGTCTCTGGCCGATTCCGGCCCCCAGCTTCCTGCTGGAGCAAGGACAAGCTGCCCCTGTTGTGCCCTTTCCAAAGCGCCGACTACAGGATCCGTGAGTGGGTGAAAGAAACTGTCGCTCCCTTTCCTCTGCATGGTTACGTAGCAACAGCAACTGGAACAGATGGCCAAACTGCAGGCCAGGACGTTCCTCTCGGCCACGCGGACTCTGTCAGGATTCTCCGTAGCAGCGGGGACACGTCCCTACTCGTCACACTCAATATTGCCACGGGGCTCCTCTGTTCCCAGCCTCGACAGCTCCCTTCCCCAGCATGCTGTCCCAGGCTGTCACTGCTGCCACCACCCTGCCTAAGCCCTAATGGTCCACCTGGCGGTGACCTTCTGCCCTTGGCGGTCAGGGTGAGGGCCCCTGCTCAGCCGTTCCTGGGCTTGTGGGGAACTCAGCAGGAGAGGATCCTGGGCCTAGGAGGAGCGGGAGGGCCTGAAATCACCCACGTCCTTCCTCTCCTCCTCAGATTCCCTGGGCTGGAGAGTCAGACCCCATCCCCTGCCTTCCCCTGCCTGGGCACTACAGACAGACTCTGACCTGGGGACAGTGAGCCAGTCACCAGTGTACCCTATCTATCCATTCTCAGAAGGCAGGCAGTCAGGGACTTAGCTGGAATGCTCTTCCTGGCTAGCATACCCCCTCCATATGGTGTTTTAAAAATGCCGACCCTAGGGTATAACTCTGGCTTCATCACTTTTTAATCCTCTGACTATTGATGACTCACTGAGACTCTCAAACTTCAGCTTCTAATCTGCAAAATGGGGACAAGAGGACCTCCCTCATAAGGCTGCCATCAAGGTCACGGTGAGGAAATCCATGTAAAGAGAACCTGGCCTATAGTAAGTGCTCGCTACATTGTAGCTCTTTAGAACAGTATCTTCCCTTGAAGAAGCACCTCTTGTGACTTACCCCTTGTAAGACTTGAAAGCTGTCGTTGTTGGGTGGTGGGTCTTGATCTGGGTCAACACCAACTCTGTAAGTCACCAGGGAGAGAGACAAGGAGAAAAAGGGAAAGCATTAGCTTGGACCACGGCAGCCATGCTGGCTGGAAGTAGCCAAGAGGCCGGCCATCTTCCGGAAGCGGAAGGAGTAGTTAGCTAGAAGAGGAAGGCTGTCATGCAAAAGTCGGGAGAAAGAGGTCATGTTCCATGTCAGATCCCGGGGGCAGGAGAGGCAAGTGGTACTATGTGCTTACAGCCTCCACGAGGCCACTGGGGTAGGGCACCCAACTGTCCCTCTGTCTTCCTGCACAGAAGGCCCCATTTATCCAAACATGGGACTCATTGCCCCATGCTTTTTCCCTTCTGCTGCTTCCTCATGTCTACCCTGACCTGCTTTCCATTCCCTAAGTTTCTGTTCCACCATTTTTCATTTAACCAGGGTGGTGCCGGAAGAATTTATAGTGAACACCTATATACCCCACCACGGAGACTCTACCATTAACACACTGCTAGAGTTTCTTTATCTCATATCTCTCCACTTCTCTATCATCCATCTTACTTTTTAGACGCATTCAAATAAAGTTGCAGACATCAGTACACGTCCCCTGAATACTTGGGCATACATTTCATTAATGTCTTATCCTGGTGCCCCCACGTCCTCCCACAGCTGAGATGACCTGAGAAGTGACTCTTTTAAGATCAACAACTGAAGACAGAAAGAAAAAGCAAAGTGGCAAAATCCACTTACAACAGATCCCATGCTTTGACTAGGGTAGTCGTCTTGGCTTAGTAACACACCAGCTGTTGTCTTGTGCACCTGTTAATTCTTCATCTCTGTACCTTCCTCACCCTGAGGTGGAGGACTATGACCTCGATCACAGGGGGAGGGTGGAGAAAACGAAGAGGACAGGAAAATTCTCTGCCTTCCCATGCTCTCTCCAGTATTGCAAAGAACTGTAAACCAAGAACACGGCTTCTGGCAGGTCTGACTCAAGCTCGAAGGGAGGTGCCAAACAGGTTCACCCAAGGGTCTTGGCAGTCCAGTACTGGGGTGCTGGCTCCAGTGAGCGGACAGCAGACTACAAAAACCCACGCGTGCGCACCTTACTTATGTTCCTCTCCCTCCCTCTTTCCTGCCTATGATGCCCAGGTTATTTCTTGAAAATGAAAACAGACGACAACAGAGATGGGCCCACTTCTGAAAGCCAACATCTACCCTGTCTTAGCACAGCGCTGTTAAGCACTAACCCGAGGTGTGTGTCCCTGGAAAGGGGGAACTATGGAGGGAAAGGGAACAGAGAGCCCGTATGTTGCTGAAGGTGAAGTTTAAAACCACAAGATGAATTCATGTATTTGGGAAATCTTTATTGAGTGCCCGGGACACCAGTTTCTGCTCTATTTAAACTCTAGGGTACCTGACACCAGATTTCCTACCTACGGGCCTGGGCTTTGGTACAATTTTTTGCAGTGGGTTCAATGGACTTTGCTATGTGTCTAGGGGCTGCTTTGAGGCTGCAGAGTCTGAGATTTGGAGGCTTGTCCTCATAACTGGATGTTATTTGAGGACTTTTGAAAAACAAGTCTCACAAAGATTTTCTGACACAAGACCCACGCCAATTCAGGGCTGTCCCCCAAAAGTCCCACCAGAGCCTCAATGTACCTGATGTGTCTAGTGTATCAAAGTGTTAGCTGAGAGGTCACATATGGAATTCCTAGCTCCTGATTTTGAGACCTCACCTGTTTCAGACACTCTTAACACACAGTCCCCCAGAGAAGAGTCCTCTGTCTGGTAGCTCGGTCTGCACTTGTGGTATTGACAGCTAGGAATCCAACATTAGGTCCTGCTCTGTGGCCTACAGCAGCACAAAGCCACTTCACGGCAGACTTGTTTACTCAGATGAGCTCCCCAGTGCAGACTCAGAGGGGAAGAGTGCCGTTACCCTGCTCTTTCTCCGACAGCAGCCCTCGGCCTAACCACAAGCTCTGACCAGACCGTGGGGCAGGAGCAATGAGATGATCTGATCTGAAGGGTATGGGGCAGTTTGGCCAAGAATGTGGCAGTCCAGGTCTGCCACTAATAATCTCTCCTTTCTATACTGTGAATTTTGAAATAGGTGTAATTAGCCTTCATAAATGGCTTCCATGTCAGCAAAGATAAAACAAGTTGATGTTACTGTCCTAGATAAAATAGGAGGACTGGGAGTAGGAGAAAAGGTTAAGGATGCCCTATATTACACTAACAAAAATAAAATCAAATATAATAAAAGCTGCCAAATGAAATCTAGCCCCCTCTATGCCTTTAACTAATGTCTATTGAAAGGGAAAAAAACCTTGGTTAACAAGAATTAAATTCTGTTCACCAAGAACTGCTTATGAAGACGAGGTTGTGACTATTTTCATTCAAGTTCTGGCGGTGTCGGTGGGACTCGTCTATTTATCCTGGGCCCATGTGGCCAGGTCAGAATTCAACATACCAAAGCACGAAATGGTGAAATAACTTGATAACATCACGAAAGCAGGGCCACCCTAACCTTATGGCAAACTTGTGATGTTCAGTGTTTTGTTCGGGGGAACTCGGGAATGAGTCTAGATCCACACTGTCCAGCAGAACTTACTGCAGCTTTCTAGATCTGCACTGTCCGATGTGCTAGCCACCAGCCACATGCGGCCAGCCCCTAAGCAGTTGAAAGATGGCTTATAGGACTACTGCTGCACCTTACATTTCATTCAGAGTCATGCCAAGTGAGAAAATAGAGCAATCAAACTAATTTTTGTTTTCATTCATTCTGGAATGAAAACATATAGAAAGAACATGAATAATTTCCTTTCTGGTATGAGTAGAAGTACATTCTGACGAGCTGCCATCTAAAATGCCAGGAAATCCCAGGAATTTTAGAGGTGTTCTACTTTAACCAGAGATTTTTCAAAAATGTGAATGGCTGAGGCCCTAAATCATTGCAGGACTAGGAGACACATGCCTTCCTGTAAAACCTTGAACTCCAGATCACAGTCTGAATGCTCTCATGTCCCAAGTGTAATAACTTGTGCTTTGCCCAAAGGACCTCCCCGAAGGTGGGATATTTCAAAAGAAAGGGTTTCCTCTGCACCTTAAGTACTACGAAAGTCAGGCCTCCAAAAAGTGAATATGTGTGTGTGTGTGTGTTTTAAACAGCAGAAAGAAAGTGTGAACCCAGGGATCTTAACAGCTTCCATTACTTATAAACACATCGTTACGGCCTATTCGGAGCCCAGTGATTTCACAGCACCCACGCCGGTGATGAGCAGGGCTGTTCTATCCACCGCCCTCAGAGGGTGACGTCCTTTCACAGTGGGAGGAACAGAGCTCAAGCCTACTGTGCCCTGATTTACCTACTGGCACTGAGAATCAGGTTGGGAAGAACACACGCTGATAAAGATGCAGAAAGGGCAAAGGAAACATTAAAGTCTTTGTTCTGCATGCCCTACATCGCTCCCTCCCCCAAGCCTAATGGGATCATGAATGTGGGTGGACACTGAGTACCTAACTGCATTACCAGAGTCTTTATCTTCTGGGTTTTTGAAAAACAAAACAAAACTGCTTTTGTATCTTCAGATTCCCCATAGGTACGAGTACGCACTTACATACTTTAAAAACTAAAAAAAAAAAAAAAAGCACTGGTACTTCATTCAGATGGTGTAAGCCCTACCCCAGTCATGGCTGACATACCAAATCCTAATTCTCTTCATGAGTGAACAGCCTTGTTTAGTAGATCATAACCAAGACCCGTGGAAGATGTGTCTGCAGCTCTGAGAATGGACTGCTCTGGCCACTAAGCTCAGCTGTGTAAGAGGGGAGACCGTTGCCAACTCCGGCTTTGGTGGGGACACACACTGCCCAGTATGCAGGGACAGAAAACGGAACCTCAGGAACACCGAGCCAGCAAGCAACCCAGAGACAGGGAGGAAAAGGGGTTAGACTTGACCCGACCTCTGGCCCCTTGGCTGAAAGGGGCAGAGGGTGGGCGCACACAGGAAGGAAGAAAGAGACAAAATGGCATCAAGAGAAACACGTCAGGTTAGAAGGAGGAGAAAAGCCAGGCCCAGTTAATTTGTTTCTGAGGATTTCTTCGTGTCACCTGATGTACTGCCGGCGCAGTTCGTTCTGGTCCTCTTCGGACGGCTCCTCGACGCCAACTCTGGGCAGCAGCAGAAGGGAACGTGAGTGTGACAGGGAGCACAAGGGAGCCAGGAGCTCTGGGCACAGGAGCCGGACCACGCCCATCAAGGAACAGGCGGACTCACTCTGAAGAGAGATCTGTACCCTCTCTGAAACTGTACCTATTCTCTCAAACCCAGAGAGGCTGCTAAATTTAAATTTAAAGCAACAATGTTAGGAGCTAGGCCCAATGAGGATCAATTGAGAAGGAAAGGAAGCCTCTCAAAAGATCACGTAAGGAAACCAGAGGAATACATGTAGCTCGTGGAAAATGAATTTATACAACTTTTCAGGAATTCACCTGTTCCATAGCACAAGGTACATCCATAGGAAAAACAGAAAACAAAGTTGTTATGAAACATGTATTTGAAGTGTTTACACATATTTTGACACATATTCAACAGAAAGAGCAAAAAGCACCATATTGTTGAAAACAGCAACAATACTTAAGAAGACAAAGATGGCTTTTTTTTGGGGGGGGGACACAAGTAAACTGTGTTGCCAAGGGTTCCTGAAGGTCAGGAACTCAACTTCTGCTCTTCTCTTTCTCTTGTGCCTTAGAGTTGACATGGTCCCTTTGTACCTGCTTTAACAATTTCTGGGTTGTATTCACGTACATCTGAACCTTGGCATCAGACTAAGAGCAGTGTTTCATGATCTTGGCACTACTGACACTTCAGGCCCTGGCCTTTACCTCCCAAGATAGCAGGAGCAGTCCCCTACCCAGTTGAGGCAACTCAAAATTTTATCTCCAGACATTGCCAAATGGTCCCTGGGTGGCAAACTGCCCTCAATCGAGAACCACTGCACTAAATCATGTATTATCAGTTGGTGGCATTGTCCCCATGGGTGTGAAGATTGGTTCTTGTGAGACAAAAAGTTTTAGACATTACAATGCTTTATACCCTCTAAAGCATGATCCTACATAAACAAGTCTACAGCAGATCTGTGCTATTTTTTTTTCTAGATCTGTGGTATTAAGATTTCACTGGAAGAGGTAATCGGGAGAAAAACATTTTTGAAGGGCTCCTTGTAGGGGAACAACAATGAAAACAAGGTGGAAAAACACTGTGCTAGACAATGCCCAGCTTCTTACGCTACCGAAATCCCTGGGAATCTGCAAGTGAGAATGAGCTATGCTTCCTATGGGGTACCTTAACAAGTCACCTGCTCAGAATGTGACTTACAGCAGATTCTCTATTTTACTATACTACTGAAAAATTGTAACCAATTCCAGAAAAGCAAACTGGACTCCATTAAGGTAAGATTCACTGATAATAATAATAGCAATGGGAGTAGTACTGATGTTATGATTTGTAATGATAACATAATAAAGTTATATATAACATACATAATATATAATAATTAATAGCTAAAAGATACTAAATGCTTACTATGTGCCAGATAGCATCTTTATTTCTTTTTCAGATGGTACATTTCCTGAGAGAATTCTTTATCACATTTATTTTATCCTTGCACTACTGTCCCCATCTAAATGGGTGAGGAAACTGAGTCAAAGAGGTAAATAAGTTGCCCAAGGTCACAAAAGTAGAAAATGGTGGAACCAAGATTGTGGCTAAGGCTCTTAGACCCCAGAGCCCCAGTTCTTCACCTCACAGTATCCACCCTTTAAAAAAAAAAAGATTTATTTATTTGAGGGCGGGGGGGAAGGAAGTGAGAAACCCAAGCAGACTTAACGCTGAGCCCAACATGGGGCTCCATCCATGACCTTGAAATCATGACCTAAGCCAAAACCAAGAGTCAGACACCCAATCAACCAAGCCACCCGGACGCCCCAGGATCCATCCTACAATTACAAGCTGGCGTCCTTAAAAACTCTTCAAATATCTAGTTACAAATGCTATTACATAAAGAGCTCAGGGCTTCTCCCTGCCTTTACTCTTCACAGTATCTGGCAAATTGTAAATTCTCAGTCTAACAGGATTATACTGAGCAGAGTGTCCTTCCTTGTCCTGGGGTGTCTGCACGGCTGCACTGTGGGGTGTGAGGGCTATCCGGATGCCTGGGCATGTGCCATTCCGACCCCACCTTCACCACCATCTCATGTGTGTGTCACCTGAAGCTGGCGGCTCCAAAGAGCCACCATGCTGCCAAATGTGCTCTGCACACATACCAGGCTCCTTTGCTGAAACAGTCCTGTGGTCCACCTTGTTAAATTGCCAACATTATGTCCTGTGTGAAAAACAATATCTGCTCAAGGGACCAAGAAAAATATGTAGTTTGTGCATTACCAGAAAACAATTTGAGCATCTCGCCATCATGTTTTAAAGTATCAATCACCACATACTGATTTTAAAAAGATACGTTGGATTTCTGGAAAGCAGTAACCTGGCTCTGGATCTGGGTCATGTTCATTTTTATTTTACACACAGACTAGAACTTAGCCATGGTTAAAAATCACAACTAACTCCTCATTATTTATGGTGGAACTCAGAATCCCACCCTGGGCTTCTGACTTCTGAGCAGCCACTTAACACCTCATAAGGGCCTCTGTCTGTAGCCTGGAGAAATAAGGAACAGGTAGGTGTTGATTTTACTTAGGTCATAGAGGTCAAAACACCACACTGAACTTCAGAGGGTTTCTGAAGAATTTTAGAATAAGAACCTGGTTCACATAAATGATTCATATTCATGAAGTAACATCAGAAACCACAGGCCAGAGAAACCAATGAATCTCATTACTTTATTTCTGAGGGAATTTCTTTTCATGTAATCTCTATAAATGTCAGTTTCTATACTTAGACAATCACTATTTAAACAAATCTGGAAAATGCAAAGTACTGACACCAAAATTGTTGTTTACCTATTTGCTTCATTATGCTGTCTGGGCAGAGCTGGACAGAAAGAAGGAAAGAATAAAGATAGGATCAGAAGTCAAAGAGATGGAGAGAAGAAGAACAATAGAGGAAATCAATGAAACAAAAAGCTGGTTCTTTGAAAAGATCAATAACATTGACAAACCTGTAGCAGACTGAAAGAAAAAAAGAGAGGAGATATAAATTTCCAATATCAGGAATGAAACAAGGAGTGTTACTAGATATGTCACAGATATGAAAAGAATAATAAGGTAATGCTACAAACAACATAAATTTGACAACTCAGATGAAACAGGACCAATTTCACAAACTACCACAGTTCACCAAATATGAAACAGATAATTTTTTTAAAAGATTGATTTATTTGAGAGAGAGAGAGAGCAAGCATGCGAGTTGGGGGGGAGAGGGAATCTCAAGCAGATTCCCTGCTGAGTATGGAGCCCAATGTGGGGCTCAAACCCATGACCCTGAGACCATGACGTGAGCTGAAATCATGAGCTGGATGCTTAATCAACTGAGCCCAGGTGCCCTATGAAAAAGATCATCTTAACAGCCCTATAACTATTGAAGAAATTGCCTTCACAATTTGAAAACTCTTGAAAAGAAGTCTTTAGGACCAGATGATTTTACTGGAGAATTCCATTAAGCTTCCAAGATGAGTTAACACAAATTCTACACGATGTCTTCCAGAAAACAGAAGAGTAAGGAACACATCCCAGCTCGTTTTGTGAGGTCAGATTACTCTGATACCAATGTCAGATTGGTAAAATAGAAAAAAGCAGTACCAAATAGAATAGAAAAAGGAAAATAGAAAAATAGAAAAAGGCAGTACCAAAAAAGAGAAAATGGTAAACTAATATCCCTCATGAACACAGAGCATAGAAATCTTAAAGAAAATAATAGCTAATAGAATTCAGCAATATATAAAAAATTTATGCACCATAACCAACTGGGGTTTGTTTTAGGGAAGTAAGACTGGTTAAATATTTGAAAATTACTTTAGAAAAAGGGGGGTGCCTTGGTGGCTCAGTCAGTTATGCACCTGACTCCTGATTTCAGCTCAGGTCATGATCTCAGGTTCCTGAGATCAAGTCTTGTATTGGACTCCACACTGGGTGTAGAGCCTGCTTAAGATTCTTTCTCTCTCTCTCTGCCCCTCCCCCACTCATGTATGTACTCTCTCTCTTAGAAAAAAGAAAATTAATCAATGTAACCTACCATATTAACAAGCTAAACAAGAAAAATATGATCACATCAATAGATACAGAAAAAGCATTTGATAAAATTCCAACACCTGTTCGTGATAAGAACAAAAACACTTAAAAACCTAGCAACTGACAGAAATTCCCTCAACTTAATGATGATAAACATCTACAAAAACCCGACAGCTAATGTTACACTTATTAGTGAAAGACTGAATGCTTTCTCCTTAAGACTGGAAACAAGGCAAGGATGTCAGCTCATGGCACTGTTATTCAACGTCATACTAGAAGTCCTAGCCAGAGCAGTGAGTCAAGAAAAGGAAATAGAAGGTACACTGGTTGGAAAGAAAGGAATAAAAGTGCCTCTGTTTGCAAATGATGTGATGGCCTATGTAGAAAATCTCAAGTAAGTTACAAAACCAAACTAAACCCTCCTAGAACTAATAAATGAGTTCAGTGTGGTCACAGGATACAAGATCAACATAGAAAAACCAGGCTGCCTGTGTGGCGCAGTCGGTTAAGTGTCTAACTCTTGGGTTCAGCTCAGGTCATGATCTCAGAGTCGTGGGATCCAGCCCTGCATCTGGCTCCATGCTGGGCGTGGAGCCTGTTGGAAATTATCTCTCTCCCTCCCTCTACTCTTCTCCCCCTCTCCCTCTCTAAAAAACAAACAAAAACCAAAAACCAATATTGTATTTCTATATCCTAGCAGTGAACACATGGAAACTGGAAAGATAGAATCGTGGGGAGCCTGGGTGGCTCAGTCCGTAAAGCATCTGGTCTTGGGGCACCTGGGTGGCTCAGTCATTAAGCGTCTGCCTTCGGCTCAGGTCATGATCCCAGGGTTCTGGGGTCAAGCCCCACATCAGGCTCTCTGCTCAGAGGGGAGCCTACTTCTCTCTCACTTCCCTCTCTGCCTACTGCTCTGCCTACTTGTGCTCTTTCAAATAAATAAATAAAACCTTTGGGGCACCTAGGTGGCTCATGGTTAAGCCTCTAGCTTCAGTTCAGGTCATGATCTCAGGGTCCTGATATGGAGCCCCACATTGGGCTCTCTGCTCAGCAGGGAGCCTGCTTCCTCCTCTCTCTCTGCCTCTCTGCCTACTTGTGATCTCTCTCTCTGTCAAATAAATAAAATCTTAAAAAAATATAGAACAGTATTTATAATTGCTCAAGAAAGAAGAAATACTTAGATATAAATCTAATAAACCAGGGCACCTGGATGGCTCAGTGGGTTAAGCTTCTGTCTTCAGCTCAGGTCATTATCTCAGGGTCCTGGGATCGAGTCCCCCATCAGGCTCTCTGCTTGGCAGAGAGCTTCCCCCCCCCCTCTCTGCCTGCCTTTCTGCCTACTTGTGGTTTCTCTCTCTGTGTGTCAAATAAATAAAATCTTAAAAAAAAAATCTAACAAACCATGAACAGGCGCTGTATGCTGAAAACCATACAATCTAAATAAATGAAGAAACATGACACATGCATGAATTGGAAGAGTCAACATAATAAAGATGGCAATTCTCCCCAAACTGATATATAGGTTTAACACAATTCCTGTGAAAATTTCAGTGACTTTTTTTTTTAGAGATAGACAAGGTTATTCTAAAATATATATGGGAAGGAACTAGAACAGCTATGACAATTTTGAAAAAAGAATAACATTGGAGGCCTTGCCCCACATGATGCTAAAGTTTATTATGTAACAATAGCTATCAGGACAATGTGGTCCCGGTGGAGGGTTGAATGCATTCATCAGTGGAGCAGAACACAAACAGACCCACGTGTATACAGCCAACTGATTTTTGGCAAAGGAGGAAAAGTAATTCAATGGAGTAAGACTAGTTTTTTTTTTAAGATTTTATTTATTTATTTGAGAGAGAGCGGGAGCACAAGCAGGGGGAGCAGCAAAGGGAGAGGGAGAAGCAGTTTGCCTGCGGAGCAGAGAGTCTGATGTGGGGCTCGATCCCAGAGCCCTGGGATCACGACCTGAGCCGAAGGCAGACGCTTAATGACTGAGCCACTCAGCTGCCCCAAGACCAGTCTTTTAAACATATTGCCAAAACGACTGGATGGTCTTAGGCAAATAAGATAAAACCTTAACTTAAACCTGTATCTTATATAAAAATCAACCCAAGATGGACCACAGACCTAAATGTCAAGCAGAACACTAAAAAACTTTTAGAAGATAACACAGAAGAAATCAGGACCTAGGGCTTGACAGAGAGTCCTTAGATGTAACACCAAAGACACGGTGCATAAAAGAAAAAAAAATGATAAATGGCACTCCCTCAAAACTGAAACTTGTGTTTTATGGTAGACTCTACTAAAAGGATTAAAAGACAAGCCACAACCTCGAAGAAAATACTTACAAACCACATCTCTGACAGAAGATTAGTATATATAATAAATAAAGAACTCAAAACTCAATTAAAAAAACCCAAACAATCTGATTAGAAAACAAAGAGTTTCAGCAGGTGTTTCATCAGAGAAGATACAAGAATGGCCAATAAGCACACGAAGAGATGCTTGATATCATTAGTTATTAGAGAAATGTAAAGTGAGGCCACAGGGAGGTCCACCCACACACCTATTAGACCTACAATGAAGAAGAGTGGTAACAGGGGGCACCTGGGTCGCTCAGTGGGTTAAAGCCTCTGCCTTCCGCTCAGGTCATGATCCCAGGGTCCAGGGATCAAGCCCCGCACTGGGCTCTCTGCTCAGCAGGGAGTCTGCTTCCTCCTCTCTCTGCCTGCCTCTCTGCCTACTTCTGCTTTCTGTCTGTCAAATAAATAAGTAAAATCTTAAAAAAAAAAAAAAGGAAGAGTGGTAACACCAAATGCTGGCGAGGATGTGGAGAAATGAGATCTCGCCTATGCCCAGTCATACACATCATCATTTCCCGATTCCTCTCTGGGCACTAGCTGCTATGTTCTAGGTGCTATCTGTACGTTACATGGATTTTCCATGATGATAAAGTTATTATATTTGTATATACAGCTTATGTGCCTCAGGGAAAGCTGCACACACTCTCAGTTCTGGAAAGGACAATCTGAGTGGCCCAATTTGGAAAAGGGTTATTGGAAGAGCAAAATGTCACAAGTCAACTCTCCAATTGGTGGGAAATTATTTGCCTATACATGTGTGTAATGTGTGGGAGGGCCTATAAATCAGGATGAAAAACTAACATGATTTAATCAGGCTCTGAACATCCAGGTACCTACTGAGTGACCAGACAAATAGGAACAGAAAGTAATCTCAAAGGTCAGTCTTGAGATTCTTTTTTTAAAAAAAAGATTTAATTTATTTGAGGGGTGCTTGGGTGGCTCAGTGGGTTAAGCCTCTGCCTTCGGTTCAGGTCATGATCTCAGGGTCCTGGGATCGAGACCCACATCGGGCTCTCTGCTCAGTGGGGAGCCTGCTTCCCCCCTCACTCTGCCTGCCTCTCTGCCTACTTGTGATCTCTGTCAAATAAATAAATAAAACCTTTTTTAAAAAAGATTTAATTTATTTGAGAGAATGATAGAGTGAGAGAGCAGGGGAGTGGTAGAGAGAGAAGTAGGCTTCCCACTGAGCAGGGAGCCCAATGTGGGGCCCTGTCCCAGGACTCTAGGATCATGACCCAAGCCGAAGGCAGACACCCAACCAACTAAGCCACCCAGGCACCCTTAATCTTGAGATTCTTAAAGATTCTCAACTGTGTGCCGGGTAAACCTCCTTTCTTACCTTTAACACAGAACAAAGATGGTACCATTATATGTGTCAGGTTTACAGCCAAAAAGCTGTCCATTTTCTTCTTTCGGTTCATATTCCCATGATGAATTATTTTCCTTAATACAACTCTTGAGATTCATACCAGGAACTCAAGTTCTGGTCATCCCAAATTTCACGACACAGAGGTGCCCAACACTATCCACCTTCTCACAGGTGGTCGGACACAGCAGTTCAGCCTGTGGACTGGGTGCCAAGACTGCCGGGGCCCAAATCCCAGCCCATCCCCCAAAAGCTCTGTGACCTGGGCAAGTTATTTCTCTGGGCCTCAGTTCTGTCAACTTTAAAATGAAGAGCATGGTTGTAGCTTCTCTACCGAATGTTGTGAAGATTGTCTTAATACAGGCGCAGCATCTTGTACAACGCCTGTGTCACACAAGTGTTATCTATTACGGGGCTGCCACTGATCAGCCCCGAGTAGCTTCTGCAGACCCACAAGGATGTGAGGCTGAGGCTTGCCAGGCCAGAAACGGTGCCGCTGGCAGAGGCCAAGCCCAGGAATCCCTGCCTGCCATCAAGACAAAAGTCCTTGATGGGTTACGGAGGTCTCTCCAACTCCAGTTTTCTCCCAAATTCCAGTCCCCCCCCCCCAACTAAGGTAGGCTCTGCGCCAGTTTGCGCCAGTTGGGCATTCTATATTCCAGAGAAGGGAATGTGAATTAAAAGCTGGCAGAGGAAGAAAAACAGAAAAACATCGCCACCTTGTGGCTTTCCAGAGAATTCCTCTTCACACCCACGCGCACCGAGAGCCTTGTCTCCTGATCACATCACCCTCTGCAGACTCCAAAATGGATGGAGGTGGTGGGGGTGCCTCCCATGAGCACAGCACACCCACTGAGAGCTGAAGGGACTGCAGAAGGTCTGCTGGCATGCTTTCACTTAGCATTTGGGGAAACTGAGGCCCAAAGACCTGTGAAGGGCTTGCCTTGAACCAGAGCCAGAGCCAGGCTCTGGGACGCCTGACCTCTGTTCCAGTGCCCTCCTTACCCTAATGTGCTGGAGCTTGCCAGCCCCTCTGGGCTTCAAACGCTCTTAAAAAACAAAAAATCAAATTTTGGTCAGGGCTTTCAGTCCTGACTGAGTTGCAAAACCACAGGCAGGGGACATGCATGAGGCTGCAACAGAGGATGGTGACACAGGAAATATCACCTCTTTGGTACGCTTCAGCAAGAAACAGATCAAACAGTTTCCTCCTAGAAACAAAACTCGAATTGCCTCTTTTTGTTTCTGGTGGATGAGGTGGCTCTGAAGGCCAGAGGTGTGATTTCACAGGAATGTGCACTGCCTGACTTTGCCGGCAGTGACATCCGTTCTCTTGCCTGTAGCTTTAAGACTTTGGAATTCTTGCCCTAGTGTCACTGTTCTAGGAAGGTCCAGGTGTTTCTAAGGCCTTGTGTTGTCGTACTGACAGAAATTTTCATGCCTACCTTCTTTTCTTCTCATGGAAAAGTCAATATTCTGAATTTTTACTCATTGCTTTTTATTTTCAATCCCTCACCCAAACCCAACCCAATACAACCCTGTTAAGAACCTTCCATACACTAAGCTGTCTCCCCCGCCACACACACACACCTGCACCAGGGTGGGCACAAGT
The DNA here is from genome assembly GCF_020171115.1 of Neogale vison. Classification (NCBI taxonomy): domain Eukaryota; kingdom Metazoa; phylum Chordata; class Mammalia; order Carnivora; family Mustelidae; genus Neogale; species Neogale vison. The sequence goes on along the minus strand of NC_058105.1, from coordinate 90,911,341 downwards.
GACCCAGTTAGACACAAAACTGACCATGGTTTCAAACTGACCTTATGTTAAGCCACGACAACATGGGCGTCGTGCCTCCACCAATGACCCAAACGGTGAAGAAGACAATGAGGAGCGTGGTCGTGAACATCATCTGGCGGGCATAGGATGCTGTGTCTCGGATGGCCAGTGCAAATGCCATGGCCCCCCTGAGGCCTGCAGGGACAAGAGAAGAAGATTTGGTTACAAGGCTAAATGACAGTGTATCCTCGAATGCACTGTTGCCACCTGGGGCTAATGGCTGGACCCCACGTGCTGTCTCATTTGGAAAGAAGAAACTTAAGGGCATATGGTTTTCTCCTGTTGGACTTTTTTTTTTCTTCAAAATGCCCATAATGTAAGGAGAACACTGCACTATTTTGTATGGCCCATTCCAGGACAACAACACGCTCTTATTGCTAAAATAGTTCTGCTAGGAACATGAAGTAAAAAGAAATGTAAATAGGGGCGCCTGGGTGGCTCAGTGGGTTAAAGCTTCTGCCTTCGGCTCAGGTCATGACCCCAGGGTTCTGGGATCGAGCCCCACGTTGGGCTCTCTGCTCCGCAGGGAACCTGCTTTCTCCCCTCTCTCTCTCTGCCTGCCTCTCTGCCTACTTGTGATTTCTCTCTGTCAAATAAATAAAATCTTTAAAAAAAAAAAGAAATGTAAACAAAAAATAAAAACATAAGCTCTCTAGGTCTGTGATCCCAGCACTATATGGTCATCATAAATGGAAGCAGCAGGCTAGGTATGAATGTGGCAAATGCGTATTTGTGGCTTCTGTGCCATGAACCACGGAGCAGGTCAGCATTTCCTTAGCAAAGCCACACAGAGAAGCAACGACATAACTTGATCTACATCAGGGGCTGGCAACTTTTTCTGTAAATGGTCAGATATTAGAGATCTTAGGCTTTATGGGGTAAGGGGGGAAAAGTTAAGAATACTGTGCAGGTACTGATGTGTAAGAGAAAAAAAACAGATTCCCACAAAATCTTATCGTCAAAAACCAAGAATGGATTCATAATAACTGAGTACAGTTTGTTGTAATATAGGTGCGTTAATGCAAACGGTGGGATTCTCTTCGAGGATGAGATTTCACCTGATTGGATTTTAAAGTCAGTGTCTCCTCTCATGACACGGACTGTAGATGTCCATGGGTAAAAGCCATTCTGAGCCGTGGCATGTATGACAACAGACAGCAGCCAGACTGGACCCCAGGACTACAGTTCGCTGACCCTTCACCCACATTAACGGGCATTAAGATTAGGCACCAAATACTGAGAATGAAAACAACGCAACCCGTAGGGAAGTTGAATCACTATGTTTACGTCTGAAACTAACATAAACATTGTGTGTCAACTTGACTAAAAAAACAAAACAAAAAACCCGCCAAATAGAAATTAACTTTATGTAGTTAAGTTATATTCTTTTTTTTTTTAGTTAAGTTATATTCTTACCTTTAATTTTAAAAGCGTATGTTTTGATCTACATACTGCAACACTCACAAAGGAATTGAAACAATTGTGAATATTCTTAATATATATTCACAAATATTTGTTCTTCTTTTATGTGAGTTCTCATATTTTTATTTTGTATTAGATTTTACTTATGTTATATTTAATAAAATATTGTTTTTTGTTTGTTTTTTAAGATTTTATTTATTTGAGACAGAGATCACAAGTAGGCAGAGGGGGGGGGGAGCAGGCTCCCCATGGAGCAGAGAGCCCGATGTGGGGCTCGATCCCAGCACTCTGGGATCATGACCTGAGCTGAAGGCAGAGGCTTTAACCCATTGAGCCACCCAGGCACCCCAGTATTGTTTATTTTTTAAAAAAAGATTAAACACCCACATTTTAATGTTTGCCATTCTAAGCTCTTTTGTTCCTTTTTCAAAGCACACCCCTCATTTGTTTTAAAGTAAAGGGTGACTCCGTGGTCTTCAATAGATACCTGGCATGAGCTCCTGTTCACCAGTGGTGGGAGGGGGGGCACACGACAACGACAACTGTGTATGTTGTATGAGAGCAAGAAAAGTTATATGCACTGTATCTGTTTGTGTAGTTTCCTACCTTTCCTGATAATTTTGCAAATTCGCTAATCTGAGAACTTCACAATTCACTGCAGAATGACTCCCCAAAAATGACATGAGAAAACAAAGTTAATGTTTTCTATTAATCTGTGCTAGGGAGACACTTACGCACATCTAGAATGCCAACAGCCACCATTGTCAACAATCAATATTTAAGCCTCTAAAAGGATGCTGTCTGGAGTACCTGGGTGGCTCAGTGGGTTAAGCCACTGCCTTCGGCTTGGGTCATGATCTTGGGGTTCTGGGGTCAGGCCCCGCATCAGGCTCTCTGCTCAGCAGGGAGCCTGCTTCCCCCTCTTTCTCTGTCTACCTGTGATCTCTCTCTCTCTCTCTCTGTCAAATAAATAAATAAATAAAATATTTAAAAAAAAGGATGTTGTCTCCAAGAACAAAGCATGGGGGTCAGAGAGAGACAACATGTGCTATAGTCGTCTTGATTTTATCAGGTAAACACTGTATGCTGTACGATAGAGAAGCCTTGGATTTTTCATCACTTTAAAGAACTGAGTTCCTTTCAAAGGTGAGATTGCTCCCAGCAGGAAGTAACTTTTACAGGAGACGGTATCTTTAAATAGCTGTGTACGTCGCAGTCTTTTAGTACAGAAAATAATGCACATACTTTAAATTTATCCAGGTGCTGAGTTATCTCCAGCTGGCCTCGCTCTTTCCCAGCAGCCCTTTCTTGATATGGAAGGAGGACCTTGGCATGCCCTTCTCAGAAACCTCTAAAGTTGCCCGACTGCTCTCGAGTCAAGCCCAACCTCTAGGGCACAGCAATGAGGCTTCCTTGGGGTCCAGACTCCAACAGTGGTTCTCAAAGTGTGGTCCTCAAACCACTAGAAGCAGTAGCAGAAGCAGCCAAGAATACGTGAGAAGTGCCCATTCCTGGGGCCCCTCTACCTGCAGAAACACTCTGGCGGTGGGGCCCCTCGAGGGCCTCTAACCAGCCCAACAGGTGGTTCTGATGCCGCCTGAGCTCCCAGCAGCCTAGATGCAATTTCCCCCGTCCAACCTGACCCCTTTCTGCATTAGCCCCTGTGTCTTACAGCGAAAGCACACTGCTGCCCTTCCTGGAAAAAGCCTGGCAACGCTCTCCTGATTGTCCAACCTGCTGCCTCACGAGACTCATTTCTGGCAAACCCAGAATGAAGGCTGCCCCCTTGGTAAAGATGGCCCCAGGCCCTCTTCTTCCCCATCTTGATTGCAGTGTGTCACGCTCCCTCCAGAGGAAGTTAGCTCTTTGCTCACCTGCCTCCCCCACATCAGACTGGCAGTCTGGCAAGGAAGCAGTCTTTGTCCCCTCCAGAACCCAGAGTGCTGCATTATAAAGAGGATGCTGTGTGGACAGCTGTCAGAGTGAAAGGCACTCACTGCAGCAGGTGGCCTGTTTCAGTGCAGAGGTAAGCAAGTACCAGACAGAGCAACTGCTTCGCGGTGCAGTGCCTGTTGCCGAGAGAGTTCCAGAAGACTCTGACATCCCCCTCCCCCACGAGAACCACCACGTTGCAGTCAAGGGCTGCTACTCACTTTGCCTCTTGCGCAGTTCCTTCCCATCCCCCACAGAAAACAGAGGTAATTTTAAGGATCCCTGTGGCCTCCAGTGGCCCCACCATCTTCTCCCTCTGCTCTACAAAGACCCTCTAACTTGGGTCTCATCTATGAGGACTGACACTTACTGCGTGCTTACTGCACCATCAGCTCAGGCCAGCTGCTCTCTCCTTCCTTTACCTCCGCGTATTTTACTGTCCTTTGTTCCCTTGGTGGCTTCTGCACACTTCTGAGCTTTATGGGGTGGCGGGGGAGGGTGGTGGATGTGGGAGACAGTGTAGATCAAGCGGCACTATCACAGCTGTTAATTTCCAGTGTGGGGCTCATCTTGCTTATGCAAGTGGTTTTTCGGTTTGGTTGGTTTTGTGTTGTTTTATGTTGTTTTACTTTCAGAGAAAGTTGGAGCTGGGAGGAACCTCAACTAAGTAGCTCAATTTCATTATTTTACAAGACTGGATACTGCAGCTGGGAGGTACTGAGCGACCTGGCCTATATTCTTTCTCATTAAAGACCTAGAAATTTTAAGTCTGGAGCCCTTCTGGAAGATTAAGGGTTATGAATACCAATCAGAAAATAATCAAGCACTTTAAATACTTGTATACCTATAGGTCCCATGGGTGGTAGAGATAAAAATGAAGATGCGGCTATTTTGGGGGAGAATGTTCACATTTGGTAGTATAGCTTGCAAAACCAGAGTTAACTCTAGCATGTATGTCAGCCTACCCAGCACTGCAGGGATACAAAAGAACCAGGTGTCTGAACTTCTGGCTCTTCGTGGACCTTATTGATGATATTTTAATCATGCTAGCATTCCTGCCGAATAAAACTCATTTTTCTTGACATGTACAGTTTTTTACCTGAAAACATCATCATGTGTTGAAAGTTCCAGCCAATCTTGTGCCTTCTGCCCAAGTTGAGGAAGAAGGAGAGCGGGTAGATGTGCGCAGCTCTGCCCAGGAAGATGGCGACCTGACCACCAGGTGGAGGTTAAGGACCCAACAGCTTTCTAGAAAGGCAACTTCCCAGAGCCTCTGGCAGAACAGAGAATGTTAGTGATGCTGTGATCCCTCATGACCAGGAGATAACTGCACAAAGACCAGGATGGTCGCATGAGGCAGCCAAGCTGTCCAGCCTCCCCTGAAACAAGTCTCAGCAGCAAGTGGGGATTCAGTTAGACAGCTTTCCCAGCATTCTGGCTCCCATCAGAGTTCATTTCGAACCTTTTAAATGGGCTGTTGTAACTTCTTCTTTTTAAAGATTTTATTTATTTATTTGAGAGAGAGACTATGAGAGCAAGAGCACAAGCAGCAGGGAGGAGGCAGAGGGAGAGGGGGAGGCAGAGGGAGAGGGGGAGGCAGAGGGAGAGAGGGAGGCAGGCTCCCCGCTGAGCAGAGAGCCTGATACGGGGCTTGATCCCAGGACCCCAGGATCGTGACCTGAGCTGAAGGCAGACACTTAACCGACTGAAGCACCCAGGCATCTCTGTTATAACTTCTTGATTTAATCACACTGACGTGGACCAAGTTTCCCATCTCTCTAAAAATGAGTCCAGAAATAAGCTCAGGCACCATGGCAGGGGTTGGGGGGGGGTGCGTTGAGAAGAGCGAATCGTGGCTTGGACTCCATGAGAAGGAAAGTCACAAGAAGAGCAAACGCCTACACTCCAGGTCAAACAGTAAAGAGCAAATGTCCTGGGTAAGAGCGCATATGCTTCAGTCAGAAGTAGAGAGCAGGGGCCCGAAAGGAGCAAGAAGATGCTACAAGTGAGACACTGTGCGGACACACAAAGGACTCGGGCCACTGAAGGCGCACTCCTAACCCTCCTAAGACTCAACAGGAGGGGGAGATTTCTCTACCTAAGTGGCTTAAAAGTCTTCCAGAGGGAAGAGCCATGGAAATGGGGGAGTGTGGAAGGGGAGCTCTGCTGTGGACAGCGAAGAATTCAGGGAAACGGGTTATCCTTCACCTGCTGAGTTTAGATTAGAGTCTGGCAGAGAGCTGCATGTCGCCCTGGTCGCAGAAGGACACCGCCGTGGGAGCCTCGGGAACAGGGAGCTTCTGCGCCAGGCGAGCACCAGCTGCCTGAGCTGCAGCTGTTTCAGACACAGGCCAGGGCGGAACTGTCTTCTGTCTCCTCCAGGGTAAAGGACTGACTGTTTTTCTGCTTTTAGCTGCTTTTTTTTTTTTTTCAATCTGTGCCCCTCCCAACCCCTCTGGTTCTGTGTTGTGTTGTTTTGTTTCGAACAGAAAGAAACAGGTAGTGCTTAAAAAGCACATTTTATCCCAGAAGCCACGCAAAGGTCCTCAAGTGGTAAGGGGCCTGCGGGACTCCCAGGGGGCTCCCTCCCACCCCCAGCTCACCCTCCCAGCAAGGCCCTCCTCTGTAAACAAGGGCTGCTCTCACTCTCTCTCCCCAGATGCTGTGCTCCGAATACAGATCTAGAGGACATGTGAGGTCTTTCTGGAGCAAGAATGAGAACGCTGATCCTCCAGGTTTTTAGCTGTCAGTCTTGGCGAGTATGTAAATCCATCCAAAAGAGCCCCAGGTGAAGGAGACCACACTCTAACCAGAAGGACCCCTCACAGCAATAGGCCAGCCACAGTCACTATCCAGCTGCTTGGTGAGTATCCCTTGATCCTCAAGCCCAGAAGAGAAAAACACTCCTTTTTTTCTTTTCTTTTTTTTTTTTTAAGTTTACCCATGAGGCCTCAGAAAAAGCAAGCGTAAATGCCCAGCAATAGGGGACGCTGGCTCAGTGTTTACAAATCTAGGCTGAGCTGAACTGCTACCATTCCAAGGCCCAGAGGAGTTCACGTCAATGAAAACAATAGGATCGGAGGCCAAGCGAGCAAAACTCTGAGCTGTCCACCCACAGCTGGGCATTCGCATCCTTCCTTTCTTCAGAGAAGCCAATCCCTAAAACAGTATCTCCCTTCCAAAAACTGCATTCACCATGGAACTAAGTCAAGGAACCAAGTATTTTTCCATTTTGTCTTTTCTTCCTCTCCTTTTTTTCTTTTCTTTTTCTTTTTTTTCTTTTTTTGGAAAAAAATAAAGGGAGTCTTCTCCACTGTGATCTCTCACAGCAGGTATGCTCCAGGGAAAGCGGATTCAGTGCCGGCAGGCCTCTCTGGGCAGCGTGAGGAAGGGCTGCCTGCGCAGTTTTAACAGTACTGCAGTTACTGTGCAGTAACAGAACCTTCAGGTCTTCCAAACTGGGAACCTTCTGGATTGGAATTCATGTAGCAATGAAATAAAAATGATTCTGGGACTGACACAGTGGCCAACTTGCAGATCTGCTAAGAAGGGTGCTTTATGGAGCACCTGGATGGCTCAGTTGGTTGAGCATCTGACTCTTCATTTCAGCTCAGGTCACGATCTCGGGTCCTACATGCCATGTGCCATGTTGGGACTCAGCGCAGAGTCGGCTTCCCCGTCTTCCTCCCCCTTTGCCCCTCCCCCTGCATGCAGAGGCACATGCATGCTCTTCTCTCTCTCTAAAATAAATGACTAAATAAAATCTTTATAAATATATAAATACATAAGTTAAGATAAATAAGAAAATAAATAAATAAAATAAATAAGAAGGGTGTTCTATAAAACAAGCTACCACCTGCCGTGCACCAGGTTAACAGGAAAACTGTGTTACACAGAACACGCAGAGAGGACAGCCTCAGATGAAAGCCGATCTTTCCATTGAATCCATTGAGTTTTATGAACCTTGTAAGCCTTTTTTTTTCTCATCAGGAAAACACCATCACGAACCAGCGCTGGCTCAGTCACCCACCCCAAACAGAAATTCTTCTTGTTGTAGCTTCCCCAGCAGTGGTCACTTGTCCACAGACAAAACAGTAGAACCAAAAAAAGGATACAAAAGCTCCAATGATGAACACAGGACTGAAAACGTGCTTCTGGAAGGTAAACAGCGCCAGGCCCATGTAGGAGAAGATGAAATTCTCTGCCAGGAAGTGTAACACCTCAAAGAGCTGCAAGGGATGGGAAAAGGAAGCCGTAAACTCTGTGGGGCGCCTCCCTTGTATGCACAACTGACTCGTGAAGACCCAGGGCTTGTTCTCACCTGCTTCGTTCGACTGCGTGACTCCACAGACAGGTTGTTGTAGGTGTAATGAGCCTGCGTGATTCCGCAGAAAAGGACAGCCACAACGCCTGGTGAGAGATTAAAAAAAAAAAAGAAAGAAAAGAAAGAAAAAAGAATCGATGGGGAAAAAATGAAGCAGGAAAAAAATCCCCACTGAAACAAAAACTTCAGGTGGGCAAGCCCAATATATCCAGCTTCCTGAACAGTTTGGAAAGTTTCCTATTACCGAAAGTTTGGAACAGTTTGGAAAGTTTTCCTATGGCCTGCCCCCACCACTCATACCAACCTTCCCTTCTTCTGACTGTCTTCCTTCAAAGCCAAGGTGCCTGAATTCCCTCCTTGCTCCAGTTTTAAAGGCATTCTCTCTCCTCTAAACTCCCACTGAATTTGGCATTTAGCATTCACTCTTTCGAAGAGGCTGTGGGGCACCTCATATCCATGGGACCCATCATATCCTTTTGCCATGTTCTCCTCTGTTCTTAGAAGCAATGAATTTAATTGCGAGCAAATGCTTTCTGTTTGTGCATGGTCTAGGGTTTCAGACAAAATGGATCCGGAGTACTGTGCCATTTTTTCCCAAGGCTTGGTTACCTTGATTTAGGATTAATGGTAACCATTTTGTTGTGCAAGACAACTGATGCATGTGGACCGTGCCTTGACCTTTACAGATAATTGCCAAAGTTTAAAGAAGTGGGGTATATTATAAGGCTACGTATAAAGACATGTTGCATTATTTTGAAAAGAGAATTAAAAGGGCTTCTCAACTACCTGGATTATGTATAGCAATTGCACTTGAGTTTTCTAGTGGAAAAATTCAGTGATTTCTTTTTTTTTGATGAGAGAATGGGAAGAACTACAACCACAAGGTTACTTATACTAATACATGAAACTGGCATCATAAACACATAGTATTGAAAAATAATGATTAAATAAACCATAGTCAAAACAAGGACGAACTGTGTTCACATTCATCAGAGTAGATACAAAGTTACTCTTACAAGGATCCAGATTTTGTATGTTGCTTTTTACTGTTCCTGAAAGAAGCAGCAATGGAAGGGATGATAACTGCTAAGAGGTTAATATGTTCATTAACCTCTGCAGCTAAACATCTGCTTGCAACTGGAACCAGTACTCAGAAACAGCTGAGCTTGAAGCAATAAACTTCATCCTTTAAAAATGTGTAGCTCTGGGAAACAAAACTATTCCTCAGGCAGAACACCAGCCTCCTTCAGCAACCCTCCATGCAGACGCTATGGGAGCGCTGAATGAACACCACCGGTCAGTTCTGCGAGCTCCCCTCCAGTTTGCACAGCCCTGGCTGCCAGGAGGGGAAGGGTAGCCCACGGGTAGTGAAAACCCACCTGTGAAGCCACAGGCTTCCGCCAAAAGGAAGGTGCTCCAGGACATCAAGAAGAAGAGTGCCGTCTCCAGGAGGGGGAAGCAGTGCAGCTTGGTAAACTTGGTCACGTGGGCCTCTGTCAAGGAATTTGGCTCCGGGAACAAGTTATGGGGGCCACCAAGAACCACACTCATTAAGCCCAGAACCCCCTTCCTTAAGGGCTATCCTTTCCCTACAACTCTTCTTTTGGGGGCCCCAAAGCTGCTGCTCGGTTTTTAAAGCAAGAAAATGTAAGTTTTGTGGTAGAAAAGAGGTTATCAAGGGCTGGGAGAGAGGAGAGAGGAGAGAGGTGGGTATTGTTTCTGTCTGCGATGATGAGAAAGATCTGGAAACAGTGGGGACAGTGGCATGAGCAATGTGGATGTACTTAATGCCACTGAATTATACACCTAAAATGCTTCAAATGGCCAACTGCGTTATATGTATTTTACCACAATTTAAAAAGATAGTAATGTAACACACCCAAAGCCATTTAACTGTACACTTCAAAAGGGTGAATTGTATGGTATGCAAATTTTACCTCAATAAAGCGGTCTTTTAAAAATGGAGCTTTCTAAAGCAACGGTCAATAGGTTTTCTGTGTTCCTTACAATGCCCAGGCCTCTGAGGGGCTCGGTCAGCCTGAGGGGTGACTGGCAGGGAGTTCTAACAGCACTCGGGGTACCTCAGGCAGGGCCTGGGGAGGGAGATGAGGACAGTGAGACTCTGACCTCTGTGGGCCGCTATGACCTGAGGCCAACAGCAGGTGCCTCACGAATACGTGAGAAATGAAGAAATAAAACGCACAACTCCCGGTACTGGTGTCACTTTCGGGACAGAGAGTCCCCTCGTAACACTGCCCTTACAGTGCGCTAGCATGGAAGCCTTTCCTGAGTGCTCTCACTGAGCAGCCTGAGTCCCCAGGGCATCATGGGGGTCTCTGGGAAGGAAGCGATGGATCTGGGCCATCCGGTAGGGTAGCCACTAGCCACGAGGGGCTCCTGAACACCGGAAGTGGGGCTAGTCTGAGTTGGGAGATGCTGCAAGAGCAAAATCCGTGCCACGTTGCAGAGGTTTATTATAGAAATTGCACATATGAAATCTCAGTGATAATCTGGATTTTGACTGCAGGCTGAAATGACGTGTCTGGCAGCTGTGGCTCCTGTGGCTTTGTACTGGACAGTGGGGATCTAAATGCCACCGAAAGAACATTTGACAAAGTACTCTGCACACCTGTCGAGGGGTGGTCTGCTCAGCCCGTGCTTTGTTTTACTGTTGCTTAGCTGGTTTTTGAAGTGAATAGGATACAATCCTTTACTTAAGGGAGGCCACCTTGCAGTAACAGCCACTGACGGCCCCAGGCAGTTACCGCCACAGTAGTCCATGTGACCCACAACAGCTGAAGGCAGGCTCCAGGCTCTAGTACTTTCCGGCCTGCTCCCTCCCGGCCTCCTGGCTCTCTCCCTGACTTCAAAACCAATGTCCTCCCCAAACTCCTATCTCCAGCTGCTCTGCTGGAGGGAGAGAATGCAGAGGTGGGGATGGAGCTAAGGCTAGAGTCACACTCCCAGACATTTTCTCAGAGGCCTAGCTAGCTACATACTCGACTGTCACATTTCACCAAAGGGACACATTTCAGGAGCCCCCACCCCTACCCCCTACCCCAGTGGAATCATCGATTAAAGATTCATTTCTGGAAGAAAAAAAAAGAAACCATTTCTGAGAGGAAGAATCGAGACCTTGCTCTTGTGAGTATACTAGCACGTGATCCTGCCCAGGCAGGGGCAGAAAGCACAGAAAGGATATTAGAGCAGTCACAACGCCCGTCACGGCTCCCATGGTGAAAGAGCCACTAAATATGCCTAGAAAAATGCCCACTGATTTAAAAAAGGCAGCAGCATCAAAGGCATGCGTGTTCAGCCCCGCAGGCTGGTAGGCAACAATAGACCTGGGGTAAAAAGAAGAGGGAGTTAAAACGGAGCACGCTCACTTTATACAATGGTATCCACGCTCAGCCCAGCACTCCCCCCCCCCGCAGCCCTGGCGTCATGCTGCCATCAGCATTTGGATCACTGCCAAGTGGACAAAGCAGCGTAACTTTATCCGTGGAGAAAAACACCTGGTTCAATCTTTAACACTTTTAAGATAAGTGTCTGAATTGAGCCCAGAGCCTTCTGGAAGCCGGAGGCTCTCTTCCCCGGGGCAGAGCAATATTGTTACTTACGAGGACAGGACAATGGCAACGGCATCATTCAGGACGCTTTCCCCGAACAGAAGTGCATAAAGGTCCACGTCTGCGTGCAATTCATTAAATATTGCCAGTACAGTCACTAAAAATGGGCAGGAAGCATATCAGTGAGTTGCAGCTTAAGCCACGTATAAACGTATAGAGCCAATTCCTACCTTTGGTAGAACAGGGCAGTTTGGGAGACAAACGAAACAAAATGAAAATGACAGTCGTCCTGATCTGAGTGAGGTCTGACAGGAGGCTCCATTCTAAGAACACCACCTCATCACCCTGCGCTCTCCAGTGCAATCCCATCACACTCAGAAATGACCTCTGTTATAGAACTTTAAGAAATAATCACAGTGAATGTGTTTGGCTCCACTGGTAGAGTGAAATCTCTCTAAAGGCAGAAACCCTTTTCCCACTGACCACTGCATTCACAGAACCCAAAATTTAAATATTTTTAAAAAAATATTTATGAATTTAAAACTAGGAACAGACCCCGTCATATGTTAATGTACTTATTTTTAAAAAGATTTTATGTATTTATCTGAGAGAAAGAGAAAGAGCGCCAGTGAGCATGAGTGGGGGGAGGGACAGAGAGAGAAGCAGGTTCCCTGCTGAGCAGGGACCCGACTTGGGGCTCGATCCCAGGGCCCTGGGATCATGACCTGAGCTGAAGGCAGACGCTTAACCAACTCAGCCACCCAGGCACCCCTTAATGTACATATTTTTGATGAAAAATAATTATATTTTCCAAAACAAACAAAAAAAATCAGTGAGAAGAGAGCCATTTGTTTGATACTTTTTCAGATCTCTTCAGTATCTAGACGAGTGGAAGACTGATGGTTCTCTTATCTCTTTCCGCACTTGACCACCAGAGAGTCAACAGCGCATGTTATCAGCCTCTGGAAAACCCTACTCCACTAGGCACATGTGAAAAAATGAAAGTAAAAACACAAATAATGAGGGCGCCTGGGTGCCGCAGTCAGTTGAGCATCTGACACTTGATTCTGGCTCAGGTCCTGATCTCACAGGACGGTGAGACTAAGCCCCAGAGCGCTGCGCTCAGCAGGAGTTCGCTTGGATAGTCTCCCCCTCTGCCCCTTCCCCCACTCGCTCTCTCCCTCACCATCTCTCTCACCCTCTTAAAAATAAATAAATAAATCTTTTTTAAAAAGACAAACAATGTGTTAGTATTATTAATGTAATGATTTACATCAGTCTGGACCCCCTGTCCCCGTGAAGGCATTTTAGAGTCCCTCAACCGCAGCATGACAGTCATTTGGGGCCAGTGGATTCTTGATTGTGGGCGGCTGCCCTGTGCCCTGCAGGATGTGCAGAAGCACTCTTGGCCTCTACCCACTAGATACCAGTAGCATCACATGCTCCCGGCTGACTGGGACAGCCAGATGTGTCTCCAGACGTTGCCAATGTCTCCTGAGGGGCACAAACCACCCTCCTGGTGAAGAGCCACTGTTCCAGAGACACCACTGTTTCAGCAGGCAGGCAGGCAGGCTCCTCTCCACACTCGCGCGCAACGACCTTCTGCTTCATTCGTTTCTACCATAAGGACTTTAAAAACTAAAAGCTCGCCTCCCCAGCTTCTCCTGCAGTGAGTATCACTTCTTCTTGCCTGGAGGACATTGGACAGATGGATGTAACACAGTCATCTTGCCTCCAGTGGGCAACAAATGTGCATCTGAAACACAAGGGCAGTGCCCTGGAGAGACGGGGTGCCCAGACACCTGACTGCCGCGGGAGCTGAGCCACCAGCTGAGGGACGTAGGCTAAAAGAGACAACTCTCTATTTAAGCTCCTATGAGCCAGCTTGTTCCGCTATTTGCAACCAAAGGCATTACTAACACACACAATTCGAAAACAAAACCAAACGAATATTTTACCTTTGTGAGTTATTACAAGCTAACCCCTCTTTGTAGCCATCACCCAGTGCAGGCAAAGGAATTTTGCCAGCCCCCACCAGAAGCCCACCTCTATGTTGCATCCTAATTTCAAGCCCCTTCTCTCACTTAAACGTGACCACCAGCCTCGTTTTATAGCAATCGTTTTCCTGCATTCCTTACAGTTTGATCACCCAAGGTTATTCCCTGACACTACTGCTTAGGTTTTGTCCATTTTTAAATTGAGATTTGAAATTTTTTTTTACATCTTGTTTACTGCCTGGGCTCCTCATCTGCTCCTTTCTGTCAACTCTATCCACGATGCCTATCGTTTGTTTACTCCTCTCAGTTCTGAATTTTCCAGTCCTGATGTTCACGGTGCTTTCATGACTTCTATCATTTTCCAAGTTTCCTTTTTTAAAAAAAAAAAGATTTTATTTATTTGAGAGAGAGAGAGTGAGAGAGCACAAGCAAGTTACCAGGGCAGGGGAGAGCAGAGGGAGAGGGACAAGCCGACCCAGTGCTGAATGCGGAGCCGATGCGGGGCTCGATCCCATGATTCTGAAATCACGACCGAAGCAGAAAGCAAGAGTCTGAAGTTCAACCAACTGAGCCACCCAGGTACCCCCTGAATTTCCTTTAGCTTCTATTGGAATATTAGTAATATTCTGCTTTGGTACGCTATTTTGCTGATATTACTTAATTATCTGCAACTTTATTATTCAGAGGAGCTATCCTCATTTTTTCTTACAGTATGGTTGCATGAAGTAGGATCTCAATCCACTTCGAGCTGCTCATTTTAAGGGAGGTGGGAAGGGGAAGACCCAGACTAGTTTTCCTCGTTTCATGGCTCTAGGGCTCCCTCTGCTGGTTTTACATTGAAATACTGAAAATGCGGCCTCCAAGCGTAGCCACCCCCTTAATACTCACGAAATACTTCCTCTGGTCTCTTTTCTCCATGGGTGTCTGAGCTTTCTTTCTCCTTTGATGCCCTGTCACACAGGGTCTGTGGTCCTTAGCAGTTCCTTGTCAGGGAGTGTCTCTGTCCTTCCAGAGAGATTTTCACTGGGTATTTTTCGAGAGCCCTGAGGGCCCGGGTCACCTCAGCAGCCTCACACCTCCTCCAGTGTCCTCGCTGTCACCCACAGATTGGAGCCTGTGTAGTGCATCCCAGCTTTCACTGTTGCTATCTGATACCTACCAAGTTCTTTACTCTGAGTGGGGACCCTTCCTTTTGAGTGGGAATACTTGGCAGATAGTTCCCCGTTTCCTCCTGCACAGCTGCAGTTCCGACCCGAGTCTCGCCGCTGCGGGTGGTCTGACCCCGGCAGATAATATCTGGGGGCCCATACGTACTCTGTCAACCATCTGTATCCCTGTGTTTTACTTTTGCTGTCCTGCTTCCTCCTTTTCTATTAGGGCTTAAGGAAGATTCTAAAACTACACTGTTCCCATCATTCCCTCCTTTTCAAAAAGTTTCATTCATTTATTGAGAGGAAGCAAAGAACAGCTTGGATAGGAAAGATGTGGACTCTGTCACGAGGCTGCTCCAGGTAATTATACATCCACATGCTCGAATCACTGTGGGGGGCATCGCCAGAAGGCCTACTTCCTGGAGGACATGTCATCTTCATAACACAAGACACAAGGTCAGTCTCTTTTATCCATCCTTAAATACAGTTTATCAAGTAACACAAAAGGAAAAATCTTTGGGGATTTGCTAAAAAATTCTTATTTTCTGGAGTATCTATTATATGAACAGTATCTGTGGGTCCTTCCAGAAAGCCTGTGGGGGTGAATTTTATCTGTCAACTTGACTAGGCCATGAGGCCTCAGATATTTGATTAAACATGATTCTGGGTTTATCTGTGAGGTTTTGGATGAGATTAACATTTGAGTCAGAAGACTCAGTAAAGCAGATTGCCTGCCCCGTTGTTGGTCGGACTCATCCAGTTGGCTGAAGGCTGAGTGAGGAAAACTTTGCTCTTGCTTCCCGTCTTTCAGCTGGGACAACGGTCTCCTCCTGTCTTTGGACCAGACTAGAAGGACAGCATTGGCTTTCCCAGTTTTCAGGCCTTCAGACAGCATATCTGGGGACTTCTCAGCCTCCACAGTCATATGGCCACTTCTTCATATTCACTTGATCTCTTTTCTTACTTTCTTGCTCTCTCTCTCTCCACACACGTACATACGTACGTACACACACACACCCTATTAATTCTGTTTCTCTGAAGAACCAGACTAATATAAAACCTTTATTCTACTAGTTTAGCATTATGTGACATAAGAATTATCTTGTTTGGGGGCACCTGGGTGGCCTAATTGGTTAAGTATCTGACTTTGGCTCAGGTCATGATCTTGAGGGGTCCTAAGATTGAGCCCCTCACTGGGCTCCCAGCTCAGCAGGGAGTCTTCTTGGCTCTGTCCTTCTCCCTCTGCCCCTCCCCCTGCTCATGCTTGCTCTTTCAAATAAATACAGTCTTAAAAAAAGAATTATAATGTTTTAACCCAATGTTGATGAAAAATTGACAATGCTAATAACAATTATTACTAAGGACTAATCAAGAAGCAGGCACTATGACAAACGTTTTATAATCTCTTTTAGTCCTCACCCCTAGGTGGGTAGTACTATCATTTCCTCTAATTCAGAGAAGAGAAAACAGGCCCTGTCTGATGGGCTGCTTTCTGCTGTAGAAACTCCCAAAATCTCAGTGGTTGAACCCAAGCGAAGTTTTAGCCATTGCTCATATGCCATGTCCACCCGAACTTGGTACTGGAGCCTCTGGTCACACCAGTCACTTGGGGACTCAAGACTGGTGGAGGCTAATCTCAATGAACAGAACACAGGGCTGGCAACCCAGGAGACCTGGGACCCAGGACTTTATCAATCAGGGTCCTGGCAGGAAAGAGATAAGACCCTTAAACTGAACAATTTGAGAAGTATTTAACGAAGGGAGTGTTTATGGAAATGTGGGCAGAGTATGGGAAAAACCACAAGAGAGAGACAGTATGTGTTGCTGAAAACAGGGACTATCTTATACTATGCCTGGGCCCAGAGGGTCCAGAGAAAGCATGACTGCCTGAGCCAGGAGCCGTGTAGAGAGGGTCCCTTGATAGGATCAGTGTCCCCTGATCAAGGAACACAACCAGCCCACAGGACCCTGCCTCTCCATCCTCCTTCCAGTTGCCCACTGGTGCTCCCCTCTGGACAAATCCAATGGGAAACCAGACAGCAAAGGAAACTTTGGAATCTTCCATACAAATCAGCCTCCTAGAGCCCAAAGGAGGGTGGAGAAGGGTGGTGAGTTAATCTGGAGGGGAAAACAGAAGTCATTCCACATAGCCACCAACGGGTTATGAGAACTTAGCTCACAGCCAAGTCCAAAGATTTAGTGAAGCACGGGGGGTTGAGCGCCATGATTTTCAAGAGCCCTTTTGACTTTAAACACCATTTTCCTGCAATTCTACAGTTAGCAGTAGTAAAACAAAACAAAGATATACAGCTAGCTCACTTAACTGTGACAAGAAAGGCTTGCTTACAGCTTACAGAGTTAATACTCATAGCAATGAACAATTACACGGTCCCGCTCTTAATTTGGCTCCTCTGATTTTCAATTTCATTCTCCCTGCCCATCCCTTCATAGAACAATGCAGGGACCCCCATGTGCCCCTCCTGAGCCAGGCTGTGCCTGAGCAAGAGGAGCAGTGTAGGTGGGGACAACTGGAAGATGATGGAGGGGGTGACAGACTGGGTGAGTGGCTTCTCAAGGTAGAGAGTAAAGGGGCTGCTCCCCCCAGAGAAGGACCCTTGAAATCAGACAGAGCTGTCACCAGGGCTGTTTCTAGCCAGACAGGGACTAAGAAATGCCAGGTAATTGCCTGAAGATCTCTGATAAAGGCATTTTCTGAAAAGTAGTGAGAAAAAATAAGAGGGCAGATGTAGGACGAAGGAAAATTCAAGAACCTGAATTTTCTCATTCAACGCATGAAGTTGTCCCCGAGCACTTCATCTGTGTACTGAAGAGCACTTAGCACCTGCCAACACTCAGTAACGAGTGGCGAGTATCGTTACGTACAAACCAGGCTTGACTCAAGAGCTGTGGGAGCGAGCGGCTGAATAAGTAAAGGCAGAGCGTGTAGGCAAGTGGCATGCTGGAACAAAGTCACAAAGGATATGCAAGAGACTAAGCAGCCCTGGTGACACAACTAGAGAATTACTCTCTGACAAGCCCGTGAGCAGGCCTGGTCAAGTCGACGGGCGTAAAAGTGATAGAATCAAAATGAGAGGAACCACTTCCTCGTGATGCACGGCAAGGAGGAGCGAGTCCTTCTCTTTGGTGGCTGTTGGAGATGTGCTCTGGGTGGGAAACATACATTTTCTCTGCCGAGCTGTGGGTCTGTCTAAATTAACAGTCCATGTGGCACCCCGACACATAACCACACAAAAAAGGTGGCTGCGGGTCACAGAGCCGCCTACACGACCGCACACATATGGTGTCCCCTTCCACAGGAAGACCGGAAGACTGGTGTCTCGAGCCCGGTGTGATGTACTCAGGGACAAGGACTCGGATTTCTTCATTATCAGTCAAGACCACTACGTATACCGATACCGGAATTTTGGTTTGATGTAGCAGACACAAGGAGTCAATCTGGTCTTTTGGCCCCTTCTAACTCTGCACTCAAGTTTTTATTTCTTTTATGGCCCAAGTTTTCAAACGATAGATTTTTAGGAAGTTGGTAAAAGGCTTTTAATTTACAAAAACAGTCCACAGTTCAGAAAGATTTCCATTAAAAAGCAGTTAAAGTTAATGTTCTGGTGTTTAATAAGCTTAAACTTTCAACCTTCTAAAACTTTCATTTATATAAAACCCTTACTGTGCCAATCTTCACAGGCCAAATAACAACGCTGTGTCATGGTGATGCCTTCCATTAATTTCTACCACAGCATGGATGCATTAAAGGGAAGGAAACAATTAGGAAGATAATCTGAAAAAAAATAAGCCTTTCTATCCAATTAAATGAAGCAATACTAATAGGTCAGAAAACAACATCAGTGAACTTTATATGACAGTAACTTTCCTTTGCTTAATGGTGGTACTAGTGTAAGAAGTTAGCAATAAAGTTATAGACAAGGGGGCAGGCACCTGGGTGGCTCAGTTGGTTAAGCATCTGACTCTTGGTTTCAGCTCAGGTTGTGATCTCAGGGTGGCGAGATCAAGCCCCACAATGGGCTCCTTGCTCTGTGGGAAGTCTGCTTGAGATTCTCTTCCTCTCCCTTTGCCCCTCTACCCCTGTTCTCTCAAATAAATTTTTTTAAAAAAGCTTTTTTTTTTAAAGTTACAGATGAGTATAGTTAGTAGTATATTTTCAGAGAGACTAAACACCTGTCTTAGAAATCTCTGCCTAAGCCAGATGTGGATAGAGAGTGACGTGATTAGCAGATGCTATGGTCAATGGTTTACATGTGTTCGTTCATTTAATGTTCATGATAGCCCTGGGAAATAGGTATCATTAATCCTACTTCTTGAATGAGGAAACTGACACGGAGGAGAGAAGGTGTGCACAGGCCCACCTGGTCAGTGGCTGGAGGGTCTCGGACTCAAACTTCCACCTGCGACTCCACCTCCTGGCACTCTTTTGTTTTTTTTTTAAATATTTTATTTATTTATTTGACAGAGAGATCACAAGTAGGCAGAGAGGCAGGCAGAGAGACAGGAAGAGAAGCAGGCCCCCTGCCGAGCAGAGAGCCCAATGTGGGGCTTGATCCCAGGACCCTGGGATCATGACCTGAGCTGAAGGCAGAGGCTTTAACCCACTGAGCCACCCAGGCGCCCCCGGCACTCTTTTTCCAAACCCAGGGTGCTTCAACCAGCCAAGTCTTTGATACCAGTTTACTTAGTGTTTGGAATAAAGTATGGCATTAAGAGAGGTCAATGGTTTTTGGAACAGGGGCAGTTTTCAGAGCCACACAACTGTCAACCCCAGCATGTGTAGCTATCTAAATTCAAAGTACTTAACACAAAATCAAACTTTAAAGTCAGTTCTTCAGTTGCACCAACCCTCATTTCGAGGGTTGAGTGGCCGTATGTGGCCACTGGCTGCCATACCAGACTGGGCACAGAACACAGACCATGTCTATCATCGCACTGATCTGGAGGACTCCCCACGAGGCATGGTGCAGTTGTGTGGTGGGGAGATTCTTAGTATTCTTAAAACCATTACTGTCCAGAATGTCAGAGGGCACCCCGATGGTGAGAAGGCCTTTGCACCACCATCACCGGGACAGCACCACCTTTTTCTCTGTACGTTTTTTGCCTACAATGTCCTCTCAGTGGTTGACATCAGAGGAAGGACTAGCTAGAACTGCTTTATGTGAACTGATTTAATTGTAGGTTCCAACTTGGAGAAGGGAGGTTTTTTGTTTGTTTGTTCTGGAGCTGCGGAGCGGGGCAGGCGTATAATGATTCCACTTTGAAGAAATAGTTTGACTGACACTCGGAAAGTACAAGGTCAGAGAGTTATGAATCGGAACTAGGCCACGGTGTGCTGTTATGCAGGAACACTGAGCAAAAAAAGAATTTACAAAGGACAGTACAGTCACTGCAGGTATCGGTGTGCACGCCCATTAAGAAAAGGTCTTATTTAGGGGCGCCTGGGTGGCTCAGTGGATTAAGCCTCTGCCTTCGGCTCAGGTCATGATCTCAGGGTCCTGGGATCGAGCCCCACATCGGGCTCTCTGCTCAGCGGGGAGCTTGCTTCCTCTCCTCTCTGCCAGTCTCTCTGCCTACTTGTGATCTCTGTCTGTCAAATAAATAAATAAAATTAAAGAAAAAGAAAAGGTCTTATTTAAAATGAAAATGATATGAAATGATATGATTTCCTCAATGAAGACGAAAGCACAATACTGAGGAAGAAAATAGTCAAAGTGTAAAAATTATGGCCATATTAGACATTCAAAAATAAAAGACAAAAGGGAGATACAGGCAGAAGTAACCCAAGTGTCCACTGTGGACAGATGCGTAAACAGAATGTGGTGCAGACGCACAGTGGAATATTACTGGGTCTGGAAAAGGAAGGAAGCCCCAACACGTGCTACTGCACAGATGAACTGTGAAGACATTATGTGGAGTCAAACATGCCAGACACACACACAGACAAGCGTTGTATAAAGTAGCTACCATGATCACACTCACAGAGACAGGAAGAAGAATGCTGCTTGCTGGGGACTGGAGGGAGGTGGAAATGGGGGAGTTACTGTTTAATGCATACCGAGTTCCAGTTTTGCAAAATGAAAAGGTTCTGGAGGTTGAATGCACAACAGTGTGAACGGACTTGACACTGCTGAACTGTACACACTTAAGAATGATGAAGATGGTAAAATTCATTATGTATTTTTTAGCACAACACAAAAATAATAAAGGGGCGCCTGGGTGCCTCAGTGGGTTAAGCCTCTGCCTTTGGCTCAGGTCATGATCTCAGGGTCCTGGGATCGAGCCTCATATCCAGCTTGCCGCTCAGCGGGGAGTCTGCTTCTCCCTTTCTGACTCTCCCCCCCCACCCCGCCCATGCACATGTGCACACACACATGTGGTCTCTCCTTCTCTCAAATAAGTAAAATCTTAATAATAATAATAATAGTAAAAACAAAAGGGAAACACATACCCTTCATAAAGCCATCTAACTGTTAGACCACTTCCTGATCTCTTCCCCCGCCATTCCACGCTGACTGTACAGTCTCCCTACTGTGACCAAAATTACTGGTTGCTCTGAATGGTTTAAGATTGAAATAATGAGGGGTGCCTGGATGGCTCAGTGGGTTAAAGCCTCTGCTTTCGGCTCAGGTCATGATCCCAGGGTCCTGGGATCGAGCCCCACATCAGGCCCTCTGCTCAGCAGG
Organism: Neogale vison; assembly: GCF_020171115.1. Lineage (NCBI taxonomy): Eukaryota > Metazoa > Chordata > Mammalia > Carnivora > Mustelidae > Neogale > Neogale vison. The sequence goes on along the minus strand of NC_058105.1, from coordinate 90,890,182 downwards.
GAGCCTGCTATCTCCTCTCTCTCTCTCTGCCTGCCTCTCTGCCTACTTGTGATCTCTGTCTGTCAAATAAATAAATAAAATCTTAAAAAAAAAAAAGATTGAAATAGTGGAACATCACGATGACAAAGCCAAAAATGCCAAATACCTGGGTCGGTGGCAGAGATAATGGCTCCGAAGAAGAGACAGTCTGTGTAGTAGAATTTGTCCGAGAGCTGCCCCACAAGCTTCATGAGCTTCACCACACCATACATGAGATTTCTGTAAGGAGCAGAGGGACAGTGTGTGACAAGAGAAAACGAAAATCCTCCTCACGGAGCACACTGGCTCACATGCGAGCAGAGCAGCCCCCAGTACTGCACTTTATGGGTGATCAGTGAAAACCTTGGGCAGCTGCTGTCCTTGGACACTTACCAGGAACGCGTGCAAATAAGACTTTGGCACCAAGTAATGGTGCGTCGTTAACGACCTCTTGCTGAAACGTATGAACACCACTCCATTTCTTAAAGCCGTGGTTACTTCCAACTATCAAGTAGGGCCCTCGATTAGCAACAACCTTAAGGCCTCTGAAGCCACCGGGTAATCGAGGGGAAGGGAAGAGAAAGCACGCTTCACAGTGTGTACTCAACGGCTTGGAACAAAACTGACGGGATTGTAAGGTGGTGTGTTTAAAGCTGTGCAAAGGAGTGAGAGCTGGACGAGTTAGAGAGAAAAACAAACATGGGCAGGCCGTGAAGGTCCAAGCGACCAAACTTCTTAGCCAAGAATTATTGAAAAAAAAAAAGAAAGAAAGAAAAGAAAGGAAAAAGGAACTAAACGCTGTAAATGTCCTAGTAAAATCTCAGCGCACCCGTCGGCGTATCCAGCCTTGCCTTCTCTGCAGGGGTTGGGACAGGCCAGCAGTGGCCCTTCTCGTGCCACGCAGGATGTGACATGGTCCAAGATAGACTCCTGAGTTAAATATTTCCACTTGGCCGAAGCACATTTCCTACAGGAGAGCTTACAAAATGGGAGGAGTGACGAGTGTTAAAAGGCCTGGTGCATGTCAGTAAGGGTGTGGGGGGAGGGCAGCTGCAGGAGTTAGGGGAGTAAAAATAACCCCAGAATGGATTCACTGTACCCTACAGCTAACACTCTAATAATAATATTCTTGCCAGTCAGGACCACTCTGTGGCTCACCTTTGTATCCTGGGCGCCGAAAGCAACAGACTGACTAAGCTGGGAGCTCAGGAACTATTTCCAGAATGGAATCCTTTGGACAGTACATAGGTATAACTCAATGCTTCCATACTGGGGGCTGGGCACTGTTCCAGACACTTAAACAGTTCAACTTTGATTCCCAGTAACTCTGTGGGACAGATGTGATTTGCCTTTTATTGCTCGTCGAAGGCTTCTTTCCCCTTCCTTTCAGACTTTCCCTGAAACTACACTTGCCTGTCCATTTCCTTTGACCACAAACAGACTTGGGTGCTGGGCTGCTCTCTGGCAATCTTTCCCCATCTTGCCAGTAATACCAGTTAGCTAATCTGTCATTCTTAAAGGACGAAGTCCAAGCCCCTCCTATTTTGATGACACAAAATGCCCTTGGCCTTTTATCTCCTCCAGCTTTCCAGCTCATTTTTTAAAAAGTAACTAAGGTCCATACTTTATTCCAATTTCCTTGAGCTTTTACCTAATGTCCCTTTTCTATTCCAGGATCCCATCCAGGATCCCACATGACACTTAGTCATCGTGTCTCTGTAGTCTCCTCTCGGCTGGGATGGTCTCTCTGACTTTGCGTGGTTTTGATGACCTTGGCAGCTTTGAGGAATACTGGTAGCGTATTTTGTAGAACGTGTCCCCACTTGGACTTGGCTGATCTTTCCTTCTAACAATTACACTGAGGTGACGTGTTTTGGGGATGGAAAGTGCCACTCTCATCACAAACACCGAGGGTGCAGCATCCCAGCATGATTTGCCACTATGGCTGCTGACCTTGATAATCTAGCCAACATGGTGTTTGTCAGGCTCTCCCCACCAGCAAGCTACACTCTCTTCCTCCTTTTCCCCTGCTGTCCTTGGTGGGACAAAGTCACTAAGCACAGCCTGCAACCAAAGCAGGAGGGGACGTAAGCTCCCTCTCTGGCAGGGTCGGGGGTTGACATAAATTATTTGGAATTCTTCTGTGCAGGAGATGGGTCACTTCTCTGCCATGTATTTATTCATCCAATCAGTTATTAACATCAGTCAAGACTTGAATGTTTACTTTATAGTCTGGGTCCAGTACAATGTTATTTATTTTGTCGTTCTTTGGCCACTGGCCTTAGGGGAGCTTTCAGGTTGGCTCTGCGCCTCTTTGACACGGCCCATGTCCTTTTGTTTGTTTGTTTTCTGGGCGCTTCCTTATTTCTTGGCCTGACGATATGCTCCATTCTTATCTTGTATATTTGCTGCCCCAGCCCTAGAATCAGCCATTTCTGCAAGGGGCCCCTGGTTCTTTTTACTGTAGGATGTTATCAGGAAACAAGATCTGGGGACTAGGTGTAAATTTTATTTCATTTTAATTAGCTTAATCTTAATTTGAATAGCTACACAGGGCTAACAGCTACCACACTGCATGACGTGGCTCTAGATCTTAACCGCCATCATCCTAAACATCGAAATCCTGGACTCTGCTGGTTGTCAGGGGTTGGGGATGGGGGAAATGGGGCTATGTTGGCCAAAAGATACAAACTTCCAGTTAGAAGAGTAACAAGTTTGGGGACCTGAGGTACATCATGAGGACTGTCGGTAATAATTCTGTGTCATATACTTGAATTTTGCTAAGAGAGTAGGTCTCATCACAAGAAAGAAATGGTAACTATGTGACAGGATGAAGGTGGTAGCGAATATTATGGTGGTAATGATTTTGCAATTTATAAATATATCAATTCAACACACTGTCCACTTGAAACTCACAGCAATGTGATTGGTCAGCTGCATCTCAGTATAGCTGGGGAAAACACTGGGCTCTCAGACCCATGTGGATCTCATCTCTTTGGAAAGTGTGTTAATTTTATTACTGACAAAGAGTTAACTTACCCGATAATGAAGCAGGAAACGGCAGTCCCCAAGAAAGCATAAGCCAGAATAGACCCAAGATTTCTGAAAAAGTGTCTCTGAATAAAACAAGAGGCAGGAATCACATTGTGAGTTTTGATACTGAGCAAAAGAAACACAACAAAAGTCTCTTAAAAGTGAAGTTTTACTTATGGCTTCCACTGTAACAAGTAATAACTGAAGTTACTCTAGAATAATCTATTGAGCTATAAACACTGTGCTTTTATAATATCCCTGGTCCTATTAATCACTGAGTAAGCACGTAAGGGCTTAGTAAATTTCAGAGAAAACCACTGTGATTATATTAAGTTACAATGAGACGGAGAGAAAGTGTGTGTGTGTGTGTGTGTGTGTGTGTGTGTAAGTAGACCATTTTCATAGATCTAACCCAAACTATTTTACTCTTTTACTCTAGTGATTCAGCTAGTTGCTTCCAGGTCTGGTGAACCTTAGAAGATCATTACAGATAGGAGTTTGAAACTGATAAAGTATGAAAGTGATGCCTAAGGGGCTTTCCGCTTCATTCAGTGTCAGAAAACTGTCCTAAGTATCTGGTCTCAAGGCATCTTAAGTGTCTCCTGATATTCTTTTTGATTAATCTGTGGAGCCTGGGAAAGAGGGCCAATAGAGATGGAAATGGAGAAATGAAGAATAGTTTCATTTAAGATAGGCAAATTTATAAGTATATATATATATATATATATATATATATATATATATATATATATATAACTGTAGCTACTTATACCAATATAAGATTTAGCAATCATTCAGAAAGAGATGGCAAAATTGCAATCCTCTCAATGCTTCTGTATATCCACTGGTTACCTTAATACACACACACACACACACACACACAGATTTACTTCTCATAAAGTCATTAGGCTTGTGGGATATTGTGATGAGGAAAATCCCTGTTGCTGGGACCCTCAGCCACAGTTCTTACTCCTTAAGTCACAAGCTGTTTTATTTGGCCAATCAAAACCATTTAACAAAACCAGACAAACAAAACCCCCAAAACATCCTAATTTGATGGGGGCCGAGAATACTTTATTTAAAAATTTTAAGAGGCGAGACGCCTGGGTGGCTCAGTCGGTTAAGTGTCTGCCTTCAGCTCAGGTCATGATCCCAGGGTCCCAGAATCCAGCCCTGCATTGGGCTCCCTGCTCAGCGGGGAGCCTGCTTCTCCCTTTCCCACTCCTGCCTGCTTGTGTTCCCTCTCTCTCTGTGTCTCTGTCAAATAAATAAATAAAGTCTTTTTTAAAAAAAATAAAAAAATAAATAATTTTATTAGTACCCCTAAGCTGCCTGCTCAGAAGAGAACTGTTCAAGGGCTTGCCACACTGCCAGTCACCAAGTGAGGGTGCTGCCTGTGTATATTACGGACACGTTATGTTTGCCTTTTAAGTGAGTCACTATCCGCAGTCTTTTACTTTAAGTGAATGTATTTAGCCACCCATGTTTTGAAAAAGCTAGATTTCAAAAAAAAAAAAAAAGAATCAACAACTGTGAGCGTAATTGCCTTTAAAAACTCCATCAAGGGCTTAAATCAGGGAGGGCTAGGGGTCTATGAAGACAGAGATGTGAGACCAAGGAAACTCGTGACGTATCCAGGGACAGATCTGAATGCCAGAATTGCTTTCCCTTGCCACCCAGCTCTCGTTTAGGTGAACCATCTCGACAGGTGGTTTGAGTCCATTAAGTGAATTCATATTCATATTTGCCAAAACAAAAAATCAGGAATGTAAGAGCTGCAGATTATCCTCCTGGGAGGTTGGTTCTCAGGGATTGTGGGCTGCCGAAGATCTGGTAGTGTTTGTGGGGGCCAGGGACGAAGCGGGTGTGGACTAGAGCCTGGTGGAGACTTAATTATTCGGTGAGAAGACCCTGGTCCCCAGTGCCATGCTCAAGGGCATCTCAATTTTAGGACATGCTGGATTTGGTCCCTGGGCTGGGTGTGGGAGCAAGGGGCAATGAAAATTGCACCCTTTGGTGCCCTTGTGCAAGCTCCTGGGCTGGAAGGACCTGGGCATGAGGGAAGCCCAGGACCCACCTGGAGAGGACAGTGCACATGTTAGTGGAAAGATGGGTCTGTGCTTCAGACTGTTTGCAGGTAGAGCTAAACCTGAGCCCTAGTCCGCGGGCTTGCGGAGAATCTGGATCTTGTGGGTGGTCGAGGGGTGCGGATGCAGGGGGGGGGCAGGATCAGGTGCACACTACAGCTCCCAGGCCTGCCAGGGGCAGGACTGGCCAGGAGACCACAGGTGCAGGAGGACCAGCATCATTGGGAGGCCTTCCTGGCTGCAGTGTGGTTGTGCGGGGGAGCTGAGTGGCCCCAGTGTGCAGGGGGGTGCAAGTGTTGGCTGCACATAGAGCATGCTGCTTTTAGCATTCATGGTCTGTGTAACGAGTCCCCATGCTCAGCTCCAGAGGGTCCCACTGAAGAGGGAAGCAGACAGACTGTGCACAGACACCAGACCTCCAGCCCCTCCATGCGGCCACCGTGCCACATGCGTGTCTTTGCCCGGGCCGGCCCACACTGAGAGGAGGGCTCGGCGTCAGTACGCACGTCTGACTCCACACTGACTCCACACTTGCCCAGTGACTTTCTCACGGTCTTGTTCATCTCAGAGATTGTTCCAGGGCACATGTGAGGGTGATTTCCATCACAAATTTATTTGAAAATCAACAAAAAATGGGCAACAACAGATATTTGAATGATTTGTGATAATAAACTAGAGCCTTTGAAACTGTTATCTTAAATGTGTATTTGTTGATATACAAAGATATCTTTGACCCATATAAATAAAAGCACTTACACATACACATGCACACAAATTAGGAATATAAATCTGCCAGTCCAAATACACCCATAACATATTCTAGAATGCCACACACACATACGACACATACACACATAATTACCCATCGCCATTCATATTTGTTGATAGGAACTGGAATTTTATGCCTTGGCAAGAAAGGTAGACCCTGTCACTTACTTGTGTATTACTACACTTAGCACTCGACTTTCTGCTTCACAGTGTACGAAGTACTTTCACACAGAGGAGCCCATCCAATTGTCACAGCTACCCCATCACGAAGGTGCTCAGGGGACCACTGTGCATGAGAGGCATGTAAGGCTCGAAGGTGCGGTGTGAGGCACCCAGAGTCCCACATCCACCAAACTGCAACACCAGACCCGGAAAATGGGTCTTTCCAGGGAATCACACTCACTGCACCAGCCACCCTTCTCGACTCCTACCACACCCTTTTTGGGAGGAAAATACAGCACTTCCCAGTCCTAAGTCCTGGGTACTAGTGGAATCCTAGGTCTTTCATCTTCTTTTTTAACTGGCCGGTCATGTGCGGCTTCCATGACCATGATTAGTTCAGTCTGCCCTACTTTCCCTTCTCCATTTCAGGATGGCAAAAAGAGACAAAGGAGATGGCATAGCCCTGGCAAAGTCTTCAAGAATACGAACCCAAGACAGATCAGGATGAGAAGGTGTACTATTCTAAGACTTGTATTTTTACTCTTCCCATTCCTCACTGGTGAATGTTACCATGAGACTCAGAGACAGAGAGACTGAGAGAGAGAGACCGAGAGAGAGTTTGGTGGGAGGAGTTCACAAGACATGAAGGCTTCTATAAGCGAATTCTTTCCCTGACAATGGGCCCTGGAAGCAAACGGAGCGGTAGAACAAAATCGAAGCCGATTCCAATGATATTTTTTCAAGTTTGGGAAAAAAAAAAAAAAAAAGCTCGTGTCCGCATGACAACTACACATGCATAGGTCAAAGGGTCTGAATGTATCTGTTTCCATACCCACAGCAAAGTGGTGGAATGGTTATTACACGCTTAAATGACGGCAGCCTTAATTACAGATGGCAAAACCCTGTAAGAACCACGATTTCGGTGCCACTGTAAGGACTATTTAAAAAGGAAAGAGACTGAACTAAGAGCAGATAGCCCAAAATACTGGCATTTCAAAAACAACTTAAATTGGTAACTGGCAAAGCCTGTTATTTGTTTTTCTTCTGGGAAAATAAGGCTGACACAGGGAAGGCTCTGCTGAACCTAAAGTATTTCTCAGCCCTTAGAATGGCTTTCACAACCAGTGATTTGGTTTCATTTTAAAGCAACTATGACCTTGATGATACATTAAGATTAGTTATTTAAGATACCAAATTATTTATCACCCATTCGCTCTGATACAGAGTTCCCAAATTCTTCACTTACATAGAAGATAACATTACTTAAAACCATAAAATCACCTCCTGTCTGTCACGTGTCAATCACTGCCATACAGATTTACACACTTCCGGAACCCCCCAGAGCGGTCAGAAAAAGGATACACCCTTTGGTCCAGAAAACCTAAATCTGGAGGGAGAGTAGGATACAGAGGGATAGCCTTTTTAAAAAACAACAACAAAAAAAACCTTTCTATTTTGGAGTAATTACAGATTCACAGAAATTGCAAAGATAGTACAGAGGGGTCCTGTGTACCTTCACCAGGTTTCCTCTACCAGTTAGACCTCATGTATCCATAGCACAAGATCAAAACCAGGAAACCGACATTGGGACAAAGTGTGTGAACGGTTCTGTGTTATCATATAGGTAGCTTCATGGACCGACCCTTTGTTCTCCATCCCTATACTTTGGTCCTGCCTAGAACACTATATAAATGAAATCATACAGTACGTGACCTTCTGAGGTGAGATTTTTTTTTTTTTTGTCCCTCAGCCTAACACCTTTGAGGTATGGCCATGTGTTTCACCATGCACCTACAGCATGACATTTTGGTTGTTTCTGGACTGGGGCAATTATGAATTAAATTGCTCTGAGCAATGAAATATGGGCTTCTGGGTGAATGTGAGTTTTCATTCCTCTGGGAGGAAATCCTCAGGAAAAACCCATGGGGTCGTGTGGTAGTTTCAACTTCAGTTTTGCAAGAAACCATGAAACTGCTTTCCAGAGCGGCCACGCCAGTTTACATTCCTACCGGCGACGTAGGAGCGCTCCTGATTTTAAAACAGATGAATCATGGATGATGAGACAACTATTGTCTGTGAGTGGGTACAGAACACAGTAATAAGCAATGTGGGAGAAGGAAAAACTAGAAAATTATGTAGGTACGTTAACACAGAGATTCCCATGCTTTAAGAAATACTGGCAAAAATCTCTTACCTTCTTTAGACTGTAGCCAGCATGGAAAATTATGGGAGGCAGAAGGATGTTGAAAAAGACCTCTGGATCAAACGTTACCTGAAAGTTTAAAAAGAAAAAAAGTCAAGGGTAGGAGGCTGTCTGGATGGCTCAGTTGGTAACAGCATCTGACTCTTGATCTCAGGATCCTGAGTTTAGGTCCAGTGTCAGGCATGGAGCCTGCTTAAAAAAAAAGAGAAAGGGAGAAAAGTCAATTTCTAGTTTAATACCAGTTGGTACAGGGCAGCTGGGTGGCTCAGTGGGTTAAGCATCTGCCTTCAGCTCAGGTCATGATCTCAGGGTCCTGGGATCAAGCCCAGCATCGGGCTCTCTGCTCAGCAGGGAGCCTGCTTCCCCACTTTCTCTCTCTGCCTGCCTCTCTGCCTACTTGTGATCTCTGTCAAGTAAATAAATAAAATCTTTTAAAAAAGATACCAGTTGGTGGTATAATATCTGCTTAATATTTGAAGCCAATGGCTAAAATGTTTGAATGTTCGAAGCAGATAAGATAAATGTGAAAGATGGCAGACTCGTCACAAGAGCGATGCCGCAGCTGCCCCTGTGGAAGGCCATGTTCTTCTCACACAGCACTCCAACTTCCTATTTAAAAGGAACAGTTCATTGCAAGTGTGAGGACTCACAGAAAGCTTCACGCCAATGCTTTTTAAATGAGAAATAAAAACACCTTGATTTTCATCAAGCTTTTATGATGGTTCAAATCAATAAAAGATGCTGTTATGACTGGTTAATTTTCTGGACCCTCCCAAAGAATGGCTTTTGACACCATTCTATTGAATTTAAGTCTCTTCTGAGTGATCAGGCTTTTGGGAGACCTGATGTGGCCTGGATCAGGGTTGCCAACAATGCTAGTGGCTTTCTCAACATCACCATGAAAATTCGGCAGCTTGGGGGACTAAAATTACTTTGTAGGCTTGATACCCAGAAATCACTCTGAAACTATTAAAGAGCAAAATCTTATCACATCCAGAAAAGAATTAAGGAGTCTATATTTCCCTCAAACTTTCTAAATAATTTGCTTATGTTGGTAGATTGATTGGCTCTTACTGAAATTAATTTCAAAACTTCACTCTAATTATTAAAAGTCAAGTTAGGGGGTGCCTGGGTAGCTCAGTCAGTTAAACATCTGACTCTTAATTTTGGCTCAGGTCATGATCTCAGGGTTATGAGAGAGAGGCCTGTGGGGGACTTCATGCGGGGCATGGAGCCTGCTTAAGATGCTCTCTCTCCCTTTCCCTCTGCCCCTCCCCACACTGCTCTCGGTCTCTTTAAAAAAAAAAAAAAAGTCAGCATTTCTCTTCAGAAATTGGAAATGTTAACCGAGAAACCATTGGGAGAAATGGTTCTCGCAAATTTCGTTTTATTCCATCTTCTTGCTGAAGACAGGGGTAGTATGAAAAATGGGGACTGTCAGAAAGAGAAGGGGCTTTGGACAATACGCAGTATGAGGATGCTGGGGCCACAGTCACATGGGACCAGCACGAGAGTTTCCTGCCAGCTACTCCAGTACTGTGCAGTGAGCCACCTCAGTGTAGCTCTTCTCCCCTCAGCTAACAACAATCATCTCAGCCTTGTATGCTCTCCCACCTTTAAGTCATGCAGCCAAAGTTTAAACAGAACGGATGTGAATCAACGTTTTCCTAAAGGTAACAGGAGCAAAAGTCAACATCACCTTCTATTATGATCTAAAAGATGGAAATGGGTTGGGTTCTTTTCCTTTTTCTCCCCCATCCTATCCACTAGACTCAAGCTGCCATTTCAAAACAGCCATGAGCATGGTGATTACACTGAGTATCTTTCTCAGTGGCATTTAATTTCACAGAGCATGGTGATTACACTGAGTATCTTTCTCAGTGGCATTTAATTTCACAGATGTTTATGAAAATCCCAGGCATTCTTATGAGTGGTTGAGGGCAAAGAGTTCGCTAGGACTGCCTTTAAGGACCCAGACAAGATGGACATGTTTAATGCTCCAGGTTGAGAGTAATTTTCTTAAGGATTAGGGTAGATCCTAAAAACAATAAGAATTTAATTTGTGGAACACAGGCTACATCCTGCCTTTGACCGCAAGCCTTTGCACACATTAGCCTTGTTCTTTATGAAAGAAGCTCCCTAAGGCCTAGATTGCCCAGAGCTTAGACAAAAGTCTCCCTGCTGATAAGCCTGGGTCTATACAGTTAGAGAGTATATGTGGATAAATACAGATATCTTGCTTCTCTTGGAAATATCCTGAGTGAAGAGATACATGATCCTTTTGTTGTGTATTCTAGCTACTCTCGACATCAAATGAGAAACAGTTGCTGGACTCAAATTCTAAGACAACAAGGTATTCCCCTCCAAAGATTCATTAAGCCTTTGGCATCACTCACCCATGAGAATGGGCACTAAATAAATATTTGTAGAATACAGCAAAAGAACCAGAAGAACTAAGACTTACAATTGGGAACACTGAATAAATGAGCTTAAAGTGAAACCAATCTTTTTAAAATTTTAATTTGTTTATTTGAGAGAGGGAAAGGCTAATAGAGCAGGAGTGGGGGAAGAGACAGAGGGAGAGGGAAAAGCAGACTCCCCTCTGAGAAGGGAGCCCGATGCAGGACTCAGTCCCAGGACCCTAGGATCACGACCTGAGCCAAAGGCAGATGCTTAACTGACTGAGCCACTCAGGAGCCCAGAGTGAAACCCATCTTATTTTAAGAAAGAAACAACCCCATCCTTAAACCATAGCAAGAGACATAGTAAAGGAGCGATGGGAGGGGGGGAGATAGGCTGAGTGGTGATGTCCAAACTCCCTTACATAACATGGCAGGCCACATCAGCTCCTGATCCTGACAAGGCTCACAGGCTCAAGTTTCCATCTGGTTCTTTCTTCTCATCATCATAGCCCCAAAACTTCCCAGGAAAACTGGGAGCCGGGAACATTTACCCATGCTCCAGGAGTTTCAAAGGATTTCTCTCCATGAGGCCGACATGGAATCAGAAAGTCAAAAACCATGTCAGGACCCCAGTGGCTGAGTGCGCCCCAGCTCACCTTCCTCAGCATGTCATTTTGCTCCACACTGTTGATCTTGCCAGGGCTGATTTCTCCTTTCAGGGTGTATTCGAAGAACTTCCCGCTGACGTTCACTAATAAGGTGCTGAAGGCCCTGTCTTCCTGAGTACAGCTGAGTGACTTGTCATGACCGCTGGTGGCAGGGGTGCCATACCTCAAGATCACCCCAACGATGAGCCCTGAAACAGTGCAGGGGGAAAAAAAAAACCAGCATCAGGCCTACGTAAGAACAGAAAGAGAACATAATGACATGGTCGATTTGCAACAAGTAAGAAATGCAAAGGTCATCTTAGAGCCCAGGCATGAAGTGTGTATTTTAGGAGCAGATACACACTCCCTCCAAAGGGTTAACATTGTCCAGCACGAGTCCCTCCTGCACCAGGAGGATGAGGCTGGACAGCATCTTTCCTGGTTATTATGGCACTGAGTATTTTCTCCAAGAGATCGTGTCTCTCGTTTCTTGGGCTTCTGGTGGAGGAAGATGGAATGATAAGAAGCAAAGCCTTTCTTGCCAAGGACAGCACAAAGCAGAACTGCCAAGCTTTGATCTGTACCAGCAACAGCCCTCAGGCCAGGTCTGTGGCCATCTGCCAGCAAGGACCAGGCCACAAGAATTTCTCGCTCCTAAAAATGCAACTTGCTTTTTGCCACACACCAGAGGAAGGGGTGGGGGGTTGTGGAGACAGAAAGAAAAGAAATGCTTTTGTTTAGGTCATTTCAACTGCTGGGTGTCATGAAGGAAGTAATTCTGTCTCTCGGGGAGCTCCACACTACAGTGCAAATTATTATGATCCTGATCTGAGGACTGTAGAGCTGTCTTCTTGGAGCTGTGGGCTAGGATATAGCTAAAATAATGAGCTACAAGTCTTGAGGTCTCATTCCATTCATAGGTGGGGTTTCCCATTAGGGGGGAAGAAACCCCAGCAAACCTGTGGATAAGCATGGGATTCCACAGCAAAGGAGTGTGGCTCCCTTGGTCCTGAACAGGGGTCCCACATGCTGCAGTAAAAGTGAGTGTTATGTGAAGAAAACATAAATTGCCATGAGACACTTTCTATGGTTCTCTTAGGAAGAAGATTTCTGACTTCTATCTTCTGTTGTTTGCTATCGGTATTAAAAGACAGAATGGTAAACATGCTCCCCATCTCGTTTTGCCACTAATGGAGGACGTTCCATGGGAAAAAGAAAGTTCTATATTTACTATATTCTGTGCATAATGTTCTATAATCTCTCTTATCACCAAGACATAAGAGAACTCACAAGACATTGTAGAAGAACAAACAATATGTGAAATCTGGAAAAACAGATTTTTTTTAAAAAGGTTTATTTATTTATTTGAGATAGAGTGAGAGCACAAGCTTGGGGGGTGGGCAGAGGGAGAGGGAAAAGCAGGCTCTTGGCTAAGCAGGGAGACTGATGTGGGGCTCGATCTCAGGATGCTGGGATCATGACCCGAGCCAAAAGCAGATGCTTAACAGACTGAGTCACCCAGGCGCCCCTAGAAAAATACAGTTCTTTAATCCAAACTCTTTGTCAGTACTGCATTATTATTATTATTTTTTAAGATTTATTTATTTGACACAGAGAGAGAGATCACAAGTAGGCAGAGAGGCAGGTGGGGGGTGGGGGGGTGGAGGCTCCCCCTTGAGCAGAGAGCCCAATGTGGGGCTCGATCCCAGGACCCTGAGATCATGACCTGAGCCGAAGGCAGAGGCTTAACCTACTGAGCCACCCAGGTGCCCCTATCATCATCATTATTATTAAAGATCTGTATTAATACTTTCAGCTTGTTGACCTTCATGAAAAAATCAAATTATAAAAGTTGATTACAAAACAAGGTTCTCAACAGTCTCAACCAGATATAAAACAGTTTCAAAACCTTTAAAGGTGTAGGAGAAAAAGCCAGCCTTTAAAGAAAAACATGTTGGTCACTACCACACACACAAAAAAGATGTTGTCTTCAGGGAACAAATAACAAAAACCCCATAATGCAGATCGTTCTGGTCATCAGGTCAAAGGGCAAGCACTTGAGGCCTTCAGCACCAATCTTTGGTTCAGGTCTTCCTGCTGCCATTTCATACACATTTCTTCTTTCTTGTTGGGTTACTAACCGGGATAACATGGGAGATGGCAAGCCAGCACTTAGTCTCCCCTGCTCAGCCTCTGAATGGACTTCCCAGCTGCGGTCTCTCGGCGGCAGGGTTTCCTGGGTGTCTGTGCTGCTAACTGGAGTTGGGGAGGTCCCTACACTGAGGTGGCTGCTGGCCTTGGGTCCCTTCTTGATGTTTCCTGATCCCCTTCATGGCTGTCCTAGAGAATCGCAGTCTCTAACCCTGAGGGATCCTGTGTGTCCCCGTCTACCCTGTTCTCCTGTACCCTGGTTCTCAATGCCCTTCTTGCTTCTCCCTACACAGGAGGCCTGGAAAACCCTGGTCAACACTCAGAAGGTTTCTGTATGGTGTAAGGTGTGTGCAGCTGGGCCTGGTGTCCTCTTCCTTTCCCCCCATTCTCTACATTTGCTGCCTCCACACCCTTTTCTCCTTCAAGAACATCGAACCCCATGGTTTCTTCACCCTCTGCTCTGGGAAGGTGTTTCCTGGGGCTTCTTTATCTTTATGGCAGTCTCATGTACAAGTATGTATTGTTTCATGTCATTCCTGCGGATGAAACCAGACCTGTTTCTGATACTGAACCATTTTACCATTCTTGACACTTTTGCCACGATGACCTTTTTGTCCCTGCCGGTGGGCCTCACTCCCTCCATCCTGCCCACGGTGCCACGTTGGGTGGTGACACAGCTGCTCAGGGTCACAATGCTGGGACTGGTGCCCAGGGCCAGCTGTGGCAGCCGCGGCTCCTCGCTGGGGATGACAGTGATGAGGTCGCCATAGTGGGGCTCTGCTCAAGGTTCTCTGGGTTGCTCTCCATGCCACATGGAGCTCCTATCTGTTTTTGTTGTTGTTGTTGTTTCTTCACTCCCTGGTCAGGCAGTGATTTTCTGAGCAAGCTTTACAGGACAAGAGACGATTCCATGGCCCTTCGACACTCATCATAACACAGTCTGAAGGCTACCTGTTACACAATTTAACTGCAGTGTCTTCATCAGGAAACCAAAGCAAATCATTTACAGCAGCAGACTGTGCTCCTCCCAGATCAATGGTGTTTCCTATAACTCACTGTTTCTTCATGGGTTACCTCATTATTGATGCAGGGAACTAGAAGGTAAGCCATGCTAGCCCAGGGCCTTCAAGATGGCTGCTATTCTAATGAAAGAGGAGGCGTGATACTGTCATTTACAATAGGAAATGTATACTTGGCCTCTGTCCCAATTTCCTGATACACAGCTTCTACAGCCCTCAGAATCCTCAGGGAGAGATAAGTGTCTTTTTGTATGCTAATAAGATGACTGGTGGCTGGGGGCTCCTCGACTGTCCTTAGGATGCAAGTCGGTTGCCAAAGTAACAACCTTATGATTACGGGGTTGAAAAACTAAAGCCCAAGCTAAAACTCCAGGGAGGGGAGGGGGCAAGCCATCGAGTTAATCACATGGCCAGTGATTTAATTCACCATGCCGAAGTAACGGGAGTCTCCATAAAAATCCGCCAAGTATGCCAGCTCAGAGAGCTTCTGGGCGTGGTGAAGGTGTGGAGGCGCGGGGAGAGTGGTGCACCCACACGGCCGGGGGCTCCGCTCTCCCTCCTTCATGCCTTGCCCTAGGCATCTCTTCCATCTGGCTGTTCCTGAGTTATATCCGTTTATAAATAAGTAAACTATTTTCCTGAGTTCTTTGAACCATTCTACAAATGACTGAACCTGAGGAGGGTGTCATGGGAACCCCTGATGTGTAGCTGGTCAGCCAGAAGCACAGGTGACCACCTGGGACTTGTGATTGACATCTGAAGTTGGGTGGGGGGGCTCTTGTGGGACTGAGCCCTTACCCTGTGGGAGCGGATGCTGTCTCCAGGTAGTGTGAGAATTGAGTTGAATCATAGGCCGCTCAGTGACTACCCACGTGAGAGCTGGAGAACTGCTTGGTGTGGGAAAATCCCCACACATCTGGTTACAGAAGTGTTGGGTGTGAGTACTGTGTAAAGCGGAAACAGGAGGGTTTTTTTTTCCTTATAGGAGTTTTATATTTGCAGACAAATTCCTCAATTACAGGAAATGCCCTCACAGTCTCTCCCAGTAACCACCACTATCATACTAGGAGTGCTATTAACAGACGAATACTGTTTGTATAGACAGATAAAACGTTTCCCTCTCTACCTGGGCCCAATGCGCCCATTTTAAAGATGGGAGACAGTGAAGGTGATGCTGCTGCTCCCTTGTGGGAAAACGTGGCAACATAAAATACCACAGCAAAGACAACAAGGACAACAATGAAGACAGCAAGGACAACACCATTCTGATAGTTTTGACTGAAATGATACCAAGCAACAGGATACACTGCTAACTCAAGGTAGACTTTGAGTTACTTCTCAAGCATCTTAGACTCATATTTATTATCACTGTAGTTCATGGCACAAAGGAACAGAGTCATCGCTATGATATTAAGTTCATGTTTACTGTCTTTCACTTCAAAAAAGAATAAGATATTAGGACTGCAGAGGTGCATTTTGGTAAGAAAAGGATAAAGATGTAGAAGAAACATAAATGGCATATTTTCATCTGCTAGATCTGGAAGACATCCTCTGATAGGGAACTGTAAAAAGGTCCTAGTTACAAGGAATTAAAATACAACATTAAGGTTTTTTTTAAAGCTCAAAAAAAGTCAGTATCCACCAAAAAAAAAATGATGTAGATCAACAGAAGCATTAAAGATTTTACTGGATGAACACCATAGTGTTCTGGATGGCAAAGAGAAATGACCTATTACGTATGTGGACCAGAAACGTAGCATATAAGATGTCAGCTCCTGAAGAAAAACAATCACTGACTTCATAGGTATATGACGAATATCAGGGAAGAATGTGGTTTCAAACTTTTACAGAAAGCAAAGATAGATGAAATTCCTTTGACATCTGACAGGGCTTAAAACAAGACGGCAGACTCCAAAGATGCAAAAATTAAAGACTTTTTCAGAAAAAAAAATACCTGAAGACCATTTCACCTTGGAGGTATGAAAAGAACTCGCTTCACAACTGTATTAGCATATTGTGCTAATGGCGTACAGCTACCAACTTTTCTAATTTTTTTATTGTATTTTTTAAAGATTTTTTTTTTTATTGATTAGACAGAGAGAGAAAGATCACAAGTAGGCAGAGATGCAGGCAGAGAGAGAGGGGGAAGCAGGCTCCCCGCTGAGCAGAGAGCCCAGTGCGGGGCTCGATCCCAGGACCCTGAGATCATGACCTGAGCTGAAGGCAGAGGCTTAACCCACTGAGCCACCGAGGTACCCCGAACTTTTCTAATTTTTAAAAGGAAGACCGGGTGCCTGGGTGGCTCAGTGGATTAAAGCCTCTGCCTTCAGCTCAGGTCATGATCTCAGGATCCTGGGATCGAGCCCCGCACCAGGCTCTCTGCTCGGCAGGGAGACTGCTTCCCCCTCTCTCTCTGCCTGCCTCTCTGCCTATGTGTGATTTCTCTCTCTCTGTCAAACAAATAAATAAATCTTTAAAAAAAAAAAAAAGGAAGACTAACCCCCACCCCCAACATACAGCAGATATACGTGCCTATCCAAAAACTGGTGGTATGAGGAAGGAATTTAATTTTGGACAAAGTGTGGTTCAAAAACCCCCTGTGGCCATTAAAGAAACTAGGCCCCAGGAGTCAGGTGCCAGTTCCGGCTTTTGTGACTGAAGCTGTTGGGAGGACAGTTGAACAAGTCGACGCTCAGCTAGCTGTAATTCTAGACTGCCATCCACCTGCTGTAATATTTAGATGTCTCTATTAATAAGCCTTTGTTAAGGAGTTGGGGAACAGGTACATGGACGCACTGTTCTCTAAGGAGGTCTCACTTCCACTGTATGAGCAGTTGGGAGTAGATGATCACCAGTTCGGTCTGGCTACCACTGTGGGCTTGTTTAGAGCACATGGGGGTTGTTCTGAGCTCGAAAGCGTCATCTGAAATTTTGAGAAAAGAAAGCAATTTGTTCCACACCCAGTTACACAGTGTATGAAGAAAGTGAATATAATTTTGAAACATTTCCATTTGTAATCACTTCCTCCTTCCTACTCTCAGCCCCAGGCAACTACTGATCTACTTCCTGCCTCTATAGATTTGCCTTTTCTGGACATTCCCTCTAAATAGAATCATAACGTATATAGTGTTTTGTGTCTGGCTTTTTCATTAAGTGTAATGTTTACAAGGTTCATCTGTGTGGAAAGTAGCAGTACTTCACTACTTTTTGACTCCTGAATAGTATTCTACCATATGAATAGAACATATTTTGCTTATCCATTCACCAAATAAGCATTTGGGTTGTTTCCACTTTTTTGCTATTATGAATAATGCTGCTCTGGATAGTTGCATACAAGTTTCCACAGAGATACGTTTTCATTTCTCTAGGGTAGATATGCAGGAGTGGAACTTCCAGGTCATATGGTAAATCTGTGTTTATTATTATTTTTTATGTTTATTATTTTTTAAAACTGCCAAATTTTATTCCCACTTGGGAAACTATGTACCTTGAGATTCACCCAAGTAGTGAATTAACACTCCTGACTGTTGACTCGTACTCCACTGTATGAATATACAAGAGTTTCTTTATCCATTCACCTGCTGAAGGATAGCTGGCTTGTTTCCAGCTTTTGGCAAGCACAAGTTAAGCTGCTTTGAACATCCATGAACAAGGTTTTACGTGAATGGACTTTCATTTTTTTAGAGTAAATACCCAGAGTGGGGATGTTCAGTCACAGGGCAAGTGTGTGTGTGTGTTTTTTTAAAGATTTTATTTATTTATTTGACAGAGAGAGATCACAAGTAGGCAGAGAGGCAGGCAGAGAGAAAGGAAGGGAAGCAGGCTCCCTGCTGAGCAGAGACCCCCGATGCGGGACTCGATCCCAGGACCCTGAGATCATGACCTGAGCCGAAGGCAGCGGCTTAACCCACTGAGCCACTCAGGTGCCCGGCAAGTGTGTGTTTATTAGAATCTGCCAAACCAATTCTCAGAGTTACTATGCCATTTTGTGACAACCCCTTCCCCTCAAGCAGTGAGTGAGAGTTCCATTTGCTCCACAGCTGATAACTCTTGCTAATATACCAGAAAATCGGTGACTCACCAAATAGCCAGCTTGGGAATAATGCTACCCCGATAGAGGACAACTGATGAAAGAAAGAAACGAGTCCATAGCTCATTAAGACACAAGTTCTGTCTTGTCCTGACCAGTGTATGAGACACTAAAATAGTGAAAATCAAGCCCATCAGTCAAGAGTTTGACTTCCAATCCAATGCCCCTCTTCTCCAGAAGGTGACATTCCAGAGAGATTTGACTGAGGCCAAGATGGAACACATTTTTGTGATTCAAGATGACCATCAATTATAAGTAGTTTCCCAAATATGGAATGTCACAGTTAGGAATAAAAAAAAAAAGAAAATGATTTTAGGTCTTAGATATCTGCTTAACAAAACAAGATATGGGAAAAATCATTGTATTGTCCCATGAAGCTCCTGGGTAAGCCACCCCAAAACCTTCCCATCCTTGCTGTGCCATACAGCACTTCTCCACACGTGACCATATACCATATACCCTTCTGACAATCTTTATAAAATGAAGATCCTCGTTCTAGTGTAGAATGAAAGAGTAGAAGAGCCTTTCAGTGAAATCTAGGACCAGGGAAGGAGACTTAGGCTCCATGACTGAACTTTCAACTAGAGGACCAACATGGTACCCAAGTGTAGGATGATTACACTTGCCATATTCTAGGTGGGGCCTATGCTGGCTCAACATTTCCAGGGCTGGAGAGATTCTTTCTGCCTGATCTAGGGTTACAGTCTCAGTAATCCCATAATTGCCACACCCCTAAACCACACTCTCCAACCTCTGCCACTAATCAATGAGACATTTTGACCTGGTTCCTTTGTCTCCCAATTGGTTCAAAATTTTGGTAGGGAATAGAGTATCACCAATTAAACCCCTCGAACAACAATGGTATAGATGACCACCCATATTCTTAAACACATTTTCTTCAAAATGCTTTTAAAATGAAATTCATAGATATGTCTGAGTGGAAGATAATGGGAAGCCAGCAAATTCATGGATTAGGTCTAAGGACCTTTCAAATTATAGTACTGTTTTTCTGTTTTAGGTCAGGTAAATGATTTATTTGTTTCTGCTTCATACTCTGCCATTTTCCAAAATCAAGGACAGTACCTCTGGCTAAGTCATCACTCAACATATTTTAATAGCTGTTTTGTGTATTTCCCCTTCAATTAAACACATTAATCAAATTCAAGTCAACTGCCAAAGGCCTACAAAGGTTACTATAGTGGACTGTCACCCGTTTTCCTGACCCGTTTGCTGCTCTTTAAAGGCTAAGCCAACTTTCAGATGAACATCAGCTACTCTTTGACATAAATTCATCAATCTTTCCTCTGAGCTTCTGCCTGGAATTCTCTCCGCACGCTGTCTTTCCTAATCATCCTCACAGGGTTAAGCCCTACTTAACCTTCAAGTCACAATATAGTTGTCACTTCTTCTAGGCAGGGAAGCCCTTCCTGATACCTCAGGACTGGACTGGATTCTCCACAATCAGGGCTGCCCTCATAGAATTCCACATGAAAGATGCTCCCTGGAATTGTTCAGTGCACAACCTACACAACTGTATGCGACTGCCCTGCTCACCAGGCATTTCCAGAACATAGTCTCTCATAGTGACCATTTTGTCAGCGCAATGACTGCACTGCACTATGAAGTTGTTTTAACTACCTCCCCCCCCATATACCCAGCACTAATTCTCACAAGGACAAGGCTCAGTGAGCACTCATTAGCCATTCCTGCATCTGACCCACCACAGCCACTCAATAAATAACAGTAGACTAGGGGAACATTAGACAGTAGTCACCTGTTAACAAAGAATTACCTTATGTGAATTACAGGAAAAGATACTTAGTTCTGAACCTCAAGAAAGCAACTACTTATTTTCAATCTCTTACCTGCCATAAAATCCAAGGGTACTCACATTTATTAGCCTTTAGAATTTGGCACAAATTAATGATTACAATTCAAGTACTCTCACAGGTTAAAAAAAAAACCTCCCAATGGCTTTTATGAGGCATATTATAGAATCTACATACCTAGAGGCTCTGAAAGTTAAGGAATATTGCAAATAAACGAACGCCCTAAGCACAGTTATCTTTGAGAGCCATGAAACTGGAGTACACAACAGCAACTACATTTGCTGCTCTAGTGACTGCAGTAACTGAGGGATGGCTGAGCCTTAAACTGAAATAAATACAAATATACAGACATACGCAAGTGAGAAGGTGGGATTTTGATAAATGAACAGAACCATACTCACCAAAGTTTTAATGATGAAGGTATATTTTTGCAAATTAAAGAAAACAAAACCTATTTAAGAATTCACCTGAATTCAAAGACTATTAACCAAAATAAATTATCTCCTATGGGCTGAACTGTGTCCTCTCAAACTTCCCATGTTGAAGCCCTAACCAACCCCCGCCACCCCAACCACGGGACTGAAATTTGGAGGAAAGGCTGTTGAGGAGGAAATAGAGGTTAAGTGAGGTCATAAGGGGGACCATCATCTGATAGTATTGGTTGCCTTATAAGAAGAGGAAGAGACACCTGCTCCATCTTCCCATGCATACATGCACAGAGGAAAGTCCACGTGAGGACACAGTGAGAAGGTGGCTGTCTGTGAGCCAGGAAGAGAGGCCTCACCAGAATTCAGCTATGCTGGTACCCTGATCTCAGACTTACAGCCTTCAGAACAATGAGAAATAAATTTCTCTTAAGATTCCCAGTCTAGGGACGCCTGGGTGGCTCAGTTGGTTGGACAACTGCCTTCGGCTCGGGTCATGATCCTGGAGTCCTGGGATCGAGTCCCGCATGGGACTCCCAGCTCCACGGGGAGTCTGCTTCTCTCTCTGACCTTCTCCTCGCTCATGTTCTCTCTCACTGTCTCTCTCTCAAATAAATAAATAAAATCTTTAAAAAAAAAAAAGATTCCCAGTCTATGGGGGTGCCTGGGTGGCTCAGTCGTTAAGTGTCTGCCTTCGGCTTGGGTCATGATTCCAGGGTCCTGGAATCGGGCCCCGCATCGGGCTCCCTGCTCAGCAGAAAGCCTGTTTCTCCCTCTGCCTGCTGCTCCCCCTACTTGTGTGTGTGCTCTCTCTCTCTCTTTCTCACTATCAAACAAATAAATAAAATATTTTTTTAAAAAAAGATTCCCAGTCTATGGTATTTTGTTAATAGCAGTCCCGAGCTGACTAATATACTACCTTTCTGAGAAATCACAGGGGGCTTCTCTAGACTACCAATAATAGCCTTGCAGCTAACTCCCACCTGACCTCACAACTAGGAAGCCTTTCTTTTACAGATGAGAAGTTAAGGTCCCACTGCTCTAACATAGGGTCCACTCCACAGATGGTTTCTGTCTGTCTTCTCTTTTCCTATACCACCATCATGATGACTCTTCTTAATCTTCCAGAGGAGACTTTCACCATATTGCCCTCCCAGCATGAACTCAGACTTCTGTAGAAAGTATTTTTGGGGCATATGGATGGCTCAGATGGTTGAGTGTCTCCCTTCGGCTCAGGTCATGATCTCCAGGTTCTGGGATCAAGCCCCAAGTCGGGCTGTCGGTTCAGCAGGGAGTCTGCTTCTCCCTCTCCCTCTACCCACTACTTGTGCTCTCTCTCTCTTCTCTCAAGTGAATAAACAAAATCTTTAAAAAAAAAAGTATTTTCCTAGGGCACTAGCCAAGAAACTACCATACCTCTGTTCTCTCTGATCAGAACTGATGGAGCCAGACAAAAGATTAATTTTCATTAATGCTTTTAAAACAGTATCTACTCAGGAAAATGCTGAAATGTATTGTGTTTAGAAATTTAATCAGAGGCACACAATACATATTTTTTAACTCAAATGATTGATACAACAATTAAAAAAAAAGAAAACAAAGATTTAAATTTAAATTGATGATGACCTATATCAGTAAGTGAACTAGAGTAAGACTACAAAAAACTTTATTATGAAATATATCAGACACTCAAAAATACAAGTATAGTACCTATAAGGGATAAAGAGTAAATATAATTGGGAAAAATACACATGGGGGGTTCAAAGGTACTGGTAATTTTTGTTTCTTAAGCTGGACAGTAAATAAAGTGTTTATGCCACTTTTTCAGTTTTATACATTATTTTGTGTGTTTAATATACTTCACAAGATTTTATCAGGCTAAGAGTGGTCTACCAGACCTCTAGGGGGCTATCACTGAGTTTGATCAACAGCGCCTTACCAAGAGAGCTAAGCACCATTTATATTCTTCCCAATCAAGATTTGAACTTGCCCTCATCATCCCACCCTCTGGAAGCTACTACCCTGAACGGGGTGTTTATTATGCCCTTAGAGTGTAATTGTGGATCTATGTTGTTTCATTCTGTATGTCTTCAAATTATGTGTGATGTGGATTATTCGGTGACTTGCTTTTATCACCCCAGAATGCGCTTATGAGAGCCATCCACGTTCACATGTGGCTCTGGTCATCGGGTGTCACCGCGGTGCCACGTTTGAGCATGTGGGTGTCGTTTCCTTCCGTTTTGCTGCACCACTGTCGGGATAATTGCTTCAGATCCATCTGTCTGGTTTGCCAGTTCTCTCTTCAGCTCGTTACCCTATCCACTGAGTCTGCAATGTCAATGACTAGTTTTCGCTTCTTGAAATTCTATTTGGTTCTTCTACAAATATGCTAGACTTTTTGTTTCCTAACAGAATCTGAACAAAGAGGTGAATATGTTTAGGACCGTCAGCTCTGCACTCTGGGACTACTGCTCACTTATTCCAATCAGCTTCACGAGATGGGTAACAGCACATTGTTATAAGAGGCCTAATGCCTCTTCCAAAGGGTACTGGCTGAAGACATTGTGGTCCCTTCACATAATGGAGCTGTAGCCATTATCCTAAAAAGAAGGCAGCAGTGCTATATCCAATGCCTTAAGTAAAAAAAAAAAAAAAAAAAAGCAAGGTGTAGAATGAGTTGTATAGCATGCTACCTTTCACATGGGAAATGAAAAAGAAAATCTATCTCGGGTTTGTAAATGTAGCAAAATTCCCTAAAAGGATAGACACACGAGGGTGTTAACACTGATATCTCTGAGGAGGGGAACTGAGTTAGCTAGGGATCAGAGGAAAGGTAGCATTTAATTTTTACTCTGGAGCTATTTGAATTTTCTATTATAGTACAGTATATATATATCTCCTATTAAAAATCAAAATGAGGGGCACCCGGGGCACCTGGATGGCTCAGTGGGTTAATCTGCCTTTGGCTCAGGTCATGGTCTCAGGGACCTGCGATCGAGCCCCACATGGGGCTCTCTGCTCAGCAGGGAGCCTGCTTCCCCCTTTCTCTCTGCTTGCTTATGATTTCCCTCTCTGTGTCAAATAAGAAAAATAAAATCTTTTAAAAAAATCAAAATGATAGGGGTACCTGAGTGGCTCAGTCGTTAAGCGTCTGCCTTCAGCTCAGGTCATGATCCCAGAGTCCTGGGATCAAGCCCCACATTGGACTTCCTGCTTAGTGGGAAGCCTGCTTCTCCTTCTCCCACTCCCACCGCTTTTATTCCCTCTGTCACTGTGTCTCTGTCAAATAAATAAAATCTTAAAAGAAATCAAAATGATAGCTAATACTGAAGTAAGGCAGGCCATTTCCAACCTCTCTGCTCTCGGGACATGCTGTCCACACTACTAGGCCTGTCTCCCAGTTCCCACTGTGCCCTCCCCTGTGCACCTGGTCAGTTCCCATTCACCTGTGGGACTCATCTGGAACTGCACCAGCTTTGGCGCACAGTTAGCCACTTTCCTCCAGGCTGCTGGTGCCTACCTAAGTTTTACTGCAAGTCTGTCCTCCCCACGAGACCGCAACCTCCACTGAACCAAGCACGATGTCTGGAACATGGTCATCATTCAAGACATATTTGCTGGAAGAATGAGATCATGAAAATCAAAAACGATAACCGGATGATAAATACAATGAATAGATTATACACGTACAGAAGCATCAGTTCCCCAAACTGTGAATGTAATGCCCTTTTCCCTCTGCACCTTATATCTAAGTTTTGGCAGACAGCAAAGCAGCATCTGCAAAGATGACTTTTGTATTTTTGTTGCAATTTCTTGAGTCATGAAATTGGTGTCTGGGAAGTATACAAAGTCAATAACCAGAGTAGACATTAATGACACATCAAGAAACACTTCACACCATATTCCCAGCAAAATCTTTTAGGTGCTTATGAGAGCAGAATAAAATGTAATTACTCCCTGGTTTAAGTTCAACCCAGCTCAAGACTATACCATATTTAATGGCCTACTTGATAAAATTATTTTAAAATAAAACATACAGTGGAAAAGCTATAATAGAAAACCTGGGGGTGCCTGGCTGGCTCAGTCAGAGGAGCATGGGACTCTTAACCTCACAGGGTCATGACTTCAAGCCCCAGGTTGGGTGTATAGTTTATTTATTTATTTTTTTTAAAGATTTTATTTATTTATTTGACAGAGAGAGATCACAAGTAGGCAGAGAGGCAGGCAGAGAGAGAGAGAGGAGGAAGCAGGCTCCCTGCTGAGCAGAGAGCCCGATGCGGGACTCGATCCCAGGACACTGAGATCATGACCTGAGCCGAAGGCAGCGGCTTAACCCACTGAGCCACCCAGGCGCCCCGTATAGTTTATTTAAATAAATAAATTTTTTTTAAAAAGAAAATCTGTCATTGGCCCTTCTACGAGTCGGTACTGAACAAGTGTATGCTGCCTTCCAGGAGCGAGCCCCTACCAGCACCACCGGCACCACCCCCACCCCCACCAGCCCGGCAACACGTAACTAATGATAAAGCCAGTCTAGCTGGGACAAGCACCATAGGACAGAGGCATCAACGGGTGATATAGTGGGGAATAGGATGAATCATTCTTTTGGGTGAAAAAGTAGTTGAGAAAAACTTCACAGAAAAGGTGACTTCTCATGTGGGCCTTCCAGGATGAGGCAGACTTTCGCAGGTGAAAGAAGAGAGAGGTATATTTTAGAGAAAGCCCTCAGCATGATGTGGGGAAGGGAACATTAACCAGAGCAGCATGGCCGAAGCATAGACCACACTGAGAGAAAGAAGAAGGGCCGAGACCAAGTGTCAAGGAGTGAGATTGGCTCAAGGAAGATGGAGAAGCTTCTCTGGAAGCTAGGCTCCCGAGTGCAGACTTTTATCCCACAGGAAGCAAAGACCAGAGACTTCAGGGCTAAGAAGGGGCCTGCAGTAGAAGGGTGGAAAATGAACTGCAGGAGAGAGGCTACAAATACGAGAATGTTCTCAAGCTTTCCTAAAAGGGTCATGCCTCTCGGGGCGGGGGGGACATAAAATTCATTCCTCCGACTAAGAGAAACCCTACATTATCTCATATTCCTCCACCTCTTTGCTTTGTTCAAGTGCTAGTTATTGTTTGGGTTCACACAAATAGGACCGAGAATGCTCTGGGAAGTTACCCATCCAAAACTACAGATTAAGACAAGATTAATGAGACATAGAGACATAATAACCAAATACAGTTGTAGGGACTTTAGTTGCATCTTAAATCAAACTAAAAACAAATAAACTGGGGACATGTGAACTCACTGGACAGATATGAAATTACTATCATTTTTGAGGGATAATAAAGTATTGTGGTTTTTTTTATTTTTCAGTGATCCATAATTCATTGTTTATGCACCATACCCAGTGCTCCATGCAATACGTGCCCTCCATAATACCCACCACCAGGCTCACCCAGCCCTCCCACCCCCTCCCCTCCAAAACCCTCAGTTTGTTTTTCAGAGTCCACAGTCTCTCGTGGTTCATCTCCCCCTCCAATTTCCCCCAACTCCCTTCGCCTCTCCTCCCAATGTCCTCCATGTTATTCCGTTTCAAAGAGCTGGAACAAACAATCCTAAAATTTGTATGGAACCAGAAGAGACCCCGAATTGCTAAGGAAATACTGTAAAAGAAAAATAAAACTAGGGGCATCATGTTGCCTGATTTCAAGCTTTACAACAAAGCTGTGATCACCAAGACAGCATGGTGTTGGCACAAAAACAGACACATAGACCAGTGAAACAGAGTAGAGAGCCCAGATATGGACCCTCAACTCTATGGTCAAATAATCTTCAACAAAGCAGGAAAAAATATACAGTGGAAAAAAGACAGTCTCTTCAATAAATGGTGCTGGGAAAATTGGACAGCTATATGTAGAAGAATGAAACTCGACCATTCTCTTACACCATACTCAAAGATAAACTTGAAATGGATAAAAGACCTCAGTGTGAGGCAGGAATCCATCAGAATCCTAGAGGAGAACATAGGCAGTAACCTCTTTAATATCAGCCACAGCAACTTCTTTTAAGACATGTCTCCAAAGGCAAAGGAAACAAAAGCAAAAATGAACTTTTGGGATTTCATCAAGATCAAAAGCTTCTGCAGAGCAAAGGAAACACTCAACAAAACAAAAAGGCAACCCACGGAATGGAAGAAGATATTCCCAAATGACACTACAGACAAAGGGCTGATATTCAAGATCTATAAAGAACTTCTCAAACTCAACACACACAGAACAGATAATCACATCAACAAAAAGACAGAAGACATGAACAGACACTTTTCCGAAGAAGACATACAACTGGCTAACAGACACATGAAACAATGTTCATCATCACTGGCCCTCAGGGAGATTCAAATTAAAACCACATTGAGATACCACCTTACACCAGTTAGAACGGCCAAAATTTACAAGACAGTAAACAACGTGTGTTGGAGAGGATGTGGAGAAAGGGAACCCTCTTATACTGTTGGTGGGAATGCAAACTGATACAGCCACTTTGGAAAACAGTGTGGAGATTCCTTAAGAAATTAAAAATAGAGCTTCCCTATGACCCTACAATTGCACTCCTGGGTATTTACCCCCAAAATATAGATGTAGTGAAAAGAAGGGCCAACTGTACCCTAATGTTCACAGCAGCAATGGCCACAGTCGCCAAACTGTGGAAAGAACCAAGATGCCCTTCAACAGACGAATGGATAAAGAAGATGTGGCTATATATTTTTTAAAGATTCTTATCTTGGGGCACCTGGGTGGCTCAGTCAGTTGAGCGTCTTGACTCTTGATTTCAGCTCAGGTCATGATCTCATGAGTCATGAGATGGGGCTGCACGCTGGGCTCCATGCTCAGCAGGGAGCCTGCTTGAAGAGTCTCTCCCTCTGCCCCCCACCACTCTCTCTCATTCTCAAATAAATAAATCTCAGAAAAAGATTATCTTTTAGAAATAAATACGGAAATATTTACAAATAAAAGTTGGGATTTTGTGCCAGTGTTGTGGAGAGGAGTAGCTGTGGGGAGTATGGATTAATAAACAAGATTGACCAGAAGCTGCTAATTAATGAAACTGGATAATGGGTACATGGGTTGTGGTTTACTATACTTCTGTGTGTGGTTTTTTTTTTTTTCACACCACAAAGCAATTCTCTGACACTAGCTACATGTCCTACATTTCAGTTCAGTTCTGATACGATCTACCTGGATATGGCGTGAGATCCCACCGGTTATGGACTCATTCCCACAAGACCGCCCCCCTTCCCTCCACCACCAGCCCACTTCAGATGCCAATCACAAGCCCAGGTTGTCACTTAATGTTTCTAACCAACCAGATATAGATCAGAACTACAGAGCAGAGGTCCCTATAACCCTCTCCTTGGGTTCAGTTAATTTGCTAGAGCAGCTCACAGAACTCAGAGAACTTCTTACTCACTAGATCACCAGTTTATTATAAAAGGACAGGACTCAGGAACAGTTGGATGGAAGAGATACATAGGGCAGTGTGGGTAAGGGTCTAGGAACTTCCAGACTCTCTCCAAGTGGGCCACTCTCCCTCCATCTCCATGTGTTCACAGCCCAGAAGCTCTCTGAGCCCCAGCCTTTTAGATTTCTATGAAGGCTTCATTACATAGGCACAATTGATTAAATCATTGGCCTTCTGTGACTGATTCAACCTCCTGCCCCTCTTTCCCTCTCCCCCTCCCCTGAGGTCAAGGGGTGGGACCTAAGTTCCAGCCCTCTAATCACAAGGTCAGTTCCCTGACAACCAGCCCTCAAGCCCAGGTGCTCCCCTAAAGTCCCCTGATTAACATAAACTGGGGTGTGGTTGGAAGGGATTTGTTAGGAAAGGTCCAAACAGCATTACAGCTCCTTCCACGTAGGAAATTCCAAGGCTTTCAGGGGCTCTGTGCCAGAAATGAACAGCAAATATGTATTTATTACAAATCACATTACCATAATAGTATTGTCCCAACTTCCATGTATTTGACATTTTCCATAATTAACAATTTTTCAGTAAAAGACTTTATCCAACATGAAGATTTAGAGTAGGGATTCCAGCAACTGTAGGTCCAGCGCGATCTTCCCATCCTCACTCCAGAAACTTAGCTCCAAATGTTCCCAACACCCCTCACTTCACTGGTGCAAGATGTAATTGTCAGCCCTCCCTGTGAGCACCGTTCCTCTCCCCATCCCTGTCTCCAGGAAGGCTGTCTCCTTGTGAGTCAGCCCCACGTCAGTCGCCCACGGCAGACACCGAGGTCTGCACAGTGGCAAACATTCTTCTCACATGAGTTGTTTTTCTCTTTTTTAGAGAGCCTCCTAGGCCTCCTCCATTGCCACCTCACGCTCCTCGGTGAGCCACCACAAAACCACTGGGAGGCCAGTAACTCTAAAATAAACCTCTCTGCCCAGCTTAACTGTCTTCCAGTGGCTCCTCGCCATCTAGGCAACAAAAGCCTCTACTCCTTGGCAAGTCACAATCTGTTGATCTCTTTGTGTCCCTTCTAAAAGGTCCTGAGGTTTTCCTGATACCATCTTAGTGCTTTCAGTTCTCACAAAGGACATAAACCTCATTTTGGAGCTGATTATCTGACTGGCAAGGGGCACAGCCGCCCCCCAGCCCCATCACAGCAGGGGTTCTCCTGAGGCAGGGAGGCCAGGCAGCCCCTCCTGGAAAGCCAGGGTCGACATTCAGCCGGCACCCTCTCAGCTCTGCCTTCCTGCCAAGGCCTTCCTGACTGTCCCTGAAGGGGATGGGACCCACTGCTCCAATAGTCACAGCAGCTGGCTGACTAGGTGGGCAAGATGTGGCCACAAAACAGAAGTTTTCTCTATGAGATGAAATGACTCAAGGCTCAAACTCAAGCCCAGTCAGCGGGCCTCCTTTATGTCCCAGTGACAGCTCCTGAGCAGAGGAATCCGAACAGACACAAACCATAAGAGGAGAATTTAAGTCACACAAAAAAGACCTAATCTGTGGTAAGAATAACAAATAGGGACATGAATCACCTTTACTGAAGGCACTCGAAAGTGCTTAGCCAAATACAAGTGGGGAGTTTGGAGAATAAGCCAGCCACTGGAAAGCCGAGCGCAGCACCTTTTTCCAGCACCACCAACTACCTTGTCTGTTTCTTCCCTTCCAAGAGCAGCTTAGTCACTCAGTCCCAAACTACAGCTTTTGCTTGGAGACAAAAAAAAGTCATTCTGGCCTCTAGGCATCACCGCTGAGTAACACTGAGTATGGCTGAGCAGAACACAGATATCTAGGATGGCTGATAGTAATCAGCTTAAGGACAATACACCAGGCTGGCACCTCAGCAGGTTACACGTTCAACAAATATTTATTGAGGAGCTTACCACATGCCAGGCCCTGGGAATACAGCAATCAACATGAATGAAAAAAGTCCTGCCCTCATAGGACTTAGATTCTAGTAGGGCCAAGAATGCTTTAAGCTTACATTGTAAAGATTGTATTTTTCTTTAAGTAATCTCTGCACCCAGCGTGGGGCTCAAACTTACAACCCTGAGATCAAGAGTCTCATGCTTCACTGACTGAGCAGGCCAGGCGCCCCTGAACTTACATTCTAGTAGGGGAAAGATGTTTTCAAAGCAAGGTAAATAAATTAACTAGTGAGGAAAGTAAAAAAGGAGAGGAGCACAGCTAGTGTCGTGGGAGGTCCTGGGATAGAAAAGTGGTGCACTATCACAGAGCAAGAAAAGATAAAAGGTCAAGTAAAAGAAAAGGTAACAAATGTTCAAAAATATAGCTATCTATCTTCTCAACCTCTTGCCACTACATTCCCTGCCACTTACTTTTTTCCTTTTTTTTTTTTTTTAAAGATTTTTATTTATTTGAAAGAGATCACAAGTAGGCAGAGAGGCAGGCAGAGAGTGGGGGCGAGGGAGGCTCCCTGCCAAGCAGAGAGCCTGATGCAGGGCTCAATCCCAGGTCTCTGGGATCATGACCTGAGCCAAAGGCAGAGGCTTAACCCACTGAGCCACCCAGGCGCCCATCCATGTTTTTTTAAAGGTTTTATTTATTTACTTTTGAGAGAGACAGAGAGCGAGAGAGCGAGCGCCCAAGCTTGGTGGGGGGGTCAGAGGGAAAGAAGCAGGCTATTCACTTAGCAGAGAGCCTGACACAGGGCTCTATCCCAGGACCCTGAGATCATGACCTGAGCTGAAAGCAGATGCTTAACCAACTGAGCCACCCAGGTGCCATATTTTCCACCACATTTTTAGAAACAAAATGCCCACATCTACTTAAACCAACAAAAAAATAGTGTTCAGCTCATCTTGCCAAATATATATTGAGAGTGGGCTCTATGTATAAGACTAAGTAAAGTGCTAAAAGGAATACACCAGAAATAGCACACAGTGATTCCTCTCCTGAGAGCCTATGATCCAGCTGAAGGTGAGCTGTGCAAACAAAAAAGCATCGTGTAGACAATCCATCAAGCATTCCTCTAGTTACAGTACAGTAGTGGACATTCACATTCTCAGGGGAATCATTGGACAGTCAAATATTGCATGAGCAGGGAGGTTCCAAGTTGGTTGCTATTGACAGGACAGTGTAACAGAAAAGTCTGTGGCAAAATACACTATGAAGAATAAGGCAGCAGAATATAGTGAATAAAAAGATATAAATGACACAAAAGGGTAAAAACAAGTAAAAGAAAACACCAAGGCTTTGAGTTGAGGTGGCTGGCAAAGTATGGACAGCATTTACAGGAAGTGAGAACACCCAGTGGAAAAGCCAGGGCTACAAACAGAAGGTGCTGGGGCGCCTGGGTGCTGCAGTGGATTAAGCGTCTAACTCTTGGTTTCGGCTCGGGTTGCGATCTCAGGGTCCCAGGATCGAGCCCCATGTCGGGCTCTGCACTTGGCATGAAGTCTTGAGAGTCTCTCCCTCTGGCCCTCCCCCTGCTCTTGTGCGTGCATGCATTGTCTCTCTCTCAAATAAATAAGTAAATAAAAATCTTAAACAAAAAACCCAGAAGGTGCTAACTCTGCCATCACATACACTGATTTCAGAGTATGGCACATTCAAGGGGAAATGGCCCAAATGATGAGAACATTTGCCTCCAAGGAAGAAAATTGGATAAATTTCTATCCAAGGACAGAGGCTTCTTTTCAGTTGTCTCTTCTTGGAACTTTTGCATTTTGTACTACGATACCTATTATCTTATCAACAATTCATTTAAATAAATTATGAGTTTCAGGACTGTGTTACAGAAATTCCAGTCAAGACTAAATACAAACACCTGCAAGCCAGCTATGTAAAGAAGGTATCTGAAGCCATGGACGAGAGGGCAAAAGAAACCAGATCAAGGGACTGGATTTTGGGTAACTCTATGCTTAAGGCAAACAGAATGAAAGCCGGAACAGCTGAGTTGACAGAAGACCCTCCTATGTGCCATGAAGAAACGCATCCAAAAATACCACCAAAAGCATCATAGAATGCACCTGCAGTGAGGGTGGGGGCAGAAGTGAGGGTCCCCAAGACTTTAAGGTAAGAGAATGAAAGTTTTCCTCAGATAGCCAGTGAAAGTGCCAGATGGCAGATGGGACAGGTAAATTAGGGGAATAAGCCAGGAGATGAACAATTCCTGAGCCTCAAAAGGCCTGGGAATCCCCAAACTGCAAAGTGGCCGAGTTGGAATGCACCTTCAATTCATCTGGGGAGAACCCAGTGCACTGTGTGGTATCCACTTTGGAAAAATACTGTGAAAAGAAGAAGAAAAGCAGATCTCCAAAGGTCAGATGGTAAGATGACCCATAGGACCACTGGCTGACAGCTGTGAGGGGGGAAGGGACAAGGCTGTCCCCACGAAGGAGATGGAACCATTGGCCTTTTCCAGTCTAGATACAGGCACATCACAGCCAATTGCTTCTGTCCTTACTCTGTCCTCTAAGTCACCTTCTGACAGCTTGAGTTCTACATAGAGTCGTCTGCTGCTTGTCTACACAGAGAAAACAGTCTACTTTGTCTAAACGCTGCACTCTGGTTAGGTTCAGATTCTCTGGGCCTCATGAACTTGAGCTTGGCCCTGAGAGACAGAGTCACTCAGGCTGTTAACAATGTTGGCTTCTCTTCTCTAGAGTGTGGGCCAAAGTACATGCTACCTGTGTGAGCTCTTGTAGCCTGCCAGCCTTCTGGCAACATCTGTGCCACAGGCCTTAACAGAAAACTGCAAAAGCAACTATTTTCCCAATTCCATCTCACGGCTCACTATTGTGATGACAACCATGGCTGTGTCCTCGGTGTCTGTTTGACGGGGGAACCAGATAATACCAATATGTCCTCCAAATGCAGTCACTTACTTCAGATAGGAACCAAAGTCACTGTTAAAAGCCAGCAAGAAATAGTTTTGGCGTGAGAACTCACAAAAATCTCACACGTGCGGACATCTTCATTGATTGACTGTCCTGCTCGGACACAAATGACAGGGCAGGACACAGTGAAGAGAGAGGGAAAGCCGGCTGTAGTCTTGCTCTCCCTCATTCCGTCCCCTCCCTCTGCCTCTGTGGCACCCACCACTCATGTCAGCCTCTGGCCAGGCCAAGCCTTGCTAAAGTATACATATCCACAAATACAGAATAGTCTTTTGCTTCTTTTAACTTCCAGGAATAGCATCACGGGGCATGAGGAAACAGGTTCAGCTGCTGGGACCCAGACCAGAATACCAGTGGCTTACCTGAGACAGGAGCCCATTTTTTTCTTTCATGTACAAGTCAGAGCAGAAGGGTTCCCGGGATGAGACGGCAGCACCCCTGTCCTCCCACTCAACCACCCCCAGGCGTGGCTCTCCCCATCAGACCCACATTGCAGGCAAAGCGAACTGAGAAGGTGACCAGGAAAGGCTCTCCCCTTCCCTTTACTGGGAGCGCCTCTACACTGTGCACACGACCCCCACTCACACCCCAGCCTGGTCAGGACCTGGTCACACGGTTGCATCCAATGGCAAGAGAGGTGAGAGAAGAAAAGTCTTCTTTCTGGGAAGATATTCCTCCTTCTAAAAGCCCATTCCCATAGAAGAAATGGAAAGCAGATACTGAGGGACAAGTGGCCTTCTGTGCCATGTTTCCTGGGTAGACTGGGCTGCCTCCCCTTTTTCTCCCCAGACTCAACGTTACGTTTTTGAGAGCTACCTACATTCTAAACCTATGTGTATGCGCGTTCACTGCCGGTCAGGGGCGTGTTGTGCCTCTTGTAAGGGCTTCTAAGAGCAATTTCCTTTCCAATTTAGCATCTTCATTCTCAGTGGGGTGTATGCATGTACGACATTTAATAAACGGGTCCCCTACCATTAGACACCTGGGTCTTTTGAAGACACTCTATTTACAAAGTGTTTGGATGGCATCGGGAGCAACAGGTCAGCCCATGAAATGCTAAGCTGTATGCATCCTCAGTCTCAGGTACAGGCCGGTTGTCTGGCAAAGCCTTTCATGTCCCGTACAGCAAGCCAGTTAGAAGAGAAAGGGATAATGTTAATGAAGAAAGAGGAATGAAATGTACGATCCTCCCAGACTTTCTGTGATTGTAATAAAAGCATTACACAGCCTGTGCTGGGTTTCCTGACAACTGAAAGAAAGCCTGGGGTGCTGTTTGAGTCACATCATCTGATAGAAGGAAAAAAACCAGTTGAGGAAAATCAATGTTTGCTTGATCCTCATTCTAAAACAAATTTGTCTCAAGGCTCACTTAGCCAAAAAAAAAAAAGAAAAGAAAAGAAGAAAAAAGGATAATAACATCTTTAACAACCAGTATATAGAAAATGTCCAAGGCTTCTCCGGGAGGATGTTTTCGTTGTCTGACCCTTAATGAGTAGAGGACTTAACATTAAAATATTTTCTTTAGAGGGTCAGGTTAGTGCCCAGGCTGACATTGGCATGGGATTCATGCCCAGAAGGAGACACCCAGGAGAATGTCAGGAAAGGCTGATTTTCCCCAGAGCTTGGTACCTTCCGGATGGTTCGGTACTTTTGGAGGCATTATTATTAGTGACTCTGGTTTTATTAGGGGATTTTCCTCTCTTCCGTAGTTAACTGAAGGTACCAAACCATTTTGGAGAAGTGAAAAGATACTGGTTATTTCTGTGAGTTTTTTTTTCATGGCTCTGAAATACCCAAACATAGTATCTTCTTTTCATTTTTACTCATATTTGGTAGTTGTTTCTTTTTTTTCTAAACCACAGTTACAATACACCACCCCAGTGTCATCTGCTTCCTCCTACTACTCTAAGTAATTTGCCTCAAACAGAAAAAGTATGTTTTAGTACGTTAAAATAATTTCAAATCAATTCATGCAGAATAAGAAATACTTACTGAATATCCACTTTATTCGAAAGGTTTTATTTATAACATTATCTCTTAATTTTCACCATAACTTTATGAGGTAACTTTATTTTACCGTACTTAACAGTTGAGAAAACAAGATCTTTAAGAGTAGATAACCTGCCTCAGGTCATATAGCTGATCTGGTCAGAGAAACTATAGGATTCGAACTCATGTGCTTTAATTCCAAAGCAAGAGTTCTTTCTGCTATTTCCTGATGACTCCCAGATGACAAGTGAATTATAAGATTTTGCTCAGCTTTATAAATAATCTGTGTGTCTACTGTAGTGAACCTCTAAACCTTCCCTCAAAACATGCTACCCTCTGTAATCTGGCCATAATGAATGCATTCTTCCCCCCACTTTATTTTCTAGTATGTTCTACAAGGACCTCCCCCCTCTATCTGACCTGCTAGGTTTCATCATTGTCTCCACACTTAAAAACCACACATCTGTTCAACAAATGAGTTTTCAGCTTTTACTATGTACCAAGCACTGTCCTAATCTTTGGGGCTATGTATCCGTGAACAAAACGAACAGAAATTCCTGCTCTCGTGGAACTTCTTTATATCCTATTGGGAAGTGGGAAGGAGAAACAGAAGAAATGCAATAAGTAAATTACATAAGAAAAGAACACGGTAAATGCTATGGCAAAAAAAATACAGCAGAAAAAGTGTTAAGAAGGATAGCATGGGGAGAAAAGTTGAAATTTTAGAAAGAACTGACAGAAACTCTAGAACAGGAAAACATGATCTTAGAATCTTATTTCATTTTCAAGTTCAACAGTAGACTAGATATAGTGGAAGAGAGAATTGTAAAACTGGAAGGTAAGTTTGTTGAAGTAGAGACTCATTCACCAAGCAAATTAGTATTTGCATCCAGTATATATATTAGACATGTAGATGCATTTACACTACTTCTGTACTTTCACAAAATTTCTTTTCACTTGGATTAACCTCAATTCTCTAAAGCCTACCCAAGTTCCCTGTTCACATTGGTATCTCATTTCTCCAATACTCTACATATTAAAATAATCAATATTCATTTTCATCACAGATTAGCCTAGTTCTTACCTTAGTCCACATCCCTAACTAGGCTGCAAACTCCTTGAGAATTGGGTCTATAGATTTCTTTCATATTGTATTCCCACATGTAATAGTACAGTACCAGACATACAATAAACACCTGAATGCCCCAACCACTACTAACTAGCTAATGAACCTTGGGCAAAATTGCTTGAGCCCTTCTGGACCTCAATTTTCCCTCCTGGCAGCCAAGGTTAAATGAGCTCTATTGGCAAAGCCAGAATTGACAGGTCTGCTTCAGTGAAATTATATAGATGAATTCCTGCCTCAGTTCAAATCTCTGCTTCTCAGTTACTAGTTTGGGGACTGTGGACAAATTACCTCTCATACCTTAATTTCTTCTCTTGTAAAGCAGGTGTGTTCATAAGAGTACTTGCCTTGTAATGCTGAGTTAATGTTTGTGGAAATATAAAAGTCATGTTTCAGAATCCGCTTACATTAAAAAAAAAACACACCAGAAGCTCTGAAATAAATGTGGACCATAAAGAACCAATGGGATCAAACGTCTAACGGTATTGAGCACGTGTAAAATGCCCTATCGGAATAACTAGAAGTGCCTCCCACTATCTACATTCTTCTCATCCTCTAATTAATCCTACCTGTCATCAAAAAAGTCAAGAAAAAAATTCCTTTACATTATCTGAAAATTACTATCACTACAACAGTCTAATTTTGTACAGTTTAATTGAATATTATACTAAGTATGTCATGGACTAATGGTATTGGGGGGATGATTGGGGCTTAACCACAGTACACATTATTTCCTGGTTCACATTTTTGTCAAAGGATAAATTTCAAAGAGTCAAAACAAGAGTCTCATAAAAATAGTGAGCAGATGTCAAAGCTATTTACTGCTTAATTAGGAAACAAGCCGAATGGTAAAGCTGGTTCCAAGGAGGAAAGGAAAGACCAGTATATATGGTCAATGGAAGAAAGCATGCTGAAAAAAGATTGCTAAGTTAGGTTTTAAAATACTGATTTCTATGGTATGAATGTTTTTGTCCCCCTACCCCAAATTCATATGTTGAAATCCTAATCCCCAAAGATGATATCATATGAAATGGGGCCTTTGGCAGGTGCTTCAGTCATGAGGGCAGAATTCATCATGAATTGGATTAGTACTTAATAAAAGAGGCTCTAGAGACACCCCGAACCCCTTCCTCCACATAAGGATATTACAACAACGAAAACACCAAACCAACTTGACAGGTTCGGTATATTTATAGCTAAACAGCTTTTTCTCTATAATGGTTCGAGGGCACTTAGTGCCTGGAAACGGTCACAATGTTGTTAATATCATGATCATTGATGTCAAAATATGAGTCCAGTGATAGAAGGTTTGGTTCCGGATTGAATCCAAATTTGTGAAGGTGCCATCACCCTTGGTTAGTTAAGAATGACAAAATGTCACATAGAGTGTATTTTTTAGTCTTGAGAAGTCTGTATATGTACGTTATTTATTCTTCTCTGGCAAAAAGCCCTCTAAAGCAGGCAGGGCACGTCTGAGCTTTATTTTGTGAATTAAGCTGGTGAAATCTAGAGCTAGTCAGCGGTATGCTCATGTACAGTGGGCAGGAGGACTTCAGCAGTGACTCCGAGCCAGCCCACACATGCACGGACCTGGCCGGCCACACAGCCTGCGGCTAACTAGTAGACCAAACAATGTACGTGTGTGCGTGCATGCATGTGTATGTGTGTGTGTGTGACACCTTGGAGAACTCTGCCTTCCTATCACACCTGGTAAAGAGGTTTGTTTTTAGAGCACCTGAGCTTATCACCAGTGGAAATGATCCAAGGAAGGGCTTTCTGTTGCCTGCATTACTCAGCCACCAGATGCTGAGAGCCCTGTGATGACTAAGAAAGGATCCTGCTTGGGAAGACAAAAAGCTCTAACTCAGAGCAGGAGGTGCTAGTGTAGAGGCAGGTGCTATGAAAGCCTAGAGGGGAGGAAGTAATTACTTTGCCCAAATCTGCTTTGGAACTCCCCACTGACTCACCCTGAAAAACACTTGAAATACATAGCTCTGAGGACCCTAAGCCTACGTGAAAGTACTAACTTCTGGTTCAAAATACCCAGCAGCAGCAGCAAACTGGACAGCTGAATGATTTACACCCAAACAGGAAGGGATGACTCTGATAATCCACAAGCAAATAATTCCCAAGTGACTTTCAAATCCTATTTGAAACTATTTTGATAATCCAGTTTTTCAAAATTCATTTTTCCATTTCTCTCTCTCTCTCTCTCTCTCTCTCTCTCTTTGTTTTGTTTCTGATTCCAGTTTCTTGATGTTTTGGTAAAGGGAAAATCACCTTGTCCTAAAGTCAGTTGGCTTCCAGATAAAGCCAGAAGAGTGATCAAAAGGACAAGAGCTGCCCAGGACAGAAACAAAACAAAAACCCTAGGCTTTGTTCTCATCCTGGACATCTGGTCACATAAGCTATGCAAAAACACATTCACCACAATAATTGCATTTTCCCAAAGAAATAATGAAATAATTGGGAAGGGGGTGTCACATTCTTCAGTGTTGTGAACAGGAGCTATGTATAAAATAACTGCAGTCTATATTCCTGGAAAATGCTCGAATGGTTTTCCAAGTCCTATAAAATGGACACGTATATTATTGATATGAATTATACCAGGGGCCAAATGAGTAGAAGTTCCATATAGTACCACAAAATCACTTTAGTATTTTTGTTAATTTTTTAAAAATTTTTAAAGTTTGTTAATTTAAATTTTTGTTAATTTAAATTTTGCTAATTTCTATTATGTTTGGGTAATAAAGATTCATTAAGAAAAGAATTGCTGTTCAAGGAGATCTAAGCAGTCCTCTTAAATATCCTAATAAATACTGATGTAGGGGCATCCCAAATTTTCATTCTCCTTAAAAACACACTTTGAATATTACTCCGACTGATTAAAGTACAAACACAAATCCAGTTAAAACATCAATGAACATAGTAAGACAAAGGACAGAAGAAAAGCCTAATAAAAACATTATCTGAGGGAAACCATAGAAAATAAGCTTAAAGCTTTGTGCAATTTTCTGACAGGAGCCAAATGGAAAACACAAGAATAAACATGCGTTTCCTATTCTAGCCCAAGTGTTGATAAATCACAAAGTTATTTTGCTGCTCTAAGAAGATTCTGTCTCGGTTTTTGTAGAAACTGGGGAGAGGGGAGCCACCAAAGTCAACAATAGCTTTAAGAACATTTTTCTCAAAATGCAAAGGCATTCCACAAATAAGTAAAGCTCAGAAAAAACTAAAGGCATGATGTTCGTTTGGTTCTATACAAGCAATTCTGTGGATGGCATACTGGAGGGCAATATTATATGGTCCAATCTGTCATTTCCTGACGTTTTGGCTAAAATTACTTTTTGAAGACATAGTAAGTAATATATTCTCTAAGAACATTACTTTTGCAAATACCAGTATTTTCAGCTGCTTTTGACCTGAGCAAGATGAATGAATAACATGACTATGGTCATTACTGAGGACTTCAATAGCTGGTCACTTTGAAGCTCTACAAAGCTCCAGTTTCCAGGTGTGTCAGTTGTAAAGCTATTTGCTACAAAAAAAATCAGTCAATCAGTCAGTCTTGCCTGCTAAAGAGAGGTTCTAAAATCACAAACAAGACTTTCCTCAGAAAACAGCTCCGGTTCAAGCATTCCCATGATTACCTCATTCTAGCACAAAGGCTTGGCACCACCGAGTGGCACATCATTTCCTTTCCTGGTCCTGCCAACCCTAGTGCTCTCCCTACTCATCCCCAACCCAATTTACCATCTTTCCTCTGGTTCAAGTCTCCTGCCTGGACTTTCCACAATAATTTCTTACCAGGTTTCCTAATCATCCATTCTCCAACAACTACCTGACTAATTTCTCTGACTCACATAAATAAGGCTAGTCGTGCCACAGCCCTGCTTAAAATTCTGACGTCACTGCCCACAGAAACATGGCGTCCAAGAACCAGAAAGACCTGGCATCTGCCCCTCTCTCCAATTTCACTTCCTACCACCATCTGCCCCTCACACATAAACACTCATCATCTTAAACACTTCGGTGCTCCCTGCGCACACCTTATTATCATCCTGGCAACACTGTCACCCAAAACCTCCCTCACAGCACTGGCAGAGAATAGAAAAGAAAAATGAAGACAAAAGAGCGAAAGAGAGTGGGAGACAAACCATAAGTGACTCTTAATCTCACGAAACAAACTGTGGGTTACTGGGGGGAGGGGGGTTGGGAGAAGGGGCGTAGGGTTATGGACATTGGGGAGGGTATGTGCTTTTGGGTAAATTGGAAGGGGAGGTGAACCATGAGAGACTATGGACTCTGAAAAACAATCTGAGGGGTTTGAAGTCGCGGGGGGGTGGGAGGTTGGGGTACCAGGTGGTCTGTATTATAGAGGGCACGGCTTGCATGGAGCACTGGGTGTGGTGAAAAAATAATGAATAAGGTTTTTCTGAAAATAAATAAATTGGAGGAAAAAAAAAAGAGCGAAAGAGAAAAGAAGAGAACCTCATCTACTGGAGCACATCATCAGAATAAACCCAGGAATCTCTGAGATGATCTGGCAAAGCCAAAACCACCCATACGTTTAGATTGGCAAGTCTATACCCTGAATTCCCACAGCAAAATCACTCCAAAAAAGGTGGTAGAAAGCAATGCATGAGTAGATAGATGGTGAAGGTGAACTCTCCTGGTACAAGGAAATCCAAACGTAAGAACAAACAGCCTGAACAAAGGACTTCAAATCACCATTCCCACAAGACTGATCACCCCTGGTCCAAATTCACACAATGATAATAAGAAAGATTCAAGAATACATCTTCTGGCTGTATTGATGATCTCTGTGATCGTATCTGAAGACAGAGTTGATTTAACTTTGAGTTTGTCTTACAAAATTCCAGGAAATAGTTTTTATTCTTAATAGAGTTTTAATAGAGTAATCTGCTTAGATTCAAGTGCTCCAATTGACAAGGCTCTTTCCATTTCTAAAATTCAGTCATTTAAAGAGAATTGCCAGAAAGAGACTTTATTGGTAATTCTCCAGAATGGCAGAGAACACACAAGGCGTGTTTCCACGTTACCACTCTAATCAGCCAGAACAGTGGAATTTTCAAAGATGCAAAATGTCATTGTTGTCCTGGATAGAAATCAGACCTGCAAGAGAAGAGACTGAGGGACAAGGGCACATCCATCAGCCTCTGGGTTCTCTTGCTTCCAAGCTAGAAGTAAATGATTCGTTTTTTTTTTTTTAAAGTCCCCCATTAAGCTTCTAAGACATAAATTAAGTTTGCTTCAAAATTCAATTTCCTGCAGAGTCATCTTCAGATGCTGCACGGTTTTAAGCGATTATAATTATCACAACACAGCTTGGCTTCCAAAGCAAAGGCCCAGGGTTGAGAGAAGACCATCCTCTCCACACCTCACCACCAGCCCACCGAAGACTAGAGAGACTCTCATGCAACCAGTATTTGAGCAATCAGGAACAAGGCAATCAAGGGGACTGCCTTTAGGGATGTTATGATCTAGTGAAGGTTGGGAGGAGAAGAGACGATGATGTATTGTGGCAAGTGCAGTTAGTGAAGGCAGTTGGTGACCTTCACCACTGAGAAGCATTTTTTTTTTTTCAAATTTGCTTCCCATATCCTCGGTCAATATATAACTTAATGGTTTAAACTATTAATTGTCCAAACACTAGATTAAACATGGGTTTACAACATTCTAGTCTAGGAGTTGATAAACCAAAATCTATTCTTTTAAAGATTTATTTATTTATGGAGAGAGAGAGAGTGCACGGGCGGGCGAGGAGTCCAAGCAGACTCCCTACTGAGAGAAAAGCCCCATGTGGGGCTCAATCCCACAACCGAGGAGATCAGACCTGAGCTGAAACCAAGAGTCGGATGCTTAACTGACTGTGCCACCCAGGCACCCCCTAAAAATCTATTTTGATGATGCTGGGCTCTAAAAAAATTTGCCTGTATTTTTTCCCCCCGAAGGGCATGAGGGGTAACTGCGTACCAGAGTAAACAGCTTTAATCACACTTGGCCCCAAAATGCAAAGGTCTTCCCCTTGCATAGAAGTACTCTATGAATACGGGTTTTGAAACAACCATAAAGCCTTACCTTGGGTTTTCATTATGTTTTAGAATTGTCACTGCCATAATGATTAAACATCTGTTTAAACCCTCTTATTAAGGGAGAAATGCCTGCTTATAGTTTTTGTAAATGTAATAATCTATGGCTTTTAAAGAAACAATTTGTTTCTGTGATGATGCTTGTTAATCCAGCTAATAGTCACTTCCAGAAAAACGGAGCACAGTGCAGAGCAATAGAGAGTTTCTCGTGCACAAGTGAGAACTGTTTCCTCCCCAAACCATAGTTACTTAAACTGTTCTAAGATTAATTGTAAAAACTAAAATTCCGTGCAGAAAACAAAAAGAGTTTTATCAACCCCATCTGTGACGCTTGGTTTAGGCATTACCCATAAAGAACCAGAGTACAGAAGACAGCAACCAGGTTAAGAGACAGGTGCTGATCCCAGTCTTCCCAGGCACACAATCCAATAAAGCCATGAAACATGACCAGAGGCAGATGATTCGAGGGCTCCAAAATTTTCCTATAGGACAAAGTTAGTCCTTCTTTGTGCTTGCGGGCCACTGCGACAGGGGGGTTGTTAAGTCACTAGATGCCACACCCAAGTTCTGTTGTGGGCTGCAAGCGGAGGGGTGGAGGGAACCTCCAGAAGATTGGTCCCTAGTAAGCCCGGTAAGCTTCTATCATTTTCGGCCACCACATGGAAACAACGGATACTCACAGCATGGGTCACAGAGTGGGACCTGTCATTGCTTCATTGGATACAAAGTAGGACAAAATACCAACAGCTCGGTCAATGTATTTCAGCTGTCTGCGTTCAGCCAGCAGTGCGAGCAAGCTGGTGCGCTGGGATAAAACACCAGGCCGCTGAAAACGTCGACCTAGAAGCCAAATCGCTGCTTTGTAGCAAAGAATAAAAATCATGATGAGAAAGCTATTTTGATCCACCCACCCAGCAAAAGAAGGAAGAATAAAATACATAAATCGTGACCACACGTAACTGGGAGCCTTCGCATAAGAGGTAATGTGATAATTCATGCATTATAAGGCTCATCTTCAAAACAGAACA
The DNA here is from genome assembly GCF_020171115.1 of Neogale vison. Classification (NCBI taxonomy): domain Eukaryota; kingdom Metazoa; phylum Chordata; class Mammalia; order Carnivora; family Mustelidae; genus Neogale; species Neogale vison. The sequence continues at coordinate 90,846,729 of NC_058105.1, read as the reverse complement.
ATTTGCTTTGCTATGAATAAAGGGCCTGGGTGGGAGAGCCCGTGTGTTAACATTGGGAGATGCTTCCAAGAAAGGGCAAAAAACCATGACCAGACAACAACTGAACCCCTGAGCGAGCCCCAAGTGCACACCCATTGCTCAGATCTTTGCCTGGGTTTCCTCACAAAGCAAACTCGCTCACTCCCCTCCACAAAGGCAAAGCAGGAGGCTGCGGGGGCATCCCAGCTGCGAGCCCTGCAAAGGCTCTAAGGATCCAAGAAGAGGGGGAAATGCACCTTCTGATCCCAGGAATTTTGAAGGTGGGGCTGTCACAATAGCAAAGGGGGGGTCAACAGATGAGAAGTGGGGTCCTACGACTATAATGCGGGGCTTCCCTGGTAGTGGGACACGGAGGGGTACAAGCAAAGGATAGGGGCTCTCCTCACCCAGACACTGTGTTAGGAACCCGTGCTCTCAGCCACTGTCCAAGGACATGAACCTGGACGGCTGTCTCCTGTATCAGCGATCTCAGTAACCAACGACGACATTCTGAAAAAGCAGCTACTCCACTCATGTCCTCCGATGAAGAATGCGGACAGAAGCTAGAGAACTGGAAGGGCTCAGAGCAGGGCCACTGGAGCCAGAGTGCCCGAGTTCACGTCACAACTCCACCACTGACTAGCTGCTCCACTTCTTTGGGCCTCACCATTCTCGCCAGGAGACTGTAGCCAGCCGTGCGTTGGTATGAGGAATTAAATGAGGCAAGAGTTATAAAGTACCTGGAATAGTACTTGGTACATATCCAGCACTATTAAATTTTTTAAATTAAATTAAATTAAAATGTTTACGCAATTAGGAAGAGCCCCTGGCCCCACGCGGACCTTTCAGCAGAGCTACAGCCGGAGTTCTGGTCTCCCTTCCGCGCTAGACCACCTGCTAGAAGTGCCAGCAGCAGACTCAGCGCTGCTTTCCTCACCTTCTCGTCGTTATAGCCTTGATTCCGGTCCCCGTTCTCCTCAACTGCAATCACTCGAAAGCCATCTCCCCAGCTTGTACTGCTAACCTTCTGGTCCAAGCTGTGATGGGTTCAAGCCAGCAACCAGTCTCCCGGGACCCAAAGAGGTTTTCAGTAGAACATGTGCTCACCTCTAGAGGACACAGGACTGGAAATACATCAGGGACAGAGACTCTGTCTCCAATGAGGGGGTGCACAGTAGTCCCCCAGGTATGCTGCTTCTTCTGTCCCCTTCCCCACACAGCTTGTTGATACAGAGAAGCCACGGCCTCTTTCCCCACAAGTTCTGTATACCAGCGTCACGCAGGCCCCCAGTCCACACACCAGTGCATAGCTCCCCAAGCCAGGTTACCTTAACTCTACTGTCTTCATGGGCACAGAGTATGGGAGGCCAAGGTCATTCTAAGGTGGGCCTAAATCCACCCAAGCCTCCACTAGCTAATGTCAACCCAGTTCTTAATGAAATGGAGCCTCAGGGCTCCAAAAGGGCAACTAAGGCCCACAGTCTGTTTTCTGAACAGGTTTCCTGTATTATATCGCACAGTTGATCCCCACATGCTCTAATGTCAGCCACACAGCCGGACCTGGATTTTGGTGCACTGTATGTACTTGGAATCCACTCAGTCTATCAGCTCATTAGGGGCAGAAACCTCTCCTTTATATCTTCTTCCCATACCTGGTATCCTAGCATAGTCACTTAAATACTAAAAAAAAAAAAACTCAGCAAAACATTAACTGCATTTAAGCAACTAATAAAGCTGAGTCACAATTATTCTGCTGCGGTGAAGGAAAGTTCTGCAATATTCAAAGTCTCAATTATCTGAATGACAGTGAGGACACACAAGAAATGTTAAAGACAACAAGCCTCATCCAAAACCCTCTCTCACTTCCCAGAAGAGGAAGCAGCAGCCCGTGAGGGATCAGAAGGCTAATTTCTTAATAATCCCATCCATATCGCATTCCCATAGCAGTCCCTGTGAGTAAGGTCTGGATCCCTGTACAGTAGATAGTCACAAAGACTTGAGTATTCAATACTCAATTTTGTGAAAATCATGATTAGGCTTACTTGGGTCTTTTATGGGAAGAGTGAAATCCACAAATAATAGACAATACCAAAATAAACACACACACACAATGAACGGGGGTGGTAGGCAAAACAGGTGAAAGTGGGAGGGAGATACAGGCTTCCAGTCATGGAATGAATGAGTCATGGGGATGAAAGGCATAGCACTGGGAATACAGTCACCGGTATGGTACTAACATGTATGGTGACAGAGGGTAGCCACCCTTGTGGGGAGCAAAGCACAACATCTAGACTTGTCCAATTGCTATGTCGTACACCTGAAATGAATGTAACATTGTGTGTCAACCATACTTCAATTTAAAAAGCAATCAATATAAATTAGGGATATCCCAAAGTTTGACTTAGACAAAAATCAGCTTTGGTCTTCAGAAGTAACTGAATGTCTCCTGCAATGTCATGTTCAGTATTCCTTAACTGTTCGTGACCAACAGCCACACGATGGTATCACACGGGATCAACAGAACACGAGTACTATAAACAAGGCATGCCATTTGCACTTACTACCCAGTCTACTTGTAACTTGGGAGTGCAGATTGCCATATGTGTTTTATGTGCAGAAATTCTACCGGTCTCTCGAACAGTAGATCCTTTATTATTCTAAGAAAGCACTGATTAATGACTGCGAGTGCTGCTAATTTTCCATACAAAACAGTTAACTTATTAAGAATGTATTAAGATTGGTGAACTATGAGAGACTATGGACTCTGAAAAACAATCTGAGGGGTTTGAAGTCGCGGGGGGGTGGGAGGTTGGGGTACCAGGTGGTCGGTATTATAGAGGGCACGGCTTGCATGGAGCACTGGGTGTGGTGAAAAAATAATGAATACTGTTTTTCTGAAAATAAATAAATTGGAAAAAAAAAGTACAAACCATAAAGGAAAAAACAGATAAACTGGACCTTATTAAATTCTAAAACTTCTTCTCTTCCAAAGACAGTGTTAAGGAAATGAAAAGACAAGCCACAGGGAGAAAATACTGTGAACCACTTATCTGATAAAGGATTTGTACCCAGAAAAATATAAAAAATGCAGCCCAATAAGGCAAAAAAAAAGGATTAAAAATGGACCCAGAAGTATGAACAAAGCATTATAAAGGTCTACAGAGAGCAAACAGGCATAAGGGGAGGAGTGTGGGGGATGGGTGAAACAGGTGATGAGGATTAAGGAGTGCACTGGTCGAGATGAGCCTTGGGTGATGTATGGAAGTGCTGAATCACTATACTGTACATGTGGAACTAATATAACACTGCATGTTAACTATGCTGGAATTTAAGATACAATTTAATTTTTATTTTTTTAGAGAGGGAGAGGTGGGGCAGGACAGAGGGAGAGGGTAAGGGAGGAGAATCTTAAGCGCTGGGCTTCATCTCCACTGGGTGCAGAGCCTGACATAGGACTCAACCTCCTGACCCTGAGATCATGACCTGAGCCGAAATCAAGAGTCAGATGCCTAACAGACTGAGCCACCCAGGCACCCCCAAAAATACAATTTTAAAAAAAGAAAGAAAAGACACTCCACACCGTTAATCATTAGGGAAGTGCAAATTAAAACAATAATAAAAATACTACTTCACACTAGAATTGCTAAAATTAAAAATTTCTAAATAACGAAAGTTGGTAAGAATGTAGAGCAATTGGAAATGTATGCACTGCTGTTGGGAATGCAAAAATGTTCAGTCCCTTTGCAAAAAGGTTGCCAGGTTTTTATAAAATTAAACATACACTTACCATGCAACCCAGAAATCTCTCTTGGGTATTTATCCAACAGAAATGAAAACACATGCCCACACAAAGATGTGTAGGCAAATGTTCACAGCAGCTTTATTTATAATACCCCAAACTGAAAACAACCCAAATGTTCAACGGATGGGGAATGTGTAAGTCAGCTGTGATACGGCCACCCGGTGGAACACGGCTCAGCAATACAAAAGGGACTGACTACTGACACACATCACATGGATGAATCGCAAAAGTACCACGCTGACTGACAGAGGCTAGCCACAAAAAGTTACCTAAGACATAATTTCATTTACATAAGGTTCTAGAAAAGGCAGAAGTGTAGTGACAGAAGACAGATGAGTAGTTACCAAGGGCTAGAGTAAGAGGAGGGCATGAAGACACTTCTGGGGGATAGAAACGTTCCAGATCTTGACGTTGGGGGTAGACACACAAGCGTACATGGATGCCAAAACTTATCAAACTGTATGCTTACAAGGAATGAATTTGTGTGTGTGTGTGTGTGTGTGTGTGTGTATTATACCTCAATAAGCTTGACTTTTAAAAAGGAATATGTCAAGAAATAAGTAAAAAGACAGCGAATATTTGAATGAATTAATGAATTAAGAGTGCAATCACTAAGTTAGGAAAAACAATATATCTGTTATTTAGACATCAACAAATGTCTAAAACTTCAAGTAACAATACAAGATAGAATAATAGATACTTGATCATAACATAATTTTAATCTCTGTAGAATTCTCTGGAACAATACCATTCACTATCACAAAACAAACTTTTCGAGTTGCATTTAACTTGTAGTTATCTCTTTGGTACCATACTCACATGACCTTAGGAACTCCCATGCAATCTAGCACTGATAGTGCTGAGAAATTTTGCTCTGTGATGTCAAACTTTAAAAATATGGCTACTGTGGCACCTGGCTGACTCAGTCAGTAGAGCACAGGACTCTCAGTCTCATGGCTGTGAGTTTGAGCCCCATGCTGGATGTAAAGATTACTTAAAAAGTAAAATTTAAAAAAAAACAATTAAAAATAAAAATACAACTGAAATTTATTTTAAAGATTTAATTTTTTTAAGTACTCTCTATACCCAATATGGGGCTTGAATCCACAATCCTGAGATCAAGAATCGCATGCTCCACCAAGTCAGCCAGGTGCCATACTGACATTTTAAATAAAATTGTAATTAATTATGTATTCCTGAATAAAATTGCAACTTTATTTAACTCAGAGGTTCACTCTAAGCTGGTGATATTTTGGTTTGGTCTTGGACAATACTGATTTTTAACACTTGCCATCCAACAATTAGACAAAATAGTTATTAAGTGTATCCTTAATACAAGTGATCAGTCTGCTAACTTCCAGGGTTTCAAATTCTGGTTCATGATCAGTCAACCTCTACCAAACCAATGTCAAAATACACTCTGGGTTCAGCCTTCTCTGCCTGCAAGTTCCTATGATAAATCCCACCATTACCAACATGTACACTAGAAACCCTAATTCATTTTCAGTACTTTGATATTTTTACCTTAATTTTCAAGCTACTTCATTATAAGGCAGAAATACAGTAAAAAGTATTTGGCAATCTTCAGGAAATATCCAGGGCTATTAAAAGGAGATTAAAGCAAATAAAAAATTATATGGCTATGCAAATTTAAGAGAAAAGAAACCCAGAAGAATACAGTTTAAAGATATAAAGAACAAGCAGAGAGAGTCAATTATCATATGGTTTCACTTATTTGTGGAGCATAACAAATAGCATGGAGGACAAGGGGAGATGGAGAGGAGAAGAGAGTTGAGGGAAACTGGAAGGGGAGGTGAACCATGAGAGACTATGGACTCTGAAAAACAATCTGAGGATTTTGAAGGGGCGGGGGGGTGGGAGGTTGGGGGAACCAGGTGGTGGGTATCAGAGAGGGCACGGATGGCATGGAGCACTGGGTGGGGTGCAAAAACAATGAATACTGTTATGCTGAAAAGAAATTTTAAAAAATAAATAAATAAAGAGGAAAGAAAAAAATAACAAGAAAACCTCATTTGTAACAGTAACAAAAACATAAAATATCTAGCTAGGAATAAGGCTTACCAGAAATATGTAAAACTTAAGAGGAAGACTCAAAAACACTCCTGAAGAACACAAAAGTCTTGAAAAATGGAAAGGCACAGGAAGCCCTTGAATAGTTAGAATCAACATTTTAAAAATTTTCTTCCCACGTTGATTCCTAAATCTAATGCTATTCCAATAAAAATACCAACAGGCCGGGCACCTGGGTGGCTCAGTGGGTTAAGCTGCTGCCTTCGGCTCAGGTCATGATCTCAGGGTCCTGGGATCGAGTCCCGCATCGGGCTTTCTGCTCAGCAGGGAGCCTGCTTCCCTCTCTCTCTCTCTGCCTGCCTCTCTGCCTCCTTGTGATCTCTGTCTGTCAAATAAACAAATAAAATCTTTAAAAAAAAAATACCAACAGGCCTTTGGACAGGAACCAGACAAGCTGATTACAGAGTCACCTGTAAAACTAAACAGATAAGAACCAAGAAAACTTGGGGTGGAGGCCGGAGAGAATAGCCATGGGTGGCATTAGCCCTACCAGATTTTAAAATAGTCTAAAGGCCTCAACCATAATATTTGCACAATATTAATATCAGTGGCATTAATTCATGAATAGAGGCATACCATGGACCAGGAGAGAAAGTCCAGAAATGCATACAGATGTTCAGGATGTGATAGAGAAGTCATCTCCAACCAGCAGGCTCAATATGGATTTTTTAGTCATTGGTGTTGGGACAACTGGGTAGGCATCTGGTGAAATGATGAAATTTCTAATTTCTAATGATGAAATCCAGATATCTTAAAAGAAAATTTTGAAAACTTCAACTACTTGAAAGCCAACAGCAAACTTGTAAGAGGGAGAAACACATAACCAAAGTTTTTTTTTGAAAAGACAAACTGAAAAAATATTGCAACTCATCACAAATAAAGGGCTAATCTCCTTAAGCATTAAAAGTATAAAAAGCTCCTAGAATCAAGAAAAAAAAAACCCACAAGTCTATAGAAAAAATTCAGCCAAAAATACAAATACACAATTCACAGAAAAATACAAATGCCTCTTAAGCTTTTGAAAAGATATTATTTATAAGAGCAATACAAATTAAATCAACACTGAGACCACATTCTTATCTCTGAAATTGACAAAAATCCAAAAGTTTGACAACAGACCTTGTTGGCAAGACACTGTTGGTAAGAGTGAAAAATGGTACAACTTCTAATAAGATACCTGGCATATCATCCAAAACTGCAAATGCATTTTACCTTTTCATCCAGCAATCCTACTTCTAGGAATCTATGCCACAGAAACAACCACACATGGATAAAGTGTTCAAGGTTATCTGGTACAGTACTGTTTGCTTACATAAAGACTGGAAACAACCTTGGAGCCCACCAACAAAGGACTAAATCATAATACCTCCACACAACAGAATACCTTGCAGCTATAAAAGAAAAAAAATGAAGACGTCTTTGACCTGATATGGCAACATTTCCAGGACAACATAAGTGAAAATCACAGGTACAGTACAGGACACATGGTATACTCCCTTACACAGAGGAAGGTGAAATTAGCACATATATTTGTATTTGCTTTTATTTATGAAAAGAAACACAAAATCAAACAGTTAACTAACAAAAGTGGTCACTACAATGTCAAGGAGGAATAGGTGGAAGAGGGTAGATAGGGTACACCTTTTTCAATATGTCTCTTTTAAATTTGCTTTTATACTTGCACCATGTATTCAAAAAGAAAATATATATATATATATATGACTCAGGAAGGGCAAAAACAGGCAAGACTAAACAAATTATTAAGGGCTATATATACATGTTATAAAACTATAAAGACTATTCTGGTATCTACCAAATTTCTTTGGTTGTTGCTGAGTCTAATTTTAATTCTTTTGAGGTCAGAGAACATTCTCTGTATGATTTTAATCTTTTAAAATTTAATAAGGACATGTTTTATGGCCACATGTAGAATCTATTCTGCAGAACGTTCCATGTGTGCTTAAAAAGGATGTGTATTTTGCTGCTGTTTTGTTCTATAAATGCCAGTTAGGTCCCACACGTTGATGATGATGTTCAAATCTTTTAAAAACTTCCTGACTTTTTAATGTAGTTGTTCTTTCAATTATTGGGAAAAGGGTATAGAAGTCCCTACCCATTATTGCTGAACTGCCTATCTGTCTTGTCAAGACTGTCGGGTTTTGCTTTCTGTGTTTTGGGGCTCTGTTTTTAGGTGTGCATACCTTCACTTTTTCACTATTTTTCTATCTTTCTGATGGCATTATAAAGTGTCCCTCTTTGACTATAACAATATTTCTTGTCTTCAAGTCTGTCCTGATATTAATATAGTTACTCCAGTGCTTTTATGATTAGTGTTAGCGGGCATTTATTTTTCTATCCTGTGTGTGTGTGTGTGTGTGTGTGTGTGTGTGTTTTAACCTAAAGCACGGCTCCCAGCACTGCTGAGAGCAATTCCCCCCACCATGAGACATCTGCAACAGCTGGAAAATTTTCTGGTTATCACAAGGGCATAGTTACCACTGATGTGTACTTTAAAAAGGCCAGGAATGCTACGAAATTGCCTACAATGCACAGGACACCCCCCTCAACAGAAAATAACCCAGCCTGAAATTTCAGCAGTACCAAGGCTGAGAAATGCTTATCTATAAAGCTTGTGTCTTTCAGACAGCATATAGCTGAATCTCTGGGGCTTTTTTTTTTGGAGCGTGACCATTCCTGCCTTTTGACTGCAGCATTTCATCCAGTCACATTTAATGGTTAGATTTATGACCACCATATTTTCTATATGTTTCATGTCACTTTGGATCTTTGCTACTTCTTCATCCAGCCTCATGTGCACATACATGTGTCTGCACCTTCTGTGTGTGCACATGTGCATACATGTGTATGTACATATATTTATTTGGTTGTATGTATAATCTTAATTGCTTTGGGGTTTTTTTCACTCTAGTTTTTTAGTTATTTTTCTCATTTTTATAGTGGTTGCTCTAGGATTATAATAGTCCTCTTTACTCCAGTCTACTTCAGTGTGATGCTAATTTAATCCCAGTAAGGAATTACTGAAATTGGGGCACCTGAGTGGCTCAGTAAGGTTAAGAGTCTGCCTTCAGCTCAGGTCATGATCCTGGGGTCCTGGGACCCTCCCCACTGAGCAGGGAGCCCACTTCCCCCTCTCCTTCTGCCCCTCCTCCCTGGTCATGCTTTCTCTCTCTCTTGCTTGCTCTCTTTCAAGTAAATATATATAATCTTTTTTAAAAAAGAATTATTGAAATTGAAACTTTCTTTGATCCTAGCTCCATTTTCATATACTTCCTTCATGCTAGTATCTTAAAATGTCATCTATATTTGCTACAAACTTAACAACATAGCATTTGTTTAGTTCAATTCTATGTCTCTTTAAAAGATTAGAGAACAAGAGAAAATATACATATTTATGCAATTTTTATAGTTACTAATATATTTACATTTTTTCAGTAGTCTTTATTTCCTTGTGTGCATTTGAGTTGTTGTCCAATGTCATTTCCTTTGAGCCTAAAAGGCTTATTTTAGTACTTCTTTTAAGGCAGATATGTCAGAAACAAATTATTTCAGTCGTTGTTTATCTGGGAATATATATTCACCTTCATTTATTTTTTAAAGATTTTATTATTAGGTATTATTAGGTAAGCTCCACACTCAATGTGGGGCTCAAACTCACAACCCTGAGATCAAGAGTCACACACTCCACAGACTGAGCCAGCCAGGCACCCCGTCATCTTCATTTTCAAGAAAAAACAACTTTGATTCCATAAAATTCACCCAATTTAAGTGTGCAATTCAATCTTTGTTAGTAAATTTACCAAGTCATGCAAATATCACCACCATTAACCTAATAAGATTCCCTGGTACCCACTTACAGTTAATATCAGTTCCTACTTCTAGCCCCAGGCAACTGCTAATTTGTTTCTATACATTTGCTTTTTCTAAATATTTCACATAAATGGCATCACATAGTAGGTGTCCTTTTGTGTATGACTTCTTTCATTGAGCATGACGTTATTGAGGCTCGTCCATGGTTTTTTTTTAAGATTTTATTTATTTATTTGACAGACAGAGATCACAAGCAGGCAGAGAAGCAGGCAGAGAGGGAGGAGGAAGAAGGCTCCCCGCCGAGCAGAGAGCCCGATGCGGGACTCGATCCCAGGACCCCGGGATTATGACCTGAGCCAAAGGCAGAGGCCTTACTTAACCCACTGAGCCACCCAGGCATCCCAAGGTTCATCCATGTTTTAACATGAATCAGCACTTCATTCTTTTTAATTGCTGAATAGTGTAGACAGTCCTGCATGGTACTGGGAACCACAGAAATGACTACACATGCTGAAAGCACAAAAAGCAATTTTGGGGTGCCTGGATGGTTCAGTCTCTTGGTTTGAGCTCAGGTCATGATCTCAGGGTTGTGAGACTGGGCCCTGTGTTGGGCTCCACGCTGGGTAGCTTAAGATTCTCTCTCTCCGCTCCCTTTACCCCTCCCCACACTGCCTCTGCGTGTGTGTGTGTGTGTGTGTGTGCACGTGTGCGCATGTGCATTCTCTCTCTCTCTCTCTCTCTCTCTCTATATATATATATATATAAAGAAAGGAATAAAAACAATCCAAATAATCAATGGGAAAAAATATAATTGTCCCGTGGTCTTTAAAAAATGTTGCCAAAACATTAGGGACTCTTACTCTTGGCTATAAATGTAAAGAGAAAATGAAAAGATAATAAAACTAATATTTATTTATTGCACCATAATTTAAAACTTCAGAAATATTGAGAACTAAAGCTATCTCTTCAGAAAAAAAATTTATTGAGTGTTTTGACAGTGCTTGCTTTCTTTTTCTTGTCCTATAACTTACAATACAGAGCAAGGGTCTTTTCTATGCCATAACCAATGGTCACACTTCTTCCTAGGTCAGGATCAGCTTCCACATTATATCCTTAGCACTTTCAATGTCTTGAAATAGCTCCAAGAGTTCCTTCAATCTGAGGAACTCTTTCGCTGGCACCACTTCCTTTGAAACCTTCAGGCCTTTCATCACAATCACTTTGCTCATTTACATCAGTAAGATCCCCTTCTCTGAGTTCTTCTGGCTGTTATCTAGAGTCTCTCAAAATGGTGGCAGAGTCAACGTTTCTGCTATCGGCTATTACATCTAAACAGCTGACCCTTGAACAACACAGGCATTGGGGCACTGACGCCCCTTGCAGTCAAAAATCCTGGTATAACCTCTGACTCCCCCAAAACATAACGAATAGCCTACCATTGACCAGAAGCCTTACTAATAATGTAGTCTATTAACATATTTTGTAGGCATTATATACTAGATTCTCATAACAAAGTAAACTAGAGAACTGAAAATGTTGTAAGGAAATCATAAGAGGGTGCCTGGATGGCTCAGTTGGCTAAGCGTCTGCCTTCAGCTCAGGTCATGAGCCCTGGGTCCTGGGATCGAACCCCACATCAGGCTCCCTGCTCAGCAGGGATTCTGCTTCTCCCTCTGTCTGCCACTTCCCCCGCTTGTGCTCTCTCTGTCAAATGGATAAATAAAATCCTTTAAAGAGAGAAAATCACAAGGAAAATGTATTTATAGTACTGTACTTATTGAAAAAAAATCCACGTGTAAGTGGACCTGTGCAGTTCAAAACTATGTTGTTCAAGGGTCAACTACAACTCCATTTACATTTGATATCAATTTTTCTTCCAGTGTTATCACTTTTTCTTGCTTATTTGTTGGCCAATCTCCTCTCTGTTAGGCGTTTTTAGGGAATAAGGAGGCAACCCAACTACATGCTTTACTGTCTACCAACAACAGACAGACTTTGAAAGAAAGGACATGATTGGTCACTGATCCTGATGTGCATTTGTTATTTATAATAGTGATTTCTGGAGTGAAGTAAAGCTTGTACTTTGTGCAGTTAACAAAGAATGGTACCAGAAATGTGAATCATGTTGTCAGGAGACTGGTGTTACGTAACTAAACCATAGTAACTGCAATCCATACAGACCAGACTGATGCAAAGCGGGACTACCTAAATCCTGGAGAGGTGGGACTTCGAACTTGCTTCTAACCAAAAGAATAAGGCAAAGGTGATGGGATATCATTTCTGTAATTATGTTATGTTATACAGTAAAGGTAAAATGATTTTGTAGGTATAAAGTACCTAATATTCCTTGTTATGAAGTATACTTCATTTGAAATTAATATAGCTACTCCAGCTCTCTTTTGTTTAGTGTTACATAATGTGTCTTTATCCTTCTTTTGACTTTTAATCTATCCACGTCTTTATAATTTTTTTGTAATTTTTTTCAGTGTTTAAAGTCAGTTTCTTATAAATAGCACGCAGTTGTATTCTTTTTTAAATCCAGTCTGATGCTCTCTTTTAGGCCACTCACATTTTCACACTTAAAGTGAATGCTGATATGGTGGGATTAAAATCTACCATCTTGCCAGCTATTTTTCAATTTGTTCCATTTGTCCTGTTTCTTTTTTCCTCTTTTCCTGCTTTCTCTATGTTTTATTGAGCATTTTTTGGTGTGTGCTTTCATTTTATCATGTCTATTATCACTTAATATTAATAATTCATCATATCATGCTATTTTCACTTAATGCACATAGTAGTGCTTTGATGCTTAGCTCAGTGGTGGGGAGGTGGGAGATGGGGGCATTCTTTTATGTTCCAATTAATCCTCAATATTAGAAGGCACTGTGACCCTAGAGTATTAGGGTTGTGGCCTTCATAAGCATTCCTGATTGTCCTCAAAACATGATTCCAGGACCAGTAGGTATTCCTTTCCTCCCACCAAAAGTAGACTTTTTTTGTTTTTCCTGTTCTCTTTCCCCAGCTACAGAAGGCTTCCACCAATGCTTCACTTTTGTCACCCTTCCTCCTACAGATTAAGACTTTTGCTCCTTGGGGAGATGGAAAGACACGTCTGGGCAGATTTTCGCATTGACTATTGTTCCACTATCCCAGCCAGTGTATGGGAGAAACTTTCTCCATAATCTTCCTCATGAGCATCTGGTGAGGATCTTGGAGGAAAAGTGTGCAGGAGGGGGAGAACCTCCTCTACCTCTGGCCACCAGCCTTTAGCAATTCATTAAAAATAATAATCTTATTGGCTTGGGGCGCCTGGGTGGCTCAGTCCCTTAAGCATCTGCCTTCGGCCCAGGTCATGATCCCAGGATCCTGGGATCAAGCCTGTGTAGGGCTCCCTGCTCAGTGGAGAGCCTGCTTCTCCCTCTCCCTCCTTCTTGTGTGCTCGCTCTCTCTCGCTCTCTTTCTCTCTCTCTCTCAAATAAATAAATACACAAACAAATACATAAAATCTTTTTAAAAATCTTATTGGCTTATATGACATCCAGCAGTGTCCATCCTGGGTAAGCAAATGTTCAAGTCCTATTTCTCCCTGCAGTGGCTCCTGTAGCTCTCCTGATTTGGGGTTAGTTGTATGCCCTGAAATCTCAGTTTTCCGTTGCATTCAAGAGAAGTCACGGGTTTCCAATCTGTCCAGCTTTTTTCTTGTTGGAAGGGTGGGAGCTCTACGGCCTGTATCTCTGAGGTGAAACTAGAAGGCTACTGATTCACTTTTCAAGTGCACTTATATCTTATATGCAGCCCTTTCCCACAAAGATTAGGTATTTGAAATACTTAAATACCGTGTCAAGAATTATAATGCACTATAACAATTCATTGAACTTTTGTTAATCAGATAAACATAGAAAGATGGGTCCTACAGTATTGACATCTAATCACAGATTCTGATCACTTTGATATAACTGATTTTCTTACCTGACTTGCTATAATTCCAATGAAAGAACTTGTTTTCATAAACTTGTATGTTTTTGTAACACATAAATGCTTGATGTCCATTTGGCCTTCTGAGGTAGAGGAAAATGCTCAAACCTGCCTCGCATGTTTGACCTTATGGCACTGGCCCAAGCAGGCCCTCTATACTAGCAGAGGGGACAGAACACAGCAGGTGCTTCAGTGACCTACTCCCCAAAGCTGTCCTCTTTCACAGAAACCCAACTCTAATTAGGAATTTTCCAAACACTACCCGAATTGTAGAAATTGAAGAGATACTGCTACAAAACTAAATAACACGATTCAGAGAGATGAGTACCCTCGACAGGCACAGCCTCCCTGGCTGAACTCATCAAAAAGGGGCTTAGATATCCTAGGGTATCACTGTTAGGGTGGCCCTATAAAAAAAAAGATATTGTCCCAGAAATACCTACCACCTTGCCTATAAATATTAATATGTATGTTAAGTCATAATATTAATTATACTATACAAAGGTCACTGATAGGTAAGTGTACAAAATAGTCAATGTGGGTTTTTTAAATGCATATCCCTAACATTTCAAATGTGAATGATTGTTTATCATAATTACATCGTCCCGTCCTTTAGGCATATGTTACCACAGCAAATCCACCTAGCTTCCTTCCCTCCAGCGTCTACTGAGAGGGATAGTGGTTCTTTTGAGTCTGACCATGCAGCTTTTCTCCTCCCTTCTGGGCCATATCCAGGGATTAGATATACCACACTCCAGAAGAGGCCTTTAATTTGAGCCAGGGTCATCATGCCAGCCCTGGGCTTCTGTGCCCTCAGATCCATTTTCTGCCCTTCCATGCTCTGCTACATTTGCAGGGGACAGGGCAGGGAGGGGAAGGGGTGACCCCAGTAAACTGCATTTCCAGGCTCCCTTCCAAGTGACTTCCAGTGAGGTTTGTCCAATGGCCAGCACAGTGAGAGACTAGAGTAGGAGAGGAAAGAAGCCAGGACATTGCCATCTCTTTGCTGCAGAAGCACATGCTTGGGCTCTCTCCGTCTCTCCTTCTTTCCCCTCTGTCCCTCTGCCTCCCTCAAGTAATGGCCATGTGATCTCCATGGCTGAAGCCTCCACCAGACAGTCCTCTCTCCAGGCACCATGTCTCACTAGGCAGCCCCCACAGTGGTTCCCGTTCCTGCCAGGTGACCGTATTTCTGGGCTCCCCTTTCTCCCTATGTCAGCCCTAGGGGTGACAGTGGCTGCCTGCTCTTGCTGACCTCCAGGTTGCTTCAGTGCACCCTGTTTGGCTTCTCAGGTCTTCCAATGCCTTGGTTCACAGTTGCCCCCTACTGAACTACTTGCCTCTTTTTTCCTGAGTGGACTGGGAGGACTTCATCTGCGACACCAGAGCTCCACCCTTTACCAGATTTCCCCACAATAGATAAAAATCACTACAGATTACCATCTTGACTGTGTCTCTCTTCGGTGCCATCACAAACACTCCACAGAACACTGCCACTGAAAATAGACAATTCTCTCATTCATACCACTGAAGAGAATCACTCTGGCTCATTCACAGCCTACTCTGCTAATGAATGCAACTGTTTCTCTCCCCAGTTCTCTCAACAGCAAGAATGTACAGTAGCCAAGATATTCCTAGACTAGAATATGATAGTTCATGGTAGACTTGTTTTATTTATTTTTTTTATAATTAGTAATTTTCTTTTTTTTTATTTTAATTTTTTTTTATTTTTTATAAACATATATTTTTATCCCCAGGGGTACAGGTCTGTGAATCGCCAGGTTTACACACTTCATAGCACTCACCAAAGCACCTACCCTCCGGTAGACTTGTTTTAAATGTGTGTCTGTGGGTACACAAACCCATGTAACTGCATATACACACAGACATACATATAAAGTCCACAGTTCAAAAAAAATAAATACCAAAAGACAAAGTGTATATCTATGGGTGTTACAACAACCAAAACAACAACAACAACAAAACTCCTTTATGAAATGAAGGCTTCCACTTTCAGACAAGACAGAGAAACAGGGACTGGATTTATCTTCACGCCTGAAACAAAAACAAAGAAATACACGAGATGATGGCTTTCAAGACACCAGACATCAGGCAATGAAGAACTGATCCCTGAGAGATGGGGGAAAAATGGGGTCAGTGCTATGATTGCTCCAATTTACTGCCTTAAGAGAGTTTCTAAGCCACAAAGCAGGGAGGGGAAACTGAGACAAAGGCTAGGTGACTCCCTAAACTGACAACACTGAGAGTCTACAAAGGCGGTTGGAATTCATGGGACAGAAGGCCAGCAAGGAGACCTAGAGAGAGAATCCTGAAGATCCACAGAGGGTCTGTCCCTCAGGTATTCAGGAGGAATCAGCATATGCAGATGCAGCAAGAACAATCTGAAAGGATTAGGGAGAATGATACCAGGTTACAGGGACAGTACCTGTCCCCACTAGCCAGGCTGGAAAAACTCACAGTTCACGGGACATTTGGGTAGAATAACCAGGATGGTCTTGCCTCGGTCATGAGAATAAACAGCACTGCTCCAGACGTACCCAACGAATCATGAAAGCAAGACCAACCCCAAAGGGTCAAACTCTTTTCAAGTTAACTACATCGAGGAACAAAGTGCAAGATGATTTTTAGGAACACAAACATGTCCAGCATCAATCAAGGTAAAATTTACAATGTCTGGCATCCAACTAAAGATTAGCAGGCATACAAAGAGGCAGGAAAACGCAACCCATAATTGGGAGGATAATCAATCAAATGAAACTGACCCAAATTTTAGAAGCAGCAGATAAGGGCATTAAAACAATTATTGTAACATATTACATATGTTCAAAAAGTTAAGCAGAGATATGGAAGAACTGAGCACAAAAACTATAATCTCTAAGATGAAAAATATGCTGGATGGGGGTTGCCTGGGTGGCTCAGTCAGTTAAGCCTCTGACTCTTGGTTTTAGCTCTGGTCATGATCTCAGGGTCATGAGATTGAGTCCCACTTAAGGATCCACATTCAGAGCCAAATCTGCTTGAGACTCTCCCTCTGGACCTCCCCCCACCAAAATAAATAAATAGATCTTTAAAATAATACACTGGATGTAATTAATGGCAGATTAGATATTACAGGGGGAAAAAAGAGGAGTCAAGAGCATGGCGAAAGAACTATCCAAAATGAAACTCATGGAAAAAAAATATGCTGAAAATATGAAAAGGCATCAGTGAGCTGTGTAACAACTTAGAAGGGGTCTAATATACAGGTAACTGGAGCCTCTGAAGGGGAAAAGGAAAGGACAGAAAAAACATTTGAAGAAATAACGGCCAAAATTTTTACAAACTTAATGAGAACTATAAAAACACACACCGAAAAAAACCAAATGAATCCCGAGTGCATGAAACACAAAGAAAACGACACCAAGGTAAGTTATAATCAAATTGTTCAAAACCAGTGATAAACAGAAAATCTGAAAAGCAACCAGAGGAGAAAGACATGTTACATACACAGGAATAAAGACAAAGCTGACATCACATTTCTCAGAAATGATATAAGCAAAAAGATGATGGAGCAGGAAATGGAGACAGGAGAAAAACAAAAATGAATCTAGAATGCTACACTCGGCAAAAACATCTTTCAAAATGAAGGTGAAATAAAGACATTTACACATATGCACACACAAAAATATAATTAATAAATCTAAAAATACTAATTATTTTAAAAATAAAAGAGTGTGGATGAAGCTAACAAAACGTCAGGAACACGAAAAGCTACAGTCACTTGATGCCACAGGTTTTTCTGCAGGATAATGTTAACATAACAGGCCTGATGTGATCTCTAGGAGGGCCTGCTTGCATGAATGATCCTTGCAATAGCCCGTTTGAACTTGGTGTACAGAATACTCCCTATGTCGACTGATAACGTTGTTTTGTGTGCCTAGGACACTGAATTCTGCCATACCAGCCTGGCTAAGTTGTTTTTGTGAATGTGATTTATGGCAAACACCTGCTTTCCTTCTGGGAGTCAGATATTTCAGTAAGAGTCCTGATCAGCCCTTAATGAGAAAGTCAGAGGCCTAAGCAAGCTTCCCTAGGCAGAAACCCAGTACATGTGTTGCTGTATTTATTTGCTGGAGGAAGAAGCTTGTTCTGTGAAACCCTACCCCGAATCCTCTAAGGGAGAGCTTTGGAAGCCCACATGTAGACTCTTCCAGACTCCACTCATTACATCTTTCCCTTGTTGATCCTGCTATTTATCCTCTGACTGTAATAAATCATCGCTCTGACTATATATGCCCCAAATCCCATTAGTCTTTCTAACAAATCACTAAATGTGTGGTCAGTTATCAGATGCCCAAGCAGTTACCAAATATAAATGGTACTTTCAATCTTAACTTTTTCCTCAAACCCTTTCTCTGGACCTGTACTGCCTATTCTTTGGCCTCCCCTAGAATCCCAAGCAGTGCCTTATCTATTGTAGTCATGAACATCTTCATCAGTTCCAGGGGCAAAACAGCCCAGTATAACACACTCGAGTTTTCAAGTGTAACTCAGAGCCTGGTGTAAAAGTTACAGTTAGATTTGGCAGTAAATAACCAACTGGACCTAAAAGACACATAGAGCACGCTGCCCAACAAGAGCAGAGTACACAGTCTTCTCAAGTACATATGGAACATTCTCCAGGATAAACCATAACTTAGGTCACAAAACAAGTCCTAATAAACTTAAAAAGACTAAAAATATACAAAGTATCTTTTTTAGTCACAATGGGATGAACTAGAAATCTATAACAGAAGGAAAACTGGAAAACTCACAAATGTGTGGAAATTAAACAATGCACTCTTGGCCAGTAAGTCAAAGGAGAAATCACAAAGGAAATTGGAAAATACCTTGGGAAAAATGAAAAAAGCATAATGACCAAATGTTATCAGATGCAGCAAAAACAGTGCTGAGAGAAATTCTTAGCTGTTAAGTGTCTACATTAAAAAAGAAGAAGGATCTCAAATCAGTAACTTAACTGTATGCCTGAAGGAACTTTAAAAAAAAGGCAAATCAAACCCAAAGGTAGAATAAGGAAGAAAATGAAAACAGAAAGAGATAAAATAAAAAAGATTAAAAAGAGACAAATAAAATAAAGAATAGAAGAAAAAAATTAAGAAAACCAAAAGTTGCTTCTTTGAAAATATCAACAAAATTGACAACCTATAGCTAGGGTAACTAAGAAAAAAAAATAACTCAAATTACTAATACCAGACATGAAAAAGGGGACATGACTATCAACCTTACAGAAGTTAAAATGATTATAAGAGAATAATATGAATAACTGTACACCAACAAATTGGGTAACCTAAATGAAATTCACACATTCCTACAAATACACAAACTATCAAAACTGACTCAAGGAGGGCGCCTGGGTGGCTCAGTGGGTTAAGCCACTGCCTTCGGCTCAGGTCATGATCTCAGGGTCCTGGGATGGAGGCCTGCATCGGGCTCTCTGCTCAGCAGGGAGCCTGCTTCCTCCTCTCTCTCTCTGCCTGCCTCTCTGCCTGCTTGTGATCTCGCTCTGTCAAATAAATAAATAAAATCTTAAAAAAAAAAAAAACTGACTCAAGGAGAAATTCTGAACAGACCCATAACAATAAGGAGAGTGAATCAGTAATCAAGAACTTCCCAACAGTGAAAAGCCCAGGACCATATAGCTTTATTGGTTAATTTTATCAAATGTTTAAAGAACTAACAACAACCTTTCTCAAACTCTTCCAAAAAATGGAAGAAGAGCGAATATTTCCTGACTATGAAGCCAGCATTACCCTGACAGCAAAACCAAATAGGTGACAAGAACAGAAAACTACAGACCAATAGTCCTTATAAATACAGATGCAAAAATCCCCCACAGAATACTGACTGACCAGATTCAGCAGCACTTTAAAAGGTTTTGGTTTGGGTCATGATCCCAGAGTCCTGGGATCAAGTCCTTCATTGGGCTCCTTGCTCAGCCTTCTACTCCCCCTGCTTGTGCATACATGCTCGCTCTCTCTCTCTCTCTCTCTGACAAATAAATTAAATCTTTTAAAAAAAAAGGAACTTCCTCAAAGTGATAAAGGCCATATGTGAAAAACGCACATGTAACATCATACTCAATGGTGAAAAACTGAAACCTTTTCCCCTAAGATCAGGATAAAGACAAGGATGCCCACTTTCACCACTTCTATTCAACACAGGACTGGAAGTTCCAACCAGAACAATTAGGCAAGAAAGGGAAATAAAAGCCACCCAAATTAGAAAGGAAGAAGTAAAACTATCTCCATTTGCAGATGACATGATCTTATACATATAAAACTCTAAAGAATCCAAAAGACTGTTAGAGAAAACAAACAAATTCAACAAAGTTGTAGGATACAAAGTCAACAACAACAAAAAATTAGTCATATTTCTAGTATTTCTATACACTAGGAATGAACAATCCAAAAAGGAACTTAAGAAAACAAATTCATTTACAATAGCATAAAAAGGAATATTTGAAAATAAACTTAACCAAGGAGGTGCAAGAGTTGTACACTGAACTACAAAACATTGCTGAAAGAAATTAAAGACCTAAATAAATGAAAAGATATCTATGTTCATAAAATCATTAAGATGATGATACTACCCAAAGCAATGTATAGACTCAATGCAATCCCTATCAAAATCTCAATAGCAGGTATCTGGGTGGCTCAGTCAGTTAAGCATCTGCCTTTGGCTCAGGTCATGATCCCAGAGTCCCAGGATCGAGTCCTGCATTGGGCTCCCTGCTCAGCAGAGAGCCTGCTTCTTCCTCTGCCCTCTACCTGCTCATGTTCTCTCTCTCTCTTTCTCTCTCTCTCAAATAAATAAAATACTTTTTAAAAAATCTCAGTGGGAGGGTGCCTGGGTGGCTCAGTCAAGTAAGTGTTTCCTTTTGGCTCAGGTCATGATCCCAGGGTCCTGGGATCGAGTCCTGCATCAGGCTTCCCACAGGCTCCCTGCTCTGTGGGGAGCCTGCTTCTCCCTCTTCCTCCCTCTTTCTCTCTCTGTGTCTCTCATAAATAAATAAACAGAATATTTTGGGGGAAAAAATCTCAATGGCAGAAATGTAAAAACCCATCCTGAAATTTTACTGAAAATCAAGGAACTTCAAAGAGCCAAAATAATCATGAAAAAGAACAAAGTTGGAGGACCCATATTTCCCAATTTTAAAACCTGCTACAAAGCCACAATAATCAAAATGGTGTGATACTGTTATAAGGACAGACATATAGAGAGCCTAAAAATATGCCTTCACATCTATGGTCTATTGATTTTTGCCAAGGGTGCCAAAACCATTCAATGAGGAAGGGACATTCAACAAGTGGTGCTGGTATAACTGAATATCCACATACAAAGAAAATAAATTTTAGATCCTTACCTTATACCATATATAAAAGTTAACTCAATAGAGACCAAACCCCCAAATTTAAGAGCTAAAACTATAAAACTCTTCAAAGAAAACAGAAAGAGAAAACTTTGTGGCATTGGATTCAGCAAAGATTTCTTGGAGAGGATACCAAAAGCATAGGCAACAAAAGAAAAAGAAGTAAAGTGAACGTCATCAAAATTAAAGCCTTTTGTGCATCAAAGGACACTATCATAGAGTAAAAGGGCAACATGAACTAGGAGAAAATATTTACAAATCATATATCTAATAAGAGGTTAACATCTAGAATATATAAAGAGATCCTACACCTTAACAAGAGGCAACCCAATTTAAAATGGGCAGATTGGGGCACGTGGGTGGCTCAGTGGGTTAAAGTCTCTGCCTTCGGCTCAGGTCATGATCCCAGGGTCCTGGGATTGAGCCCCACATCGGGCTCTTCACCCAGCAGGGAGCCTGCTTCCCTTCCTCTCTCTCTGCCTGCCTCTCTGCCTACTTGTGATCTCTGTCTGTCAAATGAATAAATAAAATCTTTTAAAAAAATAAAATAAAATAAAATGGACAAATGACTTGAATGAACATTTCTCCAAAGATGTACGAACAGCCAATAAGCACATGAAAAGATGTTCCATATCATTAGTCAACTGGAATATGAAAACCAAAGCCATAATGAGCTACCATTTCACAAGTACTGGGATGACTACAAAAACCAAGAACAACAGAAAACAAGTATTGGAGAGGATGTAGAGAGACTGGAACTCTGGTGGTGGGAATATAAAATGGTACAGCTGCTGTGAAAAATAGTTTGGCAGTTCCTGAGAAAGCTGAACACAGAATCACCATATATGACTCAGCAAATTTACTCCCCGGTATATACTCAAAAGAACTGAAAAACAGGGGCCCAAATGGATACTTGCATGTCATGACAGCATTAGTCATAATAACCAAAAGGTGGAAACAACCCAAGTGTCCACAAACTGATAAATGAATTAACAAAATGCAGAACGGAATATTATTCAGCCACAGAAAGGAGTGAAGCTCATATACAGGCAATGACACGGATGAACCTTGAAAATATTGTGCCAAGTCAAAGAGTCAGATTCAAGTAAGCCAGGACTAAAAGTGTATGAATTCACTTGTACGAAAGATCTAGAAGAGGCAAATTTGCAGAGATAGAAACTAGATTAGAGGACATCAGGGAGTGGGGGAAGGAAGGAATGGAACATTGTTGTTTAATGGCTACAGAGTTTCTGCTTGAGGTGATAAAAAAAAAAATTTGGGGAAGAGTGGTGTGATGGTCACTCAAGTTTACAAATGCCATTAAGGATAGTGAATTGTACAGCTGAAAATGGTAAAAATGGAAAATTTTGCTGTATTATTTTGTCACAATACAAAATGTAAAAACCATGTGGCTAATCAGCTAAATACACAATTTTCTGGAGAACATATACTCACCTATCCTTCGTTGTCCTGCCTGAAACCGCTTGCTGTGATTCAGGCAGATGTTTTCACACATACTGTTTTCCTTCTCAGAAACTTGACTGTCAGTGTGAATCTGAGGCATGAGAACTTGAAGGAAGGACCTTTAATTCTAAGAAGTGTTAACAGCACCTT
Source organism: Neogale vison (assembly GCF_020171115.1). NCBI lineage: Eukaryota > Metazoa > Chordata > Mammalia > Carnivora > Mustelidae > Neogale > Neogale vison. Next base: position 90,823,975 of record NC_058105.1, on the reverse strand, counting down.
ATTTTTGTTAGACAAAATAGAATCCATTAAGCAAATATTTCCACGGCACCTACTATGTGTTTGGCACTATGCTAGGGACAGAAGAGACATGAGTAAACAGAAGATGACTGCCTATGCAGTCATTCAGGCTTCTGTTCCCTCGTCTTTTGGAAGCGCTCTCGAGGAGACGACGATACGCCTGGGAGAACCAGCGTAGGAAGAGCAGGGAGACCTGGGAGCTCGATGGACCATGCTTCACCTGCCTCCTCACCTCTGCAATAGTGGCGTCTAGAGGGGAGAAAGCTTTTAAGCACCTGCTCCCATCTGAGAAGGCCTGGCACAGCCACTCCGAACAACCGCTGATGGTTTTTCTGGGTTCTCCCCTGTAACAACTGGCAGCCTTCAACCATGTTGTCTTGCTCAGGCCAGCCCTAACAAAGTACCATAGACTGGGTGATGTATACACCACAACAATTTTTTTTTTCACAGTTCTGAAGGCTGGAAGTCCAAGATCAGAGTAGTAGAATGATCAGGTCTGATGAAGGTCTCCTGGGCCACAGACTGCCGACTTATCATATATGCACATGTTGGGAGAGAGAGCTCTTGGGGTCTCTTCTGTAAGGGCATGGATCTCGTTCATGAGAGTTCCAACTTCAGGACGTAATTACCTCCCAAAGGCCATAGCTCCTAACACTATCATACTAGGGGTTAGGATTTCAATACATGAATCAGGAGGGCCCACACAATCAGGGCATAACACCTATGGGATGAAAATAAACAGGCATTTTGGCTCTACTTGGATCCAAGGGCCCGTGGCCAACCTAGCCTAAGAAAATCCAGTCTTCCAAATTGGCCAGCCTCACTCAATGTACCAGCAGTGGTACATTGGTGTTTGGAGCCAAAACCCCGATTTTAAGAAGGAAGACTTCGCTTTATTTTATACTCTGGGCATAGATTTCCCTCCAAGACCCCCCAGAACAAGGTCATTGGGGCGGGATTCAGGTTCTGCTCTCTTCTGGCCAAACACATCCTGAACCACATCCTGAACTACATCCTGAACCATCTCAACCTTCAGTAGACTCAGTAGACTCCTTCAGTAGACTCCCACTTACCAATCTCCAACATATGGCCCTAAACAAATGGGTTCCTAGACCAAACATTCAATTTCTTCATTTGGCAAATTGTTGGGACCAACAATACCATCTTCATACATCTGATGTGAAGGTGAAATGGCTTAAAGTACACAAAATACTTAACACAGTGCTTGGCGATCACAGCAGGTACTCAAAAAACAGCTGCTGTTTTTCTACAATTATTTCCTTACGAGCAACATGGTGCATGTATTTAAAGGCTGAAAATAAATATTCTACAGTAGTGAGTTTCAAACATAAACTTAAAAAACAAAAACAAAAAACCAACCAAACAAAACCCTGCTAGGGGGGTCTGGCCGGCTCAGCTGGTTAAGCATCTGACTCTTGATTTCAGCTCTGGTCATGATCCCAGAGTCGTGAGCTCAGGCCCCACCTCGGGCTCCTCATTCAGCAGTCTGCTAGATATTCTCTCACAGGCTCTCCCTCTGCGCCTCCCCCGTTCATGCTCCCTCTCTCTAAATAAATAAATATTTAAAAACCCCTGTCAATGCACTGAAAGACTGATATCTGAGTCCCACCCTGAGACATTCTAAGTAAGTCTGGGGCCAGACCTGCTAGTTCTAACAAGCTCCAGGGTAATGTTGATAAGTGTATTGAAACAACTTCATAAACTCCAGGAGAATATACTCTCTTCTGGGTGCCTGAGTGGCTCAGCTGGTTAAGCGACTGCCTTTGGCTCAAGTCACGATTCTGGAGTCCCGGGATTGAGTTCCGCATTGGGCTCCCTGCTCACAGGAACTCTGCTTCTCCCTGTGCCCCTCCCCCTTCTCATTCTCACGCTCTCTCTCTTTCATTCTCTCTCAAATAAATAAACAAAACCTTAAAAAAATACTCTCTTCAAACTGGATTACTTGAAAAATTTAGTTTATCATCAACAACAACACAACCGCATGCAAACCCTACTACAACTTCCCTTTTCTGGGTTATGTGTGACAAAGTGCTCAGCACATACTCCATCAGAGACTGGCTAGCTTCTTTTCAAACCCACTCCTCTTCCTCCAGATAAACTCTATCTCCCTGCCTCCCTTCCAGTTACATGTGGCCTCCTGGCCAAGTTCTGTCCAATGGAAGCAGGCAAAGCGATGTCCAGCACTTTTAGGCTTAGCACAAACTCTTCCCCATGTGATCCTCTTTTTTCTTTTCTCATTCACTGGCTGGAGCGGGACAGTTCCAAGGCCTCAACAGATGTGGAAAGCACAGGATGGAAGACACCTGGTCCTTGAATGACCACATTGAGAGCCACCTGCCAGACTCTCCCACTGGCCCATGACAGGGGTTAAAAATGAACTGTTCTTATGGTATGGTGGGCCACTGGAATTTGGGGTCGGTCTGTTCTGCCAGCTAGCATTCCCTTAATACAAATATCCACGCTGATGAGAAGCCAGGTAGCATGCTTTAATCAAAAGAGAAAAGTCTCCTCACACCTACTATCTTACAAGTGGAACAGAGGCAATTTCTCAAAAGATATGTGACCCTTAAAATCAAACAAAAAAAACTAAAATTAAGAAGTTGTTACTGATTCTCAAGTGATGAAAGTCTAACATCTCCTATAAACTAATGTCAAACAGCATTACTCAATGTCAGAGTTTAATGAGAGTAACAGGTTGTATCCTGCCTCACCTGTACGTCCTTTCAGGGAGCCAGGTTAACAGGTTACCAGCTAACAGATTAACAGGGACGTTAACATCTTCCCCCATCTTCTCTTTTAACAAAATTTTCAAAACATACAAAAAGTTGAAAGACGAATGTAAAACACACCTTTTCACCCACCACCCAGATATAGGTGGTATGTGTATTTTTTTTTTTACTGAACTTTTTGAAAGTAAGTTGCATGCATTAGGACTCATACACTTGACCCCTGAATACTTCAGCTTACAACTCCAATTAATATGCACGTTCTCCTGTATAACCTCAATTATCTCACCTAAAAAAATAACGGTAATTCCCTAATGTCATCTAACACCAAGCCCGTATTCAGACATCCCTGATTGTCCCCAAAGCATATCTTATTTTCATGAACCAGGAGTCAATCAAGTTTCCTGTGCAATGACTGCTTATGCCTTTTGGTCTCCATTAACTTAGAACACTGTCTTTGTCTACTCAGGCTGCTAGAACAAAAGACCATAGTTAAACATGTTTAAACAACCAACATTTATTTCTCACAGTTCTGGAGGATGGGAAGTTCATGATCAAGATGCTGGCAGATTCAGTTTCTGTTTAGAGCCCTCTTCCTGGCTTGTGGATGGCTGTCCCCTCACTGTATCCTCACATGGTAGAGAGACAGGGAGCTTTGGTCTCTTCCTCTTCTTATAATCCCGTCACAGAAGTTCTACCCTCATGACCTCATCTAAACCTAATTACCTCCCCAAAACCCAACTTCCAAATAGCATCACGTTAGAGATTAGGACTTCAACATGTGTATCTTAGGGGAGGGGGAATACAATTCAGTCCATAACAGACACTTATCCTGACTTTTTGTTTCCCTTCACATGGACTTCTTGAAGAAACATGAACAATGGTCTTGTAGGTTACCCTGTGCCTGGGATATGTCTAATTATTTTCACATGGTATTTGATAACTTGTTTCTCTATCTCCTATATTTTCTGTAAACCAGAAGATGTGCCTAAAACCTCAATTTGATTCAGATTAAACATTTGGAGGATGAATACTACATAGGTAAAGCTATATGGTTCCTACTGCCTCTCATCAGGAGACAGGTACTACTAAATAGTTCCACAAGGAGCAAGGATAAATTTGACGACTTAGATAGAAAATGGTGACTGCCAGACTTCTCTGCTGTAAAGATACCTTCTTTCCTCTGTGAGAGGCAAGGGGTCTGTGGTGTGATGCTTGGCACTGTGTAAGTACCACGTTCCCCAACCACCTCTCCCCTATGGCTTTGGAATTCACTGAAAATCACTGTCTACATCACTGAGGGTTGTGAAATGATGATTTTCTAATAACATCATTCCAAAAAGGTTACCTTCTGAAAGTTCTAAGAAACACTTTCAGGAAATGTCACTTTCTCATTTTAAGATATATTTTACTTCCATTTATCTTTCAAATAACTACAAGTTTTCTTTACACCTAGACATTCCTTTAAAAAGAACATCTCAATACCCAAGGAGAATGCTAACCAACTGTGTAACTGTGTTCTCTTAGTTCTAATGTGTTTTTAGCTACATTAAAGTTATTTGCTTTATTTTTTAAGATTTTATTTATTTATTTGACAGAGAGAGATCATGAGTAGGCAGAGAGGCAGGCGGGAGAGGGGGGAAGCAGGCTCCCTGCTGAGCAGATGCGGGACTCGATTCCAGTACCCTGAGATCACGACCTGAGCTAAAGGCAGAGGCTTTAACCCACTGAGCCACCCAGGCGCCCTAATTTGCTTTATTTTTAAACAAAGTTCCCATTGCAAAAATAATGTGTCAGTGTCATAGAAATTTCAGGCCACTCAGAATTCTGAGTACAAAGGGAAAAAAGTAACACCTCCCCTCCCACTCTCCCAGCAACTGGTTCTACAACCTTAGGATAACCACAGCTAAGTAAGTTTGCATCAGCTTCCAGAGAAGCACACATCATATTTAAATGTTATGTGCATATATTACATAATTTCTAAACAATAAATGAGATGATATTATACAGACTATTCTGTGCCTTGTTTTTTCCCACAACGATATGTGTGGGTGGCTACACAACACTTCCTTTTTACCAGCTGCATAATGTTCCTCAGCAGGAATGGGCTGTAACTTAACCAGTGCCTTCTTGAGGATTGCCATTTGCTTCTGCGACAAGAAATATGGCCATCTATGTAACACGATAGTGCAGGTATTTCTGAAGGACAAAGTCCAAGAATTGAGAATGCTGGCTACAAGAGTAGAGTAGGTATGTTGTAAATTTTTCCTAGGTATTAACAAAGAGCCCACCCCCCCAAAAAAGTCATTGTCCCTCATCCCCACTAACTGAATGCTGATGCACTTTCAAACTACAGCGGGTCTCCACTGAATGAGCCTCAAGTAGCGAAGCTGGCCAAAGAATCACACAGTCTGAACTGGGAATGAGAAGTAGTGCTGACCAAATGTGTAAGTATCAGACAATGCACTTGACCTTTACAACATCTCAATAATACAATAATCCTGTGAGGTGAAGGATGCTGTCTCTGTTTCTGAAAAGAGGAAATGGGGGCTCAGAGAGCTTACCCAGTCTTGTGGATTTTTTCAGTAACGGAGGCAGCATCTGAACCCAAGGGATGTGGTGCCAAAATGAGACCATATGGAGTCGCCCCGAACTGCGGCCAAAGTGAGGGGCTCTTAAGAACAAAACCAAAAACAATTGAGGGCTCCCAATTAGCCACGAATAGGGTGGCTCCGAAATGTTCCCTCACACACAGGCTCAAACGTTCACTGTATGTTACTTCACAGGGTCCTCCTTCCCCTTGCAGACTTTGCCTGTAAACCCCTCTCGGGCTGCACTTAGCCATTCAACTCTGAAAGGCAATGAGGAGCCCGTGGTCCACGGGACCTGGGGGAGAGGGTGGGAGACTGACCAACACATACTTGGAAAGTTGATAGGCATGGAGGAAGCGAGAAGCAGGTGGTGGGCTGCCAGGGCCAAGCTAGATATTTTGGACCTGTATCAGCTGTCACAAACAGTACAAGGGAAGTGGAACCAGCATCCACATGAGAAAGAACCACAGTTAACGGACACAGTCCGTTGATACTACCTTTTCCCGCCTCCAACACTTGCCATGTCCGGGAACTTTCGGATGGCCCTTAGTCACGTGCAGGGGCAAACAGCTGGGAGCTCCCTGCCTTGACAAAACAGGTTAGACGGGTGCCACGTTCTGGCTTCTGGTCCACGGCCTCTCAGCCTCTCGCAGTTTCCAGCACAGGGCCTGGGAGGCAGGGGGGCGGAGGTACTGATTTCACATTCCTGGAGGGTCTGGTCTGTGGTCACCGGCCCTTACACCTACCTGGGTCTGTTGTCAGGGAGCAGTGCTTCTAACTGTCCCCTGCCGGTTAAATGCTGAGCATTCACAGTGTGTCTGGTATTGTCCTTGGATCCTCTGCATCAGACTAAGCAAGGGCTTAAGATGGGAACTCTCGGTGCACGCCACTCCTAGTAAAACATGACTCTTCATCAGGGATGGTGAAATAAAAAGGAGAGAGGGAAAGGAAGATAATCTCTTTCCCCTTTCCCGTTTGGTCTGCATTCCAGGCACAGGGCTCCAGAAGTTCCATGGGTACAATCAACAGTTGAAAGGTCACAGAAAGGAGGATATAATCATTTTTAAAAAAGGTCACAGAAAACAGGTAACATAATATAGTTTAAAATGGGGAGAAGTGGGCATCAAACTGGATGATTTGAGGAGCATCTTAAAATGCCATCAAAATGTCACAGAATGGGGCACCTGGGTGGCTCAGTGGGTTAAGCCGCTGCTTTCGGCTCAGGTCATGATCTCAGGGTCCTGGGATCAAGTCCCGCATCGGGCTCTCTGTTCGGCAGGGAGCCTGCTTCCTCCTCTCTCTCTCTGCCTGCCTCTCTGCCTACTTGTAATCTCTCTCTGTCAAATAAATAAATAAAATCTTAAAAAAAATAAAAAAATAAAATTTTAAAAAATGCCACAGAATGGAGGCAAGAACACACGGAGAGGTAATTCAGCTTCCGTAATTCAAAAATTGAAAAGCACAAAAGAATATACAGTGATGTTTCCCTCCCACCTCATGTCACAGCCACCTACTTCCTTTCCTGCAAAAAAAGCCAACGTTACTAGTCTACTGACTGTCCTTCCAGAGATATTTTATACCAGCAAACTCATATAATCACAATTTATTTTGATACGGACATATATAAATATATATTTATCATAATTTTTAAATATTAATGGTTTCCCTTGCAGATTAAAGTGTCACTTAAATATTTTTAAAGGGGCAGAAATTAACATTTTTTTTAAGTTTCAAAGAGTTCTGAAACTTGTAGTTGAACACTTTTCACTCATAAAAATTTACCAACATTTGAAAATTACCTCCAGAAATTAAGCTGGGCACCGGACACACAGCAGATACTTAACAAATGTTTCCTTACGTCTTTTTGTCCTTTATTACTCAGAGGCAATGGGACAATTACTCACTTCCTCCACTGATATCAAGAAATGAAATCTGTTTTCTCACTATGATTAACGAAAAGAAGTCCTGAAAATCTGTACTATATTCACTTAAGCGTTCAAAGATTTTCATACTGAATTTTTAAAAATCAGAATCCCTATCCCAGGAGCCTTCAGAAAATAATGAATAATTAGATAATCAAATGACATTAGAATTCCGATGGAGGGCGTGTGTGCGCTAAAACACAAGACTAAATATCCATGAGACAGAGAACTGTTTTCTCACAGTTACAGGCTAAATATTCACATCAAAATATTAGTATTTGGCAGAACCTAGGACATTGCATATTGACAAACTGAATTTCTTAGTATATTTCAGAGTAACATGAAAATCCAAAGACAGAGCAAAATGACACAGAATGTTATGAGATGATGTTGCCTCTTCAGAACTATCATCAATTGAACCAGATCTCAGTACCACAAAATGACACGGTACACTGCAGCAGGGCCCCAGTGACTAAAAGATTGAGATGAGTTTAAAAAGTACATATCAGTGGAGGAAAATTCCACTATTGCTTGTAGGCCTTAAGATGAAGGTGACTGAGCTCCTAAAAACATGGAGTACTCCCTCAAAGAAAAATATTTTTAAATCCTCATTTTCCATGTGCTTGAACATGTATTTATGAGCCTGTCCAATCTACCTTCTAGAAATATTTCACACTGTGCTTTAATGAGTTGGATCTAGAGGCTATAAAATAAAAATAAGTTCATGGTTCTCTATAGACGTAGAAGGGCAAATCTTCATTTGCATTATCTCTCAGAGTCGAGCACCTGAAATGACAACATGCTTCAGCTCCCACCCTGTTATCTGCGCGGTACACCTCCTAACTTACCTGCAGCCCCGGCATTAGTCATTTGTCACGCACTGATACAAACCGCAGAGCTCAAGAATGGCCAGGTATCGAGGCCGAAGCTTGAGTTCAGGTCTGTAATTTGCAACATCCGAACTCAGTCTTAGACCTGGTCCTGTTTCAATGACAGATCTGTTTAGGCCTCTACCTCTTTAAAATTAGAGGGCTCCTGAAAGCACTTTGTAACCTTGGTGGCCATGAGCCTGGGCTGTCAACGACTGATCAAGAGCCCTGAGAAGCAAGGCCCAGGGCCAAGGGTAATTTTCACATTAAAGATTCAGGTGTCAGCTTTCCATGCTTTATCAGGGAGCCCCAAATGGAAATTGCATGGAGAGATCCCTCCAGTTAAAGTGATGAAGTAAAATCTTCCCTTACTGGGAAGAGTCAGAGGTGGGCTCATCTATTTCCCATGAAGATACCCCCCTGGGCCTTAACTCCACTAAATTCAATTCAAAAAGTGAACACTTATTTCTCCTTTGGAGTCATAATGAGGGGTGGGGTGTGGTGAGAGGGATGATTCAGATGAGAGCTAACTGACATCCATGTAATCACAGCAGATTTGTGCTGACCACTCTGTGCCCAACACAGCATATGTCATTAAATCCAGAAAAGGATGGTGGCATCAGACCACCCTTTACAACAAAAGACAGCTGACCCCAGAGTTAAAACCACTACTTTTCCTCTTCATCCACTTATAAACGTATCTTCAAAATCAAGTCCATGTTACAATCTGAAGAACACAAAAGCTCCTCTTCCCCTGGAGAAGTCAAGTACCTGGGTATAACGTCCCACCTGGACATAAGAGTGGGAGGTGTGCCCATACACCCGACTAGGCCCCACCATGGCAGTGCACCACTCTGGATCCTGGACCACGCTCACCTTTCACAGCACTCCAGGCTCTGACTTTGTTAACAAGAGACCCAGGAACATAGCTCTCCGAAGTGGGCGCTCACCCCAAGCTGACCACGGATGTGTGACATCCCTCAGGCCCCGGGGCCACCCATACCCAAACCCAGAAACCCTCAGCCCTCGCCCCCACCCTCACTGGGGGCCTGCCTCTTGGGGTGACTCTGTCCCCAGGGTAGTCACCACCTTCTGCCGCGGCACACATACCCCATTGGGCTGAACTGCGGTGGAGGTGTGGGGGGAGGGGGGCGGGTGCGGAAGCGCGATGCGGAAAGAGGGGGGCGCAAAACAGAAGCCGGAGGACAGAACCAGGCCACCTCCGTCCCTTTAATTTTCCTGGTTCCCCGATGAAGAAACATCGAAATGGGCTGGGATTCCTTTTAACGGTAACAGAAAGCCAGAAAATGCAGACAGTTGACCTTGGGAACCAACCCCGTCGCAGCGAGAAACGGAAAAGAAACACGTTGGCAAGTGAAGGGGGAGCGCGGGGCGGGGTCGGGGGGAGCGCAGCGGCCCGGCCGCTAAAGGGGTGTCGGGGTGGTGGGCGCGGTGGGGGGCGGGGGGTTGCTCACCGTAGATCATGGCCAGCCCCGTCTCGTGCAGAAAGCGCACCCGGCGGTGCTTGAAGAGCCAGATGGTGAGGATGGTGAGCGTGAGCAGCAGGATGAAGGTGAGCAGGCTCACGCTGTCTTGCCGGTGGCTCTCCTCCGCCTCCTTCTCCGTGGCGAGTTCCTCCATGGCGCTGCTGTCCTCAGCCGCCGCCCCAGAGGAGGCCGAGGCCGCGACGCGCAGCCCCCGACCCAGCAGCAACGGGAGCAGGGGCAGCAGCAGCAGCCGCGGTGGCGGTGCCCGAGCCGCCCGTCCCGGGCCGAGGCGCGCCGCGTCACCAGGCTCCATGGTCCCCGGGCCGCCCGCGCCTCCTGCGCGCGGGGACCAACAGCCCGCGCCGTCGGCGGCTTCCCGCGGCGCCGCCGACCTGCCCGAGTGGCCGCCGCCGCCGCAGCTCCTCCCCCCCCGCGCGCGCCGGGCCGGGGCTGCGCTGGGAGGCGCGTGGGGGAGGGGCGCGCGCAGTGCGCAGGATCGCCAAGCACCGCCCCCCGCCCGCGCACCTGTTCGGCCCCCAGCCGCGCCGCGCCGCGTGGTGCGGAGCGCTCTCGCCGCGGCCTAAACTCACTGGGCTGGGGCCCTCCAACTCAAGGGAGCGGCCGTCGGCTCCCGGCTTGCCTGCACTCCTCACCAGGTCCCGGCGTACCTGGCCAGGCCGTCTGGGGTCGCGGGGCCGTCCCTGGGCAGTCGCCGCCGCGCTTCCTAAACGCGACGCCAGAGGTCGCCGGTGCCTGGCCGGAGCGGCAGCTTGGTTTCGCGCGCTGTGCGATCTTGGGTCCTGTCTCTGGGGCCCCCAGCGAAGTGGTCCGTCTCAGGCCAGGGTGCGGCCATCCTGAGCCCAGGACAAGGGGCGGGAGGTGGGGAGCACCCTGGGGGAAGCGAAGGTTCGCGAAGCCACGTTGCCCCTTCCACCTCTCTTTCCACAACTCTCACAGTACCTTCCAGCTTTCAGGGCTTCCCAGATTCAACCAGGCGTCATTCAAACCTCTGCTCTAAGTCTGTCCCAAAGTGGGGACTGATAAGGGGTTGGAATGGGGAGCAAGCGTTCAAATACCTCTTTCACCACTTGGGGAATAGACTGACTTCTTATTCTGGACTGTGTAACCAGCCCTCTTGGGGAACAGGTTTGAACCAGAAGGAACTGAGCATTTGCCATTCCTCCTAGATAAGCAGCAGGGGGGTGAGGGTGGAGATTATACTGGTGGCCCTTTTATATTGATCTTTGATGATTCTTGGGACAGCTCTGGAAAAAAAAAAAAAGTTATAAAGCGGACTCTGGAGGATAAAGTCTCCAATTCCTCAGGAACTAGAATTTTCAATCCACCTTGTTCCTATGATCAAGGAAGAAAAGAGATTGAATTCTCTTTTTTAAAGATTTTTTAAAAGTAATCTCTACACCCAACATGGGGTGCGAACCCATAACCCCAACATGGAGAGTTGCATGTTCCACCTACTGAGCCAGCCAGGCACCCCTGGAGTGATGGAATTCTTAATCACTGGATTCCCAGTGCCTAACGCTGTGCTCATAAGTGTTTATTGAACTGCTCTGAAATCCACACCAACAGTTCATGTTTTCTCTCCCAGGGGGTTTGCATTTTTAAGAGAATTTCTTGAAGAAAGTAGAGCTTAACTAAAAAGAATAAAGAGTAGTAAGAATAAGGTAGGGATCGCATTAGGTAGGAAGGATATTTGCAACACTGAAGACTTCCAGGTTCCTCTGTAGGTGAACACTCTGCCAAGCTGCTTAGTACCTTCATTAAAGCACAGGACTGTCTTCAAGATTTTAGCTAGCAGGGGCTCCTGGGTGGCTCAGTGGGTTAAAGCCTCTGCCTTTGGCTCGGGTCGTGATCCCAGGATCCTGGGATCGAGCCCAGCGGAGAGCCTGCTTCCTCCTCTGTCTCTGCCTGCCTCTCTGCCTACTTGTGGTCTCTGTCTGTCAAATAAATAAATAAAAATATTTAAATAATTTTTAAAAAAGATTTTAGCTAGCATTGTACCCTATTGGTCCAGACTTTCCTCAGCCCCTGCAAAAATCCATATATCTTGAAGCTCCATGCAGGTTCCCAATGAAATTGCAAACACCAAAAACCCGGAGAGCCACAGAGAAAATTGTACAACAGGAAGATGATCCAATTTCTGGAGATTTACTAAAATCCACGTTTTCTGAAAACTGATTATGTTGATCATAATATTTAATATTACACACTCTTGGGTTCCTGTAAGTTGAGGACAGAATATCTCTCTGCAGACTTCTTAGTACTTACAGCAGATCGTATTTTCAAAAATTCCCATCATCGTATTTCCAATTGCACCTGTTCTTCCAGAACTTGCCACTCCCTCATCAAAGGGTGGCATCTGTGTTCCCTCTCCCCCTTGAACCTCATTGGACCCTTGTGACTACCTTAAAGAATACAATGTGGCAATAAAGACTGCAAAACTTGTGAAACCCTGTCATAAAAGACAATCTAGTTCCTGCCTGACTCACTCTCACACTCTTGCTGTCCACTCATTTTGGAGCCCTGAGCTACCATGTAAAAAATCTAGACCACAGTGAGATATCACATCACACCTGTTAGAAAGGCTATCGTCAGAAAGACATGAGACAACAAATGTGGACGAGCCTGTGGAAAAAAAGGAGCCCTCATGCACTGTTGGTGGGAATGTAAATTGATACCACCACTATGGAAAACGGTGCAGAGGTCCGTCAGAAAATTAAAAATAGAACTACCACATGATCCAGAGGTTCTACTTGTGGGTATTTATCCAAAGAAAGTGAAAACAGGATCTCAAAGATATATCTTCATTCCCATATTTATTGCAGCATTATTCACAATAGCCAAGGTAGGGAAACAAGTGTCTGTCAACAAATAACTAGATAAAGAAAGTATGATATACATATATACACAGAGAGAGAGACTGAGATATATAGATACAGTTATACACACACATACAATGGGCCATCCAGCCATGAGAAAGAAGGAAATCCTGCCATTTGCAACAGCATTGATGGATCTCAAGATCCCATAAGTCTGTGAAATAAGTCAGGCAGAGAAAGACAAATACCATATGACCTCACTTACATGTGGGATCTAAAACAGCTGAACTTGTGGAAACAGAGAGTAGAATGTTGGTTTCCAGGAGCTGAGCGGTGAGGGCAATAGGGATGTGCTGGTACACAAACTTGCAGTTACAAGACAAATACATTCTGGGACTCTAATGCACAGTGTTGTCATTAGGATAATAATTCTGTGCCATATATTTGAAAGTTGCTAAGAGAGTAGATCTTAAATGAGGTCACCACAAAGAGAGGAATGGTGATTATGTGACATAATGGAGGTATCAGTTAACACTAAGGTGTTAATCATACTGCAGGATCAAATCAACACAGCATATACCTTAAGCTTACATAATGTTATATGTCAATTATATCGCAATAAAGCTGAGCCAGTCTTTTTTTTTTAAGATTTTATTTTTTGACAGACAGAAATCACAAGTAGGGAGAGAGGCAGGCAGGGGCGGAGGAAGCAGGCTCCCTGCTGAGCAGAGAGCCCGATGCAGGGCTCAATTCTAGGACCCTGGGATCATGACCTGAGCTGAAGGCAAAGGCTTTAACCCACTGAGCCACCTAGGCACCCCAAGCTGAGCCATTCTTAAAAAGAAATCCATCTACCTTGAAGCTGCCATGCTGGAGAAACCACAGAGAGACACATAGCCATAGAGACAAATACCAGAGGAGCCACAGGGGTTTTTTTTAGTGTTCCCAGCCCAAATACCATGCACCTGAATGAATGAGTCTTCCAATTATTTTATTCCCAGCCACCATCTTATGCTAAACACGCGAGACACTCCCAAAGAAGAACCACCTAGCTGAGCCTGATCAATGCCTGCATCTATGAGATAACAACACAGTGATTTATATTACTTTAAGCTACTAAGTTTAAGTGTGATTTCTTCCATAACAAGAGATAACCAGAAGAATATTTATACTATAATGATTGCCTTAGGTAGAGTATGAAAAGATGTGTCCCAAGTATTCACAAATCTACACCAAAGAAAATGCTCAGTTATTATACATGTTTGTATATGAAAACAAGCCTTACAATGCAAGCATTCTGATTCCATTTAACACAGAAGGATCACATTCAACCCATTCGCTTCCAATGAACAGAATGTGTGGATCCGCCATTGGAGAACTCTAAAAAAATCAATTATACCAGGTAAATTGAGGAAGAGCACCAGAATTTGAAATAAAACAACAGGCAGTGTGTTTACAATTTTTTCCCTCCAGTAGCCACTGGACTGAACTCAAGGCAGTCCAAACCCAGAAGGGGGACAGTGACATGGACAGGGAAGGCACCAGGAAAAGCAGAAAATAGACCTCCCAAGGTTCAGAGAGAGTAGAGAAGTACACCAATTTTTCTTTTTTCCATTCTCTCACACCCTAGCTAATAGGCAATCCCTCATTGCAGCTGAGTCAACAGTAACAATGGAGGGAGCAGCGCCATCGAGGACCTAAAATGTTGAGGGAAGTGGTGGGGGAGGAACCTTCCTTTCTGGTTTAGAATAGTCATGTTCCCAAGTCAGTGAGGGCAGATGCCCATTGATGTATGGTTTTTTCTCTCTGGTCCTCCTGTTGCTTGCCTCCAGACATAGGTGAAGTCGCAGGAAGTAGATGGGAGAGAGAAGTAAATACTTGGATTTTGGGGCACCTGGGTGGCTTAGTGGGTTAAGCCTCTGCCTTTGGCTCAGGTCATGATCTCAGGGTCCTGGGATCGAGCCCGCATCAGGCTCTCTGCTCAGCAGGGAGCCTGCTCCCCTCCCCCACCCCGCCAGCCTCTCTACCTAATTGTGATCTTTCTCTCTGTCAAATAAATAAATAAAATCTTTTAGAAAAAAACACCTCAGGTTTCTTGCCAAAGGATTGAAAGGGGAACTCCAAGGAACTGCAAAGTTCCAGGGAGATCTTGGAGAGGAAGCAACTTGGGAAAACAACCTTGTAGAGTTGTTTATGAGCTCCTAGGTTCACCCTCACCTGCATGTGCATTTGCAGTGTCATCATAAACTTGACTGGAAAAAGATCCACTACCAAATGCATTCAGGTTTAGACAAAATTCATTTCCTTGCAGCAGTATCACCAAGGGCCCTGGACTTTTGCTGGCTGTCCATTGGAGGCCACCCTCGGGTATAAGAAACCATCTTTAATTTCTAGAAGCTGGCTGAAGTTCTTTGCCATGTGGGCTTCTTCAACATGGCCGCTTACTTTATCAATCCAACAAAGATGATCTCTCATGCTGATCTGCTAAGAGAGGCTTACATAATGTGACATAATTACGGAAGCGGCATTTCATTATCTTTGCCATATAACATAACTTAATCGAGATCATGACGTCCCATCACCTTCTACTGGTTAAAAACATGTCCCCGGTCTTGACCCCATTCAATGGGAGATGATTACAAAAAAGTATGAGCATCAGGGGTTGAGTTCATTGGGACTCACCTTCTCAGGGACCGCCCACCACACAATTCTGGATGCATCTAATAATAGAGCTTTAAAATACATGAAGCAAAAGCTGACAGGAATGAAAGGAAAAATAAGCATTATACACAATTAGAGTTGGAGACTTTAATACTCTTCAAGTAAGAGCTAGAACTAACAGACAGAAAATCAATAAGGATATAGAAGATCTGAACAACACCATCAACCAGCTGGATCTAATTGACATTTATATAACATTTCACTCAACAACAGCAGGATACATGTTGTCTTTAAGTGCACATGAAACGAAAGTCTGAAATCAGTCTCACTGGGCTAAAGTCAAGGTGTCTGCAGAGCTGGCTCCTTTTGGAGGCTCTAGAAAAGAATCCATTTCCTTGCCTTTTCCACTTATGGAGCTGTATTACTTGCCTTATGGCTCCTTCCTCCATCTTTTTTTTAAAAGATTTTATTTATCTTTAGATAGATAAAGAGAGAGAGAACAAGAGAGAGCATGAGCAGGTGGTGGTGGAGAGGGACAGAGAGGGACAGAGGGAGAGGGAGAGGGAGAAGTAGACTCCCCACTGAGCAAGGAGCCCAATGCAGAGCTCGATCTCAGGACTTGATCCCAGGACCCTGAGATCATCATCTGAGCTGAAGACAGATGCTTAACTAAATGAGAGCCACCCAGGTGCAACCCCTCCTCTTTTTTTAAGCCTCCATCTACTTTTTAAAGACATTTATTTATTTATTTATTTATTTATTTATTTATTTGACAGAACGAGAGAAAGAGAAATCACACAAGCAGGGGGAGCTTCAGGCAGACGGAGAAGGAGAAGCAGGCTCCCCACTGAGCAGGAAACCTGATTCGGGCCTCAGTCCCTGGATCCTGGGATCCTGACCTGAGCCAAAGACAAACATTTAACGGACTGAGCCACCCAGGCATCCCAGCCTCCATCTCTTATTTAAGACTTTATTTGAGGGGGGATAAGGGGCAGAGGGAGAGGAAGAGAATCTCAAGCAAACTCCTCACTGAGCACTGAACCTGATGCAGGGCTTGATCGTTTGACTCTGAGATCATGACTTGAGCTGAAACCAAGAATGGGATGCTTAACCAGCTGAGCCATCTAGGTGACCCTCCTTCTTCCATCTTCAAAACCAGCAGTGTAGCCACTTGCTTCCATTGTCACATCTCCTAATTTCTCCTTTGACCTTTTTGCCTCCCCTTTTTAAACTCTTGTGATTACATTTAGGGCTTACTCAGACAATCCAAGTAATCACCCCTTCTCAAGATCTTTAACTTAATCACATTTGCAAGGTACCTTTTACCATTAAAGTAATATAATCACAGATTCTGGAATTTAGGATATAGATGTCTCTTGAGAGGCCGTAATTCAGCATACTACATATACTTACTGCAGCATACTACATACTGCATATACTTACTGCAGCATACTACATATACTAACTGGGGCACTTAATTTCAGCTCAGGTTATGCTCTCAGGGTCTTGAGATCATGAGATCTTGAGATCAAGACCCCATTCGGCTCCATGCTCAGTACACAATCTGCTTTTCCCTCTCCCTCTCCCTCTCCCTCTCACTCTTCTCCTCCTCCTGCTCTTTCTCACTCTTTCATAGATAGATAGGTGAATAAATAAATAAATAAATAAAATCTTTTAAACAAAAGAAAAGAAATTGAACTTGTCAGAAACATTACAAAAAAGAATTCTACAGGCCCAGGTGGTTTCACTGGCGTATCCCACCAAACATGTTATGAAGAAATAACACCAATTCCACACAAACCCTTCTAGAAAATACAAGAGAGTGAGCCATTATTTTTTTTTTCGTAACTGAGTTTTTATTGGTTGTTCTGAGGATCAGTACAGACATTTCAATTTGTACACAATTCCTAACGTACGTACCAAAAATCTAAAAAAAATCACGTAGTTGTGATTCTTTTCTAAAAGTAATTCCAGTGACCTTCCAGCTTAAAATTTGGAGACAATTTTTCCTTAACAGTGTATCAAGTACCAATAGATTCAAATGCTGATACACTGTTAATAGTGTTAAGTCCCATTAATTCACAATTTAATATCATATACACTACATACTCAAATTTTCAATCTTGCACAGCACATTAACAGAGTTACTAGGAAAACTGGACTACCACAACCAAGATGTTACAGAGCGCACAAGAATTCTGACAGGGAGAGCCAAGATCTAGGAGTGGTTTTCTTTAGGCAACAATTCTACCAAAACAACATGGGAAAAGGAGTAATTTAAAATATTCAAGACATATTAAATGCACAACTGACTCCAAATTGCCGTTTAGTATGCTTGGTATTACAGGATATAAAAACTACCCCATCTATGGAATGTTGAGCTGACACCCAAGACAATCAAAGCCTCCCACATTCAATATCCCACTATTTTCTGGTTGTACCAAAAAATAAACAACCAGCAAATGATTTCACCTCT
Source organism: Neogale vison (assembly GCF_020171115.1). Classification (NCBI taxonomy): domain Eukaryota; kingdom Metazoa; phylum Chordata; class Mammalia; order Carnivora; family Mustelidae; genus Neogale; species Neogale vison. The sequence continues at coordinate 90,806,367 of NC_058105.1, read as the reverse complement.
TAAAAAAAAGCATTTACACTTAAAAAAATGGGATGAGGTGGGATTCCCTCCTTCTTAAAAATGTTTCTAGAGCTACTAAAAAACTTGCATTTACAAAATAGTTGATAAAAATATTCCTCTGGATTGTACAAGAAGGGAGACAGGGACCACTGATAAGACATGGTATGTGATATTAATCAGACTTGGCTTCTTTCTCTCCTGCTTCATCGGATGCTGGACTCTCCTCATTTTTAGTTTCTCCGTTTTCTGCAGGTAAGTCTTCTTTCGTTTCTTGGTTAGCCACTTCAGCCTGTTTTCCCTTTGCTCCTCTTTTCCCCTTTGTTTGCACTTTTTTGTCTGAAGATCTATCCTTGGCTGCCGCCTTCTTGGGCTTCGCTTCCACTTTGGCAGGCGCGGGCTTCGCGGACAACCGCGCCGACCTCCTCTTGGGCTCCTCCTTCGCCGCGCCCTCGGCGGAGCTCACCTTCCTCTTGGGCATCGTGGCGGCGGGGCGGGCGCGTGCCGGGTGCCTGCGGGCCGCGGCGCGCCGAGAGCCTTCGCGAAGCTGGGCTGCCTGGCCGCTGCCCCTCCTCCCGCCGCCCGAGCTGCTCGAGAGTGAGCCATTATTTTATGAGGTTAATACTACCCTGATATCAAAACCCAGGATTTCAAGAAAAGAAAGCTACAAGCCAATATCTCTCATGAATTTAGACACAAAAATCCCCAAGAAAATATTAGCAGATTGAATCTAACAATGTATCAAAAGAAGTATGGAGTGCCTGGGTGGCTCAGTTGGTTATTTAAGCATCTGACTCTTGGTTTCAGCTCAGGTCATAATCTCAGCATTGTCAGATTGAGCTGCCTGTCAGCCTCCATGCTCAGGGGAAGTCTGCTTCAGATTCTCTCCATCTGCTGCTGCCGCTACTTGCATGTGCATGCTCTCTCTCTCTCTCTCTCAAATAAATAAAATCTTGGGGAAAAAAGAGGTATACACCACAACTGAGCGGTGTTCATCCTGAGACTGCAAGGCTGGTTCAATGTGAGGCAATCAGTCAATGCAATCAACCATACCAACTGTCTAAAGAAACAAACAAACAAAAAAAGCACATGATAGTGTTAATGCAGAGAAAGCATTTGACAAATTCAACATCCACTCATGATAATACCTATGAACAAAATAAGAATAAAAGGGACTTCCTTAACCTGATAAAGAGCTCATAAAAAAACACTGCAGCTAGTATCATTCTTAAGATTAAAGACTGAATTCTTTCCCCTAAGATGAGGGGAAAAAAGCAGGAAAGTCCACTATCATCACTCCCATTCAACACTGTATTAGAACTCCAAGCCAGTGCAATAAGGCAGGAAAGATCAATAAAAGGCATACATGTAGCAAAAATCACAGTATGTAAATTTAAATGGAATATTGGGGCAGATGAAAAACAAAAAAATCAGAAGGAACACAAAGGAAAGGAAGGAAAAGGGAGTTTTCGAATGATATTAGAAAATCTCTCCTATTTATGGGAGATGTAATCATACATGATATGATTTCCTACTTAGAAAATCCCAAGGAATCTATAAAATCCTAGAACTAACTAAGTGAAGTTAAGCGAGGTCTCAGGATCCAATGTCAGCACACAAAAATCAATCATATTTTATATATTAGCAATGTACAATTTGAGATGAAATCTTTTAAATATGTAATTCACAATAGTAGACAAGGAAATACTTAGAGATAAATTTGACAAAACATGTACTATATGCTGAAAACTACAAAACACTCATGAAAGAAATCAAAGAAGAACTAGATAAATGGAGAGACCTACCAAGTTCATGGACTAAAAGACTAACCCTAGAAAACGTGTTAATTTTCTCCAAAGTGATGTACAGATTTAATGCAACTCCTATCAAAATCCCAGCAGAGGGGCGCCTGGGTGGCTCAGTGGGTTAAAGCCTCTGCCTTCGGCTCAGGTCATGGTCTCAGGGTCCTGGGATCGAGTCCCGCATAGGGCTCCCTGCTCAGCAGGGGGCCTGCTTCTCTCCCTCCCCTCTCTCTGCCTGCGTCTCTGCCTACTTGTGATCTCTGTCTGTCAAATAAATAAATAAGTAAAATCTTAAAAAAAAATCCCAGCAGAATTTTTTGTAAATCTAGACAAGGGAAATCGAACATGAATAGGAAGGTCAAAGTAACTAGGATAGCCAGAACAATTTTTAAAAAGAAGAGTAAAATTGAAGACCTCATACTACTCAATTTAATACTCACTATAGAGCCTCAAAGTGTGAAGCAATCAAGACAGGATGGTATTGGTGAAGGAATAGATACATAGATCAATGTAACAGAAGAGAGTCCACAGACTTGTGTACACACAAATACGGTCAGTTGATTTTTGACAAAAGTGCAAAAGCAATTCAATGGGGGAAAGTACATTTAAAAAAAATAGAATAATTAGAGGTTTATATGCAAACAATAAACTCAATTGAAAAATGAACAAAAGACTTCCACAGGCAAGAGGATATGTGGATGACAAATAATGATGTGAAAAGAGTTAACATCATTAGCCACTTAGGAGAAGAAAAATCAATACCATGATTACAACCTACTAGAATGTCTTAAATGAAAATATTGACAATACCAAGCACAGGTCAGAATGCAGACTATTCTAGCCACTGCGGAGAACAGTTGGGCAGTTCCTTATAAAATTAACATGTATTTACCCATAAGAGCAAGCACGCCCCACTCATAGGTATATATCCAAGAGAAATGACCTGTTTATACAAAAACCAGTATATGAGTGTTAACATCAGCTTTATTTACACAGGTTTCCCCTGCTATCCAAAACTAGAGCATTTCTATGAGAACTTTATAAGCTGAAATGACATGAAGTGAACAAACAGTTGTTATTAATTTATATGGAAAAAATTTTTTGAGCATTCTCAGACACAAAGAAATAACCTCTCTTAGGTTTTTCTGGTATCTTACAACACATTTCACTAATGGATGTACAGAATAAATCGAGATCAAGCACAGATGCTCATAGATCCAGTTCAAAGGTCCAGTGGCTGGATGCTGAGATGCTGAGTGTAGTTCCCAGGGAAGGACTTTGGCGGGGCCATTCTTGCTGCTCCTCGGGGCGGGGGGCCAGTTTCCCCGACAATGGCTCCCTCCAAAACAAACCCTGAATGCTATATTTTGCTTTTCATTTTTTTTCCCATAAAAGTGAAAATCCTCTTTGGATTTCTTTCTGTTAGCGAAAACAGGCACTATTGTAGGCCCGCCATAAAAGTGAAATCGCTTGACGAGAACTTTGGAAAAGCAGGAGATACCTGTACTGGCCCCAAACTGGAAACAACCCAAATTTCCTTCAATGGGCAAAAGAATAAACAAACTCTAGCGCATCGTTACGATAGAATGTTATTCCACCATGAAAAGGAATGAGCAGTTGACATACATAACAATTTGAGTGAATCACAAAGGTGTGATGCGGAGTGAAAGTTAGTCCCAAAGCTCGTATGCCGTCTGATTCCATTTATATGACATTCTGAAAAAGACAAAACAAAAGTCATGGAAAACAGATCAGTAGTTGGCGGGGGTGCGTGAGAGAGGGAAGGTGTAATTAGAAAGGGAGAGCACGAGGGAGGTTTTGGGGGGTGACAAAACTGTGCTGCTTCCTGATTGTGGTGGTCGTTATGGGACTCTGTGCGTGTGTGAAATTCAGACCGCTCTACAAGACTGGTGCTCTAACCCCTGAGCTATGGAGCCTCAGCCAGATAACTGCACATTTAAAAAATACATTTTACTGGATGTTAATTTGAGTGATTTCTCCCCAAAATATTTTTTTGAGATTTTCTTTGTTTAATTTGGGGGGTGGTGCACGAGCTCACAAAAGCACGGAGAGGAGCAGAACCGGGTAAGGGCATAAGTAGAGCCCCATGCTGAGCAGGCAGCCCAATGTGGGGCTCGATCTCATGACCCTGAGATCATGACCTGAGCTGAAATCAAGAATCGGACGCTTCACCAACTGAACCCCTTGGGCGCCCCTCCCAATGTATCTGCAACATAAACCCAGATAGTTGGGGATGCGGGTGATAGAAGAATGGGACACCAACTAGGGAGCATGGTGTACCCCAGGGAGTGGAAGATCATAGGCTGTATAGACAGAGAATGAGGGGTTTGCTAAATGCTCGGGGGCCAGGGGTGTGGAAGCTGGAACTGTGGTGGGGTATACTTTTCGGTTCTACCGATGGGAGGCTGTTATGGGAGAGTGGAAGGCAACAAGAGGGGCTGAGGGCTTCCTTCCATACTCCTGCTATTTCTAACTGCTTTGCCCCACCAGCAGTGGTTTGCTCCAGCCTCCAGTTTCATTTAGATCCTTCCAGAACCTGCTTCGGCAGCAGCAACCTAGCCTCTTAGAATGCCCCAAAATCAATTCCATTGGGCCTCTCCTCTGACTGCTCAGGTTCCGGTAACCCCACCTCTTCCCTATTGTGTTCCTAGCCCTAGCAATAGTGGCTGCTTCTTGCTAGTATTCTCTCTGGATTAGCTCACAGTTGCCCCTACTCCCCCCACCCTCAAGTAAATAAATCTTTAAAAAAATAATAAAAATAAAAAATAAATAAAACCAGAGGACAACCAGGGGTATGGCTGAGTTTCTTGTGTTTGTTTTGCCTCTGTTTGGAATTGTGCCTGCATTTTGAGGATAAAATAAAAATTCTTAAGTGTGGTGCCTAAGGCCTCTGGTAGATGTTGCTAGTGATCTGCCACACGTCCAATTCCCTTCTCCTTCTGAACACAGGGACTTTTTCAGTTTTTGTTTCCCTGAAGCTTGTGGTGGTTCTATGACACGCGTTGGCCAGTGAAATGAAGGAAATAATGAGCATCACTTCTGGGCAGAAGTATTTGAGAGCAGGTGCATGATTTTCTGTGTTGTCTTCCCTTGCAGGGGTGAATCCTGAAGGCTCAGGTTGAGATGGGAATATTATAAGACAGAAGAGCCCATGTATGACATATAGTCTAGAGGCAGATTTTTTTTTTTAAACTTTGGGGTTGTTGTCACAGTAAAAGCTCACCTGTCATTAAAATCAAAATGACAAGAAATACCAAGTGTTGGTGAGGATGTGGCGAAAAAGAAACCCCAGTGCGCTGTTGGAGGGAATGTAAATTGGTGCAACCACAGTGGAAAAGAGTATGGAGGTTCCACACAAAATTAAAAGTGGAAATACCATATGATCTAAAAATCCCTCTACTGGGTATTTACCCAAAGAAAACAAAAACACTAATTCGAAATGATATATGCATCCCTATGGAAGCAGCCCAAGTGTGCACCCATAGATGAATGGATAAAGAAAACACACACACACACACACACACACACACACAGGAATATTATGCAGTCATAAAAAGGATGAGATCATGCCATTTGAGACAACATGGATGGAGTCAGAGAATATAATGCTAAGTGAAATAAGCCAGAATGAGAAACACAACTACCATTTGAGTCCACTTCTAAGTGGCTCTTTAAAAAAAAAATGAATAGGCAAACAAAAAGCAGAATCAGATCTGTAACAAATTGATGATTGCCAGAGGGGAGGAAGGCGGGGGTGGGCAAAATGGGTGAAGGGGAGAGGGAGCTCCAGGCCTCCAGTTATGGAATGAGTAAGTCAAAGGGATAAGAGGCACAGAGTAAGGAATATGGTCAGTTGCCTTAATAGTATCATAACAGGACAGGGACGCCTGGGTGGCTCAGTTGGTTAAGCAGCTGCCTTCGGCTCAGGTCATGATCCCAGCGTCCTGGGATCAAGTCCCACATGGGGCTCCTTGCTTGGCGGGGAGCCTGCTTCTCCCTCTGCCTCTGCCTGCCTCTCTGTCTGCCTGTGCTCGCTCTCTCTCCCTCTCTCTGACAAATAAAAAAAAATCTAAAAAAAAAAATAGTATCACAACAGGACAGAGTGTAGCTATGGCCTTAATAGTGTCATAACATGACAGAGGGTAGCTACGATGTCTACACTTGGATGAACCTGTCAAGTCACTAAGTTGTACACCTGAAACTAATGTAACATCGTGTATCAACTATACTCAAAAAATTTTTTTAAAAAACTAAGCTTGTCCTGACTAGTACACTTGTGATTTCCCCCTGCCTATCTCTCTCGATTCATCTCTGGTGATGGCCCCTACTCTCTCACCTTCCCTTTCAGGGAAGTGTGAAGAAATCCCAATACCTCTGGGCTATTGCGTAGGCCTCCTCTTTTTGTAGTACTGATCATTTTGCCCGGCACCTGTTTTTAGTTGTTGAAAGCCCAGTTCAGACACTACCCACTCCAGAAAGCCTCCTTAATCTAGGTTATGTCTGTTTTCTGATATTTTCCTCCAAATACCCTGAGTATACTTACATATGAGACCGTTCCCACATTGCATCATGTTACCTGATTATTTGCTGGTGTCCCCACTTTTCATTACACTCTTTGGAAGCAGGGGATGTCTTTCTGTTGTCCTTGTTGCTGTTGTATTTTTTTAATATATTTATTTATTTGACAGAGAGAAGGATCACAATTAGGCAGAGAGGCAGGCAGAGAAAGGGGGAAAGCAGGCTCCCCACTGGGCAGGGAGCCCGATGTGGGGCTCAATCCCAGGACCTTGAGACCATTACCCGAGCTGAAGGCAGAGGCTTAACCCACTGAGCCACCCAGGTGCCCTTGTTGTATTTTTTTTTATTGTTGCTTTTTGTGTTTGTCTTAGGTCCTGCCACCCAATATGTTGAGCACAACACTTGGTCCATAGTGGATGTTCAAAGACATCTGTTGAATATTCAACGTATATTAATAAAACAGAGGTCATTTTTTGTAATGTTTAGCTAGATACCTGCAATGCCATTTAACTGGAAGTTGTTTTGTGACTTCTGTATGTTTCTAAGGTACCTCTTATAGATTCTTGATCATCTACTTTGCTTAGAATTCATATCTTCTCTCATTTATCATTTGCTTTTATCTACTGTCTTTTCTGCCCCATCTTACTTTTGCAGCTCTGTTTCTATGGACAATCAGTTGCCAAGAACCACTTACGATCTTTGTTGGTAAATATATATAGCTAAATTTCAGTCCAGTCCTGGAAAACAGAAAGGGTTTAAATATCTTTTATATATTTAATGCTATAATAATCCTGTAATATGTTCCAAATTAAATAAAATATACATTTAAATATAGCATAATAGGTTTGGGCTTTTTTTTCCCCCAGCTATTTTATCATCTTCAAATCAGAGTGCTTCATTCTTTTTTCTATTTCCCAGGACCAAAAATCCCTCCCAATTCAATTTCAAAATGAAGATTCTCTGGAACAAAAGCAAAGTCATTTCTAGGCACTCCTAGTTTTGTTTTATGTTTCTCATTATCCACACTGAGATTCCCCTAAATGTGAGTCATTTAAGCAAAGCATTGGGAAACCTCGAGATTCCTTTTTAATTATCTTCGAGTAATCTGAAAATATTTAAGCACATACTGGAGAAAATGCCCTTATTAGCAAGATGTTTTAAAATCACAAAGACCTTGCTAGGAGTGCAAGACAGTCTTTAAAGCATTTATTAACAGCTCAGGTTTGTCCCTTCTAGCTGTCTGCTTCCGTCTCACAACATTAAGCAAAATGTAGGTATTGCATTTTCTTAAGTTCTTTTTTAGCATCCACATTGACCATGGGGATGAAGAGATGATCCTTTTCTTTAAGCAACAGGGGCAGAAAGAGCCGGGAAGACCCAGGCACTCTTGCTTTCATGCCTGTATGAAGTTGAACAGATTGTATTTCTGATTCGGGAGCCATGTTAGAAAAGTGCTGTCTTAGACTCTAGTCGGAGGTTGGCCACAATCTAGCCCTCTGCAGAAGCATCCTCCTTCTCTCCACGGCAGCTGTAATTTTTCCCTCTGATGGGTCTCGGGAAACTGATCACTGAAAAGGAGCGCAGCGGGTTCATTAGATATACTTTTGCTGGAAGTAGCAGAACACCTGTCTCCCCGTGGCTGAAACAAATAGGCATTTCTCTTTCTCGTGTAACAGGAGTGCTCTCTGTAAGAAGAGGCTAGGGTAGACTTGAGGCCTCAAGGATGTAAGGACTGGATTGCTGCACGGCTGAGCATTTGTGATGGCAAGACTGGTACAACCATCAGGCCTACCATCAGGGCAAGAAAAGGTGGAAGGACCCCCCTTCTGCCCAGCAGTTTCTGCTTACATCTCATGGCCCGGAGCTTGGCGGCTACAAGAGAGGCTGGGAAGATAAGGGACAGGTTTGTCATGGTTGGCTGAGGGCAGTTGTGAGCCTCAGAAGGGCACCTTGCTGCTTCAAAGAAAATAGAGGATACGTTAGCTATGGGGAAGGATACATAGACCAAGGTCTTGGTACTCATACCAACGTCTGTCTCAGCAAGAATACTCAGAACACCATAGACCCAAGTACAAGGCATCCGATATTTGCTGGGGCCTTGGTTCAGAATGGGGGCTGGAGTGGGGGCGGAGTGGGGGGCCGGGGACTGAACCTGCTAAGAAGATTCTCCTCTTGCATTCAGCCACAAAAGGGAACGAGTGCAAACACGTGCTACAGTGTGGATGGACTTTGAAAACACAATGCTAAGTGTGAGAAGCCAGACACATGTGGTACGATTTCATTCATATGAATTATGCAGAATAGATGAATCTGTAGAGACAGAACCACACATCTGTGGTTACCAGGGACTGGGGGAAATGGGGACTAGAGAGTAGCTGCTTAACGAATTCCTTTTGGGGGTGATGAAAATGTTTTGGAACCAGAGAGAGGTGATGGATGCCCAATACTGTGAACATACTGAATGCCCCTGGATTGTTCACTTGAAAATGGTTCATTATAAATAAATAAATAAATAAATAAATAAAGGTTAATTTGGTATTTTGTGCATTTCTCTTGACTTCTGGAAAAAATGAAGACCAACTTTGTGCAAATAATCCTTATACAGGGTTTATTCTTCAGCTCCCACAAGCAGAGTAGTTTCAGTAAGTGCCACTTACTTGCAACGAAGGCAGAGATAATTAACTAGTCAGCCTGCAATATCTCCTTCTATCCTTTTCTTTCTTAGTAAGTGAAACCTTGTCAATGTGCCCAGCTTAAAAAAGGAAAGACAAAAACAAAAACAAAAACAAACAAAAAAAAAACCCCTACATTTCCCAGCCTCCCTTGCAGCGAGCTATGGCCATGGGACTAAGGTCTGTTCAGTGAAATGTGAGTGGGAGCATTGGGTGGGTCTTCCAGGTAGGATCCTTAACAATGTATGGCGTTTCGTCCCTCCTCTTTTACTTTCTTTCTTCTGGCCTGGAAAACAGACTTGAGGGCTGGAGCACCACCTGTCATCTTGGACCATGAGGTGACCTCGAAGATGGAAGCTATACGCTGAGTACAGTAGGACAAAAAGAGAAGAGACCGTGTCCCCAGTGACAATCTAAAGATCCTATACCATTCATGAACAGCCTACTTTCAGATTTCCTCTACCTGAGAGAAATGGGAGAAAATCTAAGGTAAGAATGGGCCCAATTACAGGGCCATCGCCTGTTCTGTAACAGGTGCTGCTGCCAATTACCTGGTCTGTCCGATGGGCACACCAAGTGTACATTTCTTTTTTTTTTTTAAAGATTTTATTTATTTATCAGAGAGAGAGAGGGAAAGAACGCGAGCACAGGCAGACAGAATGGCAGGCAGAGGCAGAGGGAGAAGCAGGCTCCCTGCTGAGCAAGGAGCCCGATGTGGGACTCGATCCCAGGACGCTGGGATCATGACCCGAGCCGAAGGCAGCTGCTTAACCAACTGAGCCACCCAGGTGTCCCCCAAGTGTACATTTCTATCGACAGACCTCAGAGGTCACTGATTAGGCAAACCGATTCCATAAGCACGTTTTGTTTTGCCAGCACTTTTGTTTATTTTATTATTAATACTGTTGTCACTATTTTTGGCTATTTACTTGGTATATTTGAATTACGGTGAAGGGGCATGGACTCTCCAGCTTCCCATGATCCACCCGCTCTGTGTTTTCTCAGACTGAGGGCTTCACACAGGTACAGAAGCTACTAGGCTCCTGAAGGCATTAATGAGACAGACCTTTTGAAATGATTCTTTCAACTTGGGACTTTACAAATAATGGAAGTGGAGAGGATTCATCGAGAATGCTTCAGCATGCATGATGAAATGACTCACTAACAATGAGCCAAAATATGAAAGTATTGATAACAGACAATGAATAATATACTCCAGGGCTCCAATGCTCATTTCTAATTTCTCTCCATTAAGAGAAAGCCTTAGGATGTGATTAAGAAGTGGTTCTCAGTCCTGTTGGACATCAGTTGCAATTGGGTTAGAGTCAGTGTTTTCCTGTATCTGGACTTCAAGGATTTTCAGTCTGTCTTTATCAACTCTAGACTGTTCACTTATTGGGGTGTCTGGATGGCTCAGTCGGTTAAGTGTCAGACTCTTTATTTTGGCTCAGGTCATGATCTTGGGGGTTGTGAGTTCCATTCCCATGTGGGGCTTCGCACTGAGCATGGAGCCTCCTTGGGATTCTCTCTCTCTCTCTCTCTCTCTCTCTCTCCCTCTCTCCCTCTACCTCTGCACCCCCCCCCCACTGTTTGCACATGCATTTCCTCTCTCTAAAGATAGATAGGTAGGTAGGTAGGTAGATAGATATAGATAGATAGACTGTTCACTTAATAACTCTAAGTCCTGAATTCTAACTACTGTTATATCCAAGTTGCCGCTGATTGTACAACCTATAATAGAAGTTGGTCCCACTTGAACACAGGCTCTTTGAGGCCAGAAATCACATCTGTCTTTCTCACCACCATCTCACCAACACCAAGCACACAAGCCTGGAGCAGAGCATTCTCCCAGGGCCTCAGGCATGCTTGTGTGGTCAAGAGTGCTAGCTCAGGGGAGAGCAGGGTCGCTGGGATGAAACCATGGGATGACCTCCTGCTCACCAAGAGTATGCCCTAGTGAGGGCTACTTCCATTTGGAAAAGGAGACCTTTTCTAAGTTGTGCAAAGATCTGAGGGTGATGGGGCGCCTGGGTGGCTCAGTGGGTTAAAGCCTCTGCTTTCGGCTCCGGTCATGATCCGGGTCATGATCCCGGGGTCCTGGGATCGAGCCCCGCATAGGGCTCTCTGCTCAGCAGGGAGCCTTCTTCCTCCTCTCTCTCTGCCTGCCTCTCTGCCTACTTCTGATCTCTGTCAAATAAATAAATAAAATCTTTTTAAAAAAAAAGATCTGAGGGCGAGCATTTTTGTGTTCACTGGAGAGTGGCAACAGTTCCAAAAGGCTCTCAAAATAGTTGTAAAACACACACACATTCTGTGAGCAATCTGTCATTCAGGCCATAGCCTCAGGCAGCCCCCGGAAAGATGACTGTGTCCCCTGCTTCATTGTGTTTCCATTCATTCCTCTGTGTTCTGCTTAGCCGTGAGGCAATTTTTAGACTACCTCATGTGGATCTGCAGTTGACCCATTTGTGAGATTAAAAAAGAAAACTACCAAAAAATCTATGTTCCTGGGGAACTTTCTGAGGTGGTAACAGTGTTCTGTATCTAGAGCACAGTTTGGGAGACACAGGTATACGCATTTTTCAAGACTCGGGGAATGGTCCAGGGTTTTGTTTTTTTTTTTTTAAGATTTTATTTATTCATTTGACAGAGAGAGATCACAAGTAGGCAGAGAGGCAGGCAGAGAGAGAGAGAGAGGGAAGCAGGCTCCCCGCTGAGCAGAGAGCCCGACGCGGGACTCGATCCCAGGACCCTGAGATCATGACCTGAGCCGAAGGCAGCGGCTTAACCCACTGAGCCACCCAGGCGCCTCCATTTCAAATTTGTGCATTGTTATATTTTATGTAAATGTTACCTCAAGGGAACAAATTGAACTGCAAGCTATATTATAGGTAACTTTATGCATACTTAAATATTTAGGAGGAAATGCACCGATGTGCGCGAGCTGTGTTGAAACGCATCAAAAATAAGATTGAGTGATGAAGGGGTGAAGAAATAGATGGCCAATGTCATCCATAAAGTGACAGTGAACCATTCATTATAGAATCTAGGTGGTGAGTATATGGGTTTTTTCCCATAAAATTCCTTCACATTTTCTGTGTTTGAACTTTTTCATAATATAATATTAGGGAGAAAAACATAGAGAAGAGTATTGTCCCCCCTCTTTACTCCTTCCCTTTATTGAAATTAGATCTTCAGGGTTCCTGTGTGGCTCAGTGGGTTAGGCCTCTGCTTTCAGCTCAGGTCATGATCTCAGGGTCCTGGGATCAAGGCCCACATCGGGTTCGCTGCTCAGCGGGGAGCCTGATTTCCCCTCTCTCTCTGCCTGCCTCCCTGCCTACTTGTGATCTCTGTCTGTCAAATAAATAAATAAAATCTTTAAAAAAGAGAAATTAGATCTCCATACCCTTTGCTATGTGACTTTGCGGGGACCCCCAGTAAGGGGTGGAGGAGAGTAGATTTCCTTGTGTCACGGGCTTTGGACTTGGTCATGTGACTCACTTCCCTCGATGGACCTGAGCAGAGGTGCCAGATGTGCTCATTTGGCTTAGGGCCTCTTGGGCTTCTGCCATGGCCATGAAAAGAAAATGTGACCCATGTAGCTGCTGTTATCAGAATTAAACAGTGGATCTGCACTTGACCTGCAGTATCACGTCCTGCAAAGCTCAGCCTAAGGCAGAGCTGCCCAAACCAACCCTGGAGCCCACAAGTGAGAAATAAAGACTTGTGCACCACCACTCAGTCTGGGTTTGTTTGTTATACAGCATTACCACAGCCGAAACACAATTACCCATCACATTAATTCTGGCATAGAGGCCAAAATTTTTGAATGGAGAAATGGTTTCCTTATCAAAATTCAAGGTCCTAAATCAGTGTCTGAGGGACCTATGGCCTCTGTCTGAGGGACCAGTGGTATCATGGTGAGAGGCTGGGGCATGGAGGGATTAAGGTTGACATGAAGAGTTCTGGAAAGGACTGAGCCTGGGGCAGGTCCTTCTAACTGAGGCAACGAAGCAGGAGGGCAAGCCAGAGTCCCTCAGAAATGCTATACTATCTCTTTGGTTACATTTTGGGGACAAACATACACTTTCAGTGAGACAAGTGTAACTGCTCTCTGAAACTGTGGGTTGTGGAGGGAGTTTGACCTGAAAGAGACCTTGGGGAAGATTGGCATTTACGTAATTTTCCAGATCTGAAAATTAAGGGCTACAGGTCATTTACCTATGCTTACCCAGGTAATTGGTGGTAAAGCTAGAATTAGAGTCTGGGCCTCACTGTGTGACCCAGTCCCAGTCTGTCCAGGACAAGGTTTTAGCGAAACGACAGAGGCTGCTTAAGAAAACCATAGGTTCTTTCTAAAAACTTAATTGTTATTTCTGTGCTCACTTCCTCAGTCTGGTGTTTTGATCTTTTTATTGGAAGAGGTGAGTGCTTTCTTTCTAACAACTTTTTTTGAAAAGATTTTTATTTATTTATTTAAGTGAGCGAGCGAGCGAGAGAGAGAGCACAGAGAGAGAGAGGGAGAAGCACACTTCCCACTGAGCAGAGAGCCTGACGCGAGGCTCAGTCCCAGGACCCGGGGATCATGACTTGAGCCGAAGGTAGACGCTTAACCCACTGAGCCTCGCAGGGGCCCCTCTAATAACTTTTTATTACCTACTACACACACACTCACAAAGGCAGCAAGGACTGGACTCTGAATGACTATGCTTGGTTGGGAGCAGTTAAAAGACACAGCTAACCGCCTTGAGATTTGAATCCTCTTACACCCTTGCCACTCGAAGTGTTGCCCAAGGAGCAGTAGCATTGGCATTCCCCTGTGGAATATTGGGTTCTATTCCAGATTTGGGGTGTTGTCACTGTTGTTATTTACAGTGTTATATTTGTTTCAGGTGTACAATACAGGGATTCAACAATTCTGTACATCCCCCATTGCTCATCACGACAGGTACCCTCCTTAATCCCTAGCCCCTGTTTCACCCCTCCCCCCACCCCTCCCTTCTGGTAACCATCAGTTTGTTCTCTATAATCTGTTTCTTGATTTGTCTCTCTCTCTTTTTTTCCCCTTCGTTCATTTGTTTTGTTTCTTCCATTCCACACAGGAGTGAGATCACACAGTACTTGTCTTTCTCTGCCTCATTTTACTTAGAATTATACTCTCTAGCTCCTTCCATGTTGTTGCAAATGGCAGGATTTCATTCTTTTTTATGGATGAATAATATTCCATTCTCTCTATAAACCACCTCTTCTTTATCCATTCCTCAATCAATAGACATTTGGGCTGCTTCCGTATTTTGGCTAATGTAAACAATACTGCTGTAAACATAGAGTTGTATGTATTCCTTTGAATTAGTGTTTTTGTACTTTTTAGGTAAATACCTAGTAGTGTAGTTAATGCATCATAGGGTATTCTATTGGTAAATTTTTGAGGACTCTCCATACTGTTTTGCACAGTAACTGCATCAGTATGCATTCCCACCAACAGTGGACGAGGGTTCTTTTTCTCCACACCTTTGCCACCACCTGTTGTTTCTTGTGTTGTTGAATTTAGACATTCTGACAGGGGTGAGGTGATATTTCATTGGGGTTTTGAAGGTATTTCCCTGATGGGAAGTGACGAACATCTTTTCACGTGTCTGTTGAACCCCTGGATGTTTTCTTTGGAGAAGTGTCCCTTCATGTCTTCTGACTTTTTTTTTTTCTTTTTTTGGATTATTTTGGTTTGGGCTGTTGAGTTTTATAAGTTATTTATATTTGGAATACTAATGCTTTATTGGGTGTTTCATTTGCAGACCTCTTCTCCCTTTCTGTAGGTTGCCTTTTAGTTTTGTTGATTGTTCCCTTCACTGTGCAGAAGCTTTTTATTTTGATGGAGTCCCAATAGCTTCATTTTGTTTTGTTTTCCTTGCCTCAGGAGACAGTTCTGGAAAGAAGTTGCTACCTGTTACTGCCTGTGTTCTTTTCTAGGATTTTTTGGTTTTGGGTCTCATGTTCAGGTCTTTCATCCACTTTGAATTTATTTTTGTGCATGGTATCAGAAAGTCGTCCATTTTCATTCTTTTGCATGTTGCTTTCCAGTTTTCCAAAAAGCGTTTGTTGGAAATAATATTCTTTTCCCATTGGGTAGTATTTTCTGCTTTATCAAAGATTCATTGACCATATAGTTGCTAGTTAATTTCTGGGTTTTCTATTCTGTTCCATTGATCTATGTGGCTATTTTTGTGCCAGCACCATACTGTTTTGTAATAATAACTTGAAGTCCGGAATTGTGATGTCTCCAGCTTTGCTTTTCTTTCTCAAGATTGCTTTGGCTAGTCAGGGTCTTTTGTGGTTCCACATACATTTTAGAATGGTTTGTTATAGCTCTTTGAAAGATGCCATTAGTATTTTGATAGGGATTGCATTAAATGTGTAGATTACTTTGATAGTATAGACATTTTAACATTATCTGTTCTTCCAATCCATAAACATGGAATGTCTTTCCATTTGTTTGTTTCATCTTCAATTTCTTTCATCAGTGTTTTATAGTTTTCAGAGTACAGGTCTTCCACTTCTTTGATTAGGTTGATTCCTAGGTATCTTATTACTCTTGGTGCAATCATAAATGGGCTTGATTCCTTAATATCCCTTTCTACTGCTTCATTATTGATGTATAGAAACACAACAGACTTCTGTACATTGACTTTGTATCCTATGACTTCACTGAATTTGTGTATCTGTTCTAGCAGTTTTGGGGTGGAGTCTTTTGGGTTTTCTCTATAGAGTATCACGTCATCTGCAAAGGGTGAAAGTTTTACTTCTTCCCTACCACTTTGGATGTCTTTTATTTCTTTTTGCTCTCTGTAGTACTATGTTAAATAGAAGTGTTGAGAGTGGACATCGTTGTCTTGCTCCTGACCTTAGAGGAAAAGCTCTGTTTTTCCCATGAGGATGATATTAGCTATGGGTTTTTTCATAGATGACCTTTATTATGTTGAGGTACATTCCATATGCACTTGAAAAGAATGTGTATTCTGCTGTCTTAGGATGGAAAGTTCTGAATGTATCCGTTAAGTCCATCTGCACCCCATGTGTCATTCAAAGCCATTGTTTCTTTGTTGATTTTCTGTCCATTGATGTGATTGAGGTGATAAAGTCCCCTACTATTATTGTATTATTATCAATTAGTTCCTTTATGTTTGTTATTAACTGTTTTATGCATGTGGGTTGCTCCCGTGTGTGGTACATATTTACAATTGTGATATATTCTTGATGGATTATCCCCTATATTATTATGTAGTATCCTTCTTTGTCTCTTGTTAGAGTCTTTGTTTTAAAGTCTTTTTCTGAAAAAAGTATTACTACTCCAGCTTTCTTTTGACATCTATTTGCATGACATATTCCTCCATGCCCTCACTTCCAATCTGCAGGTGTCTTTAGGTCTAAAATGAGCCTTTTATAGGCAGCATATTGACGGGTCTTGGTTTTTTATCCATTCTGTTACCTTGTGTCATTGGATTGGACTGTTCAGTCCATTTACATTCAAAGTAATTATTGAAAGATATGTATTTAGTGCCACTTTATTACTTGTTTTGTGGTTGTTTCTGAAGATTTTCTCTGATCCTTTCTTTTCCCGTCTTGTCTTTCTCTCTTTCACGTTTTGCTGATTTTCTTTAGTGATATGGTTGGATTTCTTTCTCTTTACCCTTTGCATGCCTTTTACTGGTTTTTGATTAGTAGTTATCATTAGGTTTGTACATAACCTCTTTTACTTATAGCAGTCTATATTAAGCTGATGGTTGTTTAAGTTTGAACCCATTCTTTTTTCCTCTCCTCCTCCTCTTTAGGTACATGTTATTATATTTTATATGCTTTTTTGTGAGTTCCTTGACTGATTGTTTTGCAGATATATTCATTTTTACTGTTTTTGTGTTTCATATCCTTACATTGCCACTTTCAGTCTCTCCTTTCCACTCAAAGAGTCCCCTTCAGTATTTCTTGCAGGGCTGTTTTACTGATCATGAACTTCTTTAGTTTTTGTTTGTCTGGGAAACTATCTCTCCTCCTAGGATGAATGACAGCCTTACTGGTCACAGTATTCTTTTTTCTCCATTAGCGCTTTGAATATATCATGTCACTCCTTTCTGGCTTGCCAAGTTTCTGCTGAAAAATCTGCTAGCCTTATGGGTTTTCCCTCATAGTTAATGACTTCTTTTGTCTTGTTGCTTCTATAATTTTTTTCTTTATCACTATATTTTGCAAGTTTAATTACAATACATCTTGATGTGAATCTGCTTTTGTTGATTTTGTTGGGGAATCTCTGTGTCTCGTGGATCTGGATATCTGTTTTCTTCCCCAGATTAGGGAAATTTTCAGCTACTATTTCTTCAAATAAAATTTCTGCTGCTCCTTCTTCTGGGACTCCTATAACATGAATGTTATCACATTTGGTAGAGTCTTTGAGTTCCCTAAGTCTCTTCTCGTGTTGTGTAATTCTTCTTGGAATATTTTTATTATGCAGCAATAGGCAACCACAATGCAGTTCTCAGCCTTAGCTACACTCCAAACACCTCCCCTTGAGGATGAATTAATTAGTCAGGGGTACAGTCTAGGCATTGGGACTTTTTAAACCTCCCCAGGTAATTGCACCCCTCAACCAAGGCTGAGAATCTCTACTCCTTAGGGTATTATCTGTGTGATCTTAGATTCATCGCTTCTTTCTGTACTTAAGTCTCTCGGATTTCATAAACTGAAAACGGGCACAGTTACTTTTACACCAGAATCACTGGGGTAGTTTCCAGCTATCTGTCTGTCCCCTTGCCAGCCAGCTACCTAATCAGTTCTTTTTATTTAAGTGCATATTTAGTTTCTCTGTAATCCATGGGGGTCTTATAAATTTTGAAGTTGAGACAGACATTATAGGTTGGCTGATCCAAACTTGATTTTCTCTTTGCCTACCTCTACTACAGAGGCCATAAAAACTAAGCATTCTATTTCCCACTCTTTGATTTCTAGGTTTTCCTTCTTCCACTTCCTCCTTTTCCTTCCTGGAAAGCAGATCCAATGGCTGAAGGCACAATGGTCCTTTGCAGCCACGAGGCAAGGAGCATAAGAATCAAAGCCTGCATACTAATAATACTGGGACAGAAACATGTGAAGGACTGCATCTCAATAGTATTACTAGAGGGCTTTATGGCTCTTTGGCTTGCTACTAGTTATGTGATGTAGTAGCCACATGTGACTATTTAAATTTTAATTTGAATTAATTAAAATAAATTAAATTAAATTTTCAGACCCTCCATGCACTTAGCCCAATTTCAAGTCCTCAATAGCTACACGTAGCTAGTGGCTAATGTGTTAAACATCCAGAGTTTTAGAATAGCTCATCAAGACATCTCTAGTTGACAACACCAGCCTAAATCGTCCCCAACTGATACAGTGTATTTTGAAAGAAGCTAGGAAAGAAAAAGGTGGTTTTTAAATCACCTTCCAATGGCCAAATTGTGTGAATTTCCCTTTAAGAGCCATGTTTGTTTCCGACTAAAACTGAAACTACAGGGTTTTATTCTGTTCCTCTTTTCACCAAAAAAACAAGCCGTGAAACTAAAGCCATGCTGAATTCTTCCAAACCAATTATGTTCCATGATCTCCCAGAGCCAGAAAAGAAAAATATCACAGCAATTATTTGAAGCAATAGGCAGGCCTGGAAAAAGAGCCAGGTGCTGCAGAGATACACGTGAAAATCAGAAAATAATGAACCAAAACAGAATGAGTTGATCTCTCTTCTACTTTCTATTAACCGTCTTTGAATGGCATATAATGGACTTTGGGAGTTACCTGATTTTTGGTATAATCAGGTAACTGGAAGACTTTTATGGCTTAGAGCCCTCAGAGAGGTTTCTGTGTAATAGGCATAGTCTCACAAAATTGCCTGCTATACCTTCACATTTTTGTGGGCATCTGTCATCTGGATGGTTTTTCTTCCTACAATATTGTAATATAATACTGTGATAATATATTGTAAAAAATAAATAGATAAAACAGGAACAAAACAAGAAACTTTGTGTCCAACTATTACTTGTTTGAATCTTTACTTCTTTCAGTTTTGTTTGAGCTGACCAAGATAAGCTTCCTCTTCTACCATCTGTGCATTAAATTCAATGTATCCAAGGGTGGGATAAAACCGTGTTTATAATCAAACACATGCACAGTTGTTCGCATAGGACATCACTCTTGAATATTTCCATGCATCACTCTGTACTCATCACAATTGCACTCCTTGATCCCCATCACCTACTTAACTATCTGGAATTAAAGTTAAAGCTTAAAGTAAAAAAGAAAGAAAGAAAGAAAGAAAAAACAAACATTCCTTTCTTCCTATGTAACCTTCTGCTAGCTTATGCATGGATGAATGTAAGATCAGCCCTGGAAAAAGTGTGTCTTCTGCCCAAGTTTCTTCCTTCTTCATATTCAGCCACACAGATCATGAAAGAATTTTTATCAAAGTACTCCTCTTAACTCTTCATTTCACCAAATACTGAACTATCTGGGGTCAATCATATATATGATTAACTCTATATGAGAAACATATATATGATAAACTCTAGTCAATAGTGGCCAGTAAAGTCTAATAGAATCAATTTCAGCAATTAACATCTTTTCTCTAAATATGGAGTGTGTTGAAGGTAAGTGTCCATATATCAAGAAGAATCGATATTGAGAGCTGCAAAAAGCTAACACCAATGAGAGCTATAAATAATTCGTTTCTGTATAGAATCACTGTCTTTCCATTGAATCAGGAAATATTTAATGAATTTATCTTATGTACAAGTTCTGCAATGAAGGTAGTGAATTCAATGAATCAGCACCCTGCCCTCAAAGGCCTTACCATTCTTTCTTTTATTCGTCTTTGTTTT
The DNA here is from genome assembly GCF_020171115.1 of Neogale vison. NCBI lineage: Eukaryota > Metazoa > Chordata > Mammalia > Carnivora > Mustelidae > Neogale > Neogale vison. The sequence continues at coordinate 90,786,462 of NC_058105.1, read as the reverse complement.
TTTTTTAGTTTCAAGTTTTTATTTACATTCTAGCTAGTTAATACATATGGTAAAATTGGTTTCATGTGTAGAATTTAATGGTTCATCTCTTACGTGTAATACCCAGTGCTCATCACAAGTGCCCTCCTTAATGTCCACCCCCATTTAGCTCATGCCCTACCCCCTCCCTTCATCAACCCTCAGTTTGTTCAGAGACTCTTACAGTTTGCCTCCTCCTCACTTTCTTCCCCTTTTCCCAAGTTCATCTGTTTTGTTTCTTAAATTCCATATATGAATGAAATCATACAATATTTGTCTTTCTCTGACTTATTTCACTTAGCATAATACAGTCTAGCTCCGTCCACATCATTGCAAATGACAAGTTTTCGTTCTTTTTGATGGCTGAGTAATATTCCATTGTGCGTGTGCGTGTGTATGTGTGTGTGCATGTGCACGCGTGTGTGTGTGTGTGTGCCACTTCTTTATCCATTCATCAGTTGATGGACATTTGGGCTCTTTCCATTATTTGGCTGTTGTTGATAATGCTTCTGTAAACATCGGGGCCCATGTGCCCCTTCAAATGAATACTTTTGTATCCTTTAGGTAAATCCCTAGTCATGCAGTTGCTGGATTATAGTGTAGTTCTATTTTCAACTTTTTGAGGAACCTCCATACTATTTCCCAGAGCGGCTGTACCAGCTTGCATTCCCACCAACAGTGTAGGAGGGTTCTCCTTTCTCTGCATCCTCGCCAACATCTGTTATTTCCCGAGTTGTTAACTGTAGCCATTCTGACAAGTGGGAGGTAAGACCTTACCATTCTTTAGAGGTCAGGACCTTTCCGCTCCAGCCACAAATGCCGGCTTTCCATAGAGCCATTGGCAAGGCTGGAATAGCACACTCAGAAAATGAGTAGAGGCCAAGGGAAGCAAGGCAGTCAGAAAAGGCCAAACTGCATCCCCATACCATCTAGCAGGAGCACCCCTGGTGCTTCCTGTGACTCCTAGAGGCTGCAGTTGAGACCATGACCATAGGGTCCTGGTGTCTCATTGGCATTGCTGCCTTGGAGATGTTGCTGTCACCATCACTACCCACAGACAGTTTCCTCACTGTTTTTAATTCTTTATGTTTTCCATTTTCAGGGTGCCTAGGTGGCTCAGTCAGTTAAGCATCTGCCTTCGGCTCAGGTCATGATCTTGGGCTCCTGAGATTGAGTCCTGCATTGGGCTCCCTGCTCAATGGGAAGCCTGATTCTCTCTCTCCCACTGACTCTCCCCTTCTTGTGTTCTCTTTCTCTCTGTGTGTGTGTGTGTGTGTGTGCCAGAGAAATAAATAAAATCTTGAAAAAAAATTATTTACCTTTCCAGCTTCCAATACGAAGTACCAGGCAGATGTCCTTTATTGGCTCCAGCCTGGTCACATGCGAGCCCCCTAGCCTCAGGGAAGGCAGGCAAAGCAAGCACCAACTTTTCTGATTTTACAATGGAAAGTGAGCTCTTTCCAAAAATATGGAAGGAGCAACAAAAATAGGGAGTTCAGATATTGGGCAATGTGACAGCCAAGCATCCATTAAGTGAGCTACATATAAAATAAGGGGAATTCAAAGGAAGGCATGATGACTTCTAGATGGTGCGGTGGAGAAATTTTGCTCTGAACGATGACTTTTTTTTTAAAGATTTTTTATTTATTTATTTGTCAGAGACAGAGGGAGAGAGAGCGAGCGAGCACAGGCAGACAGAGAGGCAGGCAGAGGCAGAGGGAGAAGCAGGCTCCCTGCTGAGCAAGGAGCCCGATGTGGGACTCGATCCCAGGACTCTGGGATCATGACCTGAGCCGAAGGCAGCTGCTTAACCAACTGAGCCACCCAGGCGTCCCGTGAACGATGATTTTTAAGGTGAATCTTAGATATGGTTTGGGTTTGGGGAGATGTGCAGAGGAACATTCCAAGTGAGGGGGCAGCATGAACAAACAAATACATAGAGTTGAGAAGATGTGGAGGCAGGAGGAGGAGGATGTTGTTCCAACAAGCATTTATTAAACATACGCTGTGTGCCAGGCACTCGGTTTGGCACTGAGGCTAACATGTGAAGGGCACACTCTTTTCCCTTAGGTGTTCACAATCTAGAGGGCAGAGACCACATGAAATTATAATGCTTCTGCACAGAAAAGGTAAAAATCGACAGTGAACAAGCAAACTATGGAATGGGAGAAGATATTTTCAAACTATCTGAGAAGAGACTAATATCCAAAATGTACAAAGGGGAGCACCTAGGTGGTTCAGTTGGTTAAGTGATCAACTATTGATTTCAGCTCAGGTCATGATCTCAGTGTCCCAGGATCAAGCCCCCATCCCATCTGACTATGCATTCAGCAGGGAGTAGGCTTAAGAATTCTTTCTCTCCCTCTACTTCTGCCCCTCCCCCTGCTTATGTGTGCTCACTTATATGCTCTCTTTCTCTCTCTCAAATCAATAAATAAATCTTTTTTTAAAGAAATATACAAAATGCAAAAGGAACTCCTTCAACTGAATAGTAAAAAAAAATAATAGTAAAAGAAAGAAAAGAAACAAATAACCAATTGAAAATGGGGCACCTGGGTGGCTCAGGGGATTAGGCCTCTGCCTTTGGCTCGGGTCATGATCTCAGGGTCCTGGGATCGAGCCCTGCATTGGGCTCTCTGCTCGGTGGGAAGCCTGCTTCCCCCCCTCTCTCTGCCTGCCTCTCTGCCTGCCTCTCTGCCTACTTGTGATCTCTCTCTCTGTCAAATAAACAAACAAAATCTTTTTTTTAAAAATGGACAAAGGACTTGAATAAGCATTTCTCTAAAGAACACACACAAATGACCAATAGGTATATGAAAAGGTGATCAATATCACTCATCATCAAGGAAGTGTAAATCAAAATCACACAGCGAAGGTGGTTATTAACAACAACAACAACAACAAAAGATAACATGTGTTGACAAGGATGTGGAGAAACTGGAACACTTATACTCTATTGGTGGGAATGTAAAATGGTGAAGCCACTCTAGAAAACGGTAAGAAGGTTCCTCAAAAAATAAAAACTAGAACTACCTTATGATCCAGCCATCCCACTTCTGGGTATAGATCCAAAAGAAATGAAAAGAGGATCTCAAAGAGTATCTGCACTTCCGTGTTCACTGCAGAATTATTTACAGTAGCCAAGGTGTGGAAACAATATTAACTGTCCATCAGTGGATGAATGGATAAAAAATATGTGATATAAACACACAGTGGAATATTACTCGGCCCTAAAAAGGAACTAAACCCTGCCATATGTGACAGCATGGATGACCCTGGAGGACATTATGCTAAGTGAAAAAAGCCAGTGACAGAAGGACAATAATGCATGATTCTACTCATATGAGGTGTCCAAAATAGTCAAACACATAGAAGAAGAGAGTAGAATGGTGGTTTTGGTGGCTGGGAGGAGGCGGAAATGGGGAATTATTGCTCAATGAGTATAAAGTTTCAGTTATACAATATGATTAAGGTATAGTGATTTGCTGTACAACATAGGGCTTATGGTTAAAATTACTGTATTGTACACTTATACTTTTGTTAAGAGGGTAAATCTCATGTTAAGTATTCTTACCACAAAAATTTTTTAAGGTCTATTTATTTATTGCTAGAGAGAGTGAAAGAGAGAGCTCTGCTGGAGGGAAGGAGAGTGGGAGAGAATCTCAAGCAGACTCCCTATTGAGTGTGGAGTCCAAGGCAGGGCTCGAGCTCACGACCTGAGATCATGATCATGACCTGAGCCAAAACCAACAGTCAGACTCTCAAGAAGCTGGGCCACCCAGGCGCTACTGCCACACACAAAAGTTTCAATATGCTTGGTTAAATGTGCTATACAGGGGAGGAATCACAGACCAGAGCCACTGAACCAGCTTGAAGGGGATTATGGAAGGCTTCCCCCAAGACAGTATGTTCAGTGTGAAGTCAGAATTAGCCAGCTGAAGAAGCAGAAGGTGCAGGCACCCTGAAGTTTGGAAGAACCTCCTGGGAGAAGGAATGGCATTGTATTAGTTTGTTAAGATGGCCATAACACAATGCCACAGACTTGGGGGCTTAAACAATAGACATTTATTATCCCACAGTTCCAGAGCCTCGAAGTCCAAGATCAAGGTGTCAGCAGTGGAGTTTCTCCTGAGACCTCTTTCCTTAGCTTGCAGGTGGCTTCCTTCTTGCTGTGTCCTCACGTGGTCATCCCTCTGTAACTATCTGGATCCTAACATCCTCTTCTTAAAGGACGATAGTCATATTGGACTAGGACCCACCCATATGACTTCATTTTACCTTACTTACCTCTTCAAAGTCCCTATCGCCAAATACAGTCACATCCTGGGGTACTGGAAGTTGGACTTCAGTGTGTGAATTTAGTGCAGCCCCAAACAAGCATTCCCAGAGGCACGGAAGTGGAAAATAAATTTATGCTCGGGCAACTGCAGGAAATTATAGTGAAAGATAAAACATGACCTGCAAGTGTTGGGTTTGCACAAAAGCAATAGGAGAATGTTGGGGAGCATCGTAATTGGGTCTTGTTTTAGAAAGACCACTCGTTGTGGTAGAGCCCAAACTGGAAGCCAGGGAGTCAGTTTTATCAATTAGCTTCTTTCTATGGAAAGAATTACCCCAACACTTAATGGCTTAAAGAAACATATTTATTTATCTCACAATTCTGTGGTTTAACGATGTAGACTGGGCTCAGATGAGCAAGTCTGCTGATCTAAGTCAACCTTGTGGGAACATGACGGGGCTCATGTATTTACTATCAGTGGGTGGGTTGGCTGGGGGCTGGCTGGTCTAGGATAGCTCAGGTGAGATGGTTCATCTCTGTTCCACATGGGTTCTCCTCCTCTAGCAGGCTAGCCTGGCTTTACCCACATGGCAGTGGTAGTAAGTGGTCCTAGAGCAAGTTCCCTGAGCCTCACGCTTGAAACTCACACAATGTTGTATCAACTGCACATCGAGTCTCAAGGCCAGCTCAGGGTCAAGGACTGGAGAACAAGAGTCCTTCTCATGGTGGAATGAGCAGAAATTATCTGTGGCCACTCCCGCAATGCACCACACCAGCCAGGAGAGAACTTTTTGTAATTCCAAAAGAAATAAGTGATAAGAACTGAACCAAATTAATGACAATGAGGATGCATGAAAGACTGACTTGGGAGAAGTGACCAGACTTGGTGATTGTGTGAGTCCTCTGGCTCCGGCTTCAACAATGAAGTGATTGGTGACATCATTTGGAAGATGAGTGGGAGGAGCAGCACTGATGGTTAAGTTGACCACATCGTGTCATCAAATGTGTTCAGATCAGCCTCGGCTGCAAGTCCAAATTCTTGCTCTTGTACGCACAGTCCTTACAATTTGCTGTAATCATGAAACATTGTTATCTGCTCTTGAATGAAATAAAATGACAGAAATAATGGAAAGTAGACCTCTGGGTAGCAGTTTTCTGTTTCACCAGCTAACAATGACTTTCACGGTGTTTTTAAGTAGTGGAGAAATAGAGAAGAGGCATGTTGGCATGTTTTCCTTGTTTTAGCGCTTGCTTCTAGGTGTTCTCTTTCCTAAAAATGCCTACCACCTGTTCCTTTGCCCACACCTTGTGTCTGTCTACTTATCCTCCCAGTCTCCACTGACGTGTCATTCTCAGGAACAACTTCCCCAATGATGACCCTATATCTAGGTACTACTCCTGCCATACACAGGCTAGGTATTTTCTATTACAGTGCCTTGTTTCTTTCTGTCTCAGCAAATTTACAATCTATGGCTATCTTGGTTTGGCTTATTTATGTGTTTTGTTTCTTCCATTATGATAAAAAAAAATGCAAGATTTAAGATCAGGAATGTTGTCTCTTATTCCTTTCACACAGAGCCTAACACAATAGGTGCTCAGTCTGTATTTATTAAATGAAAACATACTATTATCTTCATGGCTGGAGGTAAAATTCAAATGAGACTCTCCCTTAGGGGTTCTTCTTTTTTTAAGTTCTGTAATATGAGTTTAGAAACACATATTGAAAAGCTAAGGGGGACGCCTGGGTGGCTCAGGCAGTTAAGCATCTGCCTTTGGCTCAGATCATGATCCTGGGGTCCTGGGATCAAGTCCTACACAGCCTCCTTGCTCAGCAGGGAGCCTGCTTCTCCCTCTGCCCACTACTCTCCCTGCTTGTGCTGTGTGTGTCTGTGTCTGAAAAATAAATAAATAAAATCTTAAAAAAGAGAAAAGCTTAGGAAAGTTTTATATATTAAAGGTGTGATTAAACACTGGAGTGATTTACTAATAAGGTAAATATTTACTGAGTGCTTACTATGACTTTGTGTGTGTTTACTCATCTAGGGGATAGTGAGGTAGGTGTTATCACTATCCCCATTTCACAGATGAGGCCAGTGAAGCACAAAGAAGACAAATAATTTGTCTAGGGTCACACAGATAGTTCATAGTGTAAACCAGACTTAAAGTCAGGTGGTTTAGCTTTAAAGACCAGTTGCTCTTAACCACTATACCATAGCTTCTATAAGAAAAATCTGCTAGTCTCTTTAAAAGGCCTGCTATCTATTTGTCAAGTACAAGTCTGCTTGAAGACGGGAGCTAAATAAAAATTCTATGAAGTTCCCTCCCAACCCTATGAATTAGTAAATGCACTGCCATATGAAATGAATTTTAAACATCAGTTCCTGTTTCTTTATATGGAGAGCCAATTTGAACCAAGCAGTGAAAATTAAAGCTCCAAAAATTTGGCTACACTATCCAACCGCATGTTTGATCCAGTCCAAGCGGTGTTCTTGAAATATGTTACATTGGATATGACACCAAAGGCGCAAGTAACAAGAGCAAAAATAAATAAGTGAGACTGCCTCAAACGGAAAAGTTTCTGCACAGCATAAGAAACAATCAACAAAATGAAAAGACAACCTGCATAGTGGAAGAAAATATTTGTAAACCATTGATCTGATAAGGGATTCATATCCAAAGTGCCTGAGGAACTCCTACAACTGAATAGCAAAAAAAAAAAAAAAAAAGAGAGAGAGAGAGAGACAATCTGATTTTAAAATGGGCAGAGGAGGGTGCCTGGGTGGCTCAGTGGGTTAAGCCGCTGCCTTCGGCTCAGGTCATGATCTCAGGGTCCTGGGATCGAGTCCCACATCGGGCTCTCTGCTCGGCGGGGAGCCTGCTTCCCTCTATCTCCCTCTCTGTCTGCCTCTCTGTCTGCTTGTGATCTCTCTGTCAAATGAATAAATAAAATCTTTAAAAAAAAATAAAATGGGCAGAGGACATGAACAGACAGTTTTCAAAGAAGACACACACACGGCCAGGAGGTACATGAAAAGATGCTCTACATTACTAATCAGGGAATGCAAATCAAAACCACAATGACATATCACCTGACACCCACTTGAATGGCTGTAATCAAAAAGACAAGAGACACCAAGCGTTGGCAAGAATGTGAAACACTGGGGTGCCTGGGTGGCTCAGTTGGTTAAGCGTCTGCCTTCAGCTCAGGTCATCAACCCAGGATCCTGGAATCAAGTCCCATATCGAGCTCCCTACTTGGTGGAAAGCCTCTTTCTCCCTCTCCATCTGCTCCTCCCCACCACTTGTGCTCGCTCTCTCTCTCTCAAATAAATAAATAAAATCTTTGTTTAAAAAACAGTATATGAATATGGAGCACTGTTGGGGGGAATATAAGTTAGTGAAGCCACTGTGGAAAACAGTGTGGAGGCCCCTCAAAAAATTAGAAGATGGAACCACCATATGATCCAATAATCCCACTTCTAGGTATGTATTCAAAGGAAATGATGTCAGAATCTTAGCGATATCTACACTTTCACATTCACTGCAATATTATTCACAGTGGCCAGGATATAGAAACAACCTAAGTACTTGTCAATGGATGAATGTGTATATTTCAGCCATGAAAAAGAAGGAAATCCTTCCATCTGCAACAACATGGATGGATATTGAGGGCACTATGCTAACTGAAATAAGTCAGACAAAATATTGTATGATCTCATTTATATGTGGAATCTAAAAAAGTCCTCAGAAACAGAGTTGAATGGTAATTACCAATAACTGGAGGGTAGGGTAAGATATTGGTCAAAAGGTACAAACTTACAGTTACAAGATTAAAAATTCTGGGGCTCTAATGTACAGCATGGTGGTTATAGTTAATACTATATTATATGTTGAGAGTTGCTAGTATGAAAGCTCCTCGAGATGTTAAAAATAGAGGTATCTTACAACCCAGCAGTTGCACTGTGGGTATTTACCCCGAAGATATAGATGTAAAGAAAATAAGGGGCACGTGGACCCCCAAAGTTCATAGCAGCAATGTCCATTATAACCAAACTGTGGAAGGAGCTGAGATGTTCTTCAGCAGACAAATGGATAAAGAAGGTGTGGTCCATATATACAATGGAATATTACTCAGCCATCAGAAAGGAGAAACACCTACGGTTTGCATCGACATGGCTGGAACTGGAGGGGATTATGCTAGTGAAATAAGTCAAGCAGGGACAGATAATTATCATATGGTTTTGCTCATATGTGGAACATAAGGAATAGCATGGAGGACCACAGGGGAAGGGAGGGAACACTGAATGGGAAAAGGTCATGAGAGACTCTGGACTCCAGGAAACCAACTGAGGGTTACAGAAGGGAGGAGGTGAGGGTGAGGGGGTAACAGGAGGAGGGGTATTTAAGGAGGGCGCGTGTGGTGAGGAGCACTGGGTGTTATAAGCAACTGATGAATCAATCATTGAACCCTACATCAAAAACTAATGATAGGGCGCCTGGGTGGCTCAGTGAGTTAAGCCGCTGCCTTCGGCTCAGGTCATGATCTCAGGGTCCTGGGATCGAGTCCTGCATCGGGCTCTCTGCTCAGCAGGGAGTCTGCTTCCATCTCTCTCTCTCTCTCTCTCTCTCTCTGCCTGCCTCTCCATCTACTTGTGAGCTCTCTCTATCAAATAAATAAATAAAATCTTTAAAAAAAAAACTAATGATATACTTTATGTTGGCTAACTGAACATAATAACAATAAAAAACAAATGTGTTATAAACTCTCAGCAAAATAAGCTGATTTTCTTGATTCTTTTATAGGTACAATACCTTCAATGGATAAATAAAAATGTTTTTTCCTTTCAGGAAACAAACTTTATCAGATGGGCCCTTATCAGCCATCTATTATTGCATAACAAATCACCCAAAACTTGGTGGCTTAAAATAATCATTTATTCAGGGGCGCCTGGAGGGCTCAATTAGTTAAGTGTCTGCCTTCAGTTCAGGTCATGATCCCAGGATCCTGGGATCGAGCCCTGAGTCAGGCTCCCTGCTCAGCAGTGAGTCTGTTTCTCCCTCTTCGTCTGCCTCTCTGCCTCCTTGTGTTCTCTCCCTCTGTCAAACAAATAAGTGAAATCCTTTTAAAAATAATTTATTTAGTATAAATAAAGCTGGTAGAGATTATGTGACATGAAATAAGCCAGTCACAAAAAGACAAATACTGGATGATTCCACTTACATGACAAATACCGGATAATTTCACTTACATGACTACATGACAAGTAGTCAAATTCATAGAAACGGAAAATAGAAGGGTGGTTTGTCAGGGGTGGGAGGAGGGGGAAACGGGGGGGAGTTGTCTAATGGGTAGAGTTTCAGTTCTGCAAAGTGAAAAAGTTTTGGAGAACTATTATACAATAATATTTAACACTACTGAACTGTATACTTTAAGATGGCAAATTACACATTTTTGTGCAGTTTTTTAAAAAAGATCTTATTTATTTATTTGCCAGAGAGGGCACCTACACATGCAAGGGAAAGCGGTAGGCAGAGGGAAAAGCAGACTCCCAGGACCCTGGGACCATGACCTGAGCCAAAGGCAGATGCTTAACCCACTGAGCCACCCAGGCACCCCCCTGTCCTCAATGCAGCCCAAAACCCATAAGGGGGCTTTACCACTGACAAAAAAAGTTCCGAAAGAAGTGCTCTAGTTCAGGCTTGAGGGGTGGGAAAGCTCTGAAATTCAAAGCACGGAAATTATGTTTTTCTTTATCTTCTCTCAGGTCTTTTGCACCTAGCCGGAAAGCAATGCCACAGTGCCAGTTACAAAGTTGCTACATTTCACTTGAAAGAAAACAATATATTGATTCCAAGTAGTGTGGCGAAAGTAGGCGTTCTTATCTTGTTTCTGATCTTAGGGGAAAGCCTTAGACTTTCACCATGAGGCGTGATGTTAGTTATACAGTTTCCTCTGTGTGTGTGTGTGTGTGTGTGTGTGTGTGTGTGTGTACCCTTTACCAGATTGGGGAAGCTTCTTGTATTCCTGATTTGCTGAGAGGTTTTTGTTGTTGGTTTTTGTTTTTGTTTTTGATGAACTGATGTTGGATTTTGTCAAATGCCTTTCTGCATAAATTGATATAATCATGTGGGCTTTTTTCTTCTTGTAATATGATGAAATTTGCTGATTGATTTTGAATACTGAATCAGCTTTGCATTCCCAGGATAAATCCCATGTGCTCGTGGTGTGTAATTCATCATGTTATCTACAAATAGGGTCGGTTCTGGAAGTCCTGCCAAAGCAATAGGCAAGATAAATATTTAAAAGGATACAGATTTCAAAGAAAGAAATGAAACAGTTTCTATTTATAGACAACATGATAGCTATCTGCATAGAAAATCCCAGAGAATCCATAAAGTGATTTATAACTAATCAGTGAGTTTAGCAAAGTGATTCAATACAAGGACAACACACAACTATTTAAAAAAAAATGCTGTATTTATATACTAGTAATAAACAATCGCAAATAAAAGTTTAAAAAGCAGTACCATTCATCATTCACCATGATCAAGTGGGATTTACCCCTGGATGCAAAGATGGTTCAACATACACATGTGAATAGTTGCGATATACCACATTAATAGAATGAAAAATAAAAAGCTGATGATCATTTCAGTAGACGCAGTAAAGCATTTGACAAAATATGACATCCTTTCACGTTAAAAATTCTCAACAAATTGGATATAGAATGAACATGTGTCAACACAATAAAGCCCATGTATGACAATCCCACAGCCAACATCAAACTCAATGATGAATGTATGAAAGCTTTTCCTCCAAGATCAGAAACAAAACAAGGGTGCTCACTCTCACCACTCCTATTCAGTATAGTACTGGAAGTCCTAGCTAGAGCAATCAGACAAGAAAAGGAAATAAAAGTATCCATGAGAGACTCGTGACTCTGGGAAACAAACTGAGAGTTGGTGGAGGGAAGGTGGGGGGCGGGGAGGATAGGTAACTGGGTGATGGGCATTAAGGAGGTCACATGATGTGATGGGTACTGGGTGTTATATGCAACTGATGAATCACCGAACACTACACCAAAAACATGATGTACTATATGTTGGCTAATTGAATTTAAATAAAACAAAGACATTTTCTATTTTAAATATAAGTATCCAAATTGATAAAGAAGTAAAATTGTCTTCCTTTGCAGATGATATGATCTCATATGCAGAAAATCCTAAAGACTCCACCAGAAACCTGCTAGAACTAATGAACAAATTCAATCGAGTTGCAGGATACAATATCGATATGCAGAAAACTGTTGCATTTCTATATTCTAACAAAGAAACACATGAAAAAGAATTATGGAAAATAATTGTATTCATAAGAGCATCAAAAACAATAATGTACTTAAGAATAAATCTCATCAAGGAGGGTGCTTAGGTGGCTCAGTCCATTAAGCAACTGCCTTGGGCTCAGGTCATGATCCTGAAGTGCCAGAATCAAGGCCCAAACCCGGCTCCCTGCTCAGCGGGCAGTCTGTGTCTCCTTTTGACCTCTCCCCTCTCTTGCTTTCTCTCTCTCTCTCTCTCTCAAATAAATAAAATAAAATAAAACAAAATCTTAAATCTAATCTAGGAGGTGAAAGGTCTGTACATTGAGAACTATAATAATTTTTTAACACCTGAGCAACAAACAAGTTTATTTGATCACCTTTTTTGCAGTTGTTTTTCTTCATGTGTGTATTCATTTATAAATATTTGCTGATCATCCACCATGTGCCAGGCACTGTTTTGAGCCTGAGAAAAGCAGTGAACTACAACAAAAATACGAACCCCACATTCTACTTAGGGAGACAAACTTTATGATAATACAGGTAGTGATTAGTGTGGCAAAGAGAAGTAAAGCAGGATAAAGGAACAGAAGGGAATGTGGGGCTGGAGTTCTTTAGGTGAAATGGGCAGGGAGGGGCTAAGGAGAGAGCAGACATGTGCAGAGAGGGAATGAGCTATGCCAGGTGTTCCCTGCAGATGCACCAGTAAGTGTGAGGCTCTGAAGTCATATTTGAAGCAGCAAAGAAAACGAGTGTGTCAGGAGGAGAGTGAGCAAAGGGGGGGTGGTCTGAAAGGAGGCTGGAGAGGTGGGCACACCCCACCATGGTGGGCCCCAAAGGCCCTGGTGAGAACTCCAGGGGTTTTTTTTTAACATTTTAAAATTTAAATTCAGTTAATTAACACTTAACGTATTATTGGTTTCAGAGCTAGAGGTCAGTGCAATAATACCCAGGGCTCTTTACATCATGTGCCCTCCTTAATGTCCATCATCCAGTTTCCCCATCCCCCCACCTCCCTCCCCTCCAGTAGCTTCCTATGATTAAGAGTCTCTTATGGTTTGTCTCCCTCTCTGGTTTCATCTTGTTTTGTTTTTTTCCTCTTGTCCCTTATGATCCTGTTTTGTTTCTTAAATTCCACATATCGGTGAGATCGTATGATAATTGTCTTTCTCTGATTGACTTATTTCACTGAGCATAATACCCTCTAATTCCATCCATGGTGTTGCAAATTGCAAGATTTTTTTTTTTTTGATGGCTGAATAGTAACACATCCTCTTTATGCATTCATCTGTTGAAGGACATCATAGCTCCTTCCACAGTTTTGCTATTGTGGACATTTCTGCCATGACCATTGGGGTGCAGGTGCCCCTTCTTTCCTCTACATCTGTATCTTTGGGGTAAATATCCATAGTGCAATTGCTGGGTCAGAGGGTAGCTCTATTTTTAACGTCTTGAGCAACCTCCATGGTGTTTCCCAGAGGGGCTGTACCAGCTTGCATTCCCACCAACAGTGTAGGAGGGTTTCCCTTTCTCTGCATCCTCGCCAACACTTGGTGTTTCCTGATGTGTTCATTTTTGCCATTCTAACTGGTGTAACATAGTATCTCATAGTGCTTTTGATTTGTATTTCCCTGATGGCTAGTGATGTTGAGCATTTTTTCATATGTCTGTTAGCCTTTTGGAAGTCGTCTTTGAAGAAATGTCTGTTCATGTCTTCTGCCCATGTTTTGATAGAATTATTTGTTCTTTGGATGTTGAGTTTGATAAGTTCTTTATAGATTTCGGACACAAGCCCTTTATCTGATATGTCATTTGCAAATATCTTCTCCCATTCTGTCAGTTGTCTTTTGGTTCTGTTGACCGTTTCCTTTGCTGTGCAAAAAAACTTTTTCATCTTGATAAAGTCCCAGTAATTCATTTTTGCCTTTGTTTCCCTTGCCTTTGGAGACGTGTCTAACAAGAAGTTGCTGCAGCTGAGGTCACAGAGGTTGCTGCCTGTGTTCTCCTCTAGGATTTTGATGGTTTCCTGTCTCACATTTAGGTCTTTTCATCCATTTTGAGTCTACTTTTGTGTATGGTGTAAGAAGATGGTTTGGCTTCATCCTTCTGCATGTGGCTGTCCAATTTTTCCCAACACCATTTGTTGTAAAGACTATCTTTTTTCCATTGGATATTCTTTCCTGCTTGGTCAAAGATTAGCTGAACATACAGTTGAGGGTCCATTTCTGGGTTTTCTATTATGTTCCATTGATTTACGTGTCTGTTTTTGTACCAGTACCATACTGGCTTGATGATGACAGCTTTGTAATAGAGCTTGAAGTCCAGAATGTTGATGCCACCAACTTTGGTTTTCTTTTTCAACATTCCTCTGGCTATTCGGGGTCTTTTCTGGTTCCATACAAATTTTAGGATTATTTGTTCCAGCTCTGTGAAAAAAGTTGATGGCAAGCATGGAACATTTTTTTTCCATTTCTTTGTGTCTTTCTCAGTTTCTTTAATGAGTGTTCTATGGTTTTCCGAGTACACATCTTTTGCTTCTTTGGTTAGGTTTATTCCTAGGTATCTTATGGTTTGGGGTACAATTGTAAGTGGCATTGACTCCTTAATTCCTCTTTCTTCTGTCTCATCATTAGTGTATAGAAATGCATCTGATTTCTGAGTGAGAATTCCTGTATGAGTTCTAGCAATTTGGAAGTGGAATCTTGGGTTTTCCACATAGATTATCCTGTCATCTGCAAAGAGTAAGAGTTTGACTTCTTCTTTGTCTACCCAGATGCCTTTTATTTCTTTATGTTGTCTGATTGCTGAGGTGATGACTTCTAGTTCTATGTTGAATAGCGGTGGTGATTGTGGACATCCCTGCCGTGTTCCTGACCTTAGGGGAAAACTCTCAGCTTTTTCCCATTGAGAATGATGGTCTTGTGGGCTTTTCTCTTTTTTAAAAAAGATTTTATTTATTTATTTGACAGAGACAGAGACAGCTAGAGAGGGAACACAAGCAGGGAGAGTGGGATAGGGCAAAGCAGGCTTCCCACTGAGCATGGAGCCCAATGCGGGGCTCGATCTCAGGACTCTCGGATCATAACCTGAGCTGAAGGCAGATGCTTAACGACTGAGCCACCCAGGTGCCCCACTTGTAGGTTTTTCATAGATGGCTTTTATGATATTGAGGTATGTTCCCTCTATCCATACACTGTGAAGAGTTTTAATCAAGAAAGGATGCTGTACTTTGTTAAATGCTTTTTCTGCATCTATTGAGAGGATCATATGGTTCTTGTCCTTTCTTTTATTAATGTATTGTATCACATTGATTGATTTGTGGATGTTGAACCAACCTGCAGCCCAGGAGTAAATCCCAGTGGGTCCTGGTGAATAACCCTTTTAATGTAGTGTTGGATCCTACTGGCTAGTATTTTAGTGAGAATTTTGATATTTCTGTTCATCAGGGATATTGTTCTGTAATTCTCCTTTTGGGTGGGGTCTTTGTCTGGTTTGGGGATCAAAGTAATGCTGGAAAGAGTTTGGAAGTTTTCCTTCCATTTCAGCTTTTTTAGGGGTGCCTGGGTGGCTCAGTGGGTTAAAGCCTCTGCCTTCAGCTCAGGTCATGATCCCAGGGTCCTGGGATCGAGCCCCACATCGGGCTCTCTGCTCAGCAGGGAGCCTGCTTCCCCCTCTCTCTCTGCCTGCCACTCTGCCTACTTGTGACCTCTGTCTGTCAAATAAATAAAATAAAATCTTAAAAAAAGACTTGACACCATAAAACTCCTAGAGGAAAATATAGGGAAAAAGTTCCTTGACGTTGGTTTTGACAGCAGTTTCCTGGATATGACAGTGAAAACACAAGTAAAAAAAGCAAAAATGAATAAGTGGGGCTACATCACACTAAAAAGCTTCTGCACAGTGAAATAAATAATCAACAAAATGAAAAGGCAGCCCACAGTATAGGAGAAAATAGTTGCAAATCATACATCTGATAAGGGGTGGATAGCCAAAATATATAAAGAACGTATACAACTCAATAGAAAAAAAATTAACCCAATTTTTAAAAATAGGCAGAGAAACTAAATAGTTTTCTAAAGAAGATATACACATGACCAGCAGATACATGAAAAGATGCTCTTCATCACTAATCATCAGGTAAATGAATATTAAGGCCACAGTGAGATCCCCCCCTCATCCTAGTTAGAATAGCTATCATCAAAATGACAAGAAATAACAAGTGCTGCTGAGGCTGTGGAGAAAAGGAAACCCTGTTACACTGTCGGTGGGAATGTAAATTGGTGCAGCCACTATGGAAAACAGTATGGAGGTTCCGTAAAAAAAAATAAAAAGTAGAGGGACGCCTGGGTGGCTCAGTTGGTTGGACGACTGCCTTCGGCTCAGGGCGTGATCCCGGAGTCCCGGGATCGAGTCCCGCATCAGGCTCCCAGCTCCATGGGGAGTCTGCTTCGCTCTCTGACCTTCTCCTCGCTCGTGCTCTCTCTCACTGTCTCTCTCTCTCAAATAAATAAATAAAATCTTTAAAAAAAAAAATAAAAAGTAGAGCTACCCTGTGATCCAGGAATCCCATTTCTGAGTATATATCCAAAGGAGTTGAAATCTGGATCTCTTAGAGATATCTGCTCTCCCATGTTCACTGCATTATTCACAACAGCCAAGATATGGAAACCACCTAAATTCCTGTCAATGAACGGATGGATAAAGAAGACAAAGTATATATGTTCATACACACATACACACACAGGAACGTTATTCACCCAGTCATTACCTCTTCTGAGAAAGAAGGAAATCCTGCAATTTGCCACAATTTGGATGAACCTTGAGGGAATTAATGCTAAAGTCTTGAGAACCAGGAACACGGGATGGGTGTCCCACCTCAAACAATCAGGCAGGAAGGGCCAAATTCTCCCTTTCTCCACTTTTTTGGTCAGTTTAGGCCCTCAATGGATTGGATGATACGTATCCACAGAGGGAAGGGCAAAGCACTTCACTGACTTCACTGATTTAATTGCTGACTTCACACAGAAACATCCTCACAGACACACAACAGAAATAATGTTTAGCCAAATATCTGAGTGCCCCATGACTCAGTCAAATGGATGTATAAAATTAACCATCACACACACCCACCCACAAATTTTTTTAATTTTCCTTCCATTAGGAAGTATAGCCTATGTCCCCTTCCTTTGAACTGCCACGGACTGGTGATTGACTTGTAACCACTATGCTGTGAAGCAGCCCAGGTCACATGGAAGAGTCACATAGCAGAGTTCTCGTTAACATCCTTACCTAAGGGACCAGCCAACAGCCAGCATCAACCAACAGATGTGTGACTGGAGACGTCTCCCTATGGTTCCAGCCCCAGCCTTTCAGTCTTCCCAGCCAAGGTCCCAGACATGGCAGAACAGAGAAAAATGACTCTCACTGTGCACTGTCTGAATTCCTGACCTATAAAGCTAGGGGACCTAATAAAATGATTATAATAAGCCACTCAGTTTTGGCAGTAATTTGTTACCAAGCAATAGTAACCAGAACACATGGATCACAAAGCTTACTGGGCTAAGTTCTCAGAACTGTCTACACACACTTAAAGAATATGCTCTCCTGAATCTTTTGGCTCTGCAGGAACCTGGAAATGGCCTAGAGAAAGTCTCTCTTTTGGAGAATCAAAAAGAGAATTCCCGATTTAAAAACACAATTTTTTAAAAGATTTTGTTTATTTATTTGACAGACAGAGATCACAAGCAGGCAGAGAGGCAGACAGAGAGAGAGGAGGAAGCAGGCTCCCTGCTGAGCAGAGAGCCCAATGTGGGGCTCAGTCCCAGGACCCTGGGATCATGACCTGAGCTGAAGGCAGAGGCTTTAACTCACTGAGCCACCCAGGCACTGCCTAAAAACACAATTAATACTAGTCCACTATATGCTTTGCTTCAAGAGGCAAGTACATGACAAATGAGTCAAGGTCATCCTTAAAAATCCAAGAGCAAAGGGACGCCTGTTGAGTGGCTGCCTTTGGCTCAGGTCATGATCCCAGGGTCCTGGGACTGAGCCCCACACTGGACTCCCTGTTCAGCGGAGCGCTTGCTTCTCCCTTTCCCTGTGCCTGCTGCTCTTCCTACTTGTGCACTCTCTATCACTCTGTCAAATAAATAAATAAATAATATATTTTAAAGAATTTATTTATTTATTTGGCAGAGAGAGAGGTACAGTGAGAGAGGGAACACAAGTAGGGGAAGTGGAAGAGGGAGAACCAGGCACCCTGCTGAGCAGGGAGCCCGATGCAGGGCTGGATCCTGGGACTCTGGGATCAAGACCTGAGCTGAAGGCAGACACTTAACGACTGAGCCACCCAGGCTCCCCTAAATAAATAAAATCTTAAAAAAAAAATCCAAGAGCAAAAATATCTCAGAGAAGGTGGGACGTCTGTCATCAGCCACACAGGTTCAGTTTCTGATCCTAGATGCTGTATGAATGTTCTACAATTTAATCTGGTTGGCATTAGGTTTTTGTTTATTTTTGCATTGACCGAGCCTAGAATACAGGTTGGTCCAGTTGTGTTAGCCATAAAATATATCAAGTCCTCTTAGTTAAATAGTTTTAAAGCTCAGAATTTTCTCCCCAGATAAGATAAACTCCTTTAGTTAATATTTCCAGATACCCTCAAGTGAGCAGTGCCTATCAGTGTTTGAGAAATCCAAATGAAGGAAGTTCTTTTATTTTCATAGCAGCTAAAGTAATTGATATTGTTAACAAACAGAAATGAGGAATTCCACATTAAGCTTTCATTAGAATGGACTTGTTGAGTGGAAGGAACAGAACACCCCACCTCCAGCAGGTCAGGATGTACCCAATGTAACAAGCATTGCCTCTTGAAGTGTCAGAGCCAAATTTTTCTGGTGTTCAATAGGGCTACAATTCTCTCAGTTGAACTAATGAAAATTTCTACCTTTATTACCCAGAATGTCACCCCAGCTAGTGTAATCAGAAACTTTAGGGAAATTGTTGGAGATGGTTGGCAAGAAGCAGCCCTGAAAGTTTCCACCTAACCTTTGAAAAGTTTTGGGGACCAGCCAACTCCACACTCACATCAATTGTTTTCTTCCAAACCCTTGAAGTCATCAGGTTTTACCAAGCATGAAACCTGTATGTTGCAAGTAAGTTCTTTTCCTGCTTGATGCCATTGACAATGTTCTCAAGAATAATGTGGCAAGACAAGCTGAGAGAAGGAAAACCTTCTTATATATAAGTTATTATATAATAATAACTATTATTAGAGGGAAAACTAAAGCCAAGAAAGGTAAGTAACCTTCCCAACTTTGAACACAAGCACTTTTAATTATGAAGACTTCCTGCTTCTCAGAACAGAACTTATGAAAAATGAGGTGCAGAAATAACAGAAAACACAGGCTGTAATCACTAACTCTCACATCCAAAGAAAAACAGAGGAATCAAGAAAGATGGTGAACTGATTGTTTTGCCTCTTTCAATTTCCATATCTGCCACCTGCCCACCTAGTCTATCATGTGTCCTTTGTTCCATGTTAACCCCTTCACTCCCTGCATTTCCTCCATATAGCCCACCGATGTTCTTTTTTTTTTAAAGATTTTATTTATTTTTATTTGATGGAGAGAGAGAGAGTACAAGCAGGGGGAACAAGAGGGAGAGGGAGAAGCAGGCTCCTGTGGAGTCCGACATGGAGCTCCAACCCAGGACCCTAGGATCATGACCTGAGCCAAAGGCAGATGCTTAATAACTGAGCCACCCAGGCACCCCCCACCCATTTATTTTTAACCCAGAGATCCACCCCCTTTCACACTAGTTGCTAGGAGGACTTGACAAGGTAAGGTATTTCTGCAGTAGAACTAGGTAATTTACAAAGTGCCACAAAAACAGACACATAGATCAATGGAGCAGAACAGAGAACCCAGAAATGGACCCACAAGTCTATGGTCAACTAAACTTCAACAAAGCCAGAAAGAATATCCAATGGGAAAAAAAAACAGTCTCTTTAACACAGGGTGTTGGGAAACCTGGACAGCAGCATGCAAAAGAATGAAACTAGACCATTTCCTTATACCACACACAAAATAAATTCAAAATGGATGGAAGACCTAAATGTGAAACAGGAAACCACCAAAAATCCTAGAGGAAAACACAGGCAGCAACCTCTCTGACATCAGCCACAGTAAGTTCTTTCCAGATATATCTCCTGAGGTAAGGGAAACAAAAGTAAAAATGAACTATTGGGACTTTATCAAGATAAAAAAAAAAAAGCTTCTGCACGGCAAAGGAAACAGTCAACAAAATTAAAAGGCAGCCTATGAAATGGAAGAAGACATAACTAATAAAGGGTTAGTATCCAAGATCCATAAAGAACTTAACAAACTCAGGTGCCTGGGTGTCTCAGTGGGTTGAGGCCTCTGCCTTCAGCTTGGATTGTGATCCCAGGGCCTTGGGATCAAGCCCCGCATCAGACTCTCTGCTCAGTGGTGAGCCTGCTTCCCTCTCTCTCTGCCTGCCTCTCTGCCTACTTGTGATCTCTGTCTGTCAAATAAATAAATAAAATCTTTAAAAAAAAAAGAACTTAACAAACTGAACACTGGAAAAACAAATAATCCAATTAAGAAATGGGCAGAAGACATGAATAGACACCTTACTTTTTAAATTTTTTTAAATTTTTAACATCTTCATTGGTTTAATTGATACAAGATAAGCTGAATGCATTTAAAATACACAACTTGGGGAGCACCTGGGTGGCTCAGTGGGTTAGGCCTCTGCCTTCGGCTCAGGTCATGATCTCAGGATCTTGGGATCGAGCCCTGCATCGGCTTCTCTGCTCCCTCTCTCTGCACCTGGGTGGCTCAGTGGGTTAGACCTCTGCCTTCGGCTCAGGTCATGATCTCAGGATCTTGGGATCGAGCCCTGCTCCTCTCTTCTCTGCTTCTCTCTCTATC
Source organism: Neogale vison (assembly GCF_020171115.1). NCBI lineage: Eukaryota > Metazoa > Chordata > Mammalia > Carnivora > Mustelidae > Neogale > Neogale vison. The sequence goes on along the minus strand of NC_058105.1, from coordinate 90,765,892 downwards.
TGCCTCTCTGCCTACTTGTGATCTCTGTCTGTCAAATGAATAAATAAAATCTTTAAAAAAATAAAATAAAATACACAACTTGGTAAGTTTTCACATATTTATGAGTCTGTTAAAGCATCAGCGCAACAAAACAATTGCTTGAGTCTGCTTCTGCTACAAGACAGTGATTTCATTTCTTTTGATTACACACCAGAGATGGATTGCTAGATCATTTGGTAGTTCTGTTTTTTATTTTTTGAGGAAATTCTGTGGTTTTTTTTCCACAGTGAACATACCAATTGACATTCCCAACTACAGTGCGTTAGGATCTCTTTTCTCTACAACCTCACTAACACTTGTTATCTCTTTTATTATTATGATGATGATCAGTTAGCCAGCATATAGTACACCATTAGTTTTTGATGTAGTGTTCAGTGATTCATCAGTTGCATATAATACCGAGGGCTCCTCACCACAGGTGCTCCCCTTAATGCCCATCACCCGGTTACCCCAGCCCCCAGCCCCCTCCCCTCTGAAGCTCTCAGTTTGTTTCCTGGAGTCCATAGTCTCTCAAGGTTTGTCTCCCTCTCTGAGTTCTTCCCATTCTGTTTTCCCTCCCTTCCCCTGTGGTCCTCCATGTTATTCCTTATGTTCCACATATGAGTGAAACATATGATAATTGTCTGTCTCTTCTTGACTTACTTCACTAGCATAATCCCCTTCAGTTCCAGCCATGTCGATGCAAACCGTAGGTGTTTCTCCTTTCTGATGGCTGAGTAATATTCCATTGTATATATGGACCACACCTTCTTTATCCATTCGTCTGTTGAAAGACATTTTGGCTCCTTCCACAGTTTGGCTGTTGTGGATATGGTTTCTATGAACATTGGGGTGTAGGTGCCCCTCCTTTCCTCTACATCTGTATCTTTGGGGTAGATACCCTGTAGTGCAATTGCTGGGTCATAAAGTAGCTCTATTTTTAACATCTTGAGGAACCTCCGTACTGTTTTCCAAAGTGGCTGCACCAACTTGCATTCCCACCAACAGTGTAAGAGGGTTCCCCTTTCTCTGCATCCTTGCCAACACTTGTCATTCCCTGTCTTGTTAATTTTAGCCATTCTAACTGGTGTAAAGTAGTATCTCATTGTGGTTTTGATTTGTAGTTGCCTGATGGCTAGTGATGTTGAGCATTTTTTCACGTGTCTCTTATACTGTTAGTGAGACAACCAACCTCCAGAACTTTTTCATCTTGCAAAACCAAAATTCTATACCTATTAATCAACAACTTCCCATTCCTCCCTCCCCTCAGTCCCTGGCAACTACTATTCTACTTTCTATCTCTATGAACTCGACTATTCTAGATATTTCATATATGTACATTCATGTAGTATTTGTATTTTTATGGTATACATAACTGGACTATTTCACCTAGCACAATGTACTCAAGATTCATCCATGTTGTAGTGTGTATCTCAATTTCCTTCCCTCTTTTTTTTTTTAATTTAAAGTAGGCTCCGTGCCCAGCATGGAGCCCAACACAGGGCTTGAACTCATGACATGGAGATGAAGACCTGAGCTGAAATCAAGAGTTGGACGTTTAACCCACTGAGCCACCCAGTGGTGCCCAAATTTGATGTGGATTAAGTGCCCCAAAATTTCCTCCCCTTTTAAAGCCAAGTAATATTCCACCATACGTAGACACCATATTTTGTTTATCCATTCATCCATTGACAAATATTTGGGTTGCTTCCACTTATTCTTAGAGTGTATTAAAATCAGCGCCACAGCCAGGTCACACAAAAAGAAATGATCCCCACCCTTTCTGACCTGCTTTCTACTCTCCACTGTCATCTGTATGTCACAGACTTACCCTCCTCCCACTCCTGTGCCTTCATTCCTGTGTTTCCCTACCCCTCTTCGTCTTGCAGACTAAGGCAACCAAGGGCTCTGGGTCCTTCATTGTATCTTTGCATTCAATATGGAACCCTTCACGAGTTTGCGTGTCCTTCCTGTGCAGGGGTCATGCTAAATCTTCTATCATTCCAATTTTCGTACTTGTGCTGCAGAAGTGAGCACCCTTCATTGTATTTATTCTTTTTTTAAATACTCTTTGAAGTATAACTGAAATATACAACATCGTGTCAGTTTAAGGGGTATAACATGTTGATTTGATGCATTTATATACTGCAGTATGATTACCACTGTGGTGTTAGCTAACACCTCTACCCCATCACATAATTATCCTTTTTTTTCTGCAGTGAGGACAACTGGGATCTAGTCTTTTAGCCACGTTGAAGTTTAAAATATTGCTGACTGTCATCACTGTGCTATGCTGGCCCTTCATTTTCAAGGCCAGACTCTAACCCTGGGCTTCTGGAAGACTCTGACCCTGGTGTTTTTTTGTTTTGTTTTCTACAGGGAAATGCATCATATCTTCTACCAATTCCCAGTAGATGCCAGTGGCTGGGCCCAAAGGTCCAACTAGGGCTTTTCCATGTGGGTGAATTCTCCTGACATGGCCCCCTGCTGCCATCTGCTGGCTGTAGTCGTCAATGCTTCTATGGACCTGGGTCCCTATTCGAAGGGTTAGCTCTTTCCATCCCATCATCCACACTGGGATAAGACTTTCAGCTACTTAGCCTTTCTTTCCCCCATATTTTCCCCTCTGTCCTGTTTTTAAAAGAAAGGATTTTTAGTGAATCTGTGTGCAGGTTACACCATACTCTCACCTGTCTTGCCCAAATAGAGAGAAAAAAAATCTCTCCATACTTGGGCACTTCCATTTGCAAAGGGACTAAAGAAAAGTCCCAAAATGTCTAAAGTTCTCATTATCTCCCCGGAGGCTGTTCTATTACATTCAAATAAGTTGGATTGTAGGTAATACATAAAATACCAGATGTTCTTTGATACTCAAAATGTTTCTAAAGTGTTTTGAAAACATTCCCACATAAAACAACATGGTTTGTTGTTAACACAGACGTAAAAATGAAATCTGTGTGGCTCAGTCGGCTAAGCATCTGCCTTTGGCTCAGGTTATGATCCCAGGGTCCTAGGATGGAGTTCCACATGGGGGTGGTCCTTGCTCAGCAGGGAGCCTGCTTCTCCCTCCACCTGCTGCACTCCCTGCTTGTGCGCATTCTCTTTCTCTCTCTCTCTCTCTCTCTCCAAAAATACATTTTTAAGAAAATAAAATTTATACAAATAAAACAAGAATTAGTTTACAGACTCTTGGGTTATTTTGAAGTGAGTGAGCCAAGAATGGAGAGTAGATTTTGTGTTTACAGAGGAAACTAATTTGTTATGCAAAAGTGAAAACACATAAATGTTCAAGCCCACACGCTGGAGGTAAGGGATTAAAATTCACTGTTGCTGGGGAGCCTCGGTGGCTCAGTGGGTTAAGCCTCTGTCTTCAGCTCAGGACATGGTCTCAGGTCCTGGGATCCAGCCCCACATGGGGAAATCTCTGCTCAGCAGGGAGCCTGCTTCCCCCTCCCACTCTGCTTGCCTCTCTGCCTACTTGTGATCTCTCTCTCTGTCAAATAAATAAATAAATAATCTTTAAAAAAATAAAATGAAATTCACTGTTGCTGACTATATCTTTACACATTATTAAATGTTTCTTTCACTTCCCCTGCCCTGTCCCGGCTTCCTGCTTTGTCCACTTCACATTGGACTTATTGTCTCCCAAACCCATACACTACAGTCACCCATCCTGTTACGAAGTCCTGTCGTGACAGGTGTGGTCAGTGGCACTGGAAATACTATTTTTAAGGGTGATGTAAGAGTTGAGAAGATAGGCGTCAAAGTTGATGGAAAAGCGCAAGTCATGTTCTGGGAATTCAGCCTTGGGAAAGATAGTGGCTTTCTTGTGATTATGGAGAAAGAATCAGATTACACTGTAAACCGAGCAGTACAGAAGGAAGAAGCCAGATTTCAAATGGTGGTGATTTCAGGATTTGTCCTGACCATAAAAGGTCTAATCTGAACAAATGGTGGCAATCTGTGGTGAATGAAGGTCTTCTAAGGGATCTGTCTTGGAGCCTCATTTGTCTAACAGTTGACATAAATGGATAAAGAAGATGTGGTATAGACACACAATGGAGAACTATGCAGCCATCAAAAGAAATGAAATCTTGCCATTTGCAACAATGTGGATAGAACTAGAGGGTATTATGCTGAGTGAAATAAGTCAATCAGAGAAAGACAATCATCATGTGATCTCCCTAATATGAGGAATTTAAGAGGCAGAGTGGGGGCTTTGGGGGGTAGGGAAGGAAAAAAATGAAACAAGATGGGATCAGGAGGGAGACAAACCACAAGAGACTCTTAATCTTACAAAACAAACTGAGGGGTGCCGGCGGGGGCAGGTAGGGATAGGGTGGTTGGGTTATGGACATTGGGGAAGGTGTGTGTTATGGTGAGATCTGTGAAATGTATAAACCTGACGACTCACAGACCTGTACCCCTGGAGCAAATAATACATTATATGTTAATAAAAATGATTAAAGTAAAAAATAAATAAGTAACACGGCTATTTAAAAAAAAAAAACAACAAACAAGAAAACGATGATCATTGTTTGAAAGAATGGGAGAAGCTGAAGCCGTAGACGAAGGGGAGGGATTTTGGGCCCCTCGGTGGTCCCTGCATTCTGTGGCATTCTCCTCGGGTCAGAAGAAGAGGAGAGACATTGTGCTTAGTTCCAGGCAAGGGATCAGTGAAATATCCGCGGGTATGTGGAGACCTCTCTCAGCTGAAGAAACAAGTGAAAATTCCATAACATTTAAGCTCTGCTGGGACTCTAGAGCTTAACCACCCTTGTAAGAAGAGAGTCAAGCTAGAGACGTTGCCCTGAAAAGTGAGGAAAGAAGGTCTTTGGTCAACGAAAATGCTATCATAGGTTTGATCTTTTCAGGTGGTGGAGCTGGGCAGATCAGCCCACGCATTTTCACCTAAACTTTTCTTGCCACAGGAGTCTGGGGATAGGAATGTTCAGTTGTTCTTACTGACACACATAGATGTCACCAGAGAAAAACATTCGTTAGTCGGCTGGATCGGTGGGAAACATCTCAGAAAATACTATCAGATCCTAACACGTTGAAAACGATTATTAATCAAATTCGGTCTCACAAAAGCTCCAGTCATTGGTCAATGACTTAGCGGTGATTCTGAGCCCTTATCCTGTACTCTGCTTTAGTGTCCGTCGTCTCGTGTACTCCTCACAACAATCCCAGGAAATCTGTAGCTTCCCATACTGTCGCCATCATCGTCACCATTGTCATTTTACATGATGGGAAAGTGAACTTTGAGAACATTGACCACAAGTTTCCTGGGATTCGAACTCTGGCAGTCATGCCTTTAAGCACGGTGCTCTTTTGCCTTCTCAGGTCCCTGTATTTACTTATAAAACTGTAAGAATGTTTTAAAAGTTTGTTGCAATAAAATATCTACATGTGTGACTCACTTTGTGATAAGCATATATGGTGTCGTTGTTGGTTACACACCCAGTACCTGTCCCTCGCCCAACTTCTTGACTTTTATTTAGGTATCCTGCCTCTTGTTCTTCAGCCCATGTAATTTGTGTGAAGGTGATCCAACTTGAACGGTGAGTCCTGAGAAGCCTAGGCCAGTTGTGCTAATCCCTTTGCCCTCTCCAGGAATGTAAAGTCCCAGCTTCAATCAAGCAATCCATCATTTCTCCCTGGAGACTGATTGTTCCAGAAGTGGGCTCATGACCCAATCTGATCTAAAAGATGTCAAGTAGAGAGTATTTATTCCTTGGTTTGATTGAAGATTCTCTCTCTCTCTCTCTGCCCCCACCCACCTCTGCTTCATTTTCTCTGTCTCTATCTTGTGCTCACACATACACACAGAACTGTCAAACTGAGATTGCCCACTACATTGACCATCCCAAGAAAGAACTAAAAAGCTGGATGGACCTCTCTCAACCATCCTAATGGAAAGTTTTGCAGCAGTTCCAGAGAAAGAAAATTGCAACCCGAGACAATGCCAAAGTCACATACTCTTTTCCTTGCCCTAGAGCAATTCCGATCTTGTTTTGAGATGTTTCCTGGGGCACGAGAGCTGTAGAAAGCTTCTAACCTCTATTTGAGCCCACTCCCTTTCTGCAACCCTCAGTTTGTTTCCCAGAGTCAAGAGTCTATCACGGTTTTTCTCCCTCTCTAATTCCTTCCCATTCAGTTTTCCCTTCCTTTCACCTATGATCTTCTGTGCTATTCCTTATGTTCCACATATGAGTGAAACCATATGATAATTGTCTGTCTCTGCTTGACTTATTTCACTTAGCATAATCCCCTCCAGTCCGGTCCATGTTGTTGTAAATGGTGGATATTCATCCTTTCTGATGGAGGCATAATACTCCATTTTATATATGGACCACATCTTTTTTTTAAGATTTTATTTATTTATTTATTTGACACAGAGAGATCACAAGTAGGCAGAGAGGCAGGCAGAGAGAGAGAAGGAGGGAAGCAGTCTCCCTGCTGAGCAGAGAGCCTGATGCAGGACTAGATTCCAGGACCCTGAGATCATGACCTGAGCCGAAGGCAGAGGCTTAACCTACTGAGCCACCCAGGTGCCCCGGACCACATCTTCTTTATCCATTCATCTGTTGAAGTACATTTCAGCTCCTTCCATAGTTTGGCTGTTGTGGACGTAGCTGCTATGAACTTTGGGGTGCAGGTGTCTCTTCTTTTCTATACATCTGTATCTTTGGGGTAAATACCCCATAGTGCAATTCCTGGGTCATAGGGTAGCTCTATTTTTAACATCTTAAGGGACCTCCATACTGTTTTCCAAAGTGGCAGCACCAGCTTGTATTCCCACCAAGAGTGTAGGAGGGTTCCCCTTTCTCTGCATCCTCGCCAACATATCTTGTTTCCTGACTGGTTAATTTTAGCTATTCTCAATGGTGTGCGGTGGTATCTCATTGCGGTTTTGATTTGTATTTCCTGATGTCAAGTGATGTGGAGCTGTTTTTCATGTGCCCGTTGGCCATTTGGATGTCTTCTTTGGAGAAATGTCTGTTCATGTCTTCTGTCTGTGTCTTGATCAGGTTATTTGTTCTTTGGGTGTTGAGTTTGAGAAGTTCTTTATAGATTTTGGATACTAGCCCTTTATCTGATATGTCATTTGCAAATATCTTCTCCCATTCTGTCGGTTATCTTTTGGTTTTGTCAACTGTTTCCTTTGCTGTGCAAAAGCTTTTCATCTTGATGAAGTCCTGATAGTTCATTTTTGCTTTTGTTTCCCTTGCCTTTAGAGATGTATCTTGCAAGTTGTTGCAGCCAAGGTCAAAGAGGTTACTGCCTGCATTCTCCTCAGGGATTTTGATGGATTCTTGTCTCATATTTAGGTTTTTTTGTTTTGTTTTGTTTGTTTGTTTGTTTTTCAGATTTTCTGGCTGCTTTTTACCATATGAATTTCAGGATCAACTTGTTTAATTCCAATCCTCAACTTCTTTATTTATAGTTTTTTTCTTGGGTTTTTTTTCTTTAGTTGATAATTGAGACATGTGGCTTCTTGGCTTTAATATAACTTTAACCAAGTTTAATTAGAATACTTGAAGCTGGGGCACCTGGGTGGTTCAGTTGCTTGAGAGTCCGACTCTTGGTTTTGGCTTGGGTCATAGTCTCAGGGTTCCGAGATTGGGGCCCCGAGTTGAGCTCCACACTTAGCATGAAGTCTGCTTAGTATTCTCTCTCTCTCTCTCCCTTTCCCTCTGTTCCTCCCTGCTGCATGTTCTCTCTCTCATAAATAAATAAAAACTTTAAAAAAATATTTGAAGGGGCAATATTTGAGTGGCTCAGTAGGTTAAGTGCCTGGCTCTTGGTTGTGGCTCAGGGCATAATCTCAGGGACATGAGATTGAGGCCCACATCAGGCTCTGCACTCAGCTTGAGTCTGCTTAAGAAAGTCTCCCTCTCCTTCTGCCCCTTTCCCCACTTATCTCTCTCTGAAATAAATTCGAAAAGTCTTTGAAAAAACAAAAAAAATATTTGAAACTTATGGCCTTTTATTTGACATTGCATTCTTCTGCCAAGTTTGGGAGTAATTTCTCAATCATCGTACTTATAATGATTTAAAAATTTTAAATTTTAGTTGTCCTTTGAATAGGTACAAAATTCAAAAGGAACCAAATGATTTTTAGTGAAAAGTCTCCTTCCTACTCCTGTCTTCCAGACACCCGGTTCTCTTCCCATGAAGCAACATGCATTGCCAGCTTTTTTCAGAGATAGTCTATGCACGTACAAACATATGGATATTTTTTCTTTATTCTCTTTATATAAATGGTAGTGCACTCTATGCCCTGTTCTGCATATGCCTTTTGCCTTTTCCACCTACCAATAGCTTTAGAAAATCACTCCAAATTAGTACATAAAAAGCTGACTCCCCATTCCCATGGCTACACAGTATTTCATTGAATAAAGTTACCACAAAATACACAATTGCTGTTCATTCAGGTTGTTTAAAGATCCATTGCTATTGTATACTATAAATTTCATTTGCATAGAATTCTAAATATTTCAAGATAATATTTATTTAAAGATTTTCTTTCTTTATTATTGAGAAAGAGAGAGAGAGCACTTGTGAGTACATGTGCGAGCAAGGGAGGGGGGTCAGAGGGAGCAGGGGAGAATCTTTAGCAGGCTCCATGCCCAGTGCAGAGCCTGATGCAGGGCTCGATCTCATGACCCTGAGATCATGACCTGAGCCAAAATCAAGAACTGGATGCAAAAGCAAATAGGTGGTTGCTTGGGAATGGGAGACAGAAATAAGGGGATGTGTTGTCCATTGAAATTGTCTACTTTGGATGAGTATAGTTTATTGTACCTAAATTATATTCCAAAAAAGTTGCTTTTAACAAACCTATTGCTACTACAAGTAATGCTGTAATAAAGAATCTTCACATATGTGTTCATTCTTTCCATCTCCACCTGGATTCTCAATTTCTCATTACAATTTCACAGTATTTAATTGTTTTCCTTCCGAAAAGAATGATTTTGGTACAGAATCCACAAAGCTACTCATCTATTTAGCTGTCCATTTAGTTTTTGTCCATCTCTTTTATCTTACTCCCTGCCTGCAGGAGATATCAGGGCCCTTGTCTGTTTCACTCACTACCTTATCCTTGGAGCACAGAATGGTGGTTGCACAAAGCAGGTGTTCAATAAAATACCTGTTGAAAGAAAGAGCATTAAAATGTATATTTTCAGCTTTACACCTAGGGATTCTGATTCAATGTGTCTGTGATAGGTTTGGGGAATCTATTTTTAAGAAGCTCCTCCAGGCAAATCTGGTCATCAACCAGGTGAAGAACAGCACTTTAATTCTGGCCACCCAACTTGTCATCCAGGTCACTGCAGGACCCTTTTTCCTCCTTCCTGCAAGCAGCATCCCTTCTTAAAACACTGCAGTGTTGGGGCACTTGGGTGGCTCAGTCTTTGAAGCATCTGCCTTTGGCTCAGATCATGATCTCAGGGTCCTGGGATCAAGCCCCCATCAGGCTCCCTGCTCTGTGGGGAATCTGCTTCTCCTTCTCCCTCTGCCCTCCGCCCCACTCCTGTTCTCCCTCCCTCTTTCTTTCTCTCTCTCAAATAAATAAATAAAATATTTTTTAAAAAACCACAGCAGTGTTGTGGTTGACTATTTCCCAAGATGACCACAACAATCCCTTCCATCCTGAATGCCTGGTTTCAATGCAATTTTTCAACTCCTCCCATCAAGAGGGAAAACACACTTCTCTCCCCTTAAATCTTGTCTGGTTTTGTAACTTGCTTTGACCAATAGAATGTGAAACAAATGATACTGTGACAGTTCAAGGCCTAGGCCTTAAGAGGACTTGCAGTCTTCAGTTTTGCCCTTCTGGAAGCTATATGGTGGAGAATGGAGGCATCCAGCCATAGCCTCCACCAAGGTCCCAGACATGCGAGCAAGTGAGGCCTTCTGGGATCCTTCAGCCTTTGTGGGACTGCCAGCTGACACCAGGCAGAAAGGAGCCTTGCCCAAATTCCTAACCACTAGAATCATGAGCAATTAAATGGTACTTGCATTAAGCCCCTAAATGACCTCAGGATAAAGTCCTAAATCCTTAAAGGGCTTGACAGGTTATCTCTCTAAAGTCACCTCCTGTTAACACTCCCCAGTCCAGCAAATCTTACCTAAGCCCCTAGGCTTCAGATGCTGTTTTACTGTGCACTTGACTTTGGAGTTAAGATAGACCTGGCATTGTCCAAATTGTATGACTCTGGTTAAGTTACCAAAACTCTCTTGGTTTTATCTTTCTCATGTTTGAAACAGGAATAATAGTAAAACTTAGCTCACAAGGCACAAGACCGTGGTGGGAATTCCCCAAGAGGATGCATGACGAGAATTTAAGATCACACCTAGCACATAGACAGCACACAGTCAGTGGTAGTGGTAGTGGAAAAATAATAATTACTATTATTATACTGTCTTGTAATTGTTTGTTTATGCTTTCCCTATTGAAGGTAGTCTCTGTGAGAAGAGCAGAGACCATACTCTGTCCATTCTTGTGACCTCAGTGTCAATAGATAATTGTTGGATACATGAATGGATGAATGAGTCAGCAAGAGAGTAAATAAACTTGCTTGTGGTGGGATATAAGTGAACAGAACTGCTAACCACACATGGATTGGTGTCGACCTCTCATTCCTTAAGAACAGAACTTTGGGTATCAACAAACACTACAGCAGTAATCATTTTGCAATACACAAGTGTATCAAATCCACACATTATACACCTTAAACAGTATGTCAGTTATATCTCAATAAAACTGGAAAAAAGGGAAAGAAAAGAAAGAACAGTGTCTCGGGCATCTGTTAACTCAATTTACTATGAAAATGTGGTGAAGTCATCCCAGGACCCCGATGAGCTAGAATCACAGAGAACATTGAACCTGATTCTTCGGTTATGGTTTTATTGTTTTTGACTCCCCCCTCCAGATAAATGTTATGGTTGGGATCTCAGTTCATTGGTTTGTTTTTTGTTTTTTGTTTTTCTGAAAGGGCTGCCCGAATCTCTTAGTTTTGCTATTTCTAAGGGCTTTGTCTTTAATGTATATCATTTATTTGTTTGTAACAAATCATACTGCTGTGATGGGAGGGCCTTCCAGTGGGGTTTTTTGTTTGTTTGTTTGTTTGTTTGTTTTTGCAGAGGAAAGGCAATTATCTACTTACCATTCCCGCTTACATTTCTGCAAGTCTCCTCATTTTTGTTTTTGACGACAAACATGAAGAAGCGCCCGTAGTCAAGGAGATAGGATCATTACTGCCGTCTGAGAGCTGAAAACATTCAGATGTGTCACATTAGTAATTAATCTGCTGCATTATTTTTCCGTCTTCTCTTCATACACCGTCCCTCGCTGCTGTGGTTATTAACAAGTAGTATAATTTATCCCTCAGAGGCCCTCAGAGTGACATAATTGTATTCTTAAAAACTGAGCTACAAAACAAAGCAGGAAAACATCATATATTTTCCAACACCAGAGCCTACTTACAAAGTTAAATAATCAGGTGTTTTATGAAAATTTAATGGTGACTTAGAATTGATTATGTAACATGAAAACAACTGTGAGAGACAGAAATTACTAAGTTTGGGTTTATTGGTTTGTCCGTTGTTGTTGTTTTTTTAACAAAAAGAATCTTAACTTTTTTCCACACTATACTCATTGTTTCCACTTCCTTTCTCTCCAAGCTTTCTTACACATACTCTGGTAAGGCTTTTGTCCCTGCTTCTCTACAAACATTCTTCTTGTCCGAGTCCTTAGTGGCGTCCATGTAACCACATCCCATGGTCACCTTGTTCTGCCTGAAAGACGTCCTTTGGCCTCTGAACTCTTCTCCTACTTTGCTGGTTATTCCTTATCAGTTTCTTTTTAATCTTTTTTTATTTTGGAATAATTTAAAATACACAGGTCACTGCAAAAATACTACAGAGTCCCACATCCCCTTCACCTGGCTTTCCCTAATGATAGCATCTTACATAATCATAGTATATAATCGAAACTAGGAAACTAAAAACAAAAACAAGAACCAGGAAACTGACATTGATACAAGAAAACTACAGAGCAATCTTGCATGTGTTTTTTTTAAGACTTATTTATTTATCTGAAAGAGAGGAGGAGAGAGGGAGAGGGGAGGAGGAGGCAGAAAGAAAAGGAAAGAGAGAATCCCAAACAGACTCCCCACTGAGCATGGATCCTGACACAGGGCTCGATCTCATGACTCCGAGATCATGACCTGAGCCGAAATCAAGAATCAGATGCCTAATCAACTGAGCCACCCAGGCGCCCCATCTTCCATGCGTTTATTTTGAGGGGGTGGGATGTATGGTATAGATTCAGGTAACCAATTCAATCAGGACACAGAACTGTTTTGTTGCTGAAAAGAACCCTCTTTTTTATAGTCAAACCTTATCCCTGGCCCTTGGAAGCCACTGATCTTTTCTCATCTCTAAAATTTTGTAATTTCAAGAGTATAATATAAATAGAATCTTTTGTGGTTGGTTTTTGTCACTCAGCATAATACCTTGTAACATGAGGGGAAAAAAAGAATTCAAGTCTTTGTGTATATCAAGAGCATGTTCTTTCTTCCGGCTGAGTAGTACTCCATTAAATGGATGTACCACAGTTTATCTATTTGCCAGTTAAAGGACATTTGACTTGTTTAGAGTTCTTGGCAATTACAGATTAATCCTGGGTGGCTCAGAGGGTTAAAGCCTCTGCCTTCGGCTCAGGTCATGATCCCAGAGTCCTGGGATCGAGCCCCGCATCGGGCTCTCTCCTTGGTGGGGAGCCTGCTTCCACCTCTCTCTCTCTGCCTGCCTCTCTGCCTACCTGTGAGCTCTCTCTCTGTCAAATAAATAAATAAAATCTTTAAAAAAAAAAACAGATTAATCTATGAATGCTACCTATAGGTAATGCATTGTTTCTCTTTGACTGCTTTCAAAATTGTTCTTTGTCTTAGGTTTTCAGAAATGTGCTTATGATGTGTCTGATTGTGGATTTCTTTGGGTTATCCTGTTAGAATTTGTTCAACGACTTGATTTTTTACGTTTATGACTTCTATTAAATTTTGTTATTGTCCTACGGGTCCCTGAGGCTCTGGTCCTTATTTTTTAATCTATTTTCCCTCTCTCTCTCTCTCTCTCTTTTTTAAAGATTTTATTTATTTATTTGTCAGACAGAGATCACAAGCAGGCAGAGAGGCAGGCAGAGAGAGATGAGGGGAAGCAGGCTCCCTGCTGAGCAGAGAGTCCGATGTGGGGCTCGATCCCAGGACCCTGGGATCATGACCTGAGCTGAAGGCAGAGGCCTTAATCCACTGAGCCACCCAGGCACCCCTATTTTCCCTCTCTTATTCATTCATGGGCTGCTCGGAGGTCTGCCTAGGATTTCATAAGTTTAAAAATCCTTTTTTTTAGCTCCCTTTTCTCAGTAATCTTCCTTTCACTCTCTAAGTGAGAGGGTAAAGGGTGTGGCTTCATTTGTGGTGTTCACCTGGAAATGAGCAGGAGGTATAATTGAAATGTTTCTGGCCTGCTGACCCACCCTTTTCCTGGTCCTTTGGCAAGAGCAAGTGGACTTTCTTTGGGGTATTTTTTTGTCTATACCCATTAACATGTCTGGACTTTGGGGGCTCTGAATTGCCCCGGCCATGATTCATGTACAAGATTAAAAAAGAAAAAAACACACAGGAGGACTCACCACTGGGTTGTTCATTAAGTTCTGAGGTTTCTGATCAGTCTACCTTTTCTCCATCTCCCAGAGTCTTCTGTTGTTTTATCAATGTTTTCTGAGTTTTTTTTTGTCTAGTGAGTGGGTTGAATAGGGTGGAAGGTGCTTACCCCATCCATTATCAGTTTTTGTCACTGGTTCTTTCTCATATTCCCCAAGGTTCCCTCTTCAGACTTCTTGTCTTCTCTAGCTATGTTCAACCCTAGCTGATCTCATCAAATACCACGACTCAAATTACCATAGTAAGTAGCCCTCAACCATGACAGCTCAGCCATGAGTGCTCTCCTGAACCCCCAACTCACATATTTAACCCCTTTAGATGTCTAATAGACACCTCAAACTAAACACTTCCAGAACGAAATTCATGATGCTTCTATCCAAACATGTGCTCCTTACTTATTCTTCACCATCTCAGGAAACAGCAACCTTCTTCTGTCAGGTGCTGAGAACAGCTCTGAATTCCCTCTCTTTCTCTATCTTAATTCAGTTCATCAGTACTTCTTACTGGCTCTACCTTCAAAATAAAACCAAAAGCCAGTTTATTTCCACAGCTACCTTCCTGATCCAAGCCAGTATCTCTCACCTGGATGATCAGAATAGCCTTCTAACTGGTTGCCCAGCTTCCTTGTTGCCTTCCCCACAATCCGTTCTCCACTCCAAAGTGACCCTTATTACATGTAAATCTGATCAAGTCACACTTCTGCTCAAGACTTCCTTCGAGTCCATGTCATGTTTCTACCTGAGCTGGTGCCGGCTCCCTTTGTGCCTAGATTTTTTGTTAACCTTCTCGCTCAGTATGCTCGACCTACACTGGCCTTTGTGTCGTTCTTAGAACATTCCAAACATTTTCTGCCTTTTAGTAACAGCATTTTGCTGTTGCTTCTGCCTGCAATACACTTGCTCCACATAGCCAGATGGTCTGGTCCCTCGCTGCCCTTGGGTTTCTGCTCAAATGTCTCCTGATCAGAGGGGCCATGCCTGACTACTCTTTCTAAAATAGGACCCCTGCCTCTCCGCCTCACTTTATCCTGATTTACTCTTCTCCTGAACATTTGTTGCAGCTGTCTACTGTTACACAAAAAAGCACCTCCAAAACTTCGGGGCTTAAAACAACCACCCTTTTAATTACTCAAAATTTGGGAAGGTGGAGATGGAGGCATTCTAGGGCCTTGGCTGGGATGGATATAATGGCTGGGAGTTGGCCTCACTTCTTTTTTTTTTTTTAATTTCTGTTTTATTTATTTTCAGCATAACAGTATTATTTTTGCTCCACACCCAGGGCTCCATGCTCACTTCTTTTTATCATCCGGGTTCCTCGGTTCTCCTGCATGAGGGACTCACCACCACATGGCAAGCTTGGAGTTCCTTATGGAGGGGTGGCCTCAGGGACAGTTGGATTTCTTACTTGGAGGCTGGCTTTTACTTTAGATGAAGTGAACATTGCCAGGCTTTTTAAAAGCGAGACCCAGAATTAATATGTCAACTCTTGTGCAACATACTTGTGGTCAAGGAAGGAAACAAGGCCAGCCCAGACAAAGGAGAGAGAAAAGAGACCCCAGTGCTCAGTGGGAAGTACAGCACACACACAGGGCGGGAAGGAACCGATGGTAACAAGGGCTATCCTTGAAGCTTAGTTACTGCAGCACTTATCCCCACCTGACATGATTTATGTTTGTTTACAGCCCAAAGCCATAAGCTCCAGGAGAGCCAGAAGTTGTCTGTTTCACTCACTAATACATCCCCAGTGCCCAGTACCTGGTGTCTAGTTGGTACTCATCATTTTGTTCATAAATTCTAAGAGCCGAAGTTAGATGACTGCTTAGTTGAAAACAAAAACAAAAACTGAATTGCTATCCTTGTAATTGTCAAGGTCTTTGACACCTGATCTGACATTTTACTACATGTCTTTAATAACAAACTCACAACACCAAAAAGGGTCTACAGATTTTACCTGTGGTGGGAAAGTAAGCCCTAGAAGAACAGAGATGGAGTCCTCTGTGGTCTGTGGACCTGGAAAGAAGCTCTCTGCTGTGCATGTGCAAGCTTTAAGGTATTACACAGCTGTTGTATAAGCCTCCTGCTCAGCAATGTCACATCCAGAGCCAATGAGAACATTTCTTAGCCCGGCAGATCAGCCAGTTACTTCCCTACTCCTTTGTAAGCTTTCAAAATTTCTAAGACACTTAATTAAAGCCAAGGAAAGAAGAGATATAAAATATCCATGGGATGGTAGGTAAACAGTAACTGAGCCAGTGAGTTCATCGGATGCCAGGAGTCATGGGACTTTGCTTTGTTTTGTTTTAAGATTTTATTTATTTATTTGACAGAAAGAGAGAGAGAGCAAAAGCAGGGAGAGGAGAAGGCAGGGGGAGAGGGAGAAGCAGGCTCCCCACTGAGCAGGGAGCCTGATGTGGGGCTTGATCCTAGGATCCTAGGATCATGACCAGAGCCAAAGACAGACACTTAACCGATAGAGCCACCTGGGCATCCCTTGGAGTCTTGGGACATTGTATCCACATGCTGAGTGTACTATGGGTCCCACACACCACTCCCACTCAAGGGACAGCCCTTGTGCTTGCATCATTAGGCTCTATGATGGCCTGTTAGCCACATATGTTTAGACTGAAGGTCAGGGATTCCTCTGATCCAAAAGCAACAATGCACAGTCAGGCCAACAATCTAGGATTTTGCCTGCCAAGAAGTTTGCTGGGTCATATTCCAATCTGAGAAATTTAACTGGGGAATACCAAAATAATTGGACAGTTGGTGGCTCTGATGAGAGAACAGAAGCTATGACAAGGAAAGCTATGAATAGCAATTTCCCTGCAGCAGTTAAAAATAACATAATGAGGGGCGCCTGGGTGGCTCAGTGGGTTGAGCCTCTGCCTTAGGCTCAGGTCATGATCTCAGGGTCCTGGGATCAAGCCCCACATTGGGCTCTCTGCTCAGTGGGGAGCCTGCTTCCCTCTCTCTCTCTCTGCCTGACTCTCTGCCTGCCTCTCTGCCTACTTGTGATCTCTTCCAAATAAATAAATAAAACCTTTTAAAAAATAATGAAAAGATGCTCCCATGAGATGAAAAAGTTTTGGGAAGCTAATATGCAGCATGGTGACACAATTGTTGTGTACTTGACAATCACTTTGAGAGTAGAGCTTTAATGGTCTCAATGAAACAACTAAATGGTAATTATGTTAGGTAAAGGATGTGTTAACTGGCCTTGTGGGTAAACATTTTGCAATACATACAGGTACCAAATATGTGCCTGTATCAAGTCATCACATTGTACACCTTAAACTTACTCAATGTTTGGGGCACCGGGGTGGCCCAGTCAGTTAAGCATCTGCCTTTGGCTCAGGTCTTGATCTCGGGGTCCTGGGATGGAATCCCACATCAGGTCCCCTGCTCAGCCTGCTCTCTCAGGGAGAGCCTGCTTCTTCCTCTGCCTCTACTGCTCCCTCTGCTTGTGCTCTCTCTCTCTCTCTCTTTCTCTGTCAAATAACTAAATAAATTTTAAAGAAATAAAATAATTTTTAAAAATTTACACAATGTTACCATGTCAAATATATCTCAATAAAAAAAAAACTGAAAAAATAGGACCCCTGTGTACTGTCAATATAGAGACTGGGGAGACAAACCAGTAGTCGGAAAGAAATAACCAGACAGAGCTAGAAGATGAGAATCCATAGGAAAAGCATCCCTGCTAGATGGACAAGATGTTTGATTGAAGCAGTTTCCTCAAGAGTGAAGGCAGGCCTGTACTAGGGTCATGCCACCAGCCTCCATTTTTTTTACCCTTCTCTGTCACCAAATGATATTCCTGTCTAGTTACAAAGTGCAAGTTGTTTCCCTCATCCGGGAGGAGCAAGATGGTAGAGGAGTAGGAGACCTAAATATCATTAGGTCCCAGGAGTTCAGCTAGATAGTTACCAAACCACTCTGAACACCTACAAACTCAACAGGAGAGAGAAGAGAAGAAAAGCAGCAATTCTAGGAACAGAAGAGCAACCACCTTCTGAAAGGTAGGACATGCCAAGAAGTAAATCCAAGGAGACATTCGGGAAGATAGGCCAGGGGCGGGGGGCAGCTCCCAGCAAATGAGAGAGCAGTGGAACCCAAAATCAGAACTTTTTGAAGTCTGCTCCACTGAAGGACATCGCTCCAGAGACTTAGTGGGGGTGGAGCCATCACAGGGACAGTGTGGTCTCAGGTCCCGCGGGGTCACAGAAGGATAGGGTGTGTCTGAGTGTTGTGGAGCTCAGGGATCAGAGCAAGGAAACTGATTACAGAGACAGAACTGATGAGTGAGCGCTCAGCTCAGGGTTACCTTAAACCATGATCCAAGGCACAGTCAGACCACTGCACTTTGAGCAGTTTCCCTACAAGCAGCAGATCCAGAGACCCCCTCCTCCTTCCTCTGGGAAGAGCATCATGGGAGCACACTGCAGGAATCTGCTGGGTTTGGAGACTCCAAATGGGGCCAAGTGCCAGAGATAGAAATCCTTGGTCATAGGCTGGGTGAGCTCAGAGGGCAAACGGAGGCCAGGGAGACAGGAGTGACTGACTGCTTTTCTCTGAGGGCACACTGAGGAGCAGGGCCCTGAGCTCTCGGCACTTCTGGGGCCGGAGATTGGGAGGCCGCCATTTTCATTCCCCTCCTCCAGAGCTCTATGGATAGTGTTCAGGGAACAAAAGCTCCTGAGATCGAACCCAAGCAGATTACTTGGCAACCCCTGGCAAGGGCAATGCAATTCCACCTCGGGCAAAGACATTTGAGAATCACTACAAGAGGCATCTCCCCCAGAAGATCAGCAAGAACATCCAGCCAAGACCAAGTTCATCGATCAATGAGAACTGCAGAACTCCAGAGCTGGGGAAAGCAACACATAGAATTCATGGCCTTCTTCCCATGATCCTTTAGTCTTTCAAAGTTAAATTTTGTAAATTTTGTTTTTTTCTTATTTTATTTTTAAATATTTTCCCCTTTCCTATTTTAACATTTTTAACATCTTAATTTTATTTTTTTCAGTGTTTCAAGATTCATTGTTTATACAACACACCCAGTGCTCCATACAATACATGCCCTCTTTAAAACCCACCACCAAGTTAATGTTCTTCGAACTATTTTATTTTATCAATACCTTTTAAAAATCTTTTTACATTGCTATAGTCATATTCTATCTCTTCATTGTATTTAACTTATTTTTTGGATACATATAGATTTTTAGTTCTTTAAAATTTTGGAATACAGTTTCTTCTAATAGATCAAAATACACCCAAATCTAGCACCTGGCTTTGTTCTAGTCTCCAGTCTGATCACATTCTTTCCTCTTTTTTTTCTTTTTTCAACCAACTTCTTATCAATTCCTTTTTTAGAAACTTTTAAAATTTTCATCTTTACAGTCATATTCTATCCCTTCATCAT
The DNA here is from genome assembly GCF_020171115.1 of Neogale vison. Taxonomy (NCBI): domain Eukaryota; kingdom Metazoa; phylum Chordata; class Mammalia; order Carnivora; family Mustelidae; genus Neogale; species Neogale vison. The sequence goes on along the minus strand of NC_058105.1, from coordinate 90,746,717 downwards.
GTTTGCCCTTATTTTTGCATATATATTTTTTTCTTTCTTTAAAATTATGGGAGGCAGATTCTTCTAGCAGACCAAAATATGCTCAGAATCGAATGTGTGGCTCTGTTCTATTCACCAGTCTAACTGTATCTATATCTATTTCTATATTTTTTTCCTCTCCTTTATTCTCCCCCGAGTTTCAGAAATCTTCTGATTTGGTTAGTGTATATTTTCTGGGGTCATTGCTACACTTTTAGTATTTTGTTCTCTCATTCATCTATTCTTTTTTTTTTTTTAAAGATTTTATTTATTTATTTGTCATAGAGAGAGAAGCGAGAGCAAGCACAGGCAGACAGAGCGGCAGGCAGAGGCAGAGGGAGAAGCAGGCTCCCTGCCAAGCTAGGAGCCCGATGTGGGACTCGATCCCAGGACGCTGGGATCATGACCTGAGCCGAAGGCAGCCGCTCAACCAACTGAGCCACCCAGGCATCCCTCATTCATCTATTCTTACTAGATAAAATAACTAGGTGTAAAAACTCACCACACAAAAAAACCCAACCATAAAGAAGAGGCAGTACCAATGGCTAGGGACCTAATCAATATGGACATTAGTAATATGTCAGAACTAGAGTTCAGGATGATGATTATCAAGGTGCTAGCTGAGCTTGAAAAAAGAATGGAAGATACTAGAGAATCCCTTTCTGGAAAAATAGAAGAACTAAAATCTAACCAAGCTGAAATAATAAAAAAAAAAAAAACTATTAATGAAGCGCAATCCAAAATGGAGGCTCTTACTGCCACGAGGGGAGAATTTGAGAGATAAGTGATACCATAAGATGAAACAATATTAGAATAATTGGGATCCCAGAAGAAGAAGAAAGGGAGAGAGGGGCATAAGGTATATTGGAGCAAATTATAGCAGAGAATTTCCCTAATCTGGCAAAGGGAACAATCATCAAAATCCAGGAGGCACAGAGAAGCCCCCTCAAAATCAATAAAAATAGGTCCACACCCCATCATCCAATAGTAAAACTTACAAGTCTCAGTGAAAAAGAGAAAATCCTGAAAGCAGCTTGGGACAAGAGGTCTGTAATATACAACTGTGGAAATATTAGATTGGCAACATACCTATCCACAGAGACCTGGCAGGCCAGAAAGTACTGGCATGATATATTCAGAGCACTAAATGAGAAAAATATTCAACCAAGAATACTATGTCCAGATAGGCTGTCATTGAAAATAGAAAGAGAGATAAAAAGCTTCCAGGACAAACAAGAATTTGCATACACCAAACCAGCCCTGTAGGAAATATTGAAACAGGTCCTCTAAGCAAAGAGAGAGCCTAAGAGTAACAGACCAGAAAGGAACAGAGACAATATACAGTAATAGTCACCTTACAGGCAATAAAATGGCACTAAATTCATGTCTTTCAATAGTTACCCTGAATGTAAATGGGCTAAATGCCCCCAATCAAAAGACACAGGGTATCAGATTGGATTAAAAAACAAATCCATCGATATGTTGTCTGCAAGAAACTCATTTTAGACCCAAAGACACCTCCAGATTTAAAGTGAGAGGGTGGAAAACAATTTACCCATGCTATTGGACATCCAAAGAAAGCTGGAGTGGCAATCCTTATATCAGATAAATCAGATTTTAAGCCAAAGACTATAATAAGAGATGAGGAAGGACACTGACACTATATCATACTTAAAGGGTCTGTCCAACAAGAAGATCTAACAATTTTAAATATCTATGCCCCTAACACGGGAACAGCCAATTATATAAACCAATTAATAACAAAATCAAAGAAACACATCCACAATAATGCAATAGTAGTAGGGACTTTAACATCCCCCTCACTAAGTGGACAGATCATCTAAGCAAAAGATCAACAAGGAAATAAAGTCTTTAAATGACATGCTGGACCAGATGGACATCATAGATATATTCAGAACATTCCATCCCAAAGCAACAGAATACACATTCTTCTCTAGACAATCTGGAAGAAATTGATGCATTCCTAGAGACATATAAATTACCAAAACTGAACCAAGAAGAAGTAGAAAACCTGAACAGACCCATAACCAGTAAGGAGATTGAAGCAGTCATCAAAAGTCTCCTAAAGAACAAGAGCCCAGGGCCAGAAGGCTTCCCAGCAGAATTTTACCAAACATTTAAAGAAGAATTAATACCTATTCTCCTGAAACTCTTCCAAAAAATACAAATGGAAGGAAAACTTCCAAACTCATTTTATGAGGCCAGCATTACCTTTATCCCAAAACCAGAAAAGGCCACATCAAAAAGGAGAATTACAGACCAATATCCTTGATGAACTTGGATGCAAAAATTCTCACCAAATACTAGCCAATAAGACCTAACAGTACATTAAAAGGATTATTCACCATGACCAAATGGGATTTATTCCTAGGATGCAAGGTTGGTTCAACATCTGCAAATCAATCAGTGTGATACAATACATTAATAAAAGAAAGAACAAGAACCATACAATACTCTCAATAGATGCTGAAAAAGCATTTGACAAAGTACAGCATCCTTTCTTGACCAAAACTCTTCACATTGTAGGGATAGAGGATACATACCTCAATATCTTCAAAGCCATCTATGAAAAACCCACAACGAATATCATCTTCAATGAGGAAAACCTGAGAGCTTTTCCCCTAAGGTCAGGAACATGGCAGGGCTGTCCACTATCACCACTGCTATTCAACATATACTAGAAGTCCTAGCCTCAGCAATCAGACAACTAAAAGAAACAAAAGGCATCTGAATCAGCAAAGAAGAAGTCAAACTCTCACTCTTTGCAGGTGATATGATGCTTTATGTGGAAAATCCAAAAGACTCTACTCCAAAATGGCTAAAACTCATACAGGAATTTAGTGAAGTGTCAGGATATGAAATCAATGCACAGAAATCAGTTGCATTTCTATACACCAACAGCAAGACAAGAGAAAGAGAAATTAAGGAGTTGATCCCATTTACAATTGCACTCAAAACCATAAGATAACTTATGGTTAAGGTATCTTAACCATAGAGGCAAAGAGGCAAAGAATCTTTACTAAGAAAACTAACCAAAGAGGCAAAGAATCTTTACTCAGAAAGCTATGAAGTACTCATGAAAGAAATTGTGGAAGACACAAAGAAATGGAAAAATGTTCCATGCTCATGGATTGGAAGAACAAATATTGTGAAAATGTCTATGCTACCTAGAGCAACCTATACATTTAATGCAATCACTATCAAAATACTATCAACTTTTTTCAAAGGAATGGAATAAATAATCCTAAAGTTTATATGGAACCAGAAAAGACCCCGAGTAAGCCAGAGGAATGTTGAAAAAGAAAACCAAAGTTGGTGGCATCAGAATTCCAGACTTCAAGCTCTATTACAAAGCTGTCATCATCAAACCAATATGGTACTGGCACAAAAACAGACACATAGATCAATGAAACAGAATAGAGAGCCCATAAATGGACCCTCAGCTCTATGGTCAACTCATCTTGGACAAAGCAGGAAAGAATGTCCAATGGAAAAAAGACAGTCTCTTCAACAAATGGTGTTGGGAAAATTGGACAGCCACATGCAGAAAAATGTAACTGGACCATTTCCTTACACCACACACAAAAATAGACTCTAAATGGATGAAAGACCTCAATGTGAGACAGGAATCCCTCAAAATCCCTGAGAAGAACACAGGCAGCAACCTCCTCGACCTCAGCCACAGCAATTTCTTCCTAGAAACATTGCCAAAGGCAAGGGAAGCAAGGGCAAAAATGAACTATTGGGACTTTATCAAGATAAAAAGCTTTTGCACAGCAAAGGAAACAGTCAACAAAACCAAAAGACAACTGGCAGAATGGGAGAAGATATTTGCAAGTGATACATCAGATGAAAGGCTAATATCCAAAATCTATAAAGAACTTCTCAAACTCAACACCCAAAGAACAAATAATCCAATCAAGGAATGGACAGAAGACATAAACAGACATTTCTCCAAAGAAGACATCCAAATGGCCAACAGACACATGAGAAAGTGTTCGACATCACTTGGCATCAGGGAAATACAGATCAAAACCACAGTGAAATATCACCTCACACCAGTCAGAATGGCTAAAATTAACAAGTCAGGAAATGACAGATGTTGGCGAGGATGTGGAGAAAAGGGAACCCTCCTACATTGTTGGTGGGAATGCAAGCTGGTGCAACCACTCTGGAAAACAGCATGAAGGTTCCTCAAAAAGTTGAAAATAGAGCTACCCTATGACTCAGCAATTGCACTTCTGGGTATTTACCCTAAAGATACAAATGTAGCGATCCAAAGGGGCATGTGAACCCAAATGTTTGCAGCAGCAATGTCTACAATAGCCAAACTATGGATAGAACCAAGATATCCATCAACAGATGAATGGATAAAGATGATGTAGTATATATATATATAATGGAATACTATGCAGCCATCAAAAACCAAAATCTTGTCATTTGCAATGACATGATGGAACTAGAGGGTTTATGCTAAGCAAAATAAGTCTATCAGAGAAAGACAATTATCATATTATCTCTCTGACATGAGGAATTTGAGAGGCAGAGTGGGGGTCGTGGGGGGCAGGGAGGGAAAAAATGAAACAAGATGAGACTGGGGAGGGAGACAAACCATAAGAGACTCTCAATCTCAGGAAACAAACTGAGGGTTGCTGGAGGGGAGGGGGGTAGGAGGGATGGAGTGGCTGGGTGATGGACATTGGGGAAGGTATTTGCTATAGGGAGTGCTGTGAATTGTATAAGACTGAGGATTCACAGACCTGTACCCCTAAAGCAAATAATACATTGTGTGTTAATTTAAAAAAAGAGATAAGCAGACATATGAAAGTAGCTTCAGCATAATAAGAGCAGAGTACTAGGATGAAGGGCCACAAGCTCCTGCTGTACCTCCTACTATCTGAGATTCCTTCTACCCTAAGCCCCGATAGAAACTTGAGGCTCATGCTTTAAGACTGTGTTTGGGAGGAGCTTTTCCCGTGTTCCCAAACAATGCATGAAGGAAATTCTCTTGTTATTAGAACTGGAGTATTTAAACTAGTGGTCTTGGGGGGCGCCTGGGTGGCTCAGTCTGTTAAATGTCTGCCTTTGGCTCCGGTCACGATCCAGGGTTCTGGAATCGAGCACCGTGTCGTCATCATCGGGCTCCCTGCTCAGCGGGGAGCCTGCTTTCCCCCTCTCCCTCTGCTGCTCCCCCTGCTTGTGATCTTTCCCTCCCTGCCTGCCCATAAATAAATAAATAAATTCTTCTGCTTATTTTCCAATCCTGCTAAGCACCAGAAGAGCAGAGAAAAAGCATAGCCTCTTGGTACACTTCCCAGGAGTAAGAAAAGGAAGTGCAAGTCAGATTGTATCCCCTCAAGCTTGAGCCAACAAAGAGAAATATGGGATGAAAATGAAGATTCGATTATTTTGGCTGGAAGTGATTGTATTTACTGGACTCAGTTCTTCCCTTTTACTGCCCCCTGAGGGTGACAACACCCCAACAGTGCCACCAAGGGAGAAAATGCACTTCTTTCCAGGATTTTATGAGAGTTTCCTGGATACCCCACGAGAGAACTCTGGCGACTGTCATAGCTGCCATGCCAACTGCCTGGAGGCCAGCAGAGACAAGTTTATGCACAGAATACTGATTCACACAACAGCTAGCTCTGGACTGGGATATGCTGACTTGGCTTGTTTTCCCTTGGGGAGGTTGGGACGGGTGTGGCTATTAATCAGCGATGAACCCAAGTCTTCTAGGTCTTGCCACTGTACATATTAACATATTCTGCCTTTTGTTGCTGTTCAGAATCAATCCACCCAAGATTCAAAAGTCCCATGTCATTTTCAGACCTCAGTGTAGAAAACCGAGTAGGACAAAACTCTCTACTTTATGTCTCATAGTGAAGGCTGCAGTAGCATGAAATAGAAATAACTGGACAATGTAAACCAGAAACCAAGGATTCTGTAAGCTTGGAAAGGCAGAGGTCAAGGGGAGGCAGTACCATTGGCAAATATACACACACAGAGACACAAATACAGAGACACACACAGACACACACACACCTTGTAAGACAACTGTGAGAGAAAAGCTATCTCAGGCGGATCTCAAGTTGAGGCCATTAGTTGTCACAGACCTCCCTTTGCCTCCTTCCTCCTTCCACTTCAGAGAGCCAGGACAAGAATGCAGGAAGCTAGAGGAAAGGAAGCTTCTGAGGCAACATGGTCATTGGCTGTCCAGGTTTAGTGCCTTCTCCCTACTTCTACCCACAATGCCCCTCAGGATTGCATGCCATCTGCTGGTATCACCATCCATTCTTCTCCCTTGGGCATCAGTCTGCTCTAGCTGCCATAACAAAATACCACAGACTGGGTGGATTAAACAACAGACACTTCTTTTCTCACAGTTCTGCAGGCTGAAGGTCCAAGACGGAGGTGTTGGGTTTCTTCTGAGGTCTCTCTCCCAGGTTTGTAGATGGGCACCTTCTCATTTTGCCCTCATATGGTCTTTCCTCTATGCAGAAGGTTGTCTATGTCCTAATCTCCCCTTCTTATGTGGACACCAGTCCTATCAGATTTAGGGCCTACTTATATGACCTCATTTTACTTCGTTACCTCTCTAAAGGCCCTGTCTCCAAATACAGTCACATTCTGAGGTACTGGGGGTTAGGACTTCAACATATGAAGTTTAGGAGGACATAATTCAGGCTGTAACACCTAGCAGCAGTGTTCATTTGATGTAGAAGTGTATCAGAAACCTCCTCCTACGAACCTTGACTTGAGACCAGCAACCTCCCAACATTATGTCAATGTTGGGGAAAGTCATAGAAGCTGCCCCTTCCACTGAGGCAAGGGTGTGAGGGAACTTTTTGTGACTTGTCAAAGTTAGAACCCTCTTAATACTCCTTGGTGTGTGGATCAAATTCAGCTTTGGCTCCCTGAGATCAATGGTTATAGAAGCTTGTCACTCAGGCCCTGGGTGATTCCAAATAAGAATAACTTGTGGGCTAATCCATTCCCCCACCCCTTCCCCTCTGAAACCCGCGATTTGTTTCCTGGAGTCCATGGCCTCTCATGGTTCATCTCCCCCTCTGATATCCCCCCATTCATTTCCCGCCTCCTTCTCCTTATGTCCTCCTTATGTTCCACAAATAAGTGAAACCATATGATAATTGTCTTTCTCTGTTTGGCTTATTTCACTTAGCATAATCCCCTCCAGTCCCAACCATGTTGATGCAAAGGCTGGGTATTCATCCTTTCTGATGGTTGAGCAATATTCCATTACATATATGGACCACATCTTCTTTATCCATTCATCTGTTGAAGGGCATCTCAGCTCCTTCCACAGTTTAGCTATTGTGAACATCGCTGCTATGAACATTGGGATGCATATGGCCCTTCCTTTCACTAAATTTGTATCTTTGGGGCAAATACCCAGTAGTGCAATTGCCAGGTCATAGGGTAGCTCCATTCTTAACTTTTTGAGGAACCTCCATATTGTTTTCCAAAACGGCTGTACCAACTTGCATTCACACCAACATGATAATGCTCTCATAGGTAAAGTTTTTTGTATTTTGGGGTGTGTGTGTGTGTGTGAATTCTAGTTAATATTGAAGAAGTATCTTCAATTATTTCTAGATCAATTGCAACACATTCTGGTAGTCAGAACCCTAGGCTACCAATCACATAATAGGTCAGCCAGCTGCTTAATGAAAGAAAATTAACACAATAAATGTACCCTCGAATTCTATTATGACCCAGTAAGTGCTGCGGGTGCAGTAACCAACAAGGCTGATATGAAGTATATGGGCTCTTTGCTTCAGATAATGTGTACCTAATGGAGAGGGGGCATTTGGGAAATTGCATAGAATAAATTATTTCACACACACACACACACACACACACACACACGAATAACTTGTGGGAGAGGACACCAATGATCCCAGGAAAGAACTTACTGGGAAGAAAGGGAAATTGGCACAAAACCCAAGCCCAGAACTATAGGGTAAAGAAAGGTAGGCAAGGTTGAAGCTCCCTGGTGTGGTGTTCTGCTGGGGAGATTTGCCCAGATGTGAAGATGAACTATGGAGTCACAACTTTTGAGCCTGTGGATAGGACATCACCAAGGCCTGTAAGGGACCCATCCAAAAATGAGCATCTTTGCTTAGGCAGAACCAGACTTCAAAAGCCATTCTGGGGTGAGGAGGGGGTTTGGGGAAGCAAGAGCAGCAGGGAATGGATCCCATTTTTCAGTTCTTGCTGGATGCATCCTATATAGTGGTTTAGAGCAAGCTCAAAGCTGTCCTGTCAGGGTTTAAAGCTCAGCTGAGATACTTACTATGGAACCTTGGCCAAGTTATTCTCTGTGCTTCAATTTCTCATCTGCAAGACAAGGATAATAAGAGTCCCTCCTCATAGAGCCATTAGGAAGCATCAATTATTTAATAACTTGGAATTGTGTTTGGCACACTCAGGGTTTAATAAGTAATACTTATTATTTCTATATCTGGTTTCAAAATTGTTATGATTTCTATGTAGGTTTTTTTTTACCCAGGAGTAATGCCCTTTGCTCTGAGTAAGGCTCAGGATTCTTGGAAGTGTAGGAGCTGGAGTGAGGACTCCCTATGGGGGAAGATACTGGTGTATCTGCTTATAAGGACAGAGGAAAGAGAATAACTGAGAAGTTTTTTAACATAATTTGTTGAAGCAGGTTATACCTATAATACATAGCCTATTTTTCTTTGGAAAATACAAGTAATAAAAAGATAATCACTACATTCCCACCACCCAATTAATATTTTAACATAGTTCCTTGCACATTTTTCTGTGCCTATATGAATTTTCCATTGTTTTTTATCAATATGCAACCTGTGTTCTATTTTTCACTACATCATATGTGAGTATTTTCTCACACATAGTTTAAAAATTTTGTTAACCTAATTTTAAATGTTTACATCGGAGGCACCTGGTTGGCTCAGTCGGTTAAGCTTGCAACTCTTGTCTCAGCTGGGGTCTTGGTCTCAGAGTCGTGAGTTCAAGTCCCACTGGACTCCACAATGGACATGGAGCCTATGTAATAATAATAATAAATAAACATATAAATGCTTACATTAGGTGGCTATGTCCTGATTTCCCAATAATCACAAATTAATGAATGTTTTGTGTATCTATTTTTAATTATTGCTGAAAATATCACAATAAAAATTTTTGTTCATAAAGCTTTATCCCCATTTCTGGCCATTTCCTCACATCAGATTCCTATAAATAAAGTTATTCAATCAAAGGAAAGAGACCTTTTTTAAAAAAAGATTCTATGTATTTATTTGAGACAGAGAGAGAGAGAACAGGAACATCACTAGCTTTAAACAAGCCAGTGTCTTCACTACGTACAAGAAGATCAAGGAACATTCTGCACCTCCAGCAAGTATTCTGTTGCCAGAGCTGCCCTAATTGTTGCTGATCAGCACCTGTTGAACCTGCTTAACACTAGACCCTCCTCAGATCTTTCTATGTCTTTGTGTCTTGAGATGGCCCAGAGAACAGGTGCGTGCAGCCAGAACCAAGAGTAGCGCATCATATCCGCTGGCCTCACAAAGGCCTCTAGTATTCTCAGGGAGGTTCCTGGGGACTTAGTGTGCACTGAGAATGTTAGGACTTATCTTGATGGAGGATAGCATGGCTAATGTGCCAACTGGAACATTTTTCCTTATAAATGGAGTGAAACGGGTCTTCAGAAGTTGAAAGCGCCATCCCGTGACTCCTGTTGATAGCTGTATACTAAACCTCTCCCACCAGGAGAAGTCACGTTCTGATCACAAGTCTGAACAAGATCAGATCCTCATTCCACATGATTGCAGAAGGGAAACTCCTACAGTCAGCCTCGGGCTGCCAGGACAAATGACCACAGCCTGGGGGTTGGGGCATGGTGTTTAAACGACAGAAATGCCTGGTCACACAGTTCTGGAGGCCCGAAGCCATTGACTTTAATTCAATTACCTCCATAAAAACTCTACCTCCAGATAAGGTCTCATCCTGAGGGACTGGAGGTTAGGACTTCAACATGTGACTTTGGAAGGAAAGCAATTCAACCCATACATCCAGCCCAAGATTTTTCCAACCTAAGATGTTCCCGCTCATTCCATCACCAGTTGCTCACTTTGGCTAATATAGAAGTCTACTCTTGGACCAAGAGGTTAAAAAGATGAATCATGAAGAAAGGTTCTTTTGGAAGCCTAAAACCCAAAGAAGACAACCGACAAGGCTTCGAATTCAAGACCAGAATTCTTGAGGGCCATACCAACGCCAAACTGTGAATCTTGTGATTTCACTGTTGACTACTGGAAACCAGTAGTCAACAATCACACCGCTCTGGGATAATGTTAAGAAAAATGAGATAAAATCTGGAAAGAAGCAAGATGGTTTCATGGCGTTTAAGTGCTATTCTGGAAGCTCTCTCCTATAAGCTTGGCTAAGGTTCAGCTGACTCTCTGAGGGAACGTAACTTGCTTGGCATCCAGGAAACTGCTGATTAGTCCTCAGATATTGGATGAGTCTGTAAAGTTAGAAGTCAGCTTGTAGAAAACTAGTAAAGTGTGATGATTTTCTTTTCTGCCTGGTAGGAAAGATCCCACATCTCCTGTGTCTTTTTCCATTTAGGATGTGAACCATGTTTGTATCCATGCTGGAAATGTTATTTCAATAGTCCTTTTTCTTCATGAAACTCTACAAAGCCCTACTTCTCATATCCTCTTTGAACCAACTTGTTGACCTTTGGGCTTCCTCGTTAATGAATTAGATAAATATTGGACACTGGGTCACTGTCAATTGGTATAGGAATTGTGTTTTTAATATTGTGAAAATTACACTTTGGTAGTACCTTTTTCTTTGTTTTTTTAAAGATGTATTTATTTATTTATTTATTTGACACACAGAGAGATATATTACAAGTAGGAAGAGAGGCAGGCAGAGAGAGGGGGGGAAGCAGGCTCCCCACTGAGCAGGGAGCCCAATGCGGGGCCCGATCTCAGGACCCCGAGGTCACGACCTGAATCAAAGACAGAGGCTTAACCCACTGAGCCACCCAGGTGCCCATTTTCCTTTTTTTTTTAAAAAAACATTTTATCTATTTATTTGAGAAGGAGAGAGAACACAAGTGGTGGGGGCAAGGGTAAAGCAGACTCCCCGCTGAGCAGGCAGTCTGACCAGCTCAGTCCCAGGACCCTGAGATCATGATCTGAGCCCAAGGCAGATGCTTAACTGATTGAGCCAGCCAGGCGCCTCTGGTAGGATACTTTTCAAGGAAGGGTTTCTTATCAACAAGGAGAAAATGGGGTAAGCGACTATAAAATTGAATGTTACCATTGTTAAAATGAAAAGCTGGGCAAGGGATGTAGGAACTGAATTTATTTGGGCTCCCAAGAAAGAACAATGTGGCAGGTTCGATAAGAGCTTACAGTGTCTCAACAGGAAGTGTAAGTAAGCATCAGTCTTATGAACAGTTTGAAAAAAGAAAAAATTGAAGTCAAGCCCAACTTAGAATTGAAACACTGGGTCCACATGTAAATGTCAAGTTCCTAACTTTTCTTTCTCGTTGGAAAGTTTTTAAAGACTTGGACCAAACTGGTACCTCTGGTTGTCTGAAAGTCTCCAAGGATTGTTAACAGGTTGGTATAGTTTGCATTGGGAGTTTTGTTCTTTGCATATCTGACTCTAGTGGCTGCTTTTTGATTGGCTTTCGTCAGCCTGACCTGGCTGACTTCTCTGTTCCCACTGGAGGTTTTCATAAGTTGTGGCAGATCTACAACTGCCAGGAAAATATGGTCTTCTTAATCCTTGTATAATGGGCTGTCATATATACATTCTGAAGCCTACTAGTACATGAAAGAGATGTAGTATGTGCAAACTTAGATCCAGACTCACCAAAATTAATAATATCCCTAATATCCTTGGACGGGCAGCTTATAGTATAACTAATGAAACATAAACGGTAGAGCCCTTCATTTGTATAAGTCTTGTACGTAGGGTTCCTAGAAATTTGCTATTCATAATTTTGTATTATCTTTCTTAAAAGGACCCAACCCAGTGTAAATTGGTGTTGCCAGGATGGAAAACAGAATGCAGGTTACTCAAAAAATTAAAAATAGAACTACCATGTGATCTAGCAATCATACGTTGGGGTATTTTATCTGAAGAAAATGAAAACAGTAACTTGAAAAGGTATATGCACCCTCTCGTTCATTGCTACATTATTTACAATAGCCAAGATAAGGAAGTAACCTAAGTGTTCATCAATGGATGAATGGATGAAGAAGATGTGTATACACACACACACACGAATATACACACAGAGAAGAATATTAGTCAGGCATAAAAAAGAATGAAATCTTGACATTTGTGACAACATGGATGGAACTTAAAATCATTATGCAAAGTGAAATAAGTCAGAGAAAGACAAATATCACATGATATCACAGGATCTCATATGTAGAATCTAAACAAACAAACAAAAACCAAAAATCAAGCTCATATGCAAAAAACTAGACTGATGGTTGCCAGAGTTGAGGGGGGTAAAGGGATGTGCAAAATGGGTGAAGGTGGTCAAAAGGTATAAACTACCAGTTATAAACTGAAAAAGTTCTGGAGCTGTAACATACAGCATGGTGACTATAGTCATACATGTAGACTATGTATACAATACTGTATTACATATTTGAAAGTTGCTAAGAGAGTACATCTTAAAAGTCCCCATCATCAGAATAAAAAATTCTACAGTAAATACGGCAAGATGTTAACTAGATTTATGGCGGTGATCATTTCACAATGTATACAAATATCGAATCGCTACCTTATACCTCTGAAACTAACATAAAGCTGTATGCCAATTATATCTCAATTTAAAAAAGGACTCAACCCAAATTGTACAAACTTCAAACCCTACGAAACTTGGGTTTCTCCCTGTTTTAGAGTGAATTGCTGTTTATTCGATGCCATCCTTGACACCATGAGAATTAGGGAACACGTGAAAGAAATGCAGAAGAGAACGCTTCCTCCCTGGGTCACTTTTTTCCCCTTTCTTTCTTTCTTTCTTTTTTTTTTTTTTGAAATACTATATTTATTTATTTGACAGAGAGAGAGAGAGAGAGATCACAAGTAGGTAAAGAGGCAGGCGGGGGCGGGGGAAAGCAGGCTCCCCGCCAAGCAGAGAACCCAATGCGGGGCTCAATCCCCAGTCCCTGAGATTGCGACCAGAGCCAAAGGCAGAGGCTCAACCCACTGAGCCACCCAGGTGCCCCCCTGGGTCACTTTCTTATCCTGGTCTTAGAATGTACTATGCAGCTGGGGGGTTGCAGAAGGGAGGTGAGGAAGTGGGCATCATAGTAAAGCAGCAGAGCAGCTCTTAGGGAAGATTTTTGTCTACAATGAACACTGACTTTTCTCTACTTTTGTCAGGAACTGGGAGAGGAGGAGGCAGAGGAGGAGGAGGAGGTGGTGAAGGAGGAAAGAAATCCATACTTAGAAGTTGCAGGAAGTGTCAGGCCTACCTAGCTATTGACCATATATGGGATAATAACCATTTTCTTGTGTAAGATTTAGGAAATGTTATTACATATCCTTTTACTTAAACTTTTGCCATGTGGCATCAGTTATGTCGCCCAAATCTTTCTTTTTCACTACTTTGGAATTATTTTTATACCATACAAATGTGGATGAGTAGCAATTATGTGGGCTGGGATCTTCTAGATGTCAGATTAAGACTTACTTGTTGTTTCCATGTGTAGAGGAAAGTAGAAAATACTATATCTCATTTAGCTTGGGCGAAAGAGCAAGCAGCTTTCTTTTGTTAATAAAATCCCAAGAATAAAAATAAATTTCATTAACTAACACACTCTGATTAGCTCTTAGTTTTATCATAGTTTGTCCCTTTCCTAAAAAGTATTGAAATGGGTATTTAGAAGATGGAAATTCCACTAGAAAAAATGTTTTAGTCCAGAAGCTATTTTTTAAAAAAATAGTTCCATTGGCACTGCTTTGCTGTAAAAAGTTACTGGAATTATTTTTATTGTATGCTGCTAAATCCATTGACTTCTGAGAAGTCTTTCTAGACTCTTCCCCCTTTCCCCCCCAATCTGAGTTAGAAGTCTGTTTCTCCTGTTATTCCTCTCCTGTATTAACGTTTGAATATTTTTTACTTGGCTTACATTAAGAATTTTACCAACAACAGTGAATAAGATATCCCATGCTAAGAGCGGTGGGAAAAAAGTCTTTATAACCTGATTACACACAATTTGTGATGCTTTTAGAAGTAGAATGAGTCAATAAGGTAGTAAAAGAAATTTGGTAAGAAGTGCCTAAAAGCTAAAGTATGAGAAGAATGCTGGCTCAAAAAAATCAATGAAAATAAAGAAAGTCATTTGCCCCTGCAATTTTTTTAACCTTCCAATCATCTTCTTTGGTACATTATGTAGTATTAATGATGTAGTTCACTCCCGCTGTGGTGGCCAGCCTCTGAGATGACACCCCAAAGATCTGTTCCTTTCAGTATTCATTCCCTTGTTCAGTCGCCTCCCTTCATGAGTTAAGGCCATCCCCGTGTGACCAATAGAATTCAGGGGAAGCCATACTGCATGACGTCTGAGACCACATCTTAAGAGGCCTAGCAACTTATGTCTTGGTCTCTTGGAACACTCACTCTTGGAGCTCTCAGTACGATAGAGGAAGCCCAAACATCCGGAGGCCACCTTGCTGGAGAGAGCACACGGAGAGGCCCTGAGATTTCATGTAGAGTGATTTCTGGCCAGTCCCCCAGCTATTTGAATCTTCCCTACTGAGGCTCTGCATGTAGCATAGAACAGAGTTCAATTGCACCCTGTGGAACCCCGCCTTAATTTCAGATTTGTAAGCAAAGCAAGTAATTGTTTTGTTTCAGTTTAAGTTTCAGGCAATTTGTTGAGCAGCGATAAGTGATGGGGACACTCCTTCCTGTCCCTTCTCCTTCACTTGTCAAGTGATCTTCATTGAGTGCAGAGTGAGCAAGTATGTGTCAGGTCAACTCAAGAACAGGGACTCTTCCAGCTGCTGTTGTTGGGGTAGTTGACTTGTTCATGCGGCATAGACAGACGTCTTCAAGTCTGTCTTCTGAGAAGTAACTGTGCCACTTCTGTGGTCAAGACACATGGGAACCCAGACTCTCTCAGGAACCTGTGGCCAGGTGTAAACCCACAATCCCACTTTTTAATGTAGCTGAGTATATCTATTAAGCTGAATATGAAGGGCAGCATTCCACAGAAAAGAAGTCACAAGGGAGTAAGTAACAGAAGGGGGATAGGCCAAAGGATCAACCAATTTCTGTCTGGACTCTTCGGAGTTAAGAGGTGCCAGCACATGTCCCCTTCGTAGGATCTGCTCCCCACCCATGTTTGTGATGAGAAGTTCATCCCTGCAGCTGCAGCAGTTAGACCAAGGGTGTACACTTGACCGACGGAGAACCATTCTAGTATTGACTGGCCAGCAACTTATATGGTTATCTTCCTAGAGGATCTGAACTAAGATATAAAGAGATTGTAGCATACACTTGGACAGAAAGGCCATGAGGAATCAGGGTGGGATAGCCGTTCTCAGCCACATATATGGTGTATGCTGATGAGTACGTAAAGGGAGTTGGTTTGCATAGAAAAGTGGTGATGAGAATCTATGGTGGGGAGGAGGGAGAAAAAAAGGAGCAGAAAAAGAAGAGTAAGAAAGAGGAAAAAAAAGAGAGCATGACAGAGCTCTATTATTAGCTCTGTTCCTTGGCTTTCTAGTCCCCCGTTTTAAAATTTTAATTTAATTTGATTCTTTATTTTATTTTTGGGCAGGGGTGCTGGTGGGATGGTGTTTAACAGAATGGGGACTTTATCTTCCCTTTTGCTTAGGGTCCCTGAAAAGATCATTGTCAGATATAGATTTTTGTTTTAGGTTTGATTTTCTCATTAATGAATACTTCAAAACTAGGAGAATTTTCAGGGTTGTTTCTGTAAAATTGGTTTTGTTGTTTGTTCATTAAGAGGAAGAGCATCACTGGGGGACAGAACTCCCATAGGCATCAGAAAGCCTAAACAGATACTTCTTTACTTTTTTAATTCAGATGAATCAGAAAGGAATGCATTCAGGGTAGGAGGGAGCACTGGACAACTCAGGCCCTGGGTTTTTCTAGAACCTGGTCAATCATTCTCATTGTGACCACAGATTAGTCCCTTTATCTCCATAGACCTGTTTCCCCCACTGCAACGACATAATGGTCACAATTTTAACATTCTATGACTATAAAATATCTAGGTGTCTTATCCAAAACACCCACACATACACCTTTCATTTCAATTGGAAGAAGAAAAAGTATGTACAGGGTAAAGGCCCTATTGCCTAAGATCTAGAACTCAAATTTGCAGTAATCTCTAATACTTGTGCACATGCACTTTTCTTCCTGATTGTGTAATAAGAAGCAGGAAGTGAAAAGGGGAACATTCTTAATGCTCAAGTTAAGTCAGAGACTCATTTAGGATATACACTAGTGTGAATAAGTGTGGGAAAGTAAAAAGATAACCAAATTTGAACCTGACCTGATCCACATTTGGTGTCCTACCAAGATGTCAAAATACTCAGACAGTCGAAGCAACAACTTGCCTTTTTTTATTTTTTTAGCGGGGGTTGGGGCAGAGGGAGAGTGAGAGATAATCTTAAGCAAGCTACACCCCAGAACAGCCTGGGGCAGCTGAGAGCTCCTTCTCACCACCTGAGATCATGCCCTGAACCAGTATCAAGAGTCCCACACTTAACCGACCGAGCCACCGAGGCACCCTTTTCTATCACATAAGCAATACATGTGTATTGCAGTAAACTTGGCCCAAATATAACAAATGTTAATATTTAGTGTATATATATTTAATACCTTCACACAAACCCTATACCATTTGCTTAGAGCTGAATGCTTATATGGCAATGCTTATGTCCTCCACTAGGCTATAAATTTCACAAGAACCCCTTTACTATAAAACCCCCCTCCTTCACGACACACACACTTAATTCACTTTCTTTGATAAGGAATATAGAAAAGAGGTTATAAATACTTCCTTCACTAGCACGCATTCATTCATGCATTCATCTGACAAACGTTTTACTGAGCGTCTACTATGGAGCTGAGCCAGGCCTAAGGAATTCAAAGATACATGCTCTTTTAAGAAAGGCCTTTTGGCCTCAAGAAATTCACATTTCCAAAAGGGAATGAATACACAAATAATTATTTTACTAAGTACTTGTGCAATTTCAGAGTGAAACGTAGGAATATTAAGAAAGCGCAGAAGAGGAGGCAAAAGGGGGTGTGTGGTTGGGGGAAGTTTCCGGAGGGGCGACACTACTCTAACGATGTGGCGGGAGGGAGGGGGGAAAACTACGAATTTCAGGGCCTCTTCCTGTGTCAGCCGCAATTCCTGTTCCCTCACCGCTTGCATCATAAAACTGAAGCTTAATGTTCAACTAGGGAGCCTTCCCGCGCCTAGAACTTGGTAACTGAGAACCAAGGGCAAAAAGACAAGCCTGCCAAAGCGGCAACCTGAGCAGCTAGAGAGCCCCACGGTGTCCTCGGAGGGGCGGGGCCGGACTAGGGGGCGGGGTCGGCTGTGCGTGCGCCAGAGCCCCCAGGACCCGCCACTGGGGGCTGGCGCGGGAGCGGGGCGTGGATTGGTTGTGTGTGTACGTCGACCTCTCCTCATAGGCCGCGCAGGACTGCTCTCGGGGCTTTGATTGGCTCACTGGGCGCTGAATGGTCATTGGCTGCAATGGGTCGTCTGGGCGACTGAGAGGAAAAAAGAGAAGGGGTGTTGGGCCTGGCGGGCTAACCCGGGCTGGGGACGGCTGGGCCGTTTCGCTGGGCGGTGTCCGGAGAGCTGCGGGGCCCGGGCGCCCGGGGTTCACGCCACACTCCCAGGGGATACCTGAACCAGCGGGCCGGCGGGAAGTGGCCGGGACCATGGGGTGCTTCTTCTCCAACAGGCGGAAGGCTGAGAAGGAGTCGCAGCCCGAGGGCGGGGAGGGGCGACCGAAGCAGTACAGCTGGGACCAGCGCGAGAAGGTAACCAAAGTCCCGTGGCCCCTGGTCTCAGCCCTTCCAGAGCCGCTCGGCGAGGGTCCCTTGCTGCCCGGGAGCGCTGAGGGGGCCGACCCAGCAGCTGCAGCTCTCTTGCGTGCGCTCTCCTCTCCCACGCGAGTAGTTGAAGTCGGGGGGAGTGACTTTTTGGGGTGCGGTGAAATACCCCGCTGGAGGGGGCGTCACGGGGAATTGTGAAGCGGTGCAGGGGGCCTTAGAGCTCATTGTCAGAGCCCTGCAGGCTTTCCCTGCGGTCCCAGGATGGACTCCAGGGAAAGAGGTCGTGAATGCCCCGAATCTCAAATCTGCTCATTTCACCCGCAGCGACCAGCGGGGTTTTGTCCAGTCCTCGAGTTACACGTGGGACCGATTCTCATCTTTTTTCGCGGCTCATGTTCGTCTGTGACTGTTTTCTCTTTTGTCTGCCCTAGCCGGTAAATCTCTTTGGTGCCTAATGGTATATTCCACTGCTGAATTTTCTCAGTTAACAAAGTGGACTCTTGAACGTATGCCTTTGCTTTTTCCTCCTCTTCCAGTTACCCAAAAGGAATAATGAAAATCAAAGTCAGTCTTGACACGTATGTCAGGACTGTATGGTGAAAATAACCAGCATAAACCAAGCAATATTTTGCTATTGTTTTCAATGAATGAAAACGCCCTTTTCACTTTTGTATATAGCCAGCAATGAGACAGCTTTGAAACGTCCCCTAGTGTTGCACAAAACACACTTAGTCATAAATTTCATAATGTTTCCTCTTTCCTCATAGTTCTGCATGTTGTGCTTAGTAAAATACTTTGATAGGTTTGGCAATTACTTTTCTTTTCCAAATAAAAGGATGTTTAGGGGGTATAGCTCAGTGGTAGAGCATTTGACTGCAAAAGGATGTTTAAATAAACGTTATGAACAATTACCTCCTTGCTTGATGCAACATATATTGACCCATGGATACTTTATAGTGAAGTTCATATTCATGTTATGATTTCATAGATCTTCCTGCATGATTTTCAATCGCCAGAATGATTTATTCATGGAAACTCAGTTCTCCAAGTGTTAGATTTAAGCAATGGGAAGCTTTTTGCAGAATTCTGAACTGCATCTTTCTACCCGGTTTCTCAGATCTTTCTTGGGTTGCATGGTATATTAATTCTCTTATCTATACTTGATAGCATCATTTTATTGCATAGGAGTGGAAAGTACTATGCTTTCTGTCATAGAAGATTGCACCTATCATTCGAAGTTACTTGGCAGACAGTTTTTAGAAGATTGATTTCCGGGCGCCTGGGTGGCTCAGTGGGTTAAGCGGCTGCCTTCGGCTCAGGTCATGATCTCGGGGTCCTGGGATCGAGTCCTGCATCGGGCTCTCTGCTCAGCAGGGAGCCGGCTTCCTCCTCTCTCTCTCTCTGCCTGCCTCTCTGCCTACTTGTAATCTCTGTCAAGTGAATAAATTTTAAAAAAAATCTTTAAAAAAATAAATAAATAAAAGATTGATTTCCTCAGCCTTAGTATTTCTAACAATACTCTTTAACCTTGAATTCTCTGTCATAGAGAGGCTTGTGTATTTGATTTTTACTTTAGCTTTTTGTTTTGAAACCATAGGCTAAAACAAAAGTGCTTTTATTTATTTTCTTATTTCGAGTAGTCTCAGTTGCCCTTTGACTCATTACTTCATAAAGATGGTCTTACAGTTAACCTTTATTAACATAATGTTCAGGTTAGTTAGAATCTCATGTTAATCTTTCTCCTTTTATTTATTTTTTTTTTAGATGTTATTTATTTATTTATTTGAGATAAAGAGATGGAGAGGGACGAGCAGACTCTGGGCTGAGCGCACAGGCCAATGCAGAGCTCTTCCACCAGATTAAGATCATGACCTGAGCCAAAATCAAGAGCCCGACACCCAACTGACTGAGCCACCCAGGCTCCGCTTTCTCCTTTTAGTTACATGGATGTATTCTGTGATTTTTTTTCTTTTACCAACTTCTAAACTTTTTGCGTATGAGCATATAGTAAACTTTCATTTGTAGACAGTTTTGAGCTTACAGGGAACATTTTTGGAGAATACTAGTAGGTACTGTAGTTGTAGAGGTGTAGACATATTACTGGGTATGTAAAATAAGTTCATGCTTCTGATACTGTGCATAATAAAAGCTAAAGTGTTGATCAACTCACCTAGTCAGAATTTTTCTAACTAAATGAACATTATATTTTGAAAACAACCCAATTAAAAAAAATCTGTTGGATCATTTGAGAAAGAGAATTACTAGTTTACATTTTGAGACAGTGGAGGTACCACATTACCCAACATTGCTTTTCCTTTTGGGGATTTTTCTTTAGGAGTATTCTATTTTACTTTGATTTGATTTGGTTTGGTTTGTCAGAGAGAGAGAACACTAGCACAAGCAGAGGGAACAGCAGGCAGAGGGAGAAGCAGGCTCCCCATTGAGAAAGGAGCCCGATGTGGGACCCTGGGATCATCACCTGAGCCAGAGGCAGACACTTAACCGACTGAGCCACCCAGGCATCCCTTCCTTTGGAATTATTAGGAGCATACTCTAGGGTGCCTCATTTTATATGATTTTTAAAGATTTTTTTTTCTAGTTCTTCATCTCTCATGAGGCCAATTTAGGCTAGTGTACGATGCTCTGTATTAGTCCAGTGATACTTCTACTGAGTTTAGCACAGTCTTGCTTGGTCCTAAAAGATTTTAGTTGTACCTTAAAAGGAACAGAATGCAAATACAGCCCAGAGAATGTAAGTGAGATATGTTTTAAATTTACATCAGACAATTACCATTCAACTTAAAAACATAATCCATTGCCTGAAAAGTTTCCTTGTAATTTGGAAAAGTGGTGTTTAAATTTTTCCTTAGGTTGTGTAATCAGAGTATCTTTGTCAAGAGGCACCCTCTGGGCTTTGGGTTTTGAGTTCTGTAATTGGGTCAGTCTTGGGGGACTGAAGCTAGGAGCAATTGTCTCAATTAGAATGTTTGGAGACTAAGTGTTGTCATGGCGACTGATATACTGTAATCAACAGTGTATGAAGCTTATGTTCTATCGCTGCTAACTTTGAAAAAGTGAAAAGCTTACTGTACAATTACTACATTGGCATGAGAAATATTTTTAGATTGTAAGATTTTTTAAAATGTCATAACCTATGGGGCGCCTGGGTGGCTCAGTGGGTTAAGCCTCTGCCTTCGGCTCAGGTCATGATCTCAGGGTCCTGGGATTGAGCCCCACATCGGGCTCTCTGCTCGGCGGGGATCCTGCTTCCCCCCCTCTCTCTCTGCCTACTTGTGAGCTCTCTCTCTGTGTCAAATAAATAAATAAAATCTTTAAAAATAAGTCATAACATATAGTGTGTTATTAGTGTTGGGGTAGAATTTAGTGATTCATCAGTTGCATATAATACCCTGTGCTTAATTCCATTAAGGGCCCTTCTTAATGCCCACTCCCCAATTACCTCATCCCATCTCCCTCCTCCCCTCCAGTAGCCCTCTGTTCATTCACTATTGTCAAGAGTCTCTTATGGTTTACCTCTCTCTCCATTTTTACCTTATTTTATTTTTCCTTCCCTTCCCCTGTGTTCATCTGTTTTGTTTCTTAAGTTCCATATATAAGGGAAATCATTTGGTATTTGTCTTTCTCTGACTTAGTTCATTTAGCATAGAGGCTATTACTCTAGTTCCATCCATTTTTAAATTACTTGGAAAGAAATGCTTTTATCCTTTTTATCTGTATGCTGCCTCTCATGGCTAGGCAAATTATTCAATATATAGGTACTCAAACACCAAGGAAGACTCAAAATTATAAAAATTATCCCTGCTCTTAAAGTGCTGACTGCTTTTATTGAGTTAAAACAGGAAATATTTAAGTGCAAACAAGGAAAATATGAGTGGTACAGAAAAGTAGTTTTCAGTTTCCAGTTATTCATACCATTACTTCTCCTAGATAATAGAAATGAGGATTAGTCCTCTAAACAATGATGGCATAAGTATGAAAATTGTGAATTTGAGTATGGGTAACACATCATGTATCCATTACATTTGTCTCATATTTGATAGAAATAAAACTGAACAAAAGCCTTATACCAGAGATTCAAGTAACTGCATTTTATTTGGTGTCTGTTTCATGACTTTGGATAAAGCAGTCCATTCGTGCATTTCAGGTTCTTGGCTATAAAATGCGACTGTGCCAAAGATTTCTCTACTGTTTAACAGGGTGAAGCACTGTCCTGACAAAAGGGGGTTAGACAGTAATGATCACCTGTGAAGATAGAACTCAGACCAGAGATTGGACAGGACACAACTGGTCTTATTATAAAAGCAGATCATAATTCCTGGGGTGGTTCCTCAGTGGAAGGCATGGCTTTGTGAGGAACTGATCTCCACATTAGTCAAAAGATTCAGACAGTGGTTCGATGGCCACTTATTAGAAAGAAGTATCTGCTCTGAGTAGCGGGCTAAATGCTGTTTTTAGCCTTTTAAATCTGTAAAGTACATATTCTAGGTATCCATTGCTGCCTACCAAACCAAACTGCTCTAAAACTCAGTGGCTTAGACTAATGGCAAGTATTTATTTTGTTCACAACTCGGCAATTTGGGTAGGGTATAGCAAGGTTGGCTCTCTGCCATATCAGATGCAGCAGTTCAACTGGGGGCCCAAGGATCTCCTTTCAATACGGCTTAATGGCAGTGCTGGCTGGCAAGTTGAT
This sequence comes from Neogale vison, assembly GCF_020171115.1. NCBI lineage: Eukaryota > Metazoa > Chordata > Mammalia > Carnivora > Mustelidae > Neogale > Neogale vison. The sequence goes on along the minus strand of NC_058105.1, from coordinate 90,723,870 downwards.
CCTGGAGTTTGGCTAGGCTGAGGCCAGCGGCCTCTTCATGCAGTCTAGGCTTCTGCACAGCATGATGGCTGGGTTCCAAGGGCAGGTGTCCTCTAAGAGAGACACCAGGAGAAGCTGCATGGCTTTTCAAACTAGCCTCTTAAGTGATGTACCTTACTTTGCCACATTCTCTTGGTTGAGGTAGTCACAAATGCCCACCCATTTGTGGCCCTCCTCCATGGGAGGAGGATCAAAGAATTTGTCTACAGGTTTTAAATCTTTTACATAAAGTTGTTGTTACTTGGTTACTTTGTTTTTTAAAGGTGGTAAGTAGCTCTTTGTTTATTCATTTTATGAACAGCTTTATCACTAATCATCAGGGAAGTGCAATTAAAACCACAGTGAGGGATGCCTGGGTGGCTCAGTCCATTAAGCCTTGGGAGTCTTGATTTCAGGCTCAGGTCATGATCTCAGTGTCATGAGATAGAGCCCCATGTTGGGCTTGGCACTCAGCAGGGAGTCTGCTTGAGATTCTCTCCCTCTCACTTTGCTCCTCCCCCTGCTTGAGAGCGTGGTCTTTCTTTCTCAAATAAATAAATAAATCATTAAAAAAATACAATGACATATCACCTCACACCTGCCAGAATGGCTAAAATAAAAAACTCAAGAAACAAGTGTTGGCGAGGATGTGGAGCAAAAGGCATCCTCTTGCACCGTTGCTGTTGGTGGAAACGCACACTGGGGTGGAATACAAGGTGGAAGCTCCTCAAAAAATAAAAAGTAGAACTACCCCACGATCCCATAATCACACTACTGGGTAGTTGCCCAAAGAATGCAAAAACACTAATTTGCACCCCTGTGTTTATTGCAGCATCATTCACAATAGCCAAATTATGGAAGCAGCCCAAGTATCCCATCAATAGATGAATGGATAAAGAAGATGTGGTGTCCATGTAATGAAATAATACTCAGCCACAGAAAAAATGAAATCTTGCCATTTGCAAAAACATGGATGGAGCTAGAGAGTATAATGCTAAACGAAATAAGCCAGTCAAAGAAAGACAAATAGCATGTGATTTCACTTATGTGGAGTTTAAGAAACAAACAAAGGAAAAAAAAGACAAACCAGAAAACAGACTTGTAACTGTAAAGAACAAACTGGTGGTTTGCAGAGGGGAGGTTGGGGGGGCGGGGGTGGGTAAAACAGTAAAGGGGATTAAGAATATACTTACCTTGGTGAGCACTGGCTAACATATGGAACTGCTGAATCACTATATTGTACACCTGAAACATAACATTGTGTATTAACGACACTGGAATGAAAATTTGAAAACCAGAAAAATATATCTTGGTGTCCTAAAAAGGACTAGAAATAAATGTCTAAATTATCTAAAGTTTTGGTAAGAAGCACACCTTATTTTTATAATCAGATATACTTGCAGTGTATGTAAATAGAAATATTAATAAAAATGTGATCTCTGGGGGAAAATATGTGATTAATGAATGGATACCTATAAAAGACTAATACAGATTTCAGCTTGACTCTTATTTTATTATAATACTATTCAAATTTGTATAAGCATGAAGCCAGGCATAAATCCCATATGTTTACACCATCCTAAAGTGATTAAATAAAAAGAAAAATTGAGGCACATGGAAGTATGAAGCTAATAAAATCGAACAGTTTTAATATAAAAAATAGCTTTATTGACATACATCTACCATACAGTTTACTCACTTAAAGTATATAGTTCAGTAGTTTTAGTAAGTTCACAGGGTTATGATACCATCACTAAAATTTTAGAACATTTTCATTCCCCACAAAAGAAACCCATACCTATTAGTAGTTATTCCCACTTCCCTCTCCACCCCCCCCCACCAGCCTTGGGAAACCACAATTTTACTTTCTATCTCTGCAGATTTGCCTATTTTACACATTTCATATAAATGGAATCACACAGTATTTGGCCTTTTGTTAACTGGCTTTTTTCACTTAGCATGTCTTTGAGAGTCATGCATATTGTAACAATTATCAGTGCAGTATTCCTTTTTATTAGTGAATACTATTCCACAGAATAGATATTTACTTATAAATTTTACTTGTCCAATTTATTTATCCATTCATCAGTTGATGGACATTTGGGTTGTTTTCACTTTTCGGCCATTACAAATAATGCTGCTATGAATATTTGTGTACAGTTTTTTATGTGGACATAATATTTCTCTTGGGAATATACCTAGGCATGGCATTCCTGAGTCATATAGTAATTCTATGTTTAACTTTTTGAAGATCTGCTGAACTTTTTTAAAGTGTCTGCACCATTTTATATTTCTACCAACAGTGTGCAGAGGGTTCAAACTTCTTCACTTACATAAAGTTTTGGTAAAGGGGAAAAGCACAGAGAGTGAAAAGTATATGGGACTGGGTTTTTTTTAAAAGATTTTATTTATTTATTTGACAGAGATCACAAGCAGGCAGAGAGGGAGGCAGAGAGAGAGAGGAGGAAGCAGGCTCCCTGCTGAGCAGAGAGCCCGATGCGGGACTCGATCCCAGGACCCTGAGATCATGACCTGAGCCGAAGGCAGCGGCTTAACCCACTGAGCCACCCAGGCTCCTGGGACTGGGGTTTTAATTTGTATTCTATACACCAGTATACCTTATTGGGGAAGGCCTTTAGCTTTTCCAGCCCTCAATTTCTTTTTTTTTTTTAAAGATTTTTATTTTATTTATTTGAGAGAGAGAGACAGTGAGAGAGAGAATGAGCGAGGAGAAGGTCAGAGAGCAAAGCAGACTCCCCATGGAGCTGGGAGCCCGATGCAGGACTCGATCCCGGGACTCCAGGATCACGCCCTGAGCCGGAGGCAGTCGTTCAACCAACTGCGCCACCCAGGCGTCCCTCCAGCCCTCAATTTCTTAACATCCACTCCAGTTCTCTAATTCTTTGAGCGTCTCTGCGCATGGAGGGTAAGCATGGCTAGATGCATTCAGGCAAATCAGGGTGAAGAAAGGGAATGTGATAGGATGTAAAATTAGGTTAAGATTAGGTTAGATGGTATGGAAAATCCTTTTCAAACCTAAAATTTCATAATTCTATTTTGTGGTTATGAATTTAGCAACACAGTGAACTAATATACAGTGTTTCACCTTCTTTTGTCCTCAGTGTACGTAAGATCAAGGTACTGGTATTTATTATTATTTCTTTTTTTTAGAAGATTTTATTTATTTATTTAACAGAAATCACAGGTAGGCAGAGAGGTAGGCAGAGAGAGGGGGAAGCAGGCTCCCTGCTGAGCAGAGAGCCTGATGCGGGGTTCCATCCCAGGACCCTGAGATCATGACCTGAGCCGAAGGCAGAGGCTTAACCCACTGAGCCACCCAGTTGCCCCTATTATTATTTCTATAATTACATGGCACTGCCATTTTCATTTATGAAATAGCCTTTCAGCTATGTAGCTGTGTAGTCCTAAAACTGATTTAACGACGGGACCCCTGTTGGTTAAGCAGCTGCCTTCGGCTTAGGTCATGATCCCACCGTCCTGGGATCGAGTCCCACATCGAGCTCCTTGCTCGGCAGGGAGCCTGCTTCTCCCTCTGCCTCTGCCTGCCTCTCTGTCTGCCTGTGCTTGCTCTCTCTCCCTCTCTCTCTGACAAATAAATAAATAAAATCTTTAAAAAAATTTTTTTAAAAGCTATAAAAAAACTGATTTAACGATGTTGAAATTTTTTAAAAAGATTTTATTTATTTGACAGATCACAAGTAGGCAGAGAGAGAGGGGGAAGCAGGCTCCCTGCTGAGCAGAGAGTCCAATGCAGGGCTCGATCCCAGGACCCCAAGACCATGACCTGAGCCGAAGGCAGAGGCTTAACCCACTGAGCCACCCAGGTGCCCCACAATGTTGAAATTCTAAGTAATTTTATTTTAAATGCAGTATAACTTACATAGAGTGAAATTTACCCTTTTAAAGTATACAGTTAAGAAAATCAAAACCTCAGTGAGATACCACTTCACACCAGTCAGAATGGCTAAAATTAACAAGTCAGGAAATGACAGATGCTGGCGAGGATGTGGAGAAAGGGAAACCCTCCTACACTGTTGGTGGGAATGCAAGCTGGTACAACCATTCTGGAAAACACTCATGAAAAGCATGGAGGTTCCTCAAAAAGTTGAAAATAGAGCTACCCTATGACCCAGCAATCGCACTACTGGGTATTTACCCTAAAGATACAAATGTAGTGATCTGAAGGGGCACGTGTACCTGAATGTTTATAGCACCAATGTCAACAATAGCCAAACTATGGAAAGAACCTAGATGTCCATCAACAGATGAATGGATAAAGAAGATGTGGTATATATATACAATGGAATACTATGCAGCCATCAAAAGAAATGAAATCTTGCCATTTGTGATGATGTGGATGGAGCTAGAGGGTATTATGCTTAGCAAAATAAATCAATCAGAGAAAGATAATTATCATATGATCTCCCTGATAAGAAGAAGTTGAGAGGCAACATTGGGGGTTTGGGGGGGGTAGGAAAAGAGTAAATGAAACAAGATGGGATTGGGAGGGAGACAAACCATAAGAGACTATTAATCTCACAAAACAAACTGAGGGTTGCCGGGGGGAAGGGGATAGGGAGAGGGTGGTGGAGTTACGGACATTGGGGAAGGTGTGTGCTATGGTGAGTGCTGTAAAGTGTGTAAACCTGGCGATTCACAGACCTGTACCCCTGGGGCTAATAGTATAGTATATATTAATAAAAAAATGTTTAATTAAAAAAATAAAGTGTACAGCTATGAGTTTTGGCAAATGAAAGTAGTTGAGTAACTGATCACCACAATCGAGATATAGAACAGTTCCATCATACCTCCAAATTTCCTTGTGTTCCTTTTATAGTCAACTCCGCCCCCAGCTTCTGATCAGTTTTTTTATTTATCCCATCATGTTTCATTTTTTCCTTCCTTACCCCCATGACACCTGCTCTGCCTCTTAAATTCCTCATACCAGAGAAATCATGTGATAGCTGTCTTTCTCTGATTGAGTTATTCTGATCAGTTTTTTATCCTTACAGTTTTGTCTTTTTTCAAAAAGTTTTATTTATTTAAGTAATCTCTACCACCCCACGTGGGACTCAAACTCTTGACCTGGTGATCAAGATATACCCTCTACCAACTAAACCTGCCGGGCATCCTTATCCCTATAGTTCTGTCTTTTGAGAATGTCATATAAGTGGATCATGTAGTGTGTAACCTTTTGAGTCTGCCGCCTTTCACTTAGCATGATAATTTTAAAGTTCAGCCATGTTATTGCATGTATCAGGAGTTCCTTTTTACTGTTGAGTAGTATTGCATTATATGGGTATACCATGTTTGTTTATCTGTTCACCAGTTGAGGAACATTGGGGTTGTTTTCAGTCTGGGTAATGATGAATAAAGCTACCATAAACATTTGCATGCAGTTTTTGAGTGAACATAATTTTTCACTTCATTTGGGTGAATACCTAGGAGTGGGATTACTGACTTACATGGACATTTTATATTGAACTTTATAAGAAACTGCCAAACTATTTTCCAAAGTGGCTATGCCAGTTTGCATTCTTACCAGCAACATACGAGATGCTATGGTGGCAGTTGCTATGCCACCAGCACTTGGTATGGTCAAGGTTTTGTTTTTTTTTTTAATTTTAGGCATTCTAATAGGCATTTAGTGGTATTCCATTGTCGTTTAACTTGCGTATCGCTGATGACTAACGATGTTGAGGATTTTTCCATGTACTTATTTGCAATCCATATATTTACTTTGGTGAAGTGCTTATTAAAATCTTTTGCCCCTTTTTTACTAGTTTGTTTTCTTTTTTTTTTTTTAAAGATTTTATTTATTTATTTGACAGAGAGAGATCACAAGTAGGCAGAGAGGCAGGCAGAGAGAGAGAGAGGAGGAAGCAGGCTCCCTGCTGAGCAGAGAGCCCGATGCGGGACTCGATCCCGGGACGCGAGATCGTGACCTGAGCCGAAGGCAGCGGCTTAACCCACTGAGCCACCCAGGTGCCCCTTACTAGTTTGTTTTCTTAAATGACATTTGAGGCTTTTTTTAAAAAATATATCCTGGATACAAATCCCTTGTCATATGTGTGTTTTGCAGATTTTTACCCCAATTAATGGTTTGTCTTCTCTTTTTTTTTTTTAAAGATTTTATTTATTTATTTGACAGAGAGAGATCACAAGTAGGCAGAGAGGCAGGCAGAGAGAGAGGAGGAAGCAGGCTCCCTGCTGAGCAGAGAGCCCGATGCGGGACTTGATCCCAGGACCCTGAGATCATGACCTGAGCCAAAGGCAGCGGCCCAACCCACTGAGCCACCCAGGCGCCCCTGGTTTGTCTTCTCTTAACAGTGTCTTTTGAAGAATAAAAATTTTCTTTTTTTTTTAAATGATTTTATTTATTTATTTTACAGAGAGACACAGCAAGAGAGGGAACACAAGCAGGGAGAGTGGGAGAGGGAGAAGCAGGCTTCCTGCTGAGCAGGGAGCCCAATGTGGGGCTCGATCCCAGGATCCTGGGATCATGACCCGAGCTGAAGGCAGATGCTTAATGACTAAGGCACCCGGACACCCCCCAAAATTTTCTATTTTGATAAAACTCTAGTTTTCAATTTTTTCTTTTGTGGATTGTGTTTTTGGTTTCACATCTAGAAAATCTTTATCTAACCAGGATTACAACAATTTTCTCCTCTGCTTTCTTCTAGAAGTTGTAGAGTTTTGGTTTTACAGTTGGGTTCTGTGATCCATTTTGAGTTAATTGCTATATATGGTACAAAATATGAGAGATTCTTTTTCTTTTTTTACATACAGATTTCCAGTTGTTCCAATAACATTTGTTGAAAAGACTATCCTTTCTGTATTGAATTGCCTTTGCACCTTTGCCAATGTAACATAAGTCTATTTTTGAACTCTCTACTCTGTTCCATTGATTTAAGTGCCGGTAAACATTGGTTTCTGTTTGGATATGGTTAAATGTGAAGAAGCAACTGAGAAAATATACTTAGGAGCCAGACTGCCTAGGTCTGAGACTGAGCTCAAGCACTTACTAACTGTGTAACTTAGGGCAAGTCATTTAGCCTCTGAATAGCTAAATTTTCTCATCTGTAAAACAGAAATAGTATACAGCTCTTACAGGGATTTTTATGAGTATTTTTAAAGAGATGTTCTTTATTTATTTGAGAGAGAGAGAGAGCGTCTGTGTGCTGGGAGGATGGAGCGGCCAAGGGGGAAGGAGAGAGCAGGCGGAGCCCATTGCCCTGGATCTCGCCACCCTGAGATCATGACCTGAGCTGAAATCAGGAGTCAGGTGCTCAATCAACCAAAACCCATCATGTCCCGGGGTTTTTATGATATTGAGTGAATGATTATAAAGCAGTGAGAATGGTATCTCATACCTATAACAGTGCTTCTTACACTCCAGAGCTTTATTTTGGACTTCTTTGCAGACAGGCTTTCCACTGAAATTGACAAATTCATCATTTCATCTCAGATTATCATTAAGGAAGTTTACCCGTGGAGATGAATTTTAATGGAAAATTCGGATTGCTACTCAGTAAAACAATAAGATGTTTACTTTCATTTTCTGTTAGGAAAATACTGCTTAACTTAGTTTATCAGCTGTCTCAGGTGAATTGCAGCTGTTGAAATGTTTTCTTTGATTCTGAAAGTGTATTTACTGTCTTTTATGGATTATAGTAAGAAATACAGCCTAAACTAAGCTCACTTCATAAGGGGCTCTCGTGAAAAGGTAGCTTGGAATATGACCTTTCCATGTTTGTGATTTGGGGCATTTTACGTGAGAACTAGTAACTCTTGCAAAATGAGTATGGTACTAAGCTTCAGATTATTTATTATTACTTTTTGTTTTGTAGAGCTTTCAGGATTTGTTGAGAAAGTACAGCAACATAAATCCTAAATTTCTCCTTTGTAGACCGCATTGACAGTCCAAATAATTTTATACTTTAGAACTCTTTTGCTTAGAGGAGCTTTAACTATAGCATGAATTTCTCCCCATAACTAGAAGAACTGAGGTGTCCAGATAAAGTACTTAGAAAAATAGTAAAATTACGTTTAACTTCTCATCGTTGGCAGTTGTTAGAGACTGAGTATTTGTGTCCCTCCAAAATTCCCATGTTGGAGCCCTATAACTCTCTGTGTGCTGTGTTTGGAGATGGGGCCTCCAAGGAAGTAATTACCGTTAAAGGAGATCATAGGTTGGGGTCCTTATCTGATAGGATTAGTGTCCTTATGAGAAGTGACAGCAGAGAGCTTGCCCTGCACTCACCAGGGAAGGCCATGTGAGGAGGATATAAGGGAGAAGGCAGCTGTTTGCTGTCTGCCAGCCAGAGAGGTCTCACAGGAAACCAACTGTGATGGCACCTTAATCTTGGACTTCCCAGCCTCCAGACTGAGAGACATAAATTTCTGTTGTTTAAGCCATCTGGTCTGTTATTTTGTTGTGGCAACCATTCTTAGTCTGTCTCAGGCTGCCATAACAAAATAGCATAGACTAGTTGGCTTAAACAGCAGACATTTATTTATTAGATGGTTCTAGAGACTTGAGAAGTCCAAGATCAAGGTACTAGCAGATGGAGCATCTGGTGTCAAAGGTAAATACTGCTGGACATTAGTTAAAGCATTGAAAAGAGATTTTATTCAGTAACTGCTGACAGTAGGGGACAGAGCTGAGCTGCGTTCCAGTTTGTGGAGAGGTGATTTCAGCAATTTTATCAGGAAAATGGGGGAGCAGGGAGAGTCAGAGAAGTGAAAATTACAAAGTTGGTCAGTGTAAATGTGATTAAACCAGCTGTGTTTGTTCACTCACAGTTATCAAAGTTAGAATTCTGTCCTCCCACAGAGACTGATAGACAGAGGCCCTGTCCTTCCTGGTAGTTATATTTCAAAGGAATGACTCTCAGGTCCTTGGAAAAGATATTTCTGAGTTTTAAGGTTTACATATTCACAACTGTGGAGCCCTTTTTAATCAATGCTCTAAGAAAGGAAGGTCAGGGGCCTATTATCAGGTATTAGCTAGAACACATAGTAAATTTCCCTGGCAGGAAAATTTTACCCCCCAGGGGTAGGGGGGTAGAGTCCTTCTAGAGACATGGCTTGTGCTGCTAGAAGCCATGCTGGAGTTTGGTCAAGTCTCTTACAGCAGGGATTTGGACAGAATTGTAATGTGCCCAGAGTTCTGCAGTTCTCACTGGTGAGGGCCTGCTCTCTGGCTCATACTCTGCTGCCTTCAACGGCCTTTCCTCTATTGTGTGTGCAGGGAGGGAGGGAGACAAGACGGAGGGAGGAAGAGAGGGAGGTCTTTTCTTCTAAGAGCACAATCTCATCATGAGGCCCTGCCCTTGTGACTTCTTTTAAACCTGAGCGGACTAACTCCCCAGTACCGCAGTACCATCACTTCCTGGGCTAGGGCTTCAGATTTGAATTTGGAGAAGCTATAGGTATTCCGTACATAACACTTCAGGTGCAGACTAAGGTAGCAGCTCAGTGATTTCAAAGGTAAAAGTGGCTATTATTTCAGCATTTGCAACAAGTCTTAACTGCAACTTCTGATAGAGTACTAATTGTATTATAAACAACGTAGTTGAAATTTCTCAAATGCTATACATCTTATGTATCATTTCCATGCAAAACAAATTCACTAAATTCCTTTAAGTAACAGGTATTAACAGTTTTTTTTTTTTTTTAAAGATTTTACTTATTTGAGAGAGCACACATGGGGGTGGGGGCAGAGAGAATGAGAAAAGCAGAGCAGACTCCTCACTGAGCCAGGAGCCTGACCTGCGGATCCCAGGACCCCAAGATCAAGACCTGAGCCAAAGGCAGATGCTTAACCAGCTCAGCCACCCAGGCGCCCCTACTGTTTTATTATATTTTTTAAATTTTTATCCAAACACTGGTTTGTTCCCTACTTAAATGTGCTTGCAAATGTTTGAACTTGTTATCCATATCTCAAGCAAAGATGATTTGGCCAGAATCTTAAACCCTAAATTAATTCCCCAGGAGAATACACACAAAGTTTTACATCAGAGTTCTAAGGAGTTTCTGGTACAGTGAGATAAACCATAAGCTGAACCTTGAAGATTCTACTTGCCCAGTGGGTTTGAGGCTTTGGTAGAGACAGGCCAACTCCTGGGCCCCTTTTCCCTACACCTAATCCTGGTGCTCTTGATCTTCTCAGCCCCACTGTGGGAGGTGGACTGGTGCCAAGGTGACAGGCTGAAGAAGACCAGACAATGTTCCTACGCTCCATAAGGCCTAAAGCAGAACTCTCGGATGTTCCCTTTTCTCCACTTTAAGGCCTGGATTAGATCCAGATCCCATTAGCCTGCTCCATGCCCACATTCCCATTCCCTTCACTGGCTCTTCCAAGTGGAAGGCAGCTGCAGCTTGCTTTTACCACAGGTATGGGAGAGAAGAGAATGTAAAAAGGAGAACCCCAGCCCTGATATTAAGAGTGCCTCCGCCTCCTTCTGTGTAATTATCTTTCTACTTAGAAGTTGGCCAACTCGAACAGTGACCTGACCGAATGTCCCTGAGAATATCATGTTGTTCTTGATCATTATCAGGGTCTCTCTTCTGGAGAATGGGCAGTGGAGAAGTGTGTGATGACCAAACCTAGTTAACTCTTCACGTTTGTTTATTAAAGAGACACGTGGGGACCACCTACCCTAGATTACACACACTGAGGTAATAAAGATTAAGTAGTTAAAATGGATTCACTATTGGTGTGTGGAGTGCCTCTGGCTACCAGGCACTGTTCTGGGTTCAGGGGGAAACGGGTGGGCAAAACAGATAATCCTTTTCCTCATGGAGCTTACGTCCATAAAGGAGGATAGGTAGAATAAAGACGATGAATATGATGCATCCATAGTGCATTAAAAGGAAGCTAAGTGCTTTGGAGAAAAATAAAGAAGGGTAAAGAGGTAGTATTGGAGGAGGTGTTTCAGTTTTAAATAGATTGGTTACAGGAAGGGACGGACACTGGTATTTAATGTAATATAGGTACTCTGAAAAGGGAGAGCAGGCTTCTGGTTAAGGAAACTGGAAAGCTTCACAGAAGTTTGACAGGTGGACAAGAACTAGGAGAAGGAAGGCCGTCTGGGCAAAGGGGAGTTGGAGGACATAGGTCACAGCAAGTGCTTCCAGTTTGCTGAAGAATAAATTCCCATAGGAGATCAATAGGACTTAGGAGTAAAATGTAAGCTGTTATCACATAATAGTGACTTACACTGAAAGATTTTCTAATACTGAACCATTTGCGCTCAACTTGGTTGTGGTGCTTTCTCTTTTTATAGGATTGATTTAATTTGCAGGGTTTTTTTTTTTCTTTCCCCCATCTATAGATGTGGGTGAAATGAACCTAAAATCTAATTTTGTTATGTCTTTGTTTTTCTTACTAGGGTCTAGCCAGACAGGCTAATAGCATGAGTTAGGACTGTTCCTTCTTTTTCTATTGCCTTTATGGGTTTGCATGAACCTGGGATAAATAAAATTGGAATCTGCTTATAAAACCATCTGGGCCTGGTGTTTCTTTGTGGGAACACTTAGCCCACTAGTTGTATTTCTTTAGTAGTAATAGCATTTATTTAAGCATTTAACTTCCTCTGGAGTGAGTTGTGGTTTTTTTTTTAAGTTATTTTTTTAAGAGATTTGTTAAAACTTGTTGGTATATGGTTATTGATACTATTCTCCTTTAACCTCTATTTATGGTAATATCCCCCTTTTTATTCATACTGTTCGTGTTTCGTTCTTCTTTCCCTGGTCATTCTTGCCAGAAGTTTGCCTCTTTTTTGCCCCCCAAAGCATATTTTTGGCTTTGCTGATGTTTTGTTTTATATATTTAATACTTAAGTTACTCATTTCTACTATTTATCTTTCTCCTCCTACCTTCTGCAGTTTTATTGTTTATTGTCTAATTTCTTAAGGTGGACATTTAACTGATTTTGAGTGTTTTTACTATAGCTATTTAAGGTTAGAGATTGCCTTCAAAGCACTGTCTTTGCTGCATCCCAAATGTGGTACCTTAACATTTAATTCAAGTATTTTTAGATTTGATTATGATTTCTTCTTTAACCCATGAGTTATTTAGCAGTGTGTTTTTAAAATGTTCAAGTAGGCAAGAATTTTTAAAAGTGTCCTTTGTTATTAACTTTTAACCTAATTACATGTTAGTCTCATATCATGGTCTGTATGTTACCTATTATTTAAAATTTGTTTAGGCCTTAGGATCTACTATATGATTTTTAAAAAAGCTTTAGTGTGTCCTTAAGAAAACTGTGAGTGCACTCTACTTCCTGGATGCAGAACTTAAGCTTGTTCTCATTGTGTGGTTCAGTGCTTCTGTATTTTGTTAATTTTTTTGGTCTACTTGACCAATTAGTAGTTGGGAGACGCAGCATTAGAAGATACTTCTTAGATTTTAATCCGCCAGTTACAAGGGTTTGGAGAGGTCCAGAGCAACTGTCAGAGTTAGTCCCCCCTGTTTTTTCCCACCTCTTCACTAGCACAAGGTTTCTGTCCTGCCCTAAATTTACTCAAAGGAAGTCTGGACCAGAGATCTGAGTCCCAGCAGTTGTGGGAGAAGCACAGTTGTCTCAAGATTTAGGGTGGGGGAGAAGCAAGAGCAGAAATCCCAGAGGTTCCTTTTTTGTTTTATCCTCCCACACGTCCCCACAGGGACTTCTCATAGTTTCCCCTTTTCTTGGTGTTTTCCTTACATGGTCCCTTTGGGGTTGATCTTAGGCAATAGGGAACCAGCAACTATGCTGATTGGGTTTCTTTTTAGAGACCAAACTGGAATACTGTACTTTTTTTTTTTAAGGTATGTTCATTTATTTGAGGGGACGGTCAGAGGGAGAAAATCTTCAAGCAGACTCCACACTCAGCGCGGAGCCTGACACGGTGCACAATCTCACAACCCATGAGATCACGACCTGAGCCGAAACCAAAGGTTGCCCAACTGACTGAGGCACCCAGGCGCCCCAGTACCTTTATATACATGCATCACCTGTAAAATCCTAGAAACAATTGCTTGAATAATACTTTCCACATTAAACCTGTGTTGCCCCCTGTATTTTTCACTTTTTCTGAGGTATGGCGCACTAACATCCAATCATATAAATCAGAGTAGTGTTTTTTCAAACCCTTCAGGGCATAATAGAAAATTTTGTGTGTGCTGGGGGGCTTGCCACAAAATCAGGGTAAATATTATTCGTGAAGCTTTTATTTCTTTGGTTTGTGTCCATGTGCAAATACTCACCAGTAGGGGTACTGGGCTGTGTTGAAGAATCTGCTAATGCACGTTATAGTCCAAAACAGTCGGAAAACACTGACGAGAGAACTAAGAATCATTTTGGACCCACCCTTCTGCCGACAGCTGTTGAATTACCGAATTGATGGATTCTACTTCCTCAGTATTTCGCGAATTTATCCCATCTTCCTCTTCTAGCCACTGCCGACAGCAAAAGTCTCAGATCCATGCCCCACCTCCTTATTCTTACAGAGTAAACTTCCTGAAATGTAAATTTCTCTTATTTAAAACCCTCCTGTGGTACCCTATTGCCCACGGATAACTTCCAGGCTTTGTAATATGGCCCCTGCCTATCTCTCTAGCTTCATCTGCTCCCATTCTAGTATCACTGGTAAACACCAAACCATGTTCGGTTTTCCTCATGTTCTCTGAAGAGTTTTATTTTGTCAATTCTTTCACTTTTGCCTGGTGTGGAAAAAGAGGATCTTTTACTCCTACCTGTTTTATGTGGTGAACTCCAGCTGGTTCATTCTCACTTTGTTAGTAAATTCTTACACCCTACCTCCTCCACCCCAGGTTTCCTTCCTCTGTGTTTCCAGAATATTCTAGGCTTCTTGCATTATACAGCCGAGTTGTTTTTAAATCATCTGTTTAGGTTAGTGTTTACTTTTTTATGGGAAAAGCTGGTCATACTCACGTTAGTGCCTGAGAGATTATCTGGCTCATATTGGGTGTTCAGATGTTGGTTGAATGACTGAAGATCTGGAAAGTTCAATTGCCTTTCCAAGATCATGTTGCTCATAGGTGACAGAATTAAGACTGGGAAACAAAGTGCCTCTTTTATCGCCTCATGCTACAGACCAGTACTCCTTCTAGTACATTATGTAAAACTGGATAAGTACAACATTTATTGTGCATTACTGAATAAGCCACTTTAAGTTAGTGATGGTTGGGATGAGTAAATTATCCTTTGTGAGTAATCAAAAATTTGCTTACTATATGGGAGTCTGTTTCTGGCACACAAATAGTTTTATATGAAATATAATATTTGCAAAGAGGTAGAACAGTGCAAGTAGACTCCAATGTAATTTGGAAAAATTAAAATGGCCTTTCTGTGACTCTTAGAGGTCAGTTAGAATTTTAAAGTATATAATGTGACAAATTACAGGCATAGTGTTTAAAAGGTTATGTGTGCTTTAGTTTAGAATATCTAAGGTTGGGAATGGTGGCATTTGAAGAATTGCCTTGTAGGAAAAGCTTAATAAATATTTGAATCAAACTTGCAGATGGGAGTTATGCCATATAGTAATTCTTGTGCCTTCAGGTTCTTCCATTTTCTGTAGCATATTGCAGAAATCAGTCAGGGCTTAGAAACCAAGACCCACACATCCGTTTATTGAAGGATAAAGAAATATATTTCAATCTGGGTGTATTTCCAATTTCAGAAGTTTTAAAATTTTCACTCGTAGAATTTAAGAAGCAACACAAATGAACAAAGGAAAAAGGCAGTCAGAAGACCGGACACTTAAATATAGAGAACAAACTGGAGGTAGGTAGGGGGATGGGTGAAATAGGTGACGGGGATTAAGCAGGGCACTTGTGATGAGCACCAGGTGATGTATGGAATTACTAAATCACTACGCTGTACACCTGAAACTAATATAAAACTGTAATGTTAATTATACTTGAATTAAGAAATTTTAAAAAGTGAAACATCAGAAAAAGGGTCCGAGCTGAAATATTCCTTAATATCATCCAAAATGCTGTGTGCATGAGAATGTCCCCAACTGTTTCAAAAATGTGTTTCTATAGTTGGTGTGTTGAAACAGGATCCACACAATGTCCACACATTGTTTGGTTGATATGTCCTTGAGCCTTTCTTTATCACAGTTTCCTCTCCCTTTCCCTGCCCCCATTCTTCTTAACTACTGGAAGAAATAATTTGCGCTTTTCATTTTCTTACTATGTTGCAAAGTCGGTGAGAGTAGGAACTTATTATTTTAGCACCAAGAATTGTGCCTGGTACCCAGTAGACACTTGACTAATAGTTGTTGAATGATGTTAGTAATACTCAAGGCCTGTGTTTTGTCCCTGCAGGTTGATCCAAAAGACTACATGTTCAGTGGCCTGAAGGATGAAACAGTAGGTCGCCTACCTGGCCAAGTGGCGGGACAACAGTTTCTCATTCAAGACTGTGAGAACTGTAACATCTATATCTTTGATCACTCTGCTACGATTACTATTGATGACTGTACTAACTGTGTGATTTTTCTGGGACCTGTGAAAGGCAGTGTGTTTTTTCGGAATTGCAGAGATTGCAAGTGTACGCTAGCCTGCCAACAGTTTCGTGTGCGGGATTGTAGAAAGCTGGAAGTCTTTCTGTGCTGTGCCACTCAACCCATCATTGAGTCTTCCACAAACATCAAGTTTGGCTGCTTCCAATGGTACTACCCCGAGTTAGCATTCCAGTTCAAGGACGCGGGGCTGAGTATCTTCAATAATACCTGGAGCAACATTCATGACTTTACCCCCGTGTCAGGAGAGCTCAACTGGAGCCTTCTTCCCGAGGATGCTGTAGTTCAAGACCATGTTCCTCTGCCTACTACCGAAGAGCTCAAAGCAGTCCGTGTTTCCACAGAAGCCAATAGAAGTATCGTTCCAGTATCTCGGGGTCAGAGGCAGAAGAGCAGTGATGAGTCATGCTTAGTGGTATTATTTGCTGGTGATTACACTATCGCAAATGCCAGAAAACTAATTGATGAGGTAAGGAGAGAGAGAAGAGAAACAGACCCACACCCAGATAGGAACACATCACTGTCTGGAGAACTTCTGTTCTTTTCACAATTGGCAATTGGCTATTCACAATTCACAATTGGCTATTAGGAATATAGGCAGTCCTCAAGTTCTAGTCCCTTGCCCCCTGCAGATATATCTGTAAGCTAATTGTTTGCCCCTCAAAAGATTTTCCCACAGAAACTTCAAAAAATATAAGTCAGTAAGCATTTATTAAGCACTTACTATGTGAAGAGTTACTTCTGTTGCCATATTTCATCGACTGTAGGATGCACATTTGTTTTGCACATTTTTGCTCATCCGAAATGTGTCTTAAAAGTGATGGCAACTCAAAGCTGATGACCTAGGGTATATGCTGGAGATGGAGACACATGGGCAAAATTCTCTGCCCTCAGAGAACTTTAATGAGTGATTTCCAAGGAAGCTTACAAAAGTAGTATTGCACAGTAAAGCATGAGCTTATTTAGTTGGGAATACTTATTTGGAGTTTTAATTGGTTGGAGGGCAGTGGGAAAGACATTTAGGAGTGCAGCTTTCGGCCACTGGGGCAACTGTGAGATCCCCTTCCGCAGTATTTCCCTTTGCTCTGTTGCTACATGAAGGGGAGATTGGTGCGAAGGGGAGATTAGTGCGTAAGAATGAGGTGGGAGCTGGAATAGCAGAGGTGGTGGACTCAGGAGCAGGGACTCGGTGAGTTTTGGACTAGAGAAGAGTTCTTCTAGCAGAAGCAGCTTGCACTGGAAAAATAACTGGGGACATAGAGATGAGGCATTCCAGAAGCACCAGTTCCTATGTTGGTGGGCACTCCAGTGGGGAGGCGGTGGTGGGATGTATTGGTCACCCATTAATCAGATGTTCTTCAGAAGGAGTAGCCTGTGGACTCTGAGGAACAAACTGGGGGTTTTAGAGGGGAGGCGGGGGATGGGTAACCCCAGTGGTGGGTATTAAGGAGGGCAAGGATTGCATGGAGCACTGGGTATGGTGCATAAACAATGAATCTTGGAACACTGCATCAAAAACTAATGATGTATTCTATGGTGGCTAACATAACACAATAAAAAAAAAAAGAAAAAAAGAAAGTCAGACTTCCAGAAATGAAAAAGTGAATGGAAAACTCCTCAAGTCTCCTTTTGAATGGATTTTTTAAAAAATTGTAACTGTTCTGCCAAAGGAAGATTATAGGGGGAGAAAAAACTAAAAATGATCTCTTCTCTGTAGCTATATATCCTACAATGTCGAAAACCCATGTCTGAAATCTACAAAGTATATCTGAAGTCTAGTTTTCAAAACAACAGAAGCCAAAGTATAATTTGAAGACTGTGGTGTTTTTGTTGTTGTTGTTCATGCTAATCTGCTGAACACATTGGTAAGATATAGAAAAAGCACTTCTGGCCTTTGAGCTATCTAATCACATGTTAATCCAACATCTGAAAGGTCAGCATTTTCATTTTACAGCATGGTGACTTAGAAAAAAATCTATGTACAGTTTTCGGATGATATAATTATTCAGGTTAAACTCCTTTTTGGTAGGAATTGAGAAGTGGACATTAAGAGTGTATAACATGTTTAAATTTTTTAAAAAGGCATCAAAAGGAGCACTCTTTCTTTGTGGGTCATCACAAGTTCTTAACCTTTTAATTTTTGGTGTCTGATGCGTGAAATGGCAGCGTTGTGTGCACTTAAAAGCAACATGAGCAGGAAGAATGATGGTCTTCAGACGTCGTTCTGGATTACAAGATATTTTATAACAAAAATGTAATGACAGCACTAGTAATAGCTAACACTTACGTAGTGTTAACTGTGTACCAGGCATTCTTATAAGGGATTTAAATGAAGTAACTCAATTTAGAAGAACCTATGCAGTAGGTGCATTTATTCCCCTTTTTACAGAGGAAAATGAGCCACGGAGAGAGTAAGCAACTTGCGAAAGGTCACTCAGCGTAAACAGCAGAGCCATGATTTAAATCCAGGCAGTCTGGCTTTAAACCACAGTCTGAGCCCTTAAGCATGATGCTAATCTGCCTCAATGGGAAAGGAAGGTTGAGGAGGGCCTGGGGGAGCAGGAGTGTTACCGAAAGGGTGGTGAGTCAAGGCAGATACCACCCTTTGGCCTAGAAGGGAAAACCTTGGGCCTTTTTGGTTGGAGTTAGCCTGCCTAATTGTGAAAGCACAGAACGAAGGAATGACAGAGAACAAAAAGAAGAAAATGCAAGTGCACATGAAGAGGGTATCAAAACATGCTAAAAGATCACTCTCTCACACACATATTAAAGGAGAGCTTACCTGTGTTTTCAAAAAAATGAAGCTCACGTTCCCAGGAAAAGATGCATAGGAGCTATTGAATACTGAAGTGGGAAAAAAAAAAGAAAGATAACCCCACCCAAAACTCGAGTCTTTCTCATATCACAACCTGAATACCTTAAGACAGCTTTGACTGGAACTGTGATTGCTGACTCTGGTTTTGTTAAACCCTAGGAGTATCATAGAATTTTGTTTCCCATTGTTTTTATAAATTAAATGTATCATAATAGTTTTTAGGTAGGAAGTCCGGAAAAGCTGGATAAAGCAGAAAACACAGTCCAAAGGGAGTCAAGAGAAGTTACTGGGCCTCAATTTTCTCTCCTGAAAATCAGATTTCTTGCTTCCTCTTAGCTACATCACAGATATGCACAGGATAAATTAGAGTAAAAGTAGCTTGAATTGGTTGGAAGTAACGTATTGCATAATTTAAGTTGGGTAGTTACCGCTATTTTCAAGTCTTTAGAAGTAGAAGAATTTCCATGAAAAAGGAGTCTCCAGATAGCTGCAGTGAGATATCAAAATCGATCAAGTTTGTAATTCAGTATTTGTTTTTAGGTAACCGTATTCTGAATTAATCACCTTTTGTCAGTTTATGTGTCTGACTATAAAATCAGAGGTAGTGAGCCATCTAGAAAATTAGAAACAGGTAAAGGATTATTTCTGATATTTTAAGTAACTTCGTAGTCATCACCTGGCAGTGGATGTCCATGCAATTTTTTGCTACCTTTGTATGTATGTTTCTTTTTTCTGAGGCAGCACCGAGGCCTCTGAGAAAGGATTTGAGTTTGAATCCAATTTGAAGGAATGGTATGGGATAATGTAGCTGATTGGATGAAATACTATCAGCCATTAAAAATAATTTTATAGTGGAATAGCTGGGAAATATTCACAGTCAAGTAAGTGAAATTTTTAGAATATTATATAAGTATCCAAATTTTTTTTACGAGATCTAAGTCTGGAAAGATATATATACTAAAATGTTAGCAGTTGTGGTTATTCTTAGAAGTTGGATTAAGAGCAGGATTTTCTTTTCTTTTTGTGGTTATATGGATTTTACAATGAACATTTGTTATTTCTGTAGTGGGGGAAAAAGATAACTGGGAGGGTAAAAGGACATATAACCAAATGGCAGTGGCACCTTTGAGTGGTAGCACCTTGGTTCATATTTGTTTCTGTTTTTTCATTTTTCAGGTGCTCTGTGTTGAGCCTATATGTTTGTTACTTTTATTCATTTATTTTTTATTGTGTTATGTTAGTCACCATACAGTCCATCACTAGTTTTTGATGTCGTGTTCCCGATGCATTGTTTGCATGGAGCACCCCGCACTCCATGCAATCCGTGCCCTCCTTAATACCAATCACTGCGCTCACCCATTCCCCACCCCCCTCCCCTCTAAAACCCTCAGTTTGTTTCCCAGAGTCCACAGTCTGTCATGGTTATACTTAAAAATCCAATAGGTGTGCTAAAAAAAAAAATCAAGTGGTTGAATACTTCGCATTTTTAAAAATGACTTTCATCATTATTTTAAAAATTAATGTATACTTATCATACAGAACTGTAGAAATAAAGAATAGAAGTGTTTAAAAATCATCCATAACAAAAAAAATCCTCCATAACATAGTATATCTTGAAAAGTCTTTTTAGGAATACTCTTTCATTTATTTCATCTATTATCAGATTAACTGGGTTCCAGTCACAGTTCTGTTACTTGATAGTTGTCTGACCTTGACTGAGTTTCTTTACCACTCTGTGCCTTCATTTTCTCACCTGTAAAATGAGGGTAATAATAGTACCTACCTCATGAGAGGGTTAAATGTGCTATCCACGTTAAGTGCATAAAACTGCATGGTGCACAGCAGGGCTTCGTAAATATGGACTATGACTATTGGGCTATACTATAAATATTTGTATCATGCTTTTCAAAATTATTATGTAAGCTTTTCCCCATTGTATTATTTGTTAAGTTTAATGAACTATGCTATTTCATCATGTGACAAATGTCCCCTAGTTTACCTCCTTAACCATTCTCTTCTCATTGGACAAACAAACTAGGCAGTGCACACTAATTCTTACCCAGAACCACCCTTCTGGAAAAATCTTGTGTATGTGAAAACTTGTCAGAGAAAAAGCCTTGAATTAGAGGGATGATTCAAACAAAAATCAGCATGCTGCGTCTCATTGTATACAGAAAAATACTAGGAAAAAAAAAGAAAAATACTGTTTTAATCTCAGAAGTTCATTTTAAACTCTAAATGAAATTTTATTTTCCACAGATGGTCGGTAAAGGCTTTTTCCTAGTTCAGACAAAGGAAGTATCAATGAAAGCCGAGGATGCTCAAAGGGTTTTTGGGGAAAAAGCACCTGACTTCCTTCCTCTTCTGAACAAAGGTACGTTCTGGATGATTGGTGTACTTGTGTGTTTATCCTCTTGACATGTGATTCGATCTGCTCTTGCCTTTAACATTTCTCTTACCTTGCTTTCTCTTTCTTGCTTGTTTTATGTTTTTTTCCTGCTACTATTCAAAAATGTCAAAATTTCATATCATTCAAAAATTCCTACATAACTAGGCATTAGGTTTTCTTTCCTATTTTGTCATCTTAATACTTAAAAGTCACACTCGATTATTATGTATTTTTGTTATTTTAATTATTATTTTATTGTTGTTCTATTATTATACTACAGTGAGTGTTCCATTCTCCCTGCCCAGAGTTACAAAGCACTTCATAAGGATTCTTTCTGCCTTCAGTGGGTTTTGACCATACTGGAAAGGAAATAAGAAATATAAATAAAATGGTATACTATTTTATGTATTGAATGTGATTGATTAACTTCTCACACATAATTAGAATTGTTTTCCCCAGTGGGCAAATGCCACCAACAAATTTGAGTACTGGAAATACATCTGCAAACAGAGGAACTGGAATTCATGTGCCCTCTGGAAGGGTTACATTTGTCTGTATGTGTTTGAAGGTCTACTGATTCTAGAGGATAAAGTTCTGGTTATGTCAGAGCAGGGACATTGTTTGCTTAAGGTTCACCAGGCTTTTCTTTACTGGCCTGAACAAATACATAGAGTAATACACAATGCTGATTGAGTATACCCTAAAAAGGTGGGACCTCTGCATTTACATGCTTTTTATGTGTGAATTATAATCACTGTAAAACCTATATGAAAGTGGTGGAGGAGGGGCACCTGGGTGGCTCAGTCAGTTAAGCATCAGACTCTTGATTTTGGCTCAGGTCATGATCCCAGGGTTGTGAGATTGAGCCCCATGTCCAGCTCTGTGCTCACCGGGGAGCCTGCCTGAAATTCTCTCCCTGTCCCTCTGCTCCCCTATGCTCTCTCTCTCTCTAAAATAAGTAAATATTTCTTAAGAAAAAAAGAGAAAACATTGGAGGCTTGTTGGGATCATTTTAATAACTAATGCTGGGTATGATTCAGCCTTCATACAGTATTTCATATACCTTTGTGGTTATTGCAGCAGTATGAAGGACTTGTTCTAACCCAGTGAGTGAATCTCCTCTAGAATATATACTGGAAATTTTGACCTGGCTCCTTTTTTTAAATTGAAGTATAATTAACATACAGTGTTATAATTAGTTTCAGGTATACGATGTTATGATTCAACAATTCTATACATTTCTCAGGGCTCATCAAGATAAGTGTACTCTTAATCCCTTTCATCTGTTTCAACCCTCTCCCCACCCACCTCTTCTCTGGCAACCACCAGTTTTCTGTATTTAAGAGTCTGACTTTTTTGTCTTTTTTTTTCTTTGTTTTCTTTCCTAAATGCCACATATTGAGTGCTATCAGATAGTAGTTGTCTCTCTCTGACTGACTTATTTCACTTAGTATTATACCGTCTAGTGTCATCCATGTTGCAAATGGTAAGATTTCATTCTTTTTTATGGTTGAGTAATATTCCATTGTGTTTGTGTGTATATACACAAACACACACACACACACACCTTCTTTATCCATTCATCTGTAGCTGGACATGGCTTGCCTCCATAACTTGAGTATTATAAATAATGCTGCAGTGCACATAGTGGTGTATATATATATCTTTTCAAATTAGTGATTTCACTACAATATTTGTCTTTCTCTGACTTGTTTCACTTAGCATTATACGCTTTAGCGCCATCCATGTTGTTGCAAATGGCAAGATTTCATTCTTTTCTATGGCTGAATAATACTCCATTTTACACACACACACACACACACACACACACACACACCCCACATCTTATTTATCCATTCATCTATTGATGGACACTTAGGCTGCTTCCATAATATGCCTGTTGTAAATAATGCTGCTATAAACATAGATATGCAAGTATCCCTTTGAATTAGTGTTTCTGTATTTTTCAGGTAAATATCCAGTACTGCAATTTCTGGTTGTAGGGTAGTTGTACTTTTAACTTTCTGAGGACCCTCTATATGGTCTTCCACAGTGGCTGTACCAGTTTGCTTTCCCACCAACAGTGCGTGAGGATTCGTTCCTTTTTCTCCACATCCTAAGCAGCACTTTGTTATTTCTTGTTTTTGATTTTAGCCATTCTGACAGGTGTGAGGTGTATCTCATTGTGGTTTTAATTTGCATTTCCCTGATGATGAGTGATATTGAATATCTTTTTGTCTGTCTATTGGCCACCTGTATGTCTTCTTTGGGAAAATGTCTCTTCAGGTCCTCTGCCATTTTTATTTTTTTATTTATTTTTTTAAAGATTTTATTTATTTATTTGGCAGAGAGAGATCACAGTAGACAGAGAGGCAGGCAGAGAGAGAGAGAGAGGGAGGGAGGGAAGCAGGCTCCCCGCTGAGCATCCTCTGCCATTTTTAATTGGATTATTTGGTTTTTTGCTGCTGAGTTGCATAAGAGCTTTATATATTTTGGATATTAACCCCTTATCAGATATTCATTTGCAAATTTCTTCTCCCATTCAGAGGTTGCCTTTTTACTTTGTTGCTATTGTTTTTCTTGCCCGAGGAAACATGCCTAGAAAAATGTTTCTGTGGCCAATGTCAAGGAAATTACAGCATATATCTTCTACTTTTATGGCTTCAGGTCTCACCTTTAGACCTTCCATCCATTTTGAATTTATTTTTGTGTGTGGTGTAAGACAGTGGTCCAGTTTTATTCTTTCGTAGGTAGCTGACCAGTTTTCCCAACACCCGTTGTTGAA
The DNA here is from genome assembly GCF_020171115.1 of Neogale vison. Lineage (NCBI taxonomy): Eukaryota > Metazoa > Chordata > Mammalia > Carnivora > Mustelidae > Neogale > Neogale vison. The sequence continues at coordinate 90,700,302 of NC_058105.1, read as the reverse complement.
GAGACTGTCTTTTCCCCATTGTATATTCTTGCTTCCTCTGTCACAGATTAGTGGACTTTGTTAGTGTGAGTTCATTTCTGGAATCTATTCTGTTTTATTGCTCTATATATGTATCTGTTTTGGGGCCAGTACCATACTGTTTTGGTTAGCTGCAGCTTTGTAGTGTATCTTGAAATCTGAGATTGAGATACCTCCAGCTTTATTCTTCTTCTTCAAGATCGCTTTGACTACTCAAGGTCTTTTGTGGTTTCATACAAATTTTAAGGTTATTTGTTCTAGTTCTGTGAAAAGTGTTGTTAGTATTTTGATAGGGACTACACGAAATCTGTAGATTGCTTTGAGTAGTATGGACATTTTAACAATCCAGGAGCATGGCATATCTTTCCATTTGTTTGTTTCATCTTCAATTTCTTTCATCGGTATTTTATAGTTTCCAGAGTACAGATGTCCTGGCTCCTTTGATACAGCTGTTTTGACATGGGAGCCTTCTGATGGATCCTTGGAAACAAGCCTTTAAACTCTCAACAGGTTTCAGAAATTGAATCCAGTAATAAGTGTAATGGACATCCTAATGTGTGTGATTAGGGAAATAGGTATATGAGTAGGTATGAATTAATGATTTATGGGCTCATGCAATGTTAGTGGAGTGGTTTCATAGAAACGCTCCAACCCCAAATACAATATCTTTGTTTAAGTAACACAACATTCCACATGGAGGAAGTAAAAGTAGAACTAAAAAAAAAAAGTAGGGGCGCCTGGGTGGCTCAGACGGTTAAGTGTCTGCTTTCGGCTCAGGTCATGGTCCCAGGGTCCTGGGATGGAGCCCCGCATTGGGCTCTTTGCTCAGCAGGGAGCCTGCTTCTCCCTCTCTCTCTGCCTGTTGCTCTGCCTTTTTGGGTTCTCTCACTCTCTTTGTCAAATAAATAAATAACTTTTTTTTTTTTAATTTTAAAAATAGAACTAAAACCAATGGGCAGATGTTACGGGAATTTCAGCAAATAAACATCATATAATTAACTTTTAAAACCGGAGATATCCATAGGAAGTACTCAAAAACTAAGGAGGTCTTACCAAAAGGTACAAGGAACAGGCTTAAATCCTATCCCTTGGCAAAATTTGGGATAATTTAGGCATCACAGAGAATAATGAAGGGAATTGATTTAACAACAGAAATCCATGCATCGATAGTGATAATAAAAAAGGGGGGAGGAGGAAATAAAGGAAAGATCTTTTGCTCTTTACAGAATACTGTGAGCTAATAAATGTAGAAGGAATGATAGACTTTGGAAATCACCATCTTCCAATCCACAGTAATCATTAATTCAGGTAAAGATTATGAGTGGATGCTAAAACTACTGGGGTAAAAGTTGCTAAGAAATAGGATATTTGTACATTCTCATTCAAGGGGGAAATGTACCTTTGCAGCAGAGATTTGGTGATCATTCTCCTCAAACGTAGCATCACTGAAGGCAGGACAGCCTGACATTATGTTCCTCCTGATGCACTGCGGTAAGAAATACACGACATCACCTGTGAAGAATTCTTCCCCAAAATACTTAACTTGAATGTAATCAAGCTAAGACTTCACTTCTAGTTTATCAGAAAGAAAGGAAATTTAGGGACATGTTGGACACACTATGAGGAAATAGTGACTCAGATCCAAAAAGAAGACCTTCGACAAGACAGCTGGCTAGGACTCTTCAGACAGTGTCCTGGAAAACAGACAAAACTGATGGGAGACTGTTGTGGATTAAAAGAAGCATCACAACTAGGCATAATGAATGAACCTTTATTGGATTGGGATGTGGTGAACTCTAAAGCTGTACAACATTTGGGGGGAAAATTTGGGAAGTTTGGAGATGATGTTAGGGAATTACTGTTAGTATCCTTAGGTATGATAATGGTATTATGGTTATGTAGGAGATTCATGCTGAAGTGTCATAAAGTCTGCTACTTTCAAATGGCTCAGCAAAACCAAAACAAAAAGTATGTGTAGTGTGGAATAAAGCAAATGGGGTCAAATGTTAACATTTGATGGGTGTAGGTGAAGGGCAAATGAATGTTAATGTTAGTTTTTCAACTTTCCTTTTTTTAAAGATTTTGTGTATTATTTGGGAGAGAGAGAGAGAGAACACAAAGTTGGGGGGAAGGGGCAGAGGGAGAGGGAGAAGCAGACTCCCCACTGAGCAGGGAGCCCAGTATGGGGCTCTGTCCCATCATGACCCCATCCAAAGGCAGATGCTTAACCGACTGAGCCACACAGTGGCCCCTCAACTTTTCTATAATGTTTGGAATTTTTCAAAATAAAAAATAGGGGACAATTTTTTAGCTGTCGAATATTGCATTGACTGATATGGAATAGTGAGTAGGCTCTCAGTGAAAATATTGTAACAGGACTTGGGTCCATTGGGACCTTATCTAAAAATGGCCATCAGTTATTCTAAGGAGGGTTTCTCAACCTCAGCACTATTGACATTTTAGGACAGATAATTGTGATGGAGGAGGCTGTCCCATACATTACAGGATGTTTAGCAGCATCCCTAGCTTCTGTCCCCCAGATGCCAGTAGCAAACACCCCCAGTGGTGGCAACCAAAAATGTTTCTAGATATTGCCAAATACCCCCTTGGAGGCAAAATTGCTCCTCGTTGCAAGCCACTGTTCTGAGCCAAGGGTGTACTTTTTCTTTCAAAAATTCGCTTTTATTTCGAATACTTTACACCTCAGAGTCTCTAAATTTTCCTCTTCAGTTAAAGCAGTTGCATGCAGTTACTTGCTTTCAGTTAGTAAAGCTTTTTGTCTGCTTGGTGAGAAAATTCATTGTATTTTCCATCTTGAGAATCTTCTAAGATTCACCCCATCTAGGGTGCTTTTATTTTTTTTTTTAAACTTTATTTATTTATTTATTTGACAGAGATCACAAGTAGGCAGAGAGGCAGGCTCCCCGCTGAGCAGAGAGCCCAATGCGGGGCTCAATCCCAGGATCCTGGGATCATGACCCGAGCCGAAGGCAGAGGCTCAATCCACTGAGCCACTAAGGTGCCCCTAGGGTGCTTTTAAAAATACAAATTTCCATCTCCTACCCCAGAAAGACTGACTAAAAAGTTTCTGAGATACACCCCTGGAATCTGCTTTTTCTTTAAATTATGTTATGTTGGTCACCATACAGTATGTCATTAGTTTTTGATGTAATGTTCCATGATTCATTGTTTGCATATAACACTCAGTGCACCATGCAGGACATGCCCTCCTTAATACCCATCACTGGGCTAACCTCCCCGCACCCCCCTTCCCTCTAAAACCCTCAGTTTGTTTCTCAGAGTCCATAGTCTCTCATGGTTCATCTCCCCCCTCCGATTTCCCTCCCTTCATTTTTCCCTTCCTTCTCCTAATGTCCTCCATGTTACTGGAATCTGCTTTTTAAAAAGTTCCAGATGGGGCGCCTGGGTGGCTCAGTGGGTTAAGCCGCTGCCTTCGGCTCAGGTCATGATCTCAGGGTCCTGGGATCGAGGCCCGCATCGGGGCTCTCTGCTCAGCAGGGAGCCTGCTTCCTCCTCTCTCTCTGCCTGCCTCTCTGCCTGCTTGTGATCTCTCTCTGTCAAATAAACAAATAAAATCTTTAAAAAAAAAAAAAAAGTTCCAGATGGTTCTGATGATTAGTCAGACTTGTGTTCCTTTGTTTTAGAGGGTCATCTATTCATTTATTCAATAAACATACATGAAGTCTGAGAAGAGTCCAATGACAGAGGGCCTTGTAGGCCATTGTAGAGACTGGCTTCTAGTCTGAGATGAGAAGCTACTAGATGTTTTTTTGCAGTATAGTTCACAGATAACATACTAGTTTCAGATGTGTAACATAATGATTCAATATTTGTGCATATTGTGAAATTATCACCACAATAAATCTAGTTAACATCTGTCACCATATATAGTTATAAAATTCTTTTTCTTATGAGGAGGACTTTTACAGTCTACTTTCTTAGCAACTTTCAAACATGTGCTACAATATTATTAACTGTAGTCACCATGCTATGCATTATATCCCTATGATTTACGTATTTTATAAGTGGAAGCTTATACCTTTTGACCCCCTTCAGCCATTTTGCCCACCCCTCACCCTAGACCTCTCTGGAAGCTACCATTCTGTTCCATATAAGGTACTTACAGGTTTAGGTTCTCTATAACTTAACTGTAAGTCTCTGTTACCTGTAAGTTTAGGGTTTTTTGTTTCCGTTTTTTTCAGATTCCAAATATAAATGAGATCATGTGGAATTTTATTTTCTGTGACTTACTTCACCTAGTATTATGCCTTCAAGCCCCATCTGTGGGCCTTGTTGCAAAAGGAAAAGTTTCCTTTTTATGGTTGAGTAATAGTCCATTGTCTCTGTCCATTCATGGACATCAGTGGTTGTTTCCATATCTTGGCTACTGTAAATAATGCTGCAGTGATGATGAAAGTACATATATCTTTTCAGTTAGTATTTTCATTTTCTTCAGATGGATACCCAGAAGTGGAATTGCTAGATCATACTGTAGTTCTATTTAAAAAAAATTTTTTTTTAAGTTTAGGAAATGTTTCTTTTTCTTTTCTTTTTTTTATAAATATATAATGTATTTTTAGCCCCAGGGGTACAGGTCTGTAAATTGCCAGGTTTACACACTTCACAGAACTCACCATAGCACATGCCCTCCCCAATGACCATAACCCCACCACCCCCTCCTGTTTTTAATTTTTTGAGGAACTTCCATACTGTTTTCTGTAGTAGATGCACCAATTTGCATTCCTACCTAGACTGCACAAGGTTTCCCTTTTTTCCACATCCTTGCCAACATTTGTTGTTTCTATCTTTTTGATGATAGCCATTCTAACAGGTGTGAGATGATCAGTCTTACCATGGTTTTGATTTTCATTTCCCTGATAAGTAGTGATGTTGAGCCCCTTTTCATATACCTGTTGTCTATCTGTATGTCTTTGGAAAAAAATGTCTGTTCATATATCCTCTACCCATTTTTTTAAACGGGCTTCACAGAGCCTGACACAGGGCTCAAACTCATGACCGTGAGAACAAGACCTGAGCTGAGATCAAGAGTTGGACACTTAACCAATTGAGCCATCCGGGCACCCTCTAAGCCCATTTTTTTTTAAGATTTTATTTATTTATTTGACAGAGACCACAAGTAGGAAGAGAGGCAGGCAGGGAGAAAGAGGGGGAAGCAGGCTCCCTGCCGAATGGCGAGCCCAAAGCAGGGCTCAATCCCAGGACCCTGGGATCATGACCCAAGCTGAAGGCAGAGGCTTTAACCCACTGAGCCACCCAGGTACCCCAAGCCCATTTTTTAATCAGATTGTTTGGTGTTTTTTTTTTCCTATCGAGTTACATGTGTTCTTTTTTTTATTTTAAAGATTTTATTTATTTATTTGACAGAGAGAGATCACAAGTAGGCAGAGAGGCAGGCAGAGAGAGGGAGAAGCAAGTTCCCCGCTGAGCAGAGAGCCTGATGCGGGGCTCAACCCCAGGACCCCGAGATCATGACCTGAGCCAAAGGCAGAGACATAACCCACTGAGCCACCTAGGTGCCCCAAGTTATATGTGTTCTTTATATATTTTGAATATTAACCCCCTACCAGATATAAGACTTATAAATATGTTCTCCCATTTGTGTTTTTTAAAGATGTATTTATTAATTTTAGGAGAGAGAGAGAGTGCACACACCAGTGGGAGGAGGGGCAGAGGGAGAAAATCTAAAGCAGACTCGCCAATGAGTGCAGAGCCCAATGCACGGTTCAGTCTCATGACCCATGAGATCATTACCTGAGCCAAAACCAAAAATCAGATGGTTAAGACTGAGACACCCAGGTTCCCCATTTTTTTAAGCTCTGAGCCAACATGGGGCTTGAACTCATGACCCCAAGATCAAGAGTTAAATGCTCTATCAACTGAGCCAGGCAGGTGCCCCTCAGTTGTTTTTTTTAAATAAACTTCTTATATTAGAATCAGTTTGTATTATTATTGGAATAACTTTAGTTATAGTTTTACACAAGACTTGCAAAAGTAGTACAGAAAGCTTCCATATACCCTTTATCCAGCATCCCCTAATGTTAGTGTATGATACATTATCAAAACTAAGAAATATACACTGGTAAAATACTATTAACTTACACTGTAGTCCTTATTCCAATTTCACCAGTTTTTACAGGTATGTCCTTTTTCTATTCCAGAATTCAATTTAAAACCCCACATTGCATTTAATTGTCATGTGTCTTTAATCTTTCTAATCTGTGATACTTCCTTAGTTTTTCCTTCTTTTTCATGACTTTGAAATTTTTTACTGTACTGGTAAGTTGTTTTGTAGAATGTACCCTAATTTGGGTTTCTCTGATGTTTCTCTGGTTCGATTGAGGTTTTGGGGGAAGCGGTGAAATGCCCTTCTCATCACATCGTATCTCGGGGGTACAGGATATCAACATGACTTATCACTGGGGCATTGACCTTAGTGGTTTGGTTCAGGTATTATCTGCCCAGTTTCCCAAACACTGTAAAGTTCCTGCTTTTTCCTTTTCATAGTTTGTTCTTTGGAAATTGAGTCACTAAGACCAGCTTACACTCAAGGCAAGGAGAATTAAGCTACACGTCCTGGAGAGGGTAGTATCTACTCACATTATTTGGAATTCTTCTGTAAGAAATATTTGGCCCTTCTCCCCCATTTACTTACTCAATCATTTATTTCTATCAGTAGAGACTCATGAATATGGATTTTATTCTTTGGGTTATAATCCAATACTATCAAATTGTTCCAGTTGTAGCCATTGAGAAAGTTCTTTTAGGTTGGTTCCTCTTTCATTTTGACATGCCTTGTATTTATTTATTTCTATTTTTGCATTATGCTAGATAGGATTTCCAGTATCATGTTGTATTGAATAGTGAGGAGAGGACATTCTTGTCCTGTTACTGATTTCAGTCTCACCATAAAGTGTTCAGTCTCACTGTAAAGAATGATGTTGGTTATAGGATTCTCATATATGCCTTTTAGTAGGCTATGGGATTTCCATTCTGTCCCTAGTTTGTTGACTTTTTATTATGCATAGATATTGAATTTTGTTGAATTTTTTTTCTGTATTTATTGAGATAATATTTTTTTTTAATCTGAGGATGTCATTTAATCTGGTGAATGACTTGTTAATTTTGAATGTTGAACCAGCCTTGTATTCCTGAGATGACCCCTTGATCATGATATATTATCTCTCTAATATATTGCCAAACTCAATTCACAAATATTTTATTGAAGATTTTTGCATCTTTGTTCATGAAGAATATTGGTCTATAGTTTTTTCATCATATCTTTGTCTGGCTTTGCTATTAGGGTAATGCTGGTCTCATAAAAGGGGTTGGGATGTATCCTTCCTCTTCTGTGGTCTTGAATAAATTTTAGAGAATGGGTATCATTTCTTCTTTAAATGTGTGGTAGAATTCACCAATGAAACATCTGGGCCTGGAGATTCAGGGAGAAAGATTTTTAGCTGTATGTTTAATTTACTTGTTAAATTATTTACTCATAGGGCACTTAAGGCTCTCTTTTTGAATGAATTTTAATAGTTTTTGTCTTTTAGGAAATGGTTTCATTTCATCTAAGTTACCAAATTTATGGACATGGAGTTCTACTAACATCTATGGCTCAGTAGTGATGTCCCACTAATATCCTTGCTATTGGTAATTTGAGTCCTCTCCTTCTCCTATCAGCTTGGATAAAGGTTTATTGTTTTATTGATAATTTCAGAGAAGCAGCTCTTTGTTTCATTGATTTTCTCTATTTTTCTCTTTTCAGTTTTATTATTTTCTGCTCAACTAATTATTATTCCTTCCTTTACTTGCTTTACATTTGATTTGCTTTCTTTCTCTAGTTTCTTAAGATTAGGTTACTGGTTTTAGATATTTCTTCTTTTCTAATGCAGTTGCTTTTCATTATTCACAGTAGTTAAATTCTGTAAAGTCACTGTGAACACTGAATTAATGAGTCCTGAACTCCTGCTCCTAGAAGAAATACAGGGTTAAGTTCCTGCAAGTCTCTGGTCATAACATTTTTGTCAATCAGTCCATACATAATCTTTTGTATGTTTGTTTCTGTTTATTTTTTTACTTTTTTAAAAGATTCTATTTATTTATTTACTTATTTTAGAGAAAAAGAGCCCCCACACACGAGCCCGTGGCGGGGAGCAGAGGGGAAGGGAAAGAGAAGGGGAAGGAGTCTCAGGTAGACTTCTCACTGAGCGCAGAGCCGGCCTCGGGGCTCGATCTTACAACTCTTAGATCGTGACCTGAGCCGATACCAAGAGTCAGATGCTTAACCGACTGAGCCACCCAGGCATGCCTGTTTGTTTCTGCTTAAAGACATCTTATTCAGTATAATTATTGATTCATTAACATTGAACTCAGAGCCAACAGCACATAACTCTCGCCTAAATGAAACTTATCTAACAGGTATTTTCTCTGAAAGGCATATCACAGCCTTCCTAAACTTAGGAACATTAGACAGCATTTTTGCACTATGTTTGGGGGCCATTTTAAATAGTAGAACCACTAACAAAACCCACAAAATGTGGAAAACATGGCACTAAAACTGTACAAAGGATGCTTGCTTACAGTATGAGGGCTGAAACAAGAAGGCACAGGATCACTTTGTTCAACTTCACCTAGGAGTGTGTGTGTCAGGCAACTCAAATTTTTGAATGTTCTGTGTTTCTCTGTGAATGACCACGAGAAGACTGCAAATATTCATTTGGGGTTACAGATAAGTTTTACCAAGTTGGCAGATTTGCAAATAAGGAATCTGTGAATAATGAGGATCAACTGTATATATATTCAATGTTAAAAATTTTCCTTTAAGGACTTCTTTAGCTGCATCCTGAACATTTTGACATGTATATTTATTTAATCCAGGCTTTGGCAAAATATGGCTCACTGTGGGTTTTTTTTTTTTAAAGACTTTATTTATTTGACAGACAGAGATCACAAGTAGACAGAGAGGCAGGCGGGGCAGGGGGTGGGGTGGGTGGGAAGCAGGCTCCCTGCTGTGCAGAGAGCACGATGCAGGACTCGATCCCAGGACCCTGAGATCATGATCTGAGCCGGAGGCAGAGGCTTAACCCATTGAGCCACCCAGGCGCCCAGCTCACTGTGTTTTATAAGTGAAGTTTTATTGGATCATTCTTTTTTATCTATCATGTTTTGCTGTTTGTACTACAACAGCAGAGTTGATTACTTGTGATAGACACCATATGGCCAACAAAGCCCAAGATATTTCCTATCTGGCCCTTTCCAAAAAAAGTGTGCTGACCCCTGAATATTTTTTTGGTTTCCCTTGAGTCTTTTTACTTGATTCACTGATTTAGATGTATATGTTTAATTTCCAAACATTTGGACATTGTCCAGATGTATTTCTGTTATTCTAAATTAAAACTGTTATGGCCCAGTAAACACATGTATGATTTCTCTTTTCTTTAATTAGATGTAGCCCATCTTGGTGACTATTCTATTTGCATGCAAGAAGAATGTATAACCTGTTTTGTTGTTGTTGTTTGGTGGAATATTCTATAAATGTCCCCTACGGCAATTTGGTTCATACTGCTTGTCAGTGCTTCTATGTCTTTACTGATTTTTTTGCCTAGTTCTTCTGTGAATTAATGAAAGGCGTGTTGAAGTTTTCAACGTTAACTGGATTTGTCTATTTCTCTTGTCATATCCTATTAGATTTTGTCTTGAAAATTGTCAAACACAGTTGTTAGATGCATACACATTTAGGATTACTATGCCTTCTTGGAGAATCCTTTATCATTATGTAATGTCTCTCTTCGTCTGATAATCTTACTTGTTCTGAAATCTTTGTCTGAAATATAGCCATTCCAGCTTTCATTTGGTTCTTTAGTGTCTCATATATCCTTATCCCCTTTCTTTTAATTTACTGATGTCTGTATATCTATAGTAAGTTTTTAGCGGTGCCTGGGCGGCTCAGTCGGTTAAACCTCTGACTCCTGATTTCAGCTCAGGTTGTGATCTTAGGGTCATGAGATTGAGCCCCACATCAGGCTCCATGCTCTGTGGAGAGCCTGCTTGAGATTCTCTCGTCTCCCTCTCCTCTTCTTCCTCTCTCTCTCTGACACACACACACACACACACAATACTTAATTTAAAAAAAATTTTTAATTTTGAAGTGAGTTTTTGTAGATAGCATATACTTGGTTCTTCCTTTTCAATTCAGTCTGATAATCCCTGTCTTTTAACAGTTGTGTTTAGACCATTCACATGAAAAGAGATGGATATACTTGGATCAACATCTATCATCTTTTTTTTAATTTTAAATTTTAGTTAACATAGAGTGCAGTATTGGTTTTTGGGGTGGAAATCAGTGATTCATCACTTATATTCAACACCTAGTGCTTATCACAAGTGCCCTCTTTAATAACCCATCACCCATCTAGCTCATCCGCCACCCACATCTCTCCATCAACCCTCAGTTTGTTCTCTATTGTTAAGAGTCTCTTATGGTTTGTTTCCCTCTCTCCTTTTTCTCCCTTCCTGTATGTTCATCTGCTTCCTTTCTTAAATTCCACATTTGAGTGAGATATGGTATTTGTCTTTCTCTGACTTACTTCACTTAGCATAATACAGTCTAGCTCCATCCACATCAGTACAGATGTAAGATTTCATTTTTGATCACTGAGTAATATTCCACTGTATACATATACCACATCTTCTTTTTCCATTCATCAGTCATTGGACATTTGGTCTCTCTCCATAGTATGGCTCTTGTTGATGATGCTGCTGTAAACGTCAGGGTGAACGTATCCCTTCAAATCTGTATTTTTGTATCCTTTGGGTAAATACCTAGTAGTGCAAATGCTGGATCATAGGGTAGCTCTATTTTTAACTTTTTAAGGAACCTCCATACTGTTTTCCAGAGTGGCTGCCCCAGTTTGCTTTCCCAGCAGTACCAGAGGGTTCCTCTTTCTTTGCATCCTCACCAATACCTGTTGTTTCTTATATTAACCTTAGCCATTCTGACAGGTGTAAGGTGGTATCTCATCATGGTTTTGATTTGCACTTTCCTGATGATGAGTGATGTTGAGCATCTTTTCATGTGTCTGTTAGCCATCTGGATGTCTTCTTTGGAAAAGTGTCTCTTCATGTCTTCTGCCCATTTCTTAGCAGACTACTTGGTTTTTGGGTGTTGAGTTTGATTAAGTTCTTGATAGATTTTAGATACTAACCCTTTATCAGGTATGTCATTTGCAAATATCTTCTCCCATTCCGTAGGCTGCCATTTAGTTTGTTGATTGTTTCCTTCACTCTGCAGAAGCTTTTTATCTTGAAGTCCCCTACTGTTACTGTATTATTACCAATGAGTTTCTTTATGTTTATTATTAATTGGTTTACATATTTGGGTGCCCCCAAGTTGGGGGTATAAATATTTACAATTGTTAGATCTCCTTGACGGATAGACCCCGTAATTATGGTATAATGCCTTTCTTCATCTCTTGTTATAGTGTTTGTTTTATTTTTTTAATTTTTTAAAAGATTTTATTTATTTATTCGACAGACAGAGATCGCAAGTAGGCAGAGAGGCAGGCAGAGAGGCAGGCAGAGAGAGAGGAAGGGAAGCAGGCTCCCTGCTGAGCAGAGAGCCTGATGCGGGGCTCAATCCCAGGACCCTGGGGCCATGACCTGAGCCGAAGGCAGAGGCTTTAACCCACTGAGCCACCCAAGCACCCAGTACAGTCTTTGTTTTAGAATCTAGTTTGAGGGACCCCTGGGTAGCTCAGTTGGTTAAGCGGCTGCCTTGGGCTCAGGTCATGATCCCAGCGTCCTGGGATCGAGTCCCGCATCGGGCTCCTTGCTTGGTGGGGAGCCTGCTTCTCCCTCTGCCTGTGCTCACTCTGAGAAATAAATAAATAAATAATCTTTAAAAAAAATTTTTAAATCTAGTTTGATATGATTACTCCAGCTTTCTTTTGACATCCATTAGCATGATAGATGGTTCTCCATCTCCTCACTTTCCATCTGCAAGTGTTTTTAGGTCTAAAATGAGTCTCTTGTAGGCAGCATATAGATGGATCTTGTTTTTCTATCCATTCTGATACCCTATATATTTGGATTGGACCATTTAATCCATTTTCATTCAGAGTGATTGTTGAAAGATGTGAATTTAGTGTCACTGTGTTACCTGTAGAGTTGGTATTTCTGGTGTTGTTCTCTGGTCCTTTCTAGTCTTTGTTGCTTTTAGGGGTTTTTTTCCCCTCCACTCGAAGAGTCCCCCCTTAAAATTTCTCACAGAGTTGGTTTAGTGGTCACAAACTCCTTTAGTTTTTATTTGGGAAACTTTATCTCTCTTATCTGAATGACAGCCTTGCTGGATAAAGAATTTTGGGCTGCATATTTTTTACCATTGAGCACGTTGAATATTTCCTGCCATTATCTTCTGGCCTACCTATCTGTGGACAGGTGTGCTGAGAACCTGATCTGTCTTCCCTTTTTTCCCTTGCTTGCTATTTGTAGGATTCTTTCCTTGTCTGTGTATTTTGTGAATTTGACTATGATATGCCTTGACGAACATCTACCATCTTGCTGCTTTTTGTTCCATTTGTTCTTTGTTTCTTGTTACCTCTTCTACTGTTTAATCGGTCATTTTTTATTATTCCATTTAATCTCCTCTATTATTATTTATACTATTTCTAAAACTTATTTAATGGTCAACTTAGGTTTTGCAGTATGTATGTTTAAATAATTTGAATCCATCTTCTAAGAATAACACTTTATCTGTTGCATATAAGGACTTAATAACATATTCTCAAGTCTTCCATCCCATTCCTGTTTTGTTGTATATTTTACTATTATATATGCTATAAACACCTAAATACCTTGTTAGTTTGTTATAGCTTTGTTAATGTTTTAAACTATCTGTTATTTTCGGGGCAAAGTTATTTTGAGTGTCCTACTCTTGATTTCAGCTTGGGTCATGGTCTTGGGGTTATGTGATCGAGCCCTGTGTCAGGCTTCGTGCTTAGCAGAGAGTCTGCTTGAGGTGCTCTCCCTCTCCCTCTGTCCCTTCCCCCACTCCTGCACTCACTTGCTCGCTCTCTCTCTCTCTCTCTCAAAAATAAATAAATCTTTAAAAAAATAAAATAGTTATTTTTAAGGGGATAAAGAGGTATAAACTTCGAGTTATAAAATAATCACAGACATGAAAAGCAGTATAGCATAGGGAATATAGTCACTAATATTATAATAACTTTGTAAGGTGACATGGTAACTACTCTTATGGTGAGCATTTTATAATGTGTATGATTGCTGAATCACTATTTTTTATACCTGAAATGAATAAAATACTATATATAAACTATACATCAATGAAAATAAAAATCTGAAAAACTCATTTATTTTAGAACAATTAAAAATATATGTCATATTTTACTAGAGGTTTTAGAGCAGAGGAATGTCATGGTCCATTTAAAATGTAACTTTTACTAAGGGGAAGCAGAGAGACTACCTGGGAGGCTTTTGCTGTCATCTAATTGAAATGTGATAATGACTTATTCCAAGGTCACGTTAGATAATCTAGAAGGAGGGTATTAGGACATCCAGGAATCTTTTTTGTTTACTTCAAAATTTCAGTTTTTCATGACAACTCAAATATTTAGATTTTTTTTAATTTAAATTCAATTTAGTTAACATATAGTGTATTAGTTTTGGAAGTAAATTTAGTGATTCGTGGGTGACATACAACACCCAGTGCTCATCCCATCAAGTGCCCTCTTTAATGCCCATTCCTCAGTTTCCCCATACCCCTACCCACCTCCCCTCCAGCAACCCTCTATTTGTTCCCTATTGTCAAGAGTCTCTTATGGTTTGCCTCTTTCCATTTTCACCTTACTTTATTTTTCCTTCCCTTCCCCTATGTTCATCAGCTTTGTTTCTTAAATTCCACATGTAAGTGAAATCATATGACATTTGTCTTTCTCTGACTGACTTATTTCACTTAGCATAGCAGCCTCTAGTTCCAGCCACACTGTGGGAAATAGCAAGATTTCATTCAGTTTTGATGGCTGACTAATATTCCATACCTCATCTTCTTTATCCATTCATCTGTTCATAGACATCTGGGTTCTTTCTATATTTTGGCTGTTGTGGACATTGATGCTGTAAACATTGGGGTACATGTGCCCCAAAGCTACTGCAAACTATTTGATAAGATGATCATGCTAAAATACTTCTAAAAAAGTTAACCAGTGATCTTTATTGACCTCATAGTTCAGCTTGAAATAATCACAGTAATTGTAGTCAGCATCATTATACAAGTAGGACTGCTTAAAACATGCATTGTCAGCTACTGTAGGTTTTTTTTTAATTTAGGATTATCTACACATGTTAATCAAAACTGATGCACTTGTCTGCCTTTTTTAAAAAAGATTTTATTTATTTATTTGACAGAGATCACAAGTAGACAGAGAGGCAGAGAGGAGAGGAGGAAGCAGGCTCCCTGCTGAGCAGAGAGCCTGATGTGGGGCTCGATCCCAGGATCCCGGGATCATGACCCGAGCCAAAGGCAGAGGCTTTAACCCACTGAGCCACCCAGGTGCCCCCTTGTCTGCCTTTTTTGTTGGTGTTTCTATATTGGTAAATTATTAGGTCCATCCCTGGAAGCTCATCATATTCTATTTAAAGAATAACAACCAAGTTGGGGCATCTGGCTGGCTCAGTTGGTAGAACATGTGACACCTGATCTCGGGGTCCTGAGTTCAAGCCCCATATTGAGCATAGAGCTTACTTAAACAAGCGAACAAACAAAGATGACTATCAGCCAAGTTACATGCATGGGTATTTCCACCAAATTGTGTTCCTGAATTCTAGATTATGTTCTTTCTATAGAATACAGGAACTTTCAGTAATAAATGTTTGGCTGTTTGACTTTAAAAAATGTATCTGTTGTATTTCCTTGTAGTGATCCTGAATAAAAGCATGCTATATTCTACCTTAAACTTTCCACTCTCATAAAAACTGAAAACCCTTTTACTAGCAACTTTTTCTCTTTTTTTAAATTCCAGTCTTAATCTTCTGTCCCTTGCTCATTTTATTTATTTTTTTCTTTTCTTTATTTGGTAGAGAAAGAGAACACAAACAGGGGAAGTAGGAGAGGGAGAAGCAGGCTCCCTGCTGAGCAGAGAGCCTGATGTGGGGTTCGGTCCCAGAACCTGGGATCTTGACCTGAGCCAAAGGCAGCTGCTTAACCAACTGAGCCACCCAGCCACCCCAGGATCCAACTGTTTTATTAGGAGTTGCAAAATGGTCATTTTCTAACCATGTCACTACCTCTGTATATGTTGATGGATGTTAACAGAACTTCCCTTATATACCAGAGCTCTTCAGTTAACTTGAAATATGCTTCATATCAGAAAAGCCGAATAAATAAACAAAATAATTATCAGTTGTCAGAATAGTGAATTGATGCATTAGCAACCTGCAGTGGTGTCCAGTGAATTTTGTTTCTTTCTTCTAAATATCATTTTGAGCCCATGACTTTTTATATATTCAGTATGTCTTAATAAACTGCGGTCATTATTCCTTCCGAGTCCATGTCTCATCTTTGGCCATTGGGAGCCTCTTCAAACTGGATCCTATGTCCTTTTGGTACAACTGTATTGGCCTTTGATAACTTCCTTGCTTTTTGGCTCGACAAGATATTACAGGTTAATCTTATCCATTTCTCGCCCCAGACAGAGAATCATGCATTTTTCTGAGAAAATGTTCCCTAGTTATCTTCTTTTCTTTACACAGCACCTATCTTGATCTGTACACTGTGATCCTGAAAAACTCAAACTTTGTTCTCTGTATCTAATTGTACAATTTACTGTTACATGTCATGCCTTTTCTGTATTTGTTGTTTATATTAAATCACAAACCCTCAGTTCTTTTGGTACCCAGTGCAGAGTGATCTTCTCCCTTGTTCTTGTGTCTTGTCCTATGGCACATGCCTACATTCAACTTAGCATTTCGTATTCCTTAACCTCAGAATTTCATTCCTACTTCTTAGTCTCTGTTGCTCCATGTTTGTTTAATGGGCTTATGTCTTTTTTTTAAGATTTTATTTATTTATTTCATAGAGAGAGATCACAAGTAGGCAGAGAGGCAGGCAGAAAGTGAGAGAGGAGAAAGCAGGCTCCCTGCGGAGCAGAGAGCCCAATGTGGGGCTCGATCCCAGGACCCTGGGATCATGCATGACCCGAGCTGAAGGCAGAGGCTTCAACACACTGAGCCACCCAGGCACCCCTGGGCTTATGTCTTTTTTCAAGAAATTAATCATTTTCTAGAGGTTAGGATATATGCATTACTTTAGAAGTTAAAAAGCAAATCTATTAAGGAATATAGTGATAACTGAAATATTAATTGAATTGAAGGACATATTTTGCTTGGCTAACTTATGGCCACATTTACCAACAACTTGACACCAGTAGTAGCAATGCTATATTTAAATCTAAGCTGAACTTAATCATAAATCTTTACACTAGAATTTAAAGTACAGGTGGTTTAAAAGTATTCAAATTAATGTATAGGAAAGGAGGCACAAATATCCTATTCAGAGAATAAAAACTTAGTCTTTGGTTCTAGAATTTGCTGTAAGGCACACTCAGGAAAACTACTTTCAGATGGTCATTACCTCTGGTGCCTGGCTTCAATTCCTGCTCGGTTTAGCTTCATTATCGGTGACCCAGAACTTGGCTGATAAGTAGGAGAATTGCAAGGAAGATGGGCTGCCTGGCAAAACCTACTTATGGTGACTTGAATTGCTTTTGATCTTATTTGTCATCTTATCAGCGATTTTTTTGTGCTGCTAAGTGAGTGGACTTTTTATGGTTTTTATAGAATGAAAACCAGAAAAGTCAGACTATTTACAACACTTAAAAATGTGACCGTAGTCCTGTAATAGCACTCAAACTACCCATCATAAGATAAGACTGTGTTCATTTATTGCATGATTACAGTTGGAAGAAGTAGCAAAAGTGACATATCCCATCCGTCTACTTCCTTCTTTTTTTTAATTAAATTTATTTATTTTCAGCATAACAGTATTCATTATTTTTTCACCACACCCAGTGCTCCATGCAATCCGTGACCTCTATAATACCCACCACCTCGTACCCCAACCTCCCACCCCCCCACTTCAAACCCCTCAGATTGTTTTTCAGAGTCCATAGTCTCTCATGATTCATTTCCCCCAACTCCCTTCTCCTCTCTAACTCCCCATGTCCTCCATGCTATTTGTTATGCTCCACAAATAAGTGAAACCATATGATAATTGACTCTCTCTGCTTGACTTATTTCACTCAGCATAATCTCTTCCAGTCCCGTCCATGTTGCTACAAAAGTTGGGTATTCATCCTTTCTGATGGAGGCATAATACTCCATAGTGTATATGGACCACATCTTCCTTATCCATTCATCCGTTGAAGGGCATCTTGGTTCTTTCCATAGTTTGGCGACTGTGGCCATTGCTGCTATAAACATTGGGGTACAGATGGCCCTTCTTTTCACGACATCTGTATCTTTGGGGTAAATACCCAGGAGTGCAATTGCAGGGTCGTAGGGAAGCTCTATTTTTAATTTCTTGAGGAATCTCCACACTGTTCTCCAAAGAGGCTGCACCAACCTGCATTCCCACCAACAGTGTAAGAGGGTTCCCCTTTCTCCACATCCCCTCCAACACATGTTGTTTCCTGTCTTGCTAATTTTGGCCATTCTAACTGGTGTAAGGTGATATCTCAATGTGGTTTTAATTTGAATCTCCCTGAGGGCTAGTGATGATGAACATTTTTTCATGTGTCTGATAGCCATTTGTATGTCTTCATTGGAGAATTCTCTGTTCATATCTTCTGCCCATTTTTTCATATGATTGCCTGTTTTGTGTGTGTTGAGTTTGAGGAGTTCATTATAGATCCTGGATATCAACCTTTTGTCTGTACTGTCATTTGCAAATATCTTCTCCCATTCCGTGGGCTGCCTCTTTGTTTTTTTGACTGTTTCCTTTGCTGTGCAGAAGCTTTTGATTTTGATGAAGTCCCAAAAGTTTATTTTCGCTTTTGTTTCCTTTGCCTTTGGAAACATATCTTGAAAGAAGTTGCTGTGGCTGATATCGAAGAGATTACTGCCTATGTTCTCCTCTAGGATTCTGATGGATTCCTGTCTCACGTTGAGGTCTTTTATCCATTTTGAGTTTATCTTTGTGTACGGTGTAAGAGAATGGTCAAGTTTCATTCTTCTACATATAGCTGTCCAGTTTTCCCAGCACCATTTATTGAAGAGACTGTCTTTTTTCTACTTCCTTCTTCTTTTCCTCTTACACCCCAGGGAAGAGACTAGAGATTCTTTACAATATAAAGAATAAAAAGATAAATTTCAAAATAGATTTGGGGGCACGTGGGTGGCTCAGTTGGTTAAGCAACTGACTTTTGATTTCAGCTCAGGTTATGATCTCAGGGTGGTGAGATTGAGCCCCAGTTCGGGCTCTGCAGTGGGTGTGGAGCCTGCTTAAGATTGTCCCTCTCCTTCTGCCCCTACCCACGCTTTCCTAAATAAATAAGTAAATAATTTGTATTCATATTCAGACAACACTTCTTGGGTTTGCTTATAGGTCCCGTTATTGCCTTGGAGTTTAATGGAGATGGAGCTGTAGAAGGATGCCAACTTATCGTCAATGAGATATTCAATGGAACCAAGGTACAAGATTTTATTGATTATTACTATTTCAATCAGACCTTTCAGGTCATTTCCTTTTCTTTACAATTAAATAGTACTTTAATCCCTGTAGACAGACAATGATTTTTAGAATCTGTGGTAAACAGTTGGGAGCTAAGCTTTGGTTTTTCCTTGTCAAGTTAAGATTTTAATTGCTTAAAATTTTACAAAATAAGAATCTACTAATTTAAATATTTTTTTTATTATTTGTCAGAGAGAGAGAGAGCACAAGCAGAGGGAATGGCAGGCAGAGGGAGAAGCAGGCTCCCCACTAAGCAAGGAGCCCCATGTG
This sequence comes from Neogale vison, assembly GCF_020171115.1. Lineage (NCBI taxonomy): Eukaryota > Metazoa > Chordata > Mammalia > Carnivora > Mustelidae > Neogale > Neogale vison. Next base: position 90,681,233 of record NC_058105.1, on the reverse strand, counting down.
GAGCTTGATCCCAGGACCCCAAGGTTACGACCTGAGCTGAAGGCAGGCACTTTTACTCACTGAACCACCCAGGTGTCCCAAGAATCTGTTCATTTAAAAACCTCCAATAAGACATGAGTTTTGAAAGTAAAAAGTCTCATTAAATGTCTAAGTTCTTCCTTTTTTGAAAACTAGTGTATGTTGAAAAATGTTGTATTTCTAAGATTATGTACCTTAGATGGATGATCCTCGTGCCCACTGTTCATTTTTATTTGCTTCAGTAATGCTTCATCAAACATTGAAGCTGGGTGGGTGGGGCGCCTGGGTGGCTCAGTTGAGTGTCCAGTTCTTGATCTCAGCTCAGGTCTTGATCTCACGGTTTTGAGAACAGCACAGAGCCCATTTAAAAAAAAAACGAATTTGAGCTCTATCTAGAAGTCATTACATACAGGTCGTTTCTAGATATGTTGTTGGGGTTGGTGTATCTAAGAATTTCAGACTTAAATAACTTAATATAACTTAAAAACCAAACATAGGAGTATTGAATGAGTATAGATATAACTAATAGTTTTTTGGATAAATATCTGAAATGAAATATCTGGTTTTGTTGTCTGACTTGGCTAATAGTTTCTTAAATTTGCATAATTTAAAGTACTTTGCCTTTTGTCTCATTTTATCATCACAGCAGTACTAAGGGAAAGGGCAAATATGATAGGTTGAATAGAAAAGGAAGCAAAGAGAAAACGGTTCTGTGATTTAGAGATTTTAAATCTGAATGAGTCAAAGATTATCTAATCCAATGTTCTCATTTTACAGGTGTGGAAAGTGAGCCCAGAGAGGTTTATTGAATGAATTGTCAGCATCGTACAGCTAGATTATGATAAAGCTAGAAGAGAGTCCAGGTCTCCTCTAATTCGTGGCTGACATTTGTAAAAATGATTTTTGAAGGGTTCTACTGAGTACTGCTTTCATGTTTAGCAGATAGTTCATTTAAAACTAGTAATACATCTTTAGCAGCTTTAAAAATGATAACCTCAAGTCTTGCTTCTCAGCCTAATGAGATTGTTATTAGGAAATAGAAGAAACTAAGAAGTCTTTAAATAAACTTCTCTAATTCAGTAGCTTTCATAATATTGACTCTCATATACTTAAAAAACAGTAAAAGTCCAAGTGTGATTAAGTGTAACAGAGACATTATGAAAGCAAAGACCTTGATTATATCCTAAGTTCTTTTAAATGAGCCCAGTTTACATTATGGCTACTGAAACTATATTGTATAGATTCTACAGAATATGATTAAATATTATATAAATGGTATACTTGAATTTCTTTTAATAGGAAGCTTGTCATTATTCTGTGGACAACGCAGGCTTTGAAATTTGGGGATTACTGGTATTTATTTTTTGCTTCTTTTGTATTTAAAATAGATGTTTGTATCAGAAAGCAAGGAGACAGCATCTGGAGATGTAGACAGCTTCTACAACTTTGCTGACATACAGATGGGAATATGAAGTGCAATGTGGAACCAAGGACTTGGTATTAAGCCCTTTTAAATTTGTGTATTAGCAATGAATTTTACTAATGATGAAACTGTTAATGACTATTTTTTAGTAAATGATTGAATACCACATCGTTTACTTCAGGTTCAGAAATTGTTTTGGGATACCTGGTTGGTTCAGTCGGTAGAGCATAGAATTCTTGATCTCAGGGTTGTGAGTTCAAGCTCTGTGTTGGGCCTGGAGCCTACCAAAAAAAAAAAAAGTTCATTTTAAATTCAGTGGTTTTAATCAGCTTAGAAACTATTTAACCTACTTCAATAAGGTTGTGGTTTTGTTTCTCTGCTTATGATCATTATTAGAACATAGAAGTGGCTTGCAGGTCATGATTTTAATCCTAATTTTTCTTTTAATTCTCTAAGAATTTAAACTTTCTTCAGTGCTCCATATTGTTTGAGAATACATTCCATTGCTTCTTTTCTTTTTTTATCGAGAGATTTGTTACTAGCTGATCATTTAGAATGAACCTCTACACATTTTTTTCGTGTATACATAGCCAATTAAGTAATTGCTTCCTAGTTGCATAATGTGGCAAATGAGATTTTGTATGCAGAATTGATATAATACTTTGTAAATTGAATTTTTTTTAATTAATAGGGATTTGATAACCAGTTTTGCAATTAACTCTACTAACTGATGTTGGTATAGCTGTTTAAAGACTACTTTGTGAGTAGTATGATTATGTGAATAAATTCCACACCGTTTAGTTTTTTTAACGCAACTGCTAGGTGACTCTTCTGCTTCCTGGTAAGAAAAGGTGTATGCAGTACTTAAAAGTATAGAAACCTGATCACCGGCAGGTTTTAGAAAAGTGAAATTACTAGCTCTTGTGGTTTATCAGGAGAATTAGGACAAAATCTTGTGACATTTAAATGTCATGAAATGCTTAGGCATGATGATAAGCTAGGCAGATATTTTTTTAAAAAACTAGAGAAATTTGATTTCCAGCAGATTTACCATTCATCAAGTAATGTTCAAGTGTGATGAAATTGGTTTTGGCTGCTTTAAAGCATTATTTCCCAAATCAAGCTGACTGTAATAATTTGCCAGGAATCAAGGGAGAGCTACTTATTTAAAAATCCACATCCTTGGACCCAGTCCCCAGATACACTGATTCATTCTCCAGGGGGAACCCGGTTGTGAGGAGTTTGTTGTAACCTAAAGTAATCAGCTCAGAAGATGTTCATTGGGCGATCTGGAGAGAAGGGACTGAACCTGCCATGTACATCGTATGTAGCAGCTAATAGGAAATTAGCTTTCATAGGTCTATTTTTTAAAGGAACCTTAAATTTAAATCTATTTTGGTAAAACCAAGACTGAAGATAGCCACTTATAGAAATCCCTCTTATGATTGTTACTGAAAATGTATTTTCATGTGTAAACTGCTTTTGAATATATCAGATTAATTTATAACTACTATATTGAACTGTGTGTTAATGTTCAGAAATAATGCATTCAAAGACTTTTCACTTTAATAAGGAAAATTGACTACCTACCCTGTGTCTGGCCTCATGCTAACCATTAGCTTTGTATCATTTCAGTCTTTTGTAAGAGCACTCTATACTACATAATCAACCTCTTCTTTAAATCAGAATGGTTTCATGAGATGCAAATAAAACTTGGTGACAGATTTAACATAATTTTAATCATGATTTACAAATAAGCTTTGCAATTAGTGGTCAGAGGGCATTAATTTTTCCCACCATTAAGCTAAATTAAATATATTCCTTCTGATTTTGATTACATTATTAAACCCCATTATTCACACTAAAAGTAATTGCTGTACTTTATGTTTTTCAAAAATAAATACAATACTACACAAAACTGTAAACCGAGTTCTTTATTTTATCTATAGTATTTTAGCAAAAAACTCAGGAATACAACATATAAGGGAGACGTTAATTTTAAAATACCCACTAAATTTAGTATCTATTAACCAACCAAAGCCTAAACTTTTATATTCTTCAGTTGGATAAGAGCTTTTCCCCGAGTTTGATTTGTCTTTAAGGATAGTCATTTGGCTTCTGAATGTTTGAAGATTTTTAAAAATAAGTAGTGCTATGGTTGTTGTTTCTATAATTCCAAACTTTGATAGTAATTGTACTACATTTCATTTTTAAAAAATGAATTTTAGTAGCTTCTGAAATCATGAACATTTATTAGCAAGGACAAATTAGTAATTTTATTAAGTTATACATGTTTAAACATTAGCTTATTTCTCTTGTGTTATTAGTACTGCTGTTTTTGCTTCTGTATATTTCTGTCTAGCTTTTGTATGTAATTTATATTTAGTGTTTATAAAACGTGATTTGTAATAAATGTTGTTAAAACAAAAATGGCTGGGACGCCTGGCTGGCTCAGTCGGTAGAGCACGCGACTCTTGATCTCAGGGTTGTGCGTTCAAGCACCACGCTGGGGGGTAGTTTACTTTAAAAAATAAATAAATAAAATGAAAATGGCTTATCACTTAATTTTTGAGGTACACTTCTATAACACTCAGCTACTCATACATGTGCCAAGATTTGATTGTGGCACAAATTTTTTAATGACAAAAGTAAAATAGAAATTTCTAATCTCTCTTATGTTAATGAGACGTGAGCTATGTGTCTGTGTGTGCGTGCATGTGGGTGTTTGTGTGTGTGTGTATACAAAAACACTCTAGAGTAATGCAAAGGTAGTAGAAAACTTGTTTTTAATCTAAGGAATTTCCAATATAATGCTTCCCTTGTTAAAAGATATATTTTATTATGATGGATATTTACTAAGATTAGACATTTCTCCCATATTTAAGAAAATAATGAGTTTTTTATGATATAATTTCTTGCAGGTATATACAAATGGACCTTATTTACCAAATTTACCAGCCATTTGTACCCAACCTCTCCATCTACTAACCCATAAATCAGAAGTACTGAAACTACAGCTTGGTTAGTTTTTTAAATAAAATCAGAAATACTGAAACTACAAATCGGTTAGTTTTTAAATAACATTTGCTGTTAGTTTTTTCTATGTATGAAGCATTTCCATGTACATTTAGAGCATGAGGGGGAAATAGAAATGTACAAGACAATAGAAAAATTACTTTCTATTTATTGGATAATTCTTACTGTGCTGAGTTTAAAATTTATTTTTCTCATTTAAAAGGGACATCTTTAACTTTGTTCTCTGTAGAAAGAAATGATATTGTAATTTTGTAATTAGGTATGATTACTCATTCAAAATCCATTCTAGAAAATACTTTATCCTTTAAAAGCCTAACACTAAAAAATTTGAATTTTTAATCATGAAAACCTTTTTTTCTTTTTTTTCCTTTTTTTTTTTTTTTGGCGAAAATGGAGTAATTCACTGTTGACTTGGTTTTTGTTTTTGGTAGATATTGTTGGAGGGAGTCAGCAATCAGTCCTACACAGGAGGGAAAGGAGTAAGCCCTTAAACCCCATTTTTCTCTTTGACATTTTGGCTTTTAGTGGCAAACTCCAGCAAGATGTTCCATTAAGCAGTCTCTTCCTTTTCCAGTGTTTGGAGCCTTCCTGGGGAGGGCAGGTTCTCACCTACCAAGAGATGGTGAGAGAGCAGGAGCACAGGTGGGCGAGAGCCATTGTCAGCTGGGCTCTGATCCTCCCTGGGGGCAGGGGCCTGCCGCCCGCCCCCCCCCCCCCCCGCCCATTTCAGTTGAATCGGGTCCACTTGTAATTGTCCTAATGCAAAGTAACTGGCATATTTATGACAGGTAATGAAATGATGTTTATAAAGTATACCTCGAAAATAAAATACACTGAAATGTATTTTATTACACAGAGTGTTGAGTATTCATAAAGTGTGTATGGCGTTCTTTTTAAGGAGTTCAGCTGGGGAGCCGTACACACACCTACAAAGAGGCAACTGAATGGGAGAAAACAAGTATAAGAGGCTCTTAAGACTTAAGTACTTTTTTCTTATGATTGGCACACGGAAGTAATGTAGTAACATTAAGTAAGTAAAGTAGGAATGACCTACCAAAATGTAGGTCAGTTTGTTGGGCTCGTTAGGAAAACCTCTTATAGGTGTCCTTGTGTGTGTGCACCTAATCCCAGCTGGTCTGCCGGAGACCCCCTGAGCAGCAGCCCTAGTCCCCAGCACGGTCCCAGTTCCACTCCAACAAGAGCAAAGAAACTAGCACGAACGTGTTGGGCAGGCACAAGTGCGCATTGGTGGGAAGGCAACTGCTCGCCTAAAGGAGACGCTTCATGGAACAACTACAGCAGATGGTTAAAAAAAAAAACAACAAAATTTCAACTCTCCTTCAAGAAGTTAGGGGTAAACAAGATCATATCGAAGAGTTGAATGTGTTCCTGAGCCAAGGAACAGTGAGTGGTCCACTCTCAAAGCCCTAACGTGTGGCCATCCCGGGCAGCAAATGCTTGCGTCCTCAGAGGCCACGCTGACACAAAGCAGCTGACAGAAGTGCAAGCCGGGTCTTCAGCCAGCGTGGTGCCAGCCGTCTGACTGGTGAAGAAGACTGGCTGAGGCCCTGCCCAGGTCATCTGTGCGTGGAAAAGCACCCCTCACTGCCAGAGAGGAGGATGATCATAAAGATTATCTCCCAGATCTTGTGGAGAATTTTGAGGAGGCTTCCAAGAACAAAGCAAACCAAACCCAGTCCACTTCTGAAGAAGATAAAACTTGAGGAAGTTACTGGGATCTGCTCTTTGATATTACGACTGCTGTGTAAAATGTTGTTCCTGGATCTGATAAGACCTAGATCTCGAATATTTTGAAGCCCAAGCCCCTTGAACTTCTCCCCGCTTTTCAGTTTTTGCTTATACTCGCTTCATTCTTGCAGCTGAAGTAGCCGGGAAAGAAAGTCTGAAGCCAGGTTAACCAAGTCCTTTGCCGAGTAAAATAGAGTCAAACCTTTCTACTATTTCACCTTAACTTCCATACAGATCATATCGTCAGCAGTTTTAAAGCTTATCTCAGTAGAGTGATCTGGTTTTAGGACTTGGAAGGGTCTGGACATTTTCAATCCCTTATCTGACAGATGAGAAAACCGAGGGTCAGAAAGTTTCATCACTGAACTACAGTGTGGGCCCCTTGACTTTCTCCTGGGATCACCAGGAGAACGAGACTCAGCTCACCCCTCTTCCACATGAAGCCTTTTTAAACTCTCGGGTGCATTTCATCCTCGGTGCTCACACAGTACGCTGTATAGGTATCCAGGTGCTTCTAACGTCTTCTACTAGTTCTCTCCCCATGCTTCCTTCCTTGCTCTTCCAAGTGTGATCTGTGGTCCAGCAGTAACAGCAACACCTAGAGCTTAGTAGACTCTCAGGCCCCACTCCAGATCTGTCGAATAAGCTTCTACATTTTAACAATGTGTTCGGGGGGACTCAGACGCCACATTAAAGTTTGAGAAGCTCTGCCTCGTCTCTGCTCAGTGGGGAGCCTGCTTCTCCCTCTCCCTCTGCTGCTCCCCGTGCTTGTGCTCGCTCACTCGCTCGCTCTCTCTTGCTCTCTCGCTGACAAATAAATAAATAAATAAAACCTTAAAAGAAAATAAAAGAGACGCTCGGCCTTCGAGACGTAGTTCCTCAAGCACTAGAACCAAGGCTTAGAAATCCTTGTATTCCTAGAAAGTAGCTTAGGGTCCAGTAAGATGATCTATATTTAATAAATGTTTTTAATTGAATGATACAATCCAGTGCCTTGTTCTACTCTCCTTGTATGGCTTTGGAATAAAAAACATTCCACAGGGCTTACTCCCCCTTCTCCCACTGTCTGTGTTGAAATAGTAACCACGGCCTCTGCCCACTGAGGCTCCTGGGGGAGCTCTGAGAGCATCAGCAGTATTCACTGGAAGCAGATAAGAGCACAGCAATTTCTGACTGCAATTTTCCTCTGACGCGTTTTTCTATTCAAGCGGGTCCTATTCAGTTAGGCAACGTGTTGCATAAAGCCAGCGTGGCCACTTGTTGATGCCCAGGGCTGAGTTAAAAGAAAAAAAAAAAAAAAAGCAATCAACTACTTGCTTTGGGTTTATGTGGAAAGTTAGTCCCTTAATGGCTCTGGGATCTGTTACCCTCCCTCTTTATCTCTTGACATCTTCCCATTTCTAGCATTCAGGGATGAGCTTGGCCATCATCATCCAGTCATGTGCAGGACTGTTCAGGGGAATGATCAGTGTTGCTCCAAATTCTGGGGGGAATAGGGTGGTGACGATGACTTGTTTCTTTCCTGGAACAAACACTTAATTATAAATATGAAATTTGAAAGAAAGGTAAAACCCTAAATGACACACTCGGCCCACCATCTGCTTCAAGTGGTTTTTCTTTCTGTTTGCTCGGGAGAACGCGATCGATGTCTTCATATGAAAGTTAATGGTAATTTCTTATGTAGGAAATCTTTCTTTGCATTTAGTCGGTGGAGAGCAGGATTCGGGTGGCATACGATCGCTCCCTTCCGATTACTGTTCTAAAGGTGATATGACACAGAAAAGAAGGAAATGTGCAGAAATGTGATGCTCAGGTTTGAAAAGTCAGAGGTTTCCAACTTGAACCAGGGCTCAGCTCGAAATTTTTAAAAAAATGCTGATCTTCTTAATACATCTTTGTTCAAGAATATTGCATTATAGGGATGCCTGGGTGGCTCAGTGGGTTAAGCCTCTGCCTTTGGCTCAGGTCATGATCCCAGGGTCCTGGGATCAAGCCCCACCCGCATCGGGCTCTCTGCTCGGTGGGGAGTCTGCTTCCTCTTCTCCTTCTGCCTGCCTCTCTGCCTACTTGTGACCTCTCTCTCTCTGTCAAATAAATAAGTAAAATCTTAAAAAAAAAAAAAAAAAAACCATCTTCCTGGGGCACCTGGGTGGCTCAGTGGGGTTATGCCTCTGCCTTCCGCTCAGGTCATGGTCTCAGGGTCCTGGGATCGAGCCCCACATTGGGCTCTCTGCTCAGTGGACAGCCTGCTTCCCCCCCCTCTCTGCCTGCCTCTCTGCCTACTTGTGATATCTCTCTCTCTCTCTCTCTCTCTCTGTCAAATAAATAAATAAAATCTTTTAAAAAATAATATTGCATTATAAATCCTTTGGTGCTAACATGTACTTGTATAGCAAATTTAAATGATTGAAGGCCCCCAAATAGGGCAGCATTTGAGGCCTATATGGTATGCTACGTACTGAATCCAGCAACACTACGTATAGGCACTGTCCTGATTATGGTTATATTAGCAGTAAGTACGGTTGACCCTTGAACAGTGTGGCTTTCAACTGTGCAGGTCCAGTTCTCTGCTGACTTTTTTTTTTAATTAATACAGTATAGTACTCTAAATGTATTTTCTCTTCCTTAATTTTCTTCTCTAGCTTACTTTATTGTAGGAATATAGTATATAATCCATAAAACATATAAAACGTGTTAATCCACTGTGTTATCAGTAAGGCTTCCTTCCGGTCAACAGTTAAGGTTATTAGTAGTTACGTTTTTGGGGAGTCAAAAGTTACACTAGGTGGGGGGGTCAGCATCCCTAATCCCTCCGATATTCAGGGGTCTGCTGCATAAGGAAAAATGTAAACCACAGGACATGTAGTAAACAGATGCTCAGAATGTTACAGTGTCCTTCCTTCACCCTTATAAAACTCATTTCTCTGAGTGAGTTTTTTTAAAAGATTTTATTTATTTGATAGAGAGAGACATAGCAAGAGAGGGAACAAAAGCAGGGGGAGTGGAAGAGGGAGAAACAGGCTTCCCGCAGAGCAGGGAGCCCAATGTGGGGCTCAATCCCAGGACCTTGGGACCATGACCTGAGCCAAAGGCAGACACTCAACAACTGAGCCACCCAGGTACCCCCCGAGTGAGTTTTTTTAAGCTGTGAGAAAGAACACAGCATGAGAGCTACCCTCTTAGGTTTTAAATGAGTGCATTTTTATGGGAAAAGGTTGCATCCTCTCTCCACCCTCCCCCACACCTCAAATTTGTGGGAAGTGGTACCTCCCACTTTATTTGAAGGGGCAGCAATCTTTTTTGGGGGGGGCAACAATCTTTTAAGTGTGGTTGAGTTTGGGTTTTTAAATGCTGTTAGAAAAAGCAGCTACTTATTATGCATGTCAAGCACTTTACATATAAAATCTCATTTGATCTCAGCAAATTCTAAGAGAGAGCTACTACTACGGTAGATCTGTTCTTAACTGGCCTTGTTGCTGAAATACTTCTTTTCTCTATCCTCTCCTTTTCATGCCCATCCTCATCAACCTACTGTGTGCTGTTGGCCCCATGGTTGTTCCATCAGCCTCCTCGCTGGCCCACCTACTGAAGATCCCTACTTACTTTGTTTTTTGTAATTTTATTTTATTTTTCCTTAACATATAATGTATTATTTGCTTCAGGGGTACATGTCTGTAATTCATCACTCTTACACAATTCACAGCGCTCACATAGCCTCCCCATCTCTGCTTGCTTCTTGCCATGCATCTTGTACACAGCAGGGGGGAAAAGCTTAGATGTTAAGAGCTTAGCATTTGGGAGTGGTTTTGTGATCAGTAATTTTCTATCATCTTGTGACACTTCATTTTGGAACTCTTAAGTCATTTCATTTTCTCCCAAACTGGACTGTCAGTTTTTTGAGTAATCCAAATAATGTGTTTTTAAGTCTGGGACCACTTTCTTAAAGAATGAAAATGTCAAAAACTGAGCAGCAGCTTAGATGTCAGGTACTATCATAAAAATAGCCTCAGTATGTCCCACAGTGATTATCACAGGCTGTTAAGAAAAGCCAACGGAGGGGTGCCTGGGTGGCTCAGTGGGTTAAACATCTGCCTTTGGCTCAGGGCATGATCTCAGGGTCCTGGGATTGAGCCCCACATCGGGCTCTCTGCTCAGCAGGGAGCCTGCTTCCGCCTCTTTCTGCCTGCCTCTCTGCCTACTTGTGATCTCTCTGTCTGTCAAATAAACAAATAAAATCTTTAAAAAAAGAAAAGAAAAGAAAAGAAAAGCCAACGGATACTTAACCTGTTTGAAGAACTCATTGTAGCCATTTGATCTCCTGTCAAATAGGACATGACCCATGGAAACTGGTCTTTGCTTATGTTCCACCTCCCCCCACCCCAGAATCCCTTGATTGCTCTCCCCCTTTCCCTGGTCCTTTTACCCCAAAGCTTAGCATTCTGTCCTTTCTCCAGGACTGGCCGAGTTCTGTATGCTCTGGTAAGCCATTCACCGCTGATCATTTGAACTAGTCATGTCAGAGTTGCAAAGGGCAGCAGAAGAATAGCAGTGTAGATCAGAGTATCATTAGACCTGGGTTTGATACACATTCTTTTACATATTGCCCGTGTAGACCTGCGCAAGCTATGTTGTTTTTCGTTTTCTCATCTGTAAAATGAGAATTATGACTGCTTTGTTGTTATTTTGAGTATTCACTGAAATTAAGTGAAAGGATGCGCCTCAGCGTTAGTTCTTCTCCTTAGTCATATAAAACCTGGAAGTATTACTTTTCTCCTGTCTTATTTTTCCAAAATGACACCACACTCAACTGTGGACAGACAGGTAGAATTCTGTACATGCCCCCTGTTGGCCTCAGGCAACCAAATACTGCTGGAGACAACTAGGTACTGTTTGGATGAACACAAATATGGATGTGATGGAGGGGGCTTTACTACTCTTAGAGATGCCACTCAGTCGGGAACTTCTTTTGGATTCCGACGAGTACTGAACCCGTGAGCTGAACACTGTAGGGTGGGGGTGGGAAGATGGAGGGAACTGTCAGCAGGGCACAGAAGAAGAAGAAGAGCATGCCGGGTCCCATGTAACAGTCTTGGAGTTGGGCAGCGAGTCAGCCCAGCTACTCCATGATGCCTGTAAGACCCCAGGCCCTCCCTGCCCTGCTGTCCTCCGCTTGGAGGCTCTCCTCCACACTGGTAAGATGGCTCTCATCACCAATACCTCTATGTATTGTGACTGCATTCCAGGTAGGAAGAATGGAGAAGGTGAATAGCAAACGGCCAGCTAAGTCTGACCTTTTTGTCAGGAAAACAGTCACTTTCCCAGAAGCCTTACTCAGGAGCCATCTACTTACTGTTTCACTTGCCAGGGCCGGATCACATGGCCATCCATCCAACCTTCTAGGGAGGCTGTGGAGCTGAGTATTCTCCCTGGGTACATCATCTCCGGGAGAAATGGAGCTGCTGGCAGGAAAGGTGAAAAGAATGGATATTGGGTAAGCGACTACCAGTGTTTGCCACATGAAGCTTACCATCTGTTTAGTTAGAATACACCATGAACAGATGGGAGGAGAAAAATTTAAGAACATATCCAAAAGTGGAATGCCTGGGTGGCTCAGCCGGTTAAGCGCCTGCCTTCGGCTCAGGTTGTGATCCCAGCGTCCTGGGATCCAGTCCCGCATTGGGAATCCTTGCTCAGCAGGGAGCCTGCTTTTCCCTCTGCCTGCAGTTCTCTCTGCCTGTGCACGCTCTCTCCTCTTTCTCTCTCTCTCTCTCTCTCTCTCTCTCTCTCTCACACACACACACACACACACACACAAACTAATAAAACCTTAAAGAACATATCCAAAAGGAACCCAAAGCTTCTTTCAGAGAGATAAAGAACAGGATGAAATAATTTGAGGAAGGTCTCCCAGAAAGTAAATTCCCAAGAAATTTCTGAAGAACTTTAGGAACAAAATTATTGCTGTTGTGATTAAAACAACCACCTGGTTCACACATCCCATCAGACATGTAGGATTCATGGATGGACTTGGATGGAGCACAGAAGGGCTCGAACAGTGTTGTTCATGGGCTTCTGCCCCATAAGGCTGTGGGGCTTCTATCTTCCGAAAGCTGAATACAGACTCTGAGAACTCATTCAGATGACGGTTCCCAAGAGGAACTACCCCTAATCCACATGTGATGTGGTTTACTTTCAATATGGAAAATGATATTTAGTCTCTAACATTGGGTATTCTCTAGAATCAGACACTTCTTTAATCCCTTTTGAAATTTCTGACTTAGGAAATCCACTCTAAAGAGAGAATACAAAGTTCAGGGAAAAATTAGTGTTTTTCTTAAGTGCATATAGATTCTGGGTTTATATGTAAAAGTGAAAACAGGGATTGTACCATCCAGAATTCCACCAGATAAATAGAACCATTAGAATACACATATTAAGAATTTTTAAAAGATTTATTTATTAGAGAGAGAGAGAGGGAGAGAGAGTGAGTGAGTTTGATTAGGGGTGAGTAGCCATCCACAGGTGGATTTCTTCTTCAGGGAAGCCTCGATTCTGCTCTTAAAGCCTTCAACTGACTGAGTCAAGCCCACCCAGATTATCTAGGATAATGTTCCTTACTTAAAGTCAACTGATTATAGACATGAATCACATCTACAAAATACCCCCAAACTTAGATTAGTATTTGATTGAAAAACTGGGGACTGCACCCTAGCCATATTGCCACATAAAACTGACCATTACAGAGATGGTTGGTGTTTCATTTTGTCTTCAGTCTCTGTCAGTGAACACTTTATTCTTTGTGAAAATAAATCACAAACCCAAACAGGCTTCCAAGAAGAGAGGGAGTCAATATCATCAATCTGTGGCACTGGCATTAATACATATTTGGTCTATGAAGGTCATTAACCATCTGGTAAGAGGAAGCTTCGTTGATTACAATTCATCCTTTGGGTGTCTGCTGTTGCCTGATTCCACTAAACTGTTTTCAGTTTATTGGTAGGAAAATTAGCCCTCCAGTTCAAGTGAAGTTTAACACATAAAAAAGGAAGTATTTCAAGGAACCAGTGTGTATTTCTTCATCTGTAAATCATTTCCTCGTGCTACAAATGTTTAATGAGTACTGGGACAGGTTAGCTGGTGGCTGCTGTTACACTTGTAGAAAAATATTACCAAGTCTGACTTAAGGACATATTAAAAAAAAAAAAAACTAAATAAACAGGGGCACCTGGTTGGCTGAGTTGGTTAAGCGTCCGATTCTAGATTTCCGCTCAGGTAATGATCTGGGGATCCTGGGATCGAACCCTGCTCCCACATCAGGCTCCCCACTCAGCAGGGAGTCTGCTTCAGGATTCTCTCTCTCCTCCCCAAAATAAATAAATCTTTTAAAAAATAATAAAACCTAAACATATAACCATTAAAAGTGGTGGATGCTTTTAAATACTCAAACCTATACAAGGATAGAAAAGCATTTTGTCTTGAAGTGTACCTACCATCTACTAATGATGTGGGGCAAGTTATTTTCTCTCTGAGCCCCAGTTTGCTTACCTATAAAATGGAAATAATGGGGGTTATTTGAGGTTGTCTTGAGGGTTTGGGGAGGATTAGATGAGAAAATACGTTAAACACTTGGAACACGGCAGGTGCTCTACAAACACCGATTTTCTGTCTACTTCCATGAATATAGACTCGATTTGACAACATTATGTTGGATATCAATACGTAGCAAAGAATCAAGTGAGGTCACCAGTGTCCATGAACTTGTCACCCTGGCTACATACACTCCCTTACCGTAGTTTCCTTTGCATTTACTTATGTGCATTTAAAGACCATTTTTACAAGTTATCATTTCAACCATGAGTGCAGAGAAACTTGCCAGGTATTTACAATTGCTTTTTTGTTTGAAAAATCAGCATTTTTCCAAATTTCATCTGAAAATGTTCCTGTGAGTCATAGTGGTGAAGTTCGGAACAAATGTTAGATGCCACCAGATTTCACAAGTTTGAAATATTTTTTGACTCAGGGAAAAAGGGAGCATTCTTAAATTCTTCTCCATATCAGACTTTCTCATGTTTGATATGCAGGTTGGCAGATGCACAGGTTGTTTCATTTTATTATTGTTAATTACACAAATAATACCATTTTATTTTCCCTTAAAAATGGAAATAAATCTAAAATTCACTTTGATCTCTACTACTAATGGGTAGCCACAGTGATCAGTTTGGTCTGTATTCTTCCAGACTATTTGTCTCTGGATTTACACACACATTACCTGTACAGACAGATGAACTTATACGGAAAGTAGTTATTTTACTTATCTAAGGAAAAAGGTGCCCATTATTGATTTTGATCATGTAAAATTTGGTGTGATGGGTAAGGCAGATTGGAGAGAGGTGAGAAGGAAGAAGAAATTCGGAAGAGAGGTCTTGCCAAGAGTGATCATTTACTTCTATTTCTTTGGCCCTTTCATTTTGGTCTTCTGAGCCTATTTCCTTTTTTTTTTAAGATTTTATTTATTTATTTGACAGACAGATCACAAGTAGGCAGAGAGGCAGGCAGAGAGAGGAGGGTGGAAGCAGGCTCCCTGCTGAGCAGAGAGCCCCATGTGGGACTTGGTCCCAGCACCCTGGAATCAGGACCTGAGCCGAAGGCAGAGGCTTTAACCCACTGAGCCACCCAGGCGCCCTTCTGAGCCTATTTCTGGCAAGTTACACCATCAACATGTCTGCAAGATCCAGTTTAATCCATGGGTGGGTTCAACAAAGACAGATACACAGCCCCTGACGCCTTCTGAAGGTCTCAATCCACTAAAGCCCATCATCAGTTTCATTTTACAAATTAAAAAAAAAGAAGAAGAAAAATAGTTTTGGCTTCCAAGTGCAAACCAGGGGCACCAGCCGGCTTAGTTAGTAGAGCTTGCCACTCTTGATCGGGTGGTGAGTTTGAGCCCCACGTTGGACATGGAGATGACTTTTTTTTTTTAAGTGCAAACTTAAGTCACCAAAGGCAAATTCTGTTTTCCAACCGAAACAAACCCTTTGTTAATCATTTCATTAATTTCTTTTAAAATAGGAGGTGGGGCGCCTGGGTGGCTCAGTGGGTTAAACCTCTGCCTTCTTTTCGGTTCATGATCTCAGGGTCCTGGGATCCAGCCA
Organism: Neogale vison; assembly: GCF_020171115.1. Classification (NCBI taxonomy): domain Eukaryota; kingdom Metazoa; phylum Chordata; class Mammalia; order Carnivora; family Mustelidae; genus Neogale; species Neogale vison. Next base: position 90,665,855 of record NC_058105.1, on the reverse strand, counting down.
GGCATTGGGCTCCTTGCTCAGCAGGGAGTCTGCTTCCCCCCCCCAACTCTGCCTGCCTCTCTGTCTGCTTGTGATTTCTGTCTGTCAAATAGATAAATAAAATCTTTAAAAAAATAAAATAAAATAGGAGGTGACTTCAAGTTCCAGACAAGAGGGCATAGCCTCATTTCTCCTTGCTCCTCCCTGCTAAGTACAGCTCACTAGAATGCCTGTAAATAATACTAAAGCCCATAATAAAGGGACTCTTGTGGTGGCAAGAGGAACGTGGGCCAGCTGGAGACCATAAGATTCGAGGAAACACAGTGGTGTGCTCCCTGTTTTTTCAAAATCCCAGCCTGGGTTCTGGAGAAGCCTGCAACCCAGACTCTCCAGAGCGGACCAAAAAGAAAAACAGAACAAACAAATAAACAAAAAAATCAAACAAGCAAAGACCAACAAAACCAAAGAAAAACTTCCTTTCTGGCCAAAGGACCAGGAAAGGAGAGAATCCCAGTCCAGTAGGAGAGAAACCTTTGACAACATCTACCCTAACCCAGCCAGAGGTGTCAGCAGAGGCTGAGGAGGGACCAGATAGAGACTCTGGTTCCCCATCCAGTAGCCTCAGGAGACTAGGGGGGAACGCCCTCCTCTCCCTCCGGGAACACAGGCCAAGACAGGGGGAGCCTCAGCAGCACCAGGCAGCCCCAGGAAGCATTTTCCTCCCCCGCCCCTGGCACCCATCCAGAGCAAGCGGGAGCCCCCTCTGCACCAGGCAGCCCTGGGGGGAGGCGTGCTCTGCCCCTGCCAGAAGCAGCGGCAGGGACCCAGCGAAGAGTCCGGGCGACCGTGCCCCGCCCCCCAGCAGCAGCAGCAGGTAGCCAGAGCGAGCACTTCCAGCCCCTACAGGCCTGGCATCCCCCCATCCCCCATCTGGTGATCTCCTGACCCCCACCACGTGGCAGGTGGCAGGGAAGGCACTTTCCTCTCCCGCTAGTGGCATCGGAGGAGAGATTGTGGGGGAGTGCGGACATCTGCCGCTTCCCTCCCACCTGGCATCCGCTGAGAATCCAGAAAGATGCTTCCCCTGGCGGGTGTTGCCTTGTCAGTGGAGACAGAGTGAGGAATCCGGACTTTCACCCTTGTCTGCCAGTGGCAGCTGGTGCCCCTCAGGCTTCCAATTATAAAGTGAAGGAAGGATCTAAAGGAGGAGGGAGCTGGAGAAAGGAATTCTTTAAATCTGCCTGGGGAGTGAGGAAAGACACCTGCGGGACCCAAAGGTAAAACAACATCAACACGCCTAAAAGTCTGAGAACAGAACTGCAGTGCAGAATACCACCTAAGTTTTCAAGGTGGCTTTAAGTGGCACTCAGACAAAGCAGACCAGGATAGCACAGTGAGGGTTCTGAAAACTAGTCATTGGAACCACAGTCCACAAAAGGAGGCCATGCTACCTGTGCTACGCCTGGGGTCACTGCCTGCTAATACAGAAGATTTAAGTAGGATCCAGGGTCCGCTAACATCCCAAATGTCCAGGAGACAATGGAAAATCCCTCATCATACTCAGAACTAGCATAATCACAGCTTGAATGGGAAAAGACAATTAACCAACATAACCCAGTGGGGGGTGGGCGGGACAGTGGGCACTTGGGGGGCTCAGCGGGATAGGTGTAGGGCTCTTGGTTTTGGCTCAGGTCATGATCTCAGGGTCCTGGGATTGAGCCCTGGGTCAGGCTCTGCACTCAGCTGGGAGTCCGCTTGAGGATTCTCTCCCTTTACCCTCTGCCCCACCCCTGCTCACTGTCTCCCTCTCAAGTAAATAAATAAATGAAATGGAAAAAAAGAAAAGAAAAAAAGACCTAACATTGAGATAAATCAGATATTGGAATTACCTTACAAGGACTTCAGAGCCACAATCATTTAAAAACATTCTTCAATAAACAGTTACACATTCCCTTGAAACAAATGGAGGAAAAACAGAAAACTCCAGCCAAGAAACAGGGGTTACAAAAAACAACCAAATGGAAATTGCAGGAGTGAAAAATCATCAGAATTAAAAGGGGACTGGATGGGCTCATAGTAGCATGAAGATGACGGGACAGAATCAGTGAACTTGAGGACAGAACAATAGAATTTCTCCAATCGGAAAAAAAAAGAGAGAGAATAGATGGCAGGAAAATATCCCAGAGTCTCAGAAGCCAGTTGGACAATAACAAAAGTACTAATATTCGCATCACTGAAGTCCCTGAAGAAGAAGAGAGAGTGGGACTGAAAATAAATTCAAAGAAATAATGGCTAGCTTAACTGTTGAGAACACACTGATGGTTATGAGAGGGGAGGTGGGTGGAGGGCATGGGTGAAATAGAAAATGGGGATTAAGGAGGGCACTTGTCCTGATGAGCACTGGGTGTTGTACAGAAGTGTTGAATCACCATATTGTACCCCTGAAACTAATATGACACTGTATGTTAACTATGCTGGCATTAAAATTTTAAAAACACAGTATTGAATAGATCAATAAGCAAAAGTAATAATTAAAAAAACAAAGAAATAATCAGCCGAGAATGCCCCAAATTTGGCAGATGTAAACCTACAGATTTAAGGAGCTCAGTGAAACCAAACAGGAAAACCCCAAAAATACAATACTGAAACATATCATAAACAACTTCTGAAAATTAAGATAAAGAAAAAATCTTGAAAGCAGCTAGAGAGAAAAAAATTCCTGCCTGTAAAGGAACACTGATTCAGTTGATAGCAAATTTCTCATCTGAAATCTGAAATCAAAAGATACATTTTTCAAAGGATGAAAGAAAAGAATTGTCAACTCTGAATTCCATATTCAGCAAAAATATCCTTCAGGAATGAAATGGACATTCTCTGATGACCTAAAACTTACTAAATTTTCACTAGCAGATTTATCATTAATGAATGGTGAAAGGAAGTCCTCCAAAGAAAATGGAAATGATAATAGGAGGCTTAAAATTTCAGAAAAGAAGGAAAACAATGAAATGTGTATAAATAAGGATTAATAAAGTAGATTGTCTTTTACCTCATGAATTTTTTTCAATCATGATGGGTTATTAAAGCAAAAATTCTAACACCATCTGATCTGGGGTTCAATGTATGTAGACGAAATTGGCAAGAAAATTATATTTTAAAAGTAGGAGAGTAAAGGGACCTAAATGAAAATAAGTTTTCTACACCCAGCAGACTGTGATAAGTTATATATGTGTGGTTTTTTTTAATTTTATTTATTTTTTAAAATGTTTATTTATTTATTTATTTATTTATTTTAGATTCTTTTTCTTTTTTTTTTCTAATTTGACAGAGATCACAAGTGGGCAGAGAGGCAGGCAGAGAGAGAGGAAGGGAAGTAGGCTCCCTGTTGAGCAGAGAGCCCGATGAGGGGCTCCATCCCAGGACCCCTGAGATCATGACCTGAGCCGAAGGCAGAGGCTTTAACCCATTGAGCTACCCAGGCGCCCCTTATTTATTTATTTGAGAGAAAGAGAGAGAGAGTGACAGAGATAGCAAGAGAAAGCACAAGCAGGAGGAGAGGCAAAGGGAGAAGGAGAAACAGGACCCCACTGAGCAGGGAGCCCGACATGGGACATGGGACTCCATCCCAGGACCCTGAAATCATGACTTGAGCCGAAGGCAGACGCCTAACTAATTGAGCCACCCAGTCACCCCTAATTTTATTTTTTTTAAGATTTTTATTTATCTGTTTGACAGGGAGAGAGAGAGAGAGAGAGAGAGTAAGCACAAGCCGGGGGATCAGCAGGCAGAGGGAGAAGGCGAAGCAGGCTTCCCACTGAGCAGGGAGCCCAACTTGGGGCTGGATCCCAGGACCCTGAGCCGAAGGCAGATACTCAATGGACTGAGAAACCCAGGTGCCCCTGTACATATGTGTTTTAATACCTAGAGCAAGCTTTAAGAAAACTATATAAAGTGATATACTTAAAAACACTATGTAAGTCAAAATGGAATTCTAAAAAATATTCAAGTAACCCACTGTAAGGCAAGAAAGGAAAAGAGAAAAATGAAAAATAGAGGGCAAAATAAAAGTTAGACTTTAGTCATGAAATATCAGTCATTATGTTAAGGGTGAACAGTCTAAATACATGAGTTAAAATACAGAAAGTCACAGAACGGTTTTACAAAACAACCCAACTAGGGGTGCCTGGGTGGCTCAGCAGGTTAAGCGGCTGCCTTCAGCTCAGGTCATGATCTTGGGGTCCTGGGATCAAGCCCTGCATTGGGATCCCTGCTCAGTGGGGAGCCTGCTTCTCCTCCCTCTCCCACTTCCCCTGCTTGTGTGCTTTCTCTCTCTCTCTCTCTCTCTCTCTTTTTCTCTCTCCCCCTGTCAAATAAATAAATACAATCTTTTTTAAAAACTAAAAAACAACCCAACTATATGCTGCCTACTAGAAAGTCACTTCAAATATGACAATATAGGTAGGTAGAAAATAAAAGGATGGAAAAAGACATGCTACTCAGATATTAATTTGTAAAAGGCATGCCTATATTAATATCAAATAAAGCAGACTTCAGAGCAAACAAAATTACAGGGACAAAGAGGGATACTGCATAATGATGAAAGGGTCAATCCACCAAGAAGATAGAGCAATCCAAAATGTGTATACATCAAACAGAACTTCAAAATCTGAAAGAAGTGAAAGGAGAAACAGAAAAATCCATGGTTACGGTAAAAAAAAAAAAAAACTTCAACACTCCCTCTTAGCAGTAGAACTACTAAACATAAAATCAGCAAGACTATACAACTCAAAACCATAAAGCAACATCATCTAATTTATAGGACACTCCACCCGATAACAGCATAATTCACATTCTTTTCAAATACCCACAGAATGTTCACTGAGAAAGATAGCTCATATTCTGGGTCATAAAACAAACTTCAACAAACATAAAAGAACTGAAATCATACAGAGTATGTTCTCTGACCATAGTGGAATCAAACTAGAAATTAATAACAAAGTCAATAGGAAAATCTCCAAACATTCAGAAACAAAACAACTCATTTCTTACTAATCTGTAGGTCAAAAAGAGACTGTCAAGCGAATTTTTTAAAAAATACAATGAACTGAACAAAAATGAAAATATCACATAACGAAATTGGTGGAATGTAGCTAAAGCAGGGCTGACGTGGGAATTTAGAACACGAAATGCTCGCTTACGTTAGGAAAGAGGAAAGGTCTCAAATCAATCACCTAAGCCCCCACCTCAAGAAACTAGAAAAAGAAGAGCAAAATAAAATGAATTTAAAATAAATAGAAGGATTGGGGCGCCTGGGTGGCTCAGTGGGTTAAAGCCTCTGCCTTCGGCTCAGGCTCTGGTCGTGATCCCAGGGTCCTGGGATCGAGCCCCGCATCAGGCTCTCTGCTCAGCAGGGAGCCTGCTTCCTCCTCTCTGCCTGCCTCTCTGCCTACTTGTGATCTCTATCTGTCAAATAAATAAAATCTTAAAAAAAAAATAAAAATAAATAGAAGGATAAAAATAAGAGGGGCGCCTAGGTAGCTCAGTTAGTTAAGCATCTGCCTTTGGCTCAGGTCATGATCCCAGGGTCCTGGGATCAAGCCCCACGTTGGGCTCTCGACTCAGCAGGGAGCCTGCTCCTCTCTCTCACTCCCCCTCTGTTCTCTCTCTCTTTCTCAAATAAATAAATAAAATCTTAAAAAATAAATTCTTTTAAAAATAATAATGAAGAGTAGAAATAAAGTAAATTGAAGACAGGAAAACAACAGAGAAACTCCATTAAACAACGAGCTGTTTCTCTGAAAAGATCAATCAAATTAATAAACCTACAAGAGAGAAGACACAAATCACTAATATCACAAATGAGAGGGGGAAATCTTACTACAGACCCTGTAGCCATGGAAAGGAAAATGAAGTTCTCAACACAATACCCAGATTCTTTGGGAAAAAGATGCTATGTGAATGTCTGTCCACAGCAAATTTATAGTCAATCTATGAACAGAATGTTCATAAAGTCTGTCTCTATTTGGAAAAGAAACTTGCAAATTATTTAATTTCTTTGACACTAACCCCCCACCCCACCCACACCCGTCCCCACTGTATGATCCAGAAATCTCATTTCTGGGTGTATATATCCAATGAAATAAAACCATTACCTCAAAGAGGTATTTACACTCCCATGCTCATTGCAGCATTATTCACAATAGCAATAGCCAAGTATGGGAACAACTTAAATGCCTGTCAACAAATGAATCTACTAAGTAAAGGAATCAACTAAATATATATGTATGGATCAAGTAAATACATATATTTTTATATATCATATATACATATACATACATGTATATATATGTATGTATGTATATGTATATATAATATATATGTATATATACATATACACACACCCCACAATGGAATATCATTCAGCCTTACAAAAGAAGAAAATTCTGCCATCTGTGACAGCATGGATGGACCTGGAGGGTACTAGGCTAAATGAAATAAGCCAGACAGAGAAAGACAAATATTGCACGGTATCACTTATACGTGGAATCTTAAAAGATTTTTTTTAATAGAAAATAAAGTGTCAAAATCATAGGGGTGCCTGGGTGGCTCTGTCGGTTAAGCATCTGCCTGCAGCTCGAGTCATGATCTCAGGGTCCTGGGATGGAGCCCAGCTTCAGGCTCCCTGCTGGGGGGTGGGAGTGGGGGTGGGGAGTCTGTTTCTCCCACTCCCTCTGTGGCCATCCCCTGCCCCGCACATGCTCTCTCTTGCGCGCACTCTCTCTCTCAAATAAAATCTTTAAAAAAAAAAAAAGTCAAAGTCGTAGATCCAGAGAGTAGAATAGTGCTTACCAGAAGCTGGGGGTGGGGGAACTAGAGGTTGATAAGAGAAGTCTGAACATTCAGCTATAAGATGAATAAAGTCTGAGTATCTAATGCATACCATAGTGACTATAGCTGATAAGTATTTTATAATTAAAATTTGCTAAAAGAATAGAACTTAAATATTCTTACCAACAAAAAGATATGTGAGATGGTGACTGTTTTTTTACAAAAGGAATGCTATGAGAAACCGTAGGCATTTAAATGTAACAACTTAGATAAAATGGACCAATTCCTTGAAAACCACAAACAACCAAAATTCAACCAATATGGAATTTATAATCTGAACAGTCTAATAACTATTAAAGAAATTAGATTAGTAATTTTTAAAAATATTTTATTTATTTATTTGTCAGAGAGAAAGAAAGAGAGGGCACAAGAGGTGGGGAGTAGCAGGCAGAGGGAGAAGCAGGCTCCCTGCAGAGCAAGGAACCCGATGCAAGACTCAATCCCAAGACCCTGGGATCATGACCTGAGCCAAAGGCAGATGCTCAACCGACTGAGTCACCTAGGTGTCCCTAGATGAGTAATTTAAACGGTCTTGAAAAAAGAAAGCTCCAGATGCACATGGTTTCACTGGAGAATTCTACCAAACAGTTAAAGAACACCAAATTTACAGTCTTTTCTAGAATACCAAAGAGGAGAGAACACTTCTGTGTTGGGGGTTCCCAAGACCATTCCCAGGCAATGATTCACTAGAAACTCAGCATATAGTCAGACTCCTGGCTATGACATATTACAGTGAGAGACTGTAGAGCAAAATTACCAAAGGGGAAAGGCAAGACACAGGGGATGATGTCCAGAGAAAGCCAGGAACAAGCTTCTAAGAGTCCTCTCCTAGTGGAGTCACACAGGATGTACCTAAGTCCTTCAGCAAAGAGTTGTGACAACACATGTGAAATGCTATCTATCGGGGAAGCTCATGAGAAACTTAGTTCCCAGGGTATTTATTGAGGGTTGGTCATAGAATTACCCTCTGTCTAGCACTCACCAAAATGCCAGACTCCCAGAAGGAAAGCAGATGTTCAACATAAACCATATTGTTTGTATAAACAGTTTAGGCACAGTGAGCCACTCTTATCAGTCCTGGTAATGATGGGAGCCCTCCTTAAATCCAAGTTTCCAGATGCCAACCAGGGACGAACCTCGCAAGCAGGCTGGCCATTCAAAAGAGAGCCATTAGGCCTGCTATGATAACGCTTTTCTGCACAGCTTGGCAATCAGGAGACTTGAAATGTAGTCCCAGCAAAAATCACATATGTACAAACAGTTTAGGGCCGGTAAACCACTCTTATCAATCCTGGGAATGGTGGGAACCCTCCTGAAACCCAAGTTCCCAGTTACCCACAAAGGATCTGTATATTAACTCTTTTCTGCACAGCTTCCCAACTCATTTTATGAGGCTAGTATTATCCTATTCCCATAACCAAAGACAGTGTGTGTGGGGGAAACCCCTCAAAACTTCTCTCAGGAATTTTGACACAAAAATCTGCAACAAAATATTGGTGATATAGAGTCCAGAAATGTAGAAAAAGAATTACACCATGATCAAGTGGGGCTCATTGCAGGTGTGGAGGGTCAGTTCAAAAATCGGTGTTCAATCAATGTAACCTACCATATCCACAGGCTAAAGAGGAAAGATCTTATGATCCTATCAATTGATGGGGATGAAGCATTTGACAAAATTCAGCATTCGTTCATGATTAAAAACTCTAAACAAATTAGGAATAGAAGGGTACTTTCTCAACTTGATAAAGAGCAGCTAATAGTTTTCTTATGGTGAAAGATGGAATGTTTCCCCCTAAGATAGGGAACTAGGGAAGTACGTCCACTCATCTCACTCTTACTCAACATAGAACTGAAAGTTCTAGCCTGCACAATGAGGTAAGAAAAGGAAATAAAAAGCACACAGATTGGAAGGGAAGAAACAAAACTGTGTTCACAGACAAGATGATTGTCTATGTAGAAAATCCCAAAGAATAGACCAGAAATTTTCTAGAACTGTTAAGTGGATTCAGCTAAGTCAAAGGATAGAAGGTCAACACACAAAAATTAACTGTATTTCTATATGCTAATAATGAACAATGAATGAGAAAGCTGAAAATAAAAACACAATAATATTTATGATCACTCCAAAGAAAATGAAATACTGTATACACTTAATAAAATATGTACAGGATCTATATGCTGAAAGTTCCCAAATGCTGATGAAAGAAGTCAAAGAAAATCTAAAGAAATGGAGAGGTACACAAATCATCTTCATGGATTGGAAGACTCCATATTGTAAAGATGTCAATTCTTTCCCCAAATTGATCTATCAGCTTAACACAATTCGTAACAAAATCCCAGCAAAGTTTCTGTCGATATAAATAAGTTTGTTCCAAAATTTATACAGAAAGGCAAATGACCTTGAATGGCTGATGCGGTATTGAAGAATAAAGTGGGAAGAACCACTCTATCCAATGTTAAACCTTACTGTTTAACTATACTACTCAAGACTGGTATTCACAGAGGGATAGGCACATAGAACAACAGAACAGAAGAGGGAACGAAAAAATAGCCCCACACTATTAGTCCAACACAAACATGACCGACTGTTTTTGACAAAGGTACAAAAGCAATTCAATGGAGGAAAGACAGTTTTAATTTTAATTTTAACAAATTGTGTTTGAGCCATCAGACATCTATAGACAAAAATATGAATCTCGACCTCATTAAGTTCACATTTCATACGAAAATTAATTCAAAATGAATCATGGATTTAAATGTAAAATATGCAACTATAACACTTTTAGAAGGAAATTTAAGAGAAAATTTGTGGAACCTGGTGCGAGGCAAAAAATTTCTTAGACACGACAGGAAGGGGACAATACATAAATGCAGACTTTGCGAAGTGAGACTTCATCAAAATGAAAAATTTTGGTCTGCAAAATTTCTTAAGAAGATGAAAACACCAGTACAGACTCGGCAGGAAAAAATTGCGAACCATGTATCTGACAGAGAACTTGTATCTAGAATATATGAAAAATTCTCAAAATTCAACAGTTAGAAGCAAACAACACAATGAGAAAATGGACAAAAGACATGAATAGACATTTCACCAGAGAGGATATACAGATGGCAAATAAGCACATGAAAAGATGTCAACATCATTAGGGAAATGCAATTGAACACAGAGAGATATCACTATACACCTATTAGAAAGGCTAACATAAAATTATAGTGGACAATACCAAATGCTGGCAGAGATGTGGAGAAACTGGATGTTTCATACATTGCTGGTGGGAATGTAAAATGGTACAGTCTGGAAAACTCTGGCAGTTTCTTACAACACTAAACTTCCACTCACCACCCAACCCAGCAATTGCACTCTTGGGCATTTGTCACAGAAAAAAGGAAATCTGATGTTTACACAAAAAAACTCTACATGACTGTTCATAGCAGTCTTATTCTTAACAAACAAAAATTGGAAACAACCCAAATGTCCTTCAGTGAGTGAATAAACACACTGTAGAACACCAAAGCATAATAATACTACTACTCAGCAGCGAAAAGGAATGAGCTATTGATACATGCAGCAACTTGGGTGGATCTCAAGAAAATTATGCAAATTATGGAGAAAAGCCAATTTCAAAAGGCATGATTCCATTTACATAATATTCTTGAAATAATAAAATTATAGAGATGGAGACTATGTCAGAGGTTGCCAGGGGTTGGAGTAGGCGAAGGAGGTGACTGTGACTATCTATACTGGCTAGAAGAAGGAACAGCTGATTGTGGTAGTTACACAAATCTACACGTGAGAAAATGGTGTAGTACGATAGACACAGACACAGAAATGTTTGCATGTAAAACTGGTGAAATCCGAATAAGGTCTGTGGATTGTACCCATATCAGTGTCTTGGTTATGTAAGATATTAACATGGGGGAAACTGGGTGAAGAGTACATGGGTCTGTTCTGTAATATTTCTTACAGATCCTGTGAATCTATAATTATTTCAAGATAAGTTAATAAAACAAGGTAAATCTGAAGGACTATGAATGTTTTAGAACACACACATTTGTGTATTATGAAATAGAACAACATCTTTACTATGTAAATCAGACAAAATACAGAAGAGCCTACATTTTTGTTTAGCCAAGAAATGTAAATGAAAATGACAGTATGAGTTCATGGTAATTGCACATGGTCCATTTCCAAACCCAGAGAAATAAACCAAAAGGGGTTTGTTGCTTAAACATCTGTATGAGTTAGGATTCCACCAGAGAAGCCAACCAACAGGATATTTTATACACACACGGGTGCACACACACACACGTTATTCATTCATTCATTCATTCATTCAAAGATGTTGGCTTACACAATTTGTGGGGCTGGGTAAGCAAATCCAAAATCTGTAGGGCAAGCAGTCAGAAAGGAATGATAGGGCCCACCCAGATTATCCAGGATAATCTCCCTTACTTTAAATCAACTGATCAGGAGCTTTAATTACATCCGCAAAATATCTTCACAGCAATGCGTAGATCAACGTTTGACTGAATAACTGGAGCGGTAGCCTAACCCAGTTGACACCTCAAAAAGCCACACACCATCACAGCCCATTTGTGCTGGCAACTGAATAAATTCATTCTGTTAATAGGCACCCTGGCTTTATTATTATAGGTAATTCAAGAGCAAACAACTTAAATCAATAGTGGCCGACAATGAGTTTCCTACAGGAGGGTCCACTTACAGAACTTTAGAGTTGAAAGGGGCCCTGAAAAGCTTAGTTTGTATTTCATCACAGCCAAGGCACCTCCCCATCGTCCTCTCAGGCACTTATCCCGGCCGAGGCTCCTCCCGGCAGCAGCGCGCCCAGCAGGAGCAGAGAGGAACCCACCTGGAGCACTACGCCGCGGGTGCGGGAGCACCGAGTGGGCGGAGCCTCGAGGCGCGCGGCGGTGGCGAAGGCGCCCAGCCCGCCAGAAGAGCGCGCGGCGGGCGGACGGCAGGGAGCCAGTCGGGTAGGGCGAGCGCGGCCGGCGGTTGAGGTTGGGGGGGGGCGGTGATTGAGGGTGGGGGGTTGGAAGGAAGGGGAAGAGGCGGAGCGTGGGAGCGCACAGTGTCAGGAATACAATAGTGCTCCGCGCCGCTTCAGCCGCCGCTGCCGCTGCCGCCGCCGCCGCCGCCGCCCAACCGCCTGCCCAACGCTGAGGCCTGACGGGCCGGGCGGGTGAGGGCCGAGGGCGGGAGCGGAGGCGCAGGGGGCGGCCCGGGCAGATCAGGCGGCGGGGCGGGGGCGGGGGTGGGGAGGAGATTAGGGGGCAGGTGCGAGGGAGGGGAGAGAAGAAAGCGAGCGGTTAAGGGGGCGGTTACCACCCCTACAGGACTCGCCCGGCACATTGCCGGGCCCGAGTGTGGAGCTTGAAAGAAGGAGCAGCGACCTAGCTGCGCGAAGGTAGGCGCCGCCGAAGCTGGACGCGGCGCTGGCGGCGTTGGGGGCGTCGCGCCGGGTGGGCAGCGGGAGTGGCGGCCTCGGGGAGTCGAAACGGGCGCCGCGGAGCGCAAAGTCCCGGCCCAGCCTCGCAGCGTTCCGGGGCTCCCCGGCCCCACAGCGCGGTCGCTCCGGCGTCCCCGGCGTCTTCGGGCCGAGAGCGTGTGTGGGCTGAGGTAAAGTGCCCGCTGGCTCCTCCGTCGGCCCGGGGCAGTGCCGGGTGGCCGATGCGGGGGGCGGGGGCGGACGCCCGGGCTCAGGCTCGGGCTCGGGCTCGGGCTGCAGCTCCACTCGGGCAGGAATTGAGCGCCATAACTGTTGCGGCCGTTCCCTCCGGTGCCCCCTCCCGGCGCCCCCTCCCTCTCTGTGCTCTGCCTGGTTTCGGGGCTCCCGGGGTCAGACCCGCGGCGGGGGGACCTGCTCTGCCGGCCGCCCCGGGGCCGGATGCTCCAAGGAGCGAGGGCGCGCCCCTGGCTGTTTCGGTGTTGGGGGGCGTGAAGAACCGAGTGCTTGGAGAGAGGGGGGCCGGGCGGCTCAGGGAGTGGCGAGGCCCCCGGTGAGCGGCGGGTACCCCCGGAGCAGGAGCGCGAGCGCCCCGCGGGCTGGCCAACTTTCCCTCCCCCTCCCGTCATTGTTCGGGCGCTGCCAGTCCGGGGCCGCCGCTACAACCGCCGAGCGCCTGGCGGTCCGGGCTGTGGCGGGGGTGGGGGGGGCGATGGGAAAAGCAGGAGGGCTGTGAGAATCTTATGGGAAAAATTTCCCACCGCCAGGCACAGCAAAGTTAACTTTTCTCCAGCGATCGAGTTGGTTTTATTCCCTCGGCTGTGGGGCGATCGATTTAAAAAAAAAAAAAAATAGGGAGGGAGAGAGAGCGAGCCTCCTTCCAATCTTTTTTTCTCTTGCTTTTTCAGAGCCACAGCTTTGGTGAAGTCTGGCTTTAAATCGCACAGGGCAACCTGCGTTTATTATTTGTGAGAAGGCAAGGAGGGGGGCGCGGGATCTCGAGTGAGTGACCGTAGTGGCGGTATGTGTAGGCATGTTTAAAAGTTGGTATCATTGTATAGCCCTGGGACATATGTAGTTCCCAGGCATTTGGCAAGAAACTTGTTTGGCCGCTTCTGACTTTCTGAGTTGCTAGGAAATCCATGGCCTCAGATGTGCGCAAGGTTTTTTGATGTGAGAACCGTTTATCTGTGAAGCTGAGGATGGGATCCCCGCCCTCCTGCAATGCCGTCTGATTGTATAAGAAATCAAAACCGTGTTGATGGTGATTTCAGGGGCCTGAAGGGAAAGGCGACCTCATTCCCGGTATTCAGTTTGATAAAGATAACTGTCTGCTTCTCTCTAAACTCTGAAAGTAATGGAAAATAATTTAGGTAAAGACGGGTTGCACAACATCTTGGCTCAGTTTAAGCAACCCAGAATCCACTTTCCCAGAGTAGTTCTCTTAAATACCTTCCCTGAAGGCACTTCTTGCCAGCCTGGGGTTGGGGGTGAGGGTGAGGGTGAGAAAGGAGTCGGTCTCAACAAAGCTTTGTGTTTTATTTAATTTAATATTTTCTTAACATCTGTAAACAATGGGAATGTGGATCCCTGCCTCTGTGTGCTTTGCATACCGTAGTTTTCATGCTTTTATAGCATCATGTGATTCCTCTCTGGATAAGTGAAAATAGATTTTTTTCTTTTTTGTTTAGCCGAGCGGTCTACCTCCATAACGTATCATTTTCTTTTTCATTTAAAGTGAGCTCTGTGCTGAAATACTTGAATTATAAAAGGTAATACCTCTCTTCAAGTGGTGAAGGGATTGCAAGAGATCTTTGGGATGTGCTTCTCAGTATTAGCTACTATCACAGCCACCTTTTCTTTAACTGTGGTCTTCTCTACAGTTCTGTTTGCTAGAGTTGAGTTCCTGACCTAATATCTTTGTCTTAAAACAGTTCCTTGCATTTTTCATTCAGTCAATTGTGGAATACTCAGGGATGCGGGTCTGGTTCTAGAACCCAAGCATTGTCTTCAGCCTTTCTGAGTCATGGCAGTATGGTAAGTGCCTTTTCATTTTTAGTAGCCTGTGAATCTTGGTCACAGGTAGGAGAAAGTGGAGAAAGGCCTTCCACTCCTTCCTGAAGGGTTTGTGATCAACTGGGAACCAGGAGTGATTCAGAAGCAGCCTTAGGGGTGCCCATGACCCACCTTCCGGCCTGTAGATGAAGTTTGCAGAAGCAGGACACGTGATGACACAGGCTCTCATCATAGTGGAGACAGATGGGTTAGTGAACAGAGGATGTTAGGCTGGTAGGTTGTGTATGATCCTCTCGTTTGATAATGCCTGTCTTTTCCCTTCCTTGTGTTCCATCAGCTATAACAATCCATTTCTCTACTAAGGAACGCAAATCTATTTCTTCTTTTTGCCCACTACTTTGAGGCCTGACTGGAACTAGGCAAGTATTTGGGGGAAGATAAGGGGAGGCAGGAGGCATTGGCTGTTTATGAAGACATGGCGTTACAGAGGGCTCTTATAGGCCTTGACTAGGGATACAGAGGTTGAATATTATCATAGGACACAATGCACCTCCTTCCTCATGGAGGTTACGCAAAGCAGGAGCTGAGGAAGGTCGAGATCATATGCTGGCTTACATTAAAATATCTCTCATCAGGGAATAACTTAGTTACATCACCTTATAGATGAGGAGTGGGTGTTGGGTGACACCCATCTGGCACTTTCCTCAACTGGCTTACATGGGGACACTGAGTGGTTTAGCAGTATCTCCCTGTTGTTCAGTTACAGTGGCTGGGAAAGCTGAAGCAGTCCGGTTTGTGGGGAGAATCTAGGGTGAATGGGTAAAAATGATGAGCAAATAAAAAGGTGATGGCAAATGGTCATTACAAACCAAGTAACTACTGCTTTGGGTTTTCTGTTTTCTGAAATATCTGTGACTCCCCCATGGTTATTTTTGCCTCCTCCCTGTAGGTCTCTCCATAGATAATAGCAGCAAAGTTCTTATCTTCAGAACTGCCTCTATGCTTCTCTTGGGTGACAGAAAGAAGGGTCCTGAGGAGAATTTGCCTAACCCATAGGTAAAAAGTAATTGAGAGGGCAGTTAACTGGAGAAAGTAGGTAGGGGGCCTGGTGTGGGGAAATGGTACTGGTGTTTTTGACTGATAGGAGATGCCCATGCATTGATTAATACTCTTTAAGCAATATATAATTTTTTAAAGATTTTATTTATTTGTTTATTTGACAGAGAGAGAGAGAGAGACAACGAGAGAGGAAACACAAGCAGGATGAGTGGGAGAGGAAGAAGCAGGGAGCCCAGTGCTGCAGGGCTCCATCCCAGGAACCTGGGACCATGACATGAGCCAAAGATACCCAACGACTGAGCTACCCAGTCGCCCCTGAGCAGTAAATAATTTAATCTCTGTCACAACCCAGAGGCCATAGCTGAGCCCTACTACCCAGGGAGCTCCTTGTCCCTTGATACTGGCTGATAGGCAAAGAAATCTGAGCCCGGAATGTGCTTTTTTGAAATAGCTGACAAGAGAATATGGTACCAGCATGGTCAGTACACAAGACCTTGTGTGTTGTAATCTCCTGGGAAAGTTCTTCTTCTTCCTTTTTAGATTTTAAAAACTTATTTTGATTATAATTACAAAAAGTTGCAAGAATAGTACAAAGAACTCCTGTATTCCCTTTATCCAAGGTCAGTAATTATCAATAGGTTGCTACCCCTTGCTTTATTATTTGCTTTTTTTGTTTCTTTTTCTGAACCATTTGAAAGTAACTGCTGAGAGATTGGCATTTATCAAGGGCATCCTGTCCTGAAGGGTGGCGCAGATGTACCCGTAGGGTATAGCAGAACTTTGGTGGTGATGCAGGGCCCCAGAGGCAGAGTGAAGTTTACCTGTAGCTGTGGAGCACATATGTGTAAGTCACGCGGAATCTCTGGTGCTAGATGTAGAAATCATAACAGTGTAAAAGCGGCTAAGATAAACTCCCTTTTTGTCATCATTCATGTCAAGTGTCTTCCCAACTATGCCAAACTTCCACCTTGTTATGAAAATCCACTCCACCACTGCCCATCTTTGCAGCTGTAATGTATTCTCCAAGATTTTCATTTAATTCGTCCAGCAGACATCTGTTGAGTGCCTCCTATTTGCTAGGGTATAAGAGGTGAAATATCGATAACTCATCCCGTTAAGAGTTCAACATCCAATGTGAAGGAAGAAAGAAATCTAACTCAGTCAGGGGAAGAGCATTCTGTTGAAGGAGTTTACACGAGGTGCTTAGAACATCAGACTGGTTAAGGATCTGAAGAATAGATACCTGAGAGTCGAATGTGAAGATCCATTTTCCCTGAGACTTGCTGCTTTTAGATAACAAGGTTCATGAGTTAGGGAAGCCTTGGGTGTGGTATACCCAGCACAAGCTATGGGGTCAGGCCAACTTGGATTCAAATCTATCACTTGATCTGGGCCAGTACTTGATGTCTCTATGCCTCAGTTTCTTCATCTCCTCAATTTGAAATCTCCAAGGTAATAATTAATTGAGGTGATAATTGCTCTGTAAACATTGATTTTGTCTCCCCATCCCACGCCCGCCAATGCAGTATGTGGGGAAATAGCATGAGCAGTATTAGATACATATTAGATATTAAGGTGGGATCCAAGGAGGTGTTTCTGTTTTTCCTACAAATAAATATGTAATTTCTAATTGTACTGAGAGCTGTGTTGGAGGTCACTATAAGAAATAACAATAGCAGCTATGACTTGTTAACCATTTCCTGTGTACTGAGTACTGTGCTAAGTATTCAACATGGAATATCTTTCTGAGGTGTAAGGCAAAGGTAACTTGCCAATGGTCACACAGCAAGTAAGAGGCAGAATGCTTTTATAAAGGAAACTAGCAAGGTGCCTTGGACCCTGAATAATGAGCAGGAATAAGCAAGGTAAGAGAGAGAAGGGATTGCCAGGCAGAGGGAACACCAGGTGTTGTGAGGACACGGAGGTGAAAGAGAGATGTGGAAGGGATCCACAGAGGTTTGGCTAGGACCTGGGGAAAGAGAGATGAGGTAGGCAGGGGGAGATTGACAGGGCCTTATGGGATCTCATTAAGGACCTAGTGTTTTATTCCAAGGGCAGTGGGAGGCTGCTGGAAGGTGTTTTTCACTTTAAACCATAGGGGGGTGCGTGGGTGGGCATGGCGAGGTATGTGTAATCTGCAAAAGCATCTAGTGAGGCCTAAACAAAAGTAGCTTAAAGTAATTTCCCCTTCATGGGGCGCCTGGGTGGCTCAGTGGGTTAAAGCCTCTGCCTTCGGTTTGGGTCATGATCCCGGGGTCCTGGGATTGAGCCCTGCATCGGGCACTCTGCGTGGTGGAGAGCCTGCTTCCTCCTCTCTCTCTGCCTGCCTCTCTGCCTACTTGTGATCTCTGTCTGTCAAATAAATAATCTTTTTTTAAAAAAGTAATTTCCCCTTAAGTGTCCCAATTTGTGATCCAGTGGAGGCAATGTTTCTGGCCCAAATGTGTAGATCTTAAACAGTTTCTACTGCCCACCATTAACACAGCTAAAAAGAGTTGCTGTGATGCTGGAAGAAGCTGGTCTGCAGAATGCTTCTAGGTGGTTTAATTAGGCTTATATATTTGATGCTTTTTAGGCTGCATTAAGGGAGCTCTTTCAGTTTTCACTGAGCCCTGTCAAATGGGGAAAAAAGTAAAACTGGGAGACTAATTCCTGGAAGCCTGAGTTGTTGTTCAGTGTTAGAAATGGAACTGTTGAGTATAAGACTTTGGTTTAAATATATCATGATAAGGATGCTTCAGTGACTAAATGGAAATTTTTAATGTTTTTTGTTTTTTTGGTGTGTGCCATCTGTGATGGCAGACAGCACATTTGTGAGAATCTGGGAAGACTTAGGCATTTTTTCAGTACTTATATATTTATTTATTCCCATCCAGGTACTGCAGGTTTTTCTGTTTAAAACAATTTCTTATATGCAGAATGCACTGCACAGGAAGAAAACCAGTGTTCTCTTCCCCTTTCCATATGTACCATACCACAAACATATTTATTTTGAAGTAGCCTGTGTCAATTAGCTTTTTTTTTTTTTTTTTGACAGGGAGGGTTGTTAACTGGTGGTTGGATGATCTAGGATGGCCTTGCTCACGTAACTGGTAGCTGTCAGGCCAGTGGGTCTAGAAGGCCCTAAGCAAGGATGGCTCATCTCCACTCCCAAGTGGTCTCTCCTGCAGCTGGCTAGTCTGGATCTGCTGACATGGTGGTCTCAGAGGCACGAGGCGTAGCGAGCAGGAGCCAGCGCCAGTGCACAAGCACTTCTCAGTGTCTACTTACATCCCATTTGATACCGTCCTATCAGCCAAAGTAGGGAAGTGCTTCTTGGCCCAGCCCAGAGTCATTGCAGGTGAGAGAACCATCTAAAGGTACAAATACAAGAAGGTGTTTTTTTTTTTTTTAACTGGGGACCCTTACTGCAGTAATGCATAATAATTAATGAATGTAACCTCCTTTCCTTTGATAAATCTTGTTAAACACTCATTTCTAAATGTAGTGTATTCTTTTTTTTTAAGAGAGAGAAAGCAGGTGGGGGGCAGAGGGAGAGAGTATTTTAAACAGGCTTCACACCCAGTGTGGAACCCAATGTGAGGCTCAGTCTCGTGACCCTGAGATCATGACCTGAGCTGAAGTCAAGAGTCGGATGTTTGGGACGCCTGGGTGGCGCAGTTGGTTGGACGACTGCCTTCAGCTCAGGGCGTGATCCTGGAGTCCCGGGATCGAGTCCCACATCAGGCTCCCAGCTCCATGGGGAGTCTGCTTCGCTCTCTGACCTTCTCCTCGCTCGTGCTCTCTCTCACTGTCTCTCGCTCTCAAATAAATAAAATAAAATCTTTAAAAAATAAAAGGATCTCTTTAAAAAAAAAAAAAAAAAAAAGAGTCGGATGTTTAGCCCACTGAGCTACTCAGGCGCCCCCTACATGTAGTGTATTCTTGAAACTCATTAATATGATGGTACCATCTTCTCTTCTACTGAGTGTGGATCTGAATGATAGTTTTCCTAGAAGGAAACCAAAGGGGGACAGTGTGGCTCTGGGTGTAGGTACTCTTGCGGGTGGCTTGACTGCTCACTTATCTTGTGTGGCTGTTATGTAAAGAGTCTCTGAGGTGGGGCACCTGGGTGGCTCAGCTGGTTAAGGGTCTGCTTTCAGCTCAGGTCATTATCCCAGGGTCCTCGAGATCAAGTCCTGCCTTGGGCTCCCTGATCAGCGGGAAGCCTGCTTCTCCCCCTCCCCCTTGCTCAAGGGTGTCCCTCCAAATAAATAAATAAAATCTTTACTTTTTAAGATTTTATATATTTATTTGTTAGATTGAGAGAGAGCACAAGCAGGGGGAGCAGCAGGTAGAGGGAGAAGCAGGCTCCCTGTTGAGCAAGGAGCCGGATATGGGACTTGATCCCGGGACCGTGGGATCATGACCTGAGCCGAAGGCAGACGCTTAACTGACTGAGCCACCCTATAAATAAAACCTTAAAAAAAAAAAAAAGCGTCCTTGCGTTTCCTCAACCTCCTGTTCAAGCTTTACCCCCTCCCAAAAAAAACTTAGGGTACTAAGCTGTACTGTGCTTTGTAGTCAAGCAAAAAGATGGTTAATTGGAAATCCATCACTACCTGGAAGATGAGAGAAACATTTGCAGCTTTTCTTCATAACCTTTATGTGATTTATGGTTTTTACCTGAGAAGAAATCCTTATTTGGGCATTATAATAAAGACAAAGGATTCTCCGTAGGTGTATTTTATTTCGTCAAGATTGTAAAGTCTCCCTTTAGCTGCAGTGAAGAATCCAGTATTGTGCTGTGTAGTGAGTGGACAGTGATCAGCAATTTGGGGCATCAGCCTTTGACCTTTGCTTGTGAAGTTTTCAGAAGTAACACCTTTCACATAAACTGAAATAGGCTTTGAAGCCAGCTATTGGCCTGAAATATATTACATGAGAATGCAACTGGACCCTAGGAAGCATGTGTGGGAAACTGAGGAGAAGGCTCATTTTGTACATCTTAGAGATGTACATTCCTCCAGAAATTGCCTGGTGATAGAATCTCAGCTTCCTTTCTTTCCTCCTAGAATAAAAATTAAAAAGGGAAAATCCCTGACATTTTAAAAGTCAGTGACTTGAAAATAGCCTTCAAAATTATAAATGTATTTATCATTTGACCCAGCAAACACTTCCAGGAATTTATTCAACAAATATTTGCATATTACTTGGAGTATTATTTATAATAGCAGAAGATTGGTTGATATTCTAAGTATCAGTTAAGGCTTGGTTATACAATAGAATATTATACTGATATTGCATGATTTCTATGATGTACAAAATGAAGAAAAACAAGAAACAGAACAGTGTGTATTATATGCTACCATTTGTGACAGCTACTGGGGACACTAATATATACTGTATAATATATGCTTTTGCTTACATAAACAAAGATATTTCTAGAAGGATGTTAAGACACTGATAGCTTTAGGGCATATACAGCCAAGGTAGAGAGTTGGAGGAAGATTTTTTACTGCATAAGCTTTTATATACCTTAATTTTTTTTTGGTTGTCAAATGATCCTTCATTGAAATACTTTCCTTTGCAGTTCTTAACTAGGTGGGCATTCCACTGCACAACTGTTCATGTCATCTATGATGTCATGAGGGTGGTGGCCATCGACACTGCAGCCCACAGTTCAGGCAGTCCCCAGAACCTCTTTAATGGTACCAGAGAATTCTCTAGCTAAATGTTGGTGCTGCATCTTTCAGGCAGTGTTGACAGTCTCATCAAAAGTGTTATTTCCACTGTGCTTAATGTTTTTCTGCTTTCTGTCTCTTAGTGGTTCCTTGAGGGCTTTGATAATCAGCACAGAGGCAAAAGGTACCACTTCAGTCTGGGCCTGTCCGTTCTGAATGGTCATTTTCACTATCATCCTCAGACCTTTCTAATCACCGGTTACCTTGGCGATGTCATCACCAACCTTTTTTGGAGACAGACCAGGGGCGGGAGGGGGTGCTGATATTTGGAGCCAGGGCAGACATGACACCAACTTCCCACCAGTTCTCCTTACATATAGGACTTTGATCTCACTGTGGTCAAACTTAGGGGCATGGTGAAGGAAGCTGGTGTTAGGTGAATTGGATTTGGGAGAACTGAAGACAGTTGCACATTTACCTCCTCAGAGCCAAAAGTTGTAACTACCTTCTGAATTTTAAACCATGTGAATGTATTACCCAATTTTAAAAATCCAATACATTTATTTAAAAAGAGATGGTATGTGGTGAATGGTGATGTGAACTTCCATGGACTCCTACCCAAGTTCATTTGGTCAGAACTATCCCTGTTAAAATACATGTATATATGTACACACACACACACACACACACACACATATCCCTGTTAAAAAATATATATATAAGTTCATGTACATACATACACATGTATATGCATATACATGTATATGTACACACACACAAAGTTTTGTTTCCTAGAAATGCCTCAGAATAATGTACTTCTGAATTTTTAGCTGAAGTCCTGCCTTTTCCAGAAGGTCATATGAGTGAAATCATACAATATTTAGCCTATTTTGGTCTGGCTTCTTTTACTTGATTCATCCATGTTATGTGAATTAAAGCATGTTCCCTTTATCACTGAATAGCATTCCAATTTATGGATGTACCACAGTTTGTACATTTACCTGTTGAAGGACAACTTGGCTGCTTCTAGTTTCTTGATGATTATGAATAAAGCTGCAGTAAACCTTAGCATACTTATTTTTGGTGAAACATAAGGTTTAAGTTCATTTGGGTAAATAACCAGGCGAGGCATTGCTGAGTTTATGTAAGAAGCTGCCAAACTGTCTTCCAAAGTGGTTCTACTGTTTGACATTCCCACCAGCCATGAATACGAGGTGTGTGTCAAGTTTCATTTTCCTGCATATGGATGTCCAGGAGTTCCAGAACCATTTGCTGAAAACTCTCCTTTCTCCATTATTATTGCTTTTGTACCTGTGTCAAAAATGTGGCTGTGCTTGTGTGGGTCTATTTCTGGGCTCTCTATTCTGTTGCATTGATCTGTGTGTCCATCATTGT
Source organism: Neogale vison (assembly GCF_020171115.1). Taxonomy (NCBI): domain Eukaryota; kingdom Metazoa; phylum Chordata; class Mammalia; order Carnivora; family Mustelidae; genus Neogale; species Neogale vison. The sequence continues at coordinate 90,643,390 of NC_058105.1, read as the reverse complement.
GCTATTACCACAATGTCTTGATTACTATAGCTTTATAGTAAGTCTTGAAATTAGGTAATATGAGTACTCTTACTTTTTTCTTCTTTACCAGAATTGTAGTGGTAAGAGAAGACATTCTTAACCTGTTCCAGTCTCTCACTATTACGTATTATGTTAGCTGTAGAGTTTTTTTTTTTAAGTTTTATTTATTAGAGAGAACACAAGCAGGGGAGGGGCACAGGGAGAGGGAGAGCCAGAACCCTGAGATCATGACCTGAGCCGAAGGCAGACGGTTGACTAGCTGAGGTACCCAGGTGCCCCTAGCTTTAAGTTTTTAAAGTATACATACCCTATTGTGCTGAAAAGAGTTACCATAGCAGTCCTAACACTGCTTGCTATCTTTAGAAGGGTTTCTTTCAAGATTGGCCCTTGGCTGGTGTCGAAAATTGGCTTTTCAAACATTTTGAAAGTAAAATATTATAGTAAACCTTCATTTATTCCTTTTCCAGTGTTCTTCCAGTGTTCTTTATGCTAACCCAAGCTCCCACTTTAATCATAATCTTTCTGCCTGAAGAATTTTTCCTCAACATTTCTTTTTACCAGGTCTGCTGACAGTAAATTCTTTGCTTTTGTTGGATAAAGTCTTTTTTTTTCTTCACTTCTGAAGGACATTTTCATGAGATATGGAATTCTGAGTTGACAGTTTTTTCCCACTTCAACATATTACTCCACTGTGCCTTGTTTGCATGGTTTCTGATAAGTCTGCTGTAATTTCTATCCTTGTTTCTCTATAATGAGTCTTTTTTCCTCTGACTGCTTTCGAGCTCTTTATCTTTACCTAGATGTAGCTTTTTTATTCTGTCATATTTATCCTGCTTCGTGTTCTTCTGAGCTTCTTGTATCTGTGGATTGTTGTCGGTTACTAATTTTGGAGAGCTCTTCATCATTTTTTCAAATAACTCCTGTATTCCATTCTCTTTTATTCCCCTGGAAATCCAATTACAAGTATGTTATATCTTTTTATATTTTCCCATAGTTCTTGTATGCTGTGTTCTATTTTTTCACTCTTTTGTCCCTTTTTGTTTTAATTTTTATTGACCTGACCAATAAATTCAATTGCTACGGGGCGCCTGGGTGGCTCAGTGGGTTAAGCCTCTGCCTTCGGCTCAGGCCATGATCCCAGGGTGCTGGGATCGAGCCCCACATCGGGCTCTCTGCTCAGCGGGGAGCCTGCTTCCTCATCTCTCTGCCTGCCTCTCTGCCTACTTGTGATCTCTCTCTCTGTCCAATAAATAAATAAAATCTTAAAAAAAAATTCAATTGTTACGCTCACTGATTCTTTCCTTAGCTGTGTCAAGTCTACTGTTGACCATGTTGGATTTTTTGTCTTTTTTTGAGCATGTTGGGGTTTTTTTTTTGAAGTCCTAGCATTTCCATTTGATTATTTCCTATGCTTTCTATCTTTTTGCTGAAATTATTCATCTGGTCTTGCATGTTGTCTACCTTTTCCATTAAAGTCTTCAATATATTAATCACAATTCTTCTAAATTTCATTTCTTCTAAATTCCATTTCTGATAGTGCCAACATCTGTGTCATATTGAGTGTAAATCTGATGATTGCTTTGTCATTTGGAATACTTTCTTATCTTTCGTTATGCCTCATAATAAAAAGCTGAACGTGGCTGAAAAGCCATTGAAACTGAACACCAGCAAGAGATACTGAGTTAAATATTTGATATATTTGGAGAGGAACATAGGTGTCCTTCTGCAAGGCTTTTAGAGGGGATATTTGAGTTAATCTAGCAAGGAGTTGACTTGTGTTTAATGTTTGCTATTGGTGGGGCATGAGAGATTTCTGATTCCTCTAGTGATACCTTCTTTTTGACTCCTGCTTGGCTTTGGGTTTTTCCTTTGTGCTATTTCCCAAGAGCTGTCTGTTATAGCCCTCCCAGTTGTATTCTATTTCACTAACCATGTAGCTGGTTTGCCAAGTGGTGGATGTGGAGGAGGAGGGAGTTCTCTGATGATTTGATTAAGCCTTGGGCTTAGGCAGGTATCAGAACCTGAGTCTTGAGTATGTCCTTTGCAAGAATTCCTGCCCCTCTTCCAGGGTGAAGCATTTCTTCCTTTTTCCTCAGCTGCAGTGAGTACCCACCAGTGTCCTTAAGCCAAGGGTTTTAAGCCCTTTCCCCTTCAGAGTAAGCCTTTTGTTCTGTGTTGGAGATAAAGGAAAGGTGTCTGGGTAGATTTCAGTGGGTGTTGTTTTCCTCAGCTGACCAGCACCAAGATGGGAGCTTTCTCTGGGATTTCCCCTGATTCCTTCTGTAAGAGGATGGTGGGATTCCTGTAGGAAAAACTTTTAAGAAGATGGGAATTACTCCACCCCATGTGGAGCCTAGGAGCTGCATACTATCATGACATCCCATACTCTGGTCTCCAGTAATGTGTTAGAATTTCTAGTTTGATCTTCCTATCAGCTTATATGCTCAGATCCTATGTTTACCTGTAGGCATCTTTCTCTTCAGATAGCTGGATGGTGGTTTGCCCTGTATTCAGTTTTTGATAGGTCCAAGAAGAGTCATTGGTTTCTCAGTTTGTCTAGTAGCTTCTTTTTGGTGAGGGTGAGAATGATGGCTTTCCAGTCCTTTACATATCAGCTGAAACCCACATTCTGAAATAAGTTTTAATCTACATAAATGTCTAATGCAGTGCATGGCCCATAGAAACTCAGTATAGATTAGTTTTTCCTACCTCCTTGAATTTTATGGTGTTATGGCTAGGGAGCTAGGAATAATTGATTCTGGTTTGGGTTCTGCCTATTTTAGGCTTTAAAAACCTCTACACTGCTGGCAGTATGTTGTTATATGGTTTGTTTGTTTGTTTGTTTTTGCTGTCTTCCAGAATTCTATGTATGCCTTTGTAATTATTGAGAATGTTGTTAGCACTCAGTAATAATTTGCCTCATTCAGAATTAGAGGGTTATTTAGTCTTTCTACAGTATAGGTTTTTTTAGTGACCATGTGTTTGTCATTTTTATTCCCCACATTTCCAGGTGCAATTCAGTTCAGCAAATATTTAAGGGCCCATTGTGCTATGAGGCACTAGGCGTTGAGTAGAATACAAGCATGACCTGGTAAGTGGAGTGACCAAGAGATTCTCAAAGGCAATGGAGACCCTTTGGATGTAAGAATATTGCAACTTGGGAAATATCTCCATTTCAATCTAGAAGGATTAAAAAAACTTTTTAAATTCTGTTCTTAGTTATGTTAGAGATACCCTAGAGGTGCATTCTAGGAAAAATTGAAAAAGTTATAGAAAGAGTCATAGTTGTCCATGACATCCTTATAATATCCTCATTTCATCATGTTCTCCTTCCCAGGGTTAATTTTGGTTACTTATTTTTGTTTTACTATGCAATTTGCTGTATCAACTATCATGTCATCTAATAGTTTACTGAAATATATGTATTTGTAAGGGAGTAAGCACAAAAATTCTGTTAACTTTTAAGGAATGTTTGTTTAAAGGATAACTCACCATTCAGTTTGGATGTGTTTCCCAATTTTTTTTTGTTTCACATTATAGTTAACTCTTTTAAAACTTTTTTCTGGAAACTATTGTTAATGATATGTAGAGCCATAAAAAGTGATAGAGTAAAACTGACTTGTGGAGGTGTGCGTAGTCATGTGGACTTTGATGCATGTCTAGATCAGTGTAACCACCATCATAATCAAGGTATAAAGTAGTCCCATCACCCAAAACAACTCCTTTGTGTTACCTCTTCAGTCACACTTTTCCCACCCCCAGCCCTTGACAGCCACTGATCTGTGCTCCATCACTAGTTTTGTCACTTTGAGGATATCACATAAATGGAGTCCAACTGAATGTAATCTTTTGAGTCTTGCTTTTTTTCACTCAGCATAATGCTTTTGAGATTCATCCAAGTTGTGTATATCAAAAGCTTGTTCCCTTTTTACTGTTGTGTAGTATTCCATTGTAGAAATGTACTACATTTGGGTTGCTACCAGTTTTGGGTAATTATACGTAGAGCTGCTATAAGAATTCATGAGCAAGTGTTTATGTGCACATACAATTGCAGTTTTCTAGGGCAAATACCCCGAGAGTGAGATGGCTTAGAATTTTACTAACATTCATGGTAGAACCTTGTTAGATGGAGTTTGAATGCTAGAATGGATAGAGCAGTAGAGACTCAAGTTATTTGAATCCTGCTTTTACTTCTTAGTTATGCAACCTTAAGTGAATTAAACATCTTTGTGCCCCAGTTTCCTCTTTTGTAAAATGAGTGGTTTTAAGTGTTACTTATTTCAGAGAGAGAGCATGAGCGCAAGCATGAGTGAAGGGAGGGGCAGAGGGAGAAGCAGACACCTTGCTGAGTAGGAAGCTCAATGTGGGGCTCGGTCCCAGAACTCTGGGATTATAACCTAAGCCAAAGGCAGATGCCCAACCAACTGAGCCACCCAGATGCCCGTAAAATTAAGTTTATAATAATAACCACTGGGATTGTTGTGTGGAATTAATGGCATATTAAGGATAAAATGCTGATCAATGTCTAGCATACCAAATATTATTATTATTTCATGCTTAACGGAACCTTGTCAGAAACACCCATCTTTAATTAAAGTAGGGAAATTAAGTAATCCGTAAGTGTGATGTGTTTAGTAGGCAAGCCTTCAAAGCATGCTGTCTTTAGGGGAAATTTTGGAAGTTGTCCTCAGTGGTGAAAAAGTTTAGGAACATAGGTGTATGGGAGTCCTATGTAACATCCGAAGGTTGGACCACATGCCCAATTTTGATGGCTTTACTTGCCCTCTCAACATTAAAGAATCATGTCCACTAAAAATTCAGTGAATTGCTATACCTAATAAAGAAGCTGCAAAAACTACCTCAGAATCAAGTAATATTCATTTAGTGCTTGCTGTGTACCAATCTCCAGGATAGGCACTCAAGTGTATAAACCTGAGTATCCCCCCACAAAATAAGTAACTTGGGTAATCACTAAATTATTTCTCTTTGTTTTTCTATGGTAACTAGTCAGGACACTGGTGAGGCATAATTTCTTAGAGCCCCCATGGTGTGAGCCATCGATAATATCTCAGATCCTGTCTTGAAACACATCTTTTTACAGGAAACCTCCCCAGTTTTGAGGAGCATGTTGAGGAGATTGCAAAACTCAGCATGCCACTCAAATCTCTTCCTAGAATACTGTGTCACTAGAAAATGCAACAGAGGCCTCTTTCTTGCATGACTGTCACGTACTATGGTCTGGCTCAGCCTGAGAAAGCACCAAGGGCAAAGGGGATGTGTTTTTCCCTGGAGAACTTTTCCTGTCCTATGAGGTACATACAAAGGGCTGCCCAGTCACCTACTAGACAGTGAATGAAAACCAGTATGTGCAAAGAGGAACCTAAATGTCCTTTCTTCTCCTGGCTGTTCAGTTGTTTTGTAATGTATTCACATGCCACAGTCTGGCAGCTGTGTTCTTCACCTGGGATTTCAGTGGAAGTGGGTCGAACAAGAAATCTAGAGCATACAGTCTGGGATGTCATCTCTAAACTGTACTCGCTGCCTCCCCTCCCCAAGTACCACCAACAGTTCAACACTCAGGTTTACCTGGAGCCTTTCCTCACTATTGGAACATCCTTCCCGCTTTGCCCTGCCAGTCCTGCCTGAGCCATTTCTTGCAAATTCTAGCCCAACAAGACACTCCCCCATGCCTCAAAATCCACTCATTTGGATGCCAATCTCTACTCCATGTTTTCTTATTAAATTGTGTTTTTTTCTTTTAAGTAGGCTCCACATCCATGTGGAGCCCAGTATGGGCCTTGAACTTGCAACCCTGAGATGAAGAGCTGGGCTGAGATTAAGAGTTGGCGCTTAACCAACTGAGCCACCCAGGTACCCCAATCATGTCTTTTCTATTCACTTTGTCACCTAATGCCATACTTCTTACTCTGTGATCTGTTTCATATATACATGACCTGAAGGTTTACAATGAGACTGCCATTCCCAGAGTGGTGGGAAACCCTCAAATTCTCTACATCGTATCTCCCACAAATACCTGAAAGAGAATCACTGCCTGCTATTTAATTCACAGACCAAACATCAGTTCTCATTTTGTGTTTAAAAGTTACATGTAACAGGTTCTAATGGACACATAAGTCCTGTGGAAAGTGATAGTTTGGGAAATAAATATGTATTTTTCAGACTGTCAAAAGAAAGCTAATGCTTTGCCATGTTGCCGCTGTGAAAAGTACGGCTGTGCAGTCTGCCTGGGTAGAGTCTGGCTACACAGTATAGATTACAGTCAAAACTGCAGCAGCCTTTTTCTGGCTCCATCATTGTTTCTACCCTTCCCCGTAATTCTTTGCCCACTTCAAATGTTAAAGAGCACTAGGAATTTTCTTTTAAATATAGACAAAACTTTGCAAACAGTTGTAACCCTCTTGTCTTTTGTGAAACCTGCATCTTGTCCAGGAGAGAGGTGTGTGTGTGTTGAGCCTAAGTTTAGCTTTCCTTGGGATAACCAGTTTAAATCCAGGATAAACATTTTTTATGCTTTGGGGCGCCTGGGTGGTGGCTCAGTCAGTTAAGCATCTGCTTTTGGCTCAGGTCATGATCCCGGAGTTCTGGGATTGAGCCCCGCATCGGGCTCCCTCCTCAGCAGGAAGCCTGCTTCTCCCTCTCTGTCTGCTGCTCCCCCTGTTTGTGCTCTCTCACTCGCTCTCTCTGTCAAATAAACAAAATCTTCCAAAAAAAAAAAAACCCAAACAAACATTTTTTTTATACTTCTAAATAAACTGGCTTTAAAAGTTCCGGTTATGCCCTTTAACCCCTTGAAGAGAATCCATGTAGGCACTTGCCTTTAGGGAGACCATCTCTAGGCTGTTTTCTTGCTGTGATCACTGTACTTGAGGCCCAATTCAACTTCCTTCTAGACTGCTCTCCACAAAGACGCAGGTTCTAAAGGCCTCTTCCCTATCCTACCATTCCTATTCCCGCCACAAGGCCACCCTGACCCCTTGCTGCTCACTGCCTAGGTGGGTAGTGTCTGTATTCCTGAGAGCCAGGCGGTTAAAGTCTCCCACATCCAATCATAACCTTTCCCACCATCTTACCTTTTCAAGTCCTCTTTTCTACTCGTTCCACCTAAGTGTGCATTCACTAGAATCTAAACATACTATGAGTCATCCTGCAACTTCTGTGTGTACTGCCTTTTCCTGAAGTTCTCCACATTCCTCTGGGATTTTTGTATCCTGTACATTCCTCAGGACCCACTCAAAAGCTTATCTTTTTTACTTCAATGGTTCTTTTCATCTTTGAAGACCCACAGCACTTAATGTGCTCAGCACTCATTTCCCCAAATGGGATGGTGTGATAGAATGGTTATTAGCCACAAAGTTCTTTCACTTCTGTATGTATGTGACTTTGCATGAAGGTAGAGTCTGTTTCTCTACTCCCTGAATCTGGGCTGTTCTTATAACTTGCTTTGGCCAATAAAATGCAGCGTGCGTAGCTCTGTGTGCCTTCTGATCCCAGGTTTTAGGAAGTCTTGTAGCTTTCCCCTTGCTCCCTAGGAACCCTGAAACAACCTTGTCAAGAAGTCCAGCTAGCATGCTGGAGGAAGAGACGATGTGGCAAGAGAGGTCAGTCAACAGCCAACCATCAGACATGTGAGTGAGGCCATATTAGAACATTTAGCCCCAGCCACATTGCCAGATGACTAACCATATGAGGGACCCTAAGAAATATTAACAGAAGAACCACCTAGCTGATTTTACCCCAGACTGCTGACCCACAGAACTGTGAGCACATAAAATGGTTGTTATTTTAAGCCACTAAATTTGGGGGTGTTTTGCTATGCAGTAATAAATCACTGAAAGGGCATGGTTTATACTGCTGTATTCCCAGGGCCTAGAAGACCTGCTCATGGCAGGTTTTCTTTAAGAGATTATTGTAGATCGCTGTCATTGTGGTGTCACTCCTCTCCTTATTTAATAGACAAATAAGCTTACAAACCTTCATGTCTCTCCCTAGCTCTCAACAGTTCAAAGCTTGGGCTCAACACTGTTTTCAGGAACACCTTGCAGTTTTTCTGTTCTTGGTGATTCACATGCACTTATGATTAGGGGGGCACTTAGAGATTGTCTCAGACAACCCCTTTTAGTTATGAATGAGGAAAGGAATGCCCAGATAGGAAAAAGCCATAAAAATGGCTTATTCAGGTCATATGTTGGCAGTATCAATACCAGAGCCCACATTTCGTGCAGATTGTTACTTAGTAGGTTGCCTATTTGTGCTTGGTTTGTGTGTGTAAAACTGCTTCATTGATCAGACTGGAGAAGTTCTTTGGAGGCAGGAATAATTTTACTTCTGCCTTTTCATACTTTCCTGCTATCCCCAAAGACAAACCAATGACCACTGGACATATAGATAGTCAATAAATACTTGTTGATTAATTGACATTTGAAGAGCAGTTATGCTTGAACTGTTCTATATCTTTTTTTAAGGTTGCCAAGTTTTTGAAGAAATTACTGAAGTATAATTGGCACACAGTGTTAGTTTCAGGTGTACAGCATAGTGGTTCAACAATTCTGTATTCAGTGCTAACCACAGTAAGTGTAGTCACTGTCTGTCACCAGACACTGTTGTTATAGTTTTATTGACTACATTCCCTAAGTTGTACTTACTACTTCTGTGACTTATTTATTGTATAACTGCAAATTTTTACCTTGTAATCCCCTTTATCTATTTCACTCATACCTCCACCCACCTCCCCTTTGTCAATTACTGGTTGGTTCTCTGTACTTAAGAGTCTGATTTTTTTCTTTTTTTTTTTCCTGTTTGCTCATTTGCTTTGTTTCTTAAACTCTACATAAGAGTGAAATCATATGGTATTTGTCTTTCCCTGACTTATTTCATGTAATATTACACACTCTAGGTCATACATGTTATTGGATTGGAGCAGGATTTCCTTCTTTTCCTGGCTGTGTAATATTCCTGTGTGTGTGTGTATCATATCCTTTCTTCTATGGGTGAACACTTGAGTTGCTTCCATTTCTTGGCCATTGTAAATGATGCTGCTGTAGACATAGGCATGCATTTATCTCTTCAAAGTAGTGTTTTTGTTTTCTTTGCGTAAATACCCAGTAGTGGAATTACTGGGTCATACAGTATTTCTATCTTTAGTTTTTTGAGGAACCTCAGTGTTTTCCATAGTGGCTGCACCAATGTACATTCCCACCAGTAGTGCACAAGGGTTCCTTTTCCCCCACATCCTTGCCAACACTTGTTATTTCTTGCCTTCTTGTTACTAGCCATTCTGACCAATGTGAGGTGGTGTCTCATTATAGGGAACTGTTCTGTATCTTATTTGTGGTGGTAATTAAAACTATATGCATTTTTTAAAACTTTAATTATACATTAAGGAGTATAGATTATACTGTGTAAATTTTTAGAATTAAGGCACAATTCAAGGCAATTATGATGAAGAAATCCATTTATTTGATAAGTGTGGCAAATATATAGGTTACATGTTACCGTGAGAAAAGGAATTTGGCCCTTTGAAAATAAATTTCACCTAAGTACTCACGTTAGTTTCCTTCCTCCTTGCACACAAATGCTTCAGGATCAACTGTCAAGACTGTTAAAGAAAGCATACATGCCCTAGGAGATGGCTGGATCTCAGATGACTTCTAAGATCCTATGACTGGTTTGAAAGGTAAATAAATAACTATTTTGGAATGCTTGCGTAAAGTAAAATATATAAGCACCACCGCACTATTCTAAAGCTGGCCCCTTAGAACCTTAATTTTACTTACAAAGACTTACTCAGGTATAAAATAAACTGTTAGTCCTCTGTTAATAGAAATTACTTAGAAATTAAAAGTAATACAAAAAAGATGGCCAAATATTCTTTCACTGTTATACTGGAACATTGACTAACAGGTCCACCCAAGGATTATTTAGTTTTCTGGGGGAATTGAACCATTGGGAGGGACATTAACTTAAAGATTTTTGTCAGGTAGAGATGTAAAAATTCTGTTTGGTAGAAGAAATAATCCCAGAGAGTACAGATTAACTGTCCTATAGGACAGTAACTACTTTTCTATCCACTTTAGATATCTTATTGTAGCATTTTTAATTTTAGTACCAATGCATACCAAATCTCTCCAATATTCTTTGAATCAGCCTGGTTCCCTCACTAATACAGTAGTCTTTGACATGTGTTCACTCTGTATTTGTATGAGTCATGTTTTTAATTTTGAAAATTATGTTTTTGATACCAGAAATATCCTACAGCATTGCCTGTGGATCATGCCCTATCCTGTACAAAGTCCCTGAAATCTACTACTGATTGCTAGTTTTAATGCTATACCAGCACCCTGAAATATGTTTGTGATCATGCTGATACCATACAGGAAAAACACTGGATACCTCAGCAAAATGCTGCAGAAAGACTTTCTGGAACTGCTCTCACAAAATGAGAAACTGATGTTCCTTCCTATCATGTTATTTTTCTATTTATAAGCCAAGAGGATGACATTAAGAACCTTTGTTTTAGGAGATCCAGAGCAAACAGACTCACACTGGGCCCTTCTTTCCTGTCAAACACTATTCCTTATAATCCACTTTTGCTAGTAATGGCCATAAAATAACTATATTGGAGCAATAAAAATTGATAAACTACCAGCTGCCTCAAAAATCTAATAGCTTTGGCAAAATATACTGCTGCTCATTGTGATAGAGCCTCCTTTTCCCTAACAGGTTTTATTTTAACACTTTCCTTTTCACACTACTGAACAGCATAATCAAATCAACAATTCAGGAAATGCCCAGTGTGTTCCAGGCACTAGGCACTTCTCAGCCCTGACCACCCTCACCCGCCCTCTGCCTCAGGCAGGCTCCACTGGTACTCAGTGTCAGTCATTGATTTGCAGTTGTCTAGGATGATAGTGGAGAACAGAGTGAGCGCAAATGGAGGGTTGCAGTCTGTGCTGTCAGCACCCACAGAATCAAGCAAAAGGGTGCATCTTTTTCGCATTAATAAAAGCTTAGTTATCTACAAGACCACTGAGTATTAAATACAAACAAATTTGAAACAGCCTATGAAACAGGAAGGGCAGATTAAAACTTGGTTCACTAACAACTGGTATTTATAAATATTCGGAATCAGCTTGATGACTTTATTGAAAGAGGCATAAAACAAATATCTTGCAATAAAAACTCAGATTCAGAAATAATCGAGATGTGGTGCCCCTTTATACAGAGACCAAAGTGTCAACTTCCCATGCAGTGTAAGGAACCCTCTGCAGAGAAATTCTCAACCAAAATTCTAAAACACTGGGGAGGAGGGGGTGGAGTGGGTTAAGGATATGGGACATAAGTAGGGGGAAATTTTTTTTTTTAAGGGGGAAATTTTTCAACCCATTTTTTTCCTGGTGATTATTAAAACAAAGTTCTTTAATATTTCACCATAAAATGTTTTTGAAAAAGTAATCAGTCGGGCCCAGTTCTGCCCTAGAATGTAGAGAGCTGGAAGGAGCATTGCTCCCACCCTTAAAGTTGTAAAATGCCTGACTGACTTCAGATTCATGACTTTTACTGAACCCATCAGAAAGAAGTAGCTTGCTTAAGTATTTTTTGAGAGTATTTTTTGAGAGGAGTCTTTGTTCAAAAATTGGGTCATTTTTAACTTTGGTAGTTTGTTTTCTTGCTGTTGAGGCGTTTTTTTTAAAATGAAGTTTATTTATTTTTAAGTAATCTCTACCACCCGACATGGGCCTTGAACTTACAACCCTGAGATCAAGAGTCACACTCTCTACCAACTGAGCCAGCCAGGCCCATATGTATTTATTTTAAGTAATCTCTTCAGCCAGCATGAGCCTTGGACTCCCCACCTGGAGATTGAGTCACATGCTCCTCTTACTGAGCCAACCAGGCACCCCTCTTACTATTAAATTTTGAGAGGCTTTTTTTAAAAAAAATATTCTGTATAAAAATTCCTGTTGGTTACATAATTTATCAACAAATATTTTCTCTTAATCTGTAGATTGGCTTTTCGTATTCTTAACAGTGTCCATCACCAAGCAAGATTTTAATTTTTATGAAGTCTGATTTATCATTTTTTTAAATGACTCATTAACTTTAGGTCATGAAGATTTTCTCCTGTATTTTCTTCTAAAACTTCTAAAGTTATGTGTTTTACATTTAGGTTTATGCCCATTTCCAGTTAATCTTTGTATATGATGTAAAGTTTAGGTAAAGGTTGGTTTTTACATGTGAATATCTTATTGTTAGAGAACCATTTGTCCAAAAGACTCTCCTTCTTCCTTTATATTGTTTTGTACTTTTGTCAAACATCAGTTGGCTATATTTATGTGGGTTGCTATCTGAACTGTTGTTCCATTGATCAGTTTTTATCCCTCCACCAATACCACTATCTTGATTACTGTAGCTTTACTGTAAGCCTTAAAGTCAGTGTGGTTTCTGTAACTATTCTTTGTGAAATTTGTTTTAGCTATTCTGGATCTTTTGCTGTTCTTTATAAATTTTAGAATCAACTTGTCTATATTTACAAAATGCTGTTAGGATTATTACTGGAATTAGATTAAAGCCAATGATGAATCTGATAAATGTAGATAATTGACATCTTTAATATGCTGAACATTCCACGACATGAATATAGTATATTTTACCATTTATTTAGATTTTCTTTTTTTCTTCTGTCAGTGTTTTGCAGTTTTCAGCATACAGATCCTGTCCATATTTTGTTAGATTTATACCTAAATATTTTATTTCTTTGGAGCTATTGTAAATAATATATTTTCTAAATAATAGTTATCTTTTTTAAGATTTTATTTATTTATTTGACAGAGAGAGACAGCGAGAGAGGGAACACAGGCAGAGGATGTGGGAGAGGAAGAAGCAGGATTCATGCTGAGCAAGGAGCCCAATGCAGGGCTTGATCCCAAGACCCTGGGATCATGACCTGAACCAAAGGCAGTCACTTAACAACTGAACCACCCAGATAAAAATAATCATTTTCTAATTGTTTATTGCCACCATATATAAATATGATTTATTTTTGTATTGACCTTATATCCTGCTCCCTTGTTAAGCTAACTGGTTGTTATAGGACTTTAAAGAAATTAGATTCCTTGATATATTCTAACCAAAGAGTCATGTTTAGGAGTAGGGATAGTGCCATTGATTTATTTTTTTAAGATTTTATGTATTTATTTATTTGACAGAGAGTGAGCAAGAGAACATAAGCAAGAGGAGTGGCAGAGGGAGAGAGAGAAGCAGGCTCCCCGCTGAGTGGGGAGCCTGATGCAGGTCGCTATCCCAGGACCCTGGGATCATGGCCTGAGGCAAAGGCAGACGCTTAACCAACTGAGCCACTCAGCTGCCCTGCCATTTTTTTAAGGTTTTATTTTTAATAATCTCTACACCCAAAGTGGGGCTCAACTTACAACACCCCACTTGATCTTGATCCCAAGATCAAGAGTCACATGCTCCACTCAGTGAACTGGCCAGATGCTCCTGTATGCCATTTATTTTTCTGCTTGTCCATCTGTCCATCTAGCCATGCATCCACCCATCCCCTACTGCACAGACCAGGACTTCCAGTATGATGGTTAATATGAGTTGTGGGATAACACTGTGTGTCAACTATACTCAGAAAAATTTTTTAAAGAAGTAGTAGTGAAAAAGGACATCATTTTCCTGTTTCATCTTCAAGTCTTTTTTAAAAAATATTTATTTATTTGACAGAGAGCACAAGCAAGGGGAGCTGCAGGCAGAAGGAGAGGGAGAAGCAGGTTCCCCACTAAGCAGGGACCCCCATTCAAGGCTCCATCCCAAGACCCTGGGATCATGACCTGAGCTGAAGGTAGACACTTAACCAACTGAGCCACCCACATGCCCCCATCTTCAAGTCTTTCATCTTGAAGTTCATTTATCTGGTTGAAGGAGTTCCCCTATATTCCTAGTTTGCTGAGAGTTTCTGTCATGAGTGCATGATGAATTTTAGACTTAATATGTTTGATTACATTGCTTGGTTTTTGGACATTGAACCTGCCTTGCATTCCTGCATTCCCCACTTGTTTGTAGTGTTTTATTTATTGCTATTAGATTTGCTAATATTTTGTTGGAGGTGTTTAGTTCTATTTTCATGAGGGGTATTGGTCTAGCGTTTACTGCATTTGTCTGGATTTGGTATCAGGGCTTAATAAAATAAGTTGGGAAGGATTGCCTCCTCTCCTGTTTCCTGGAAGAGATCTTGCAGAATTGGTGTTGTTTTCTCTTTAAATGTATTTTGAAATTTGCCAGTGAAACCATCTGGGCCTGGGTATTTTTTTTTAAAGATTTTTAGCTATGAATTAAAAAAAATATTGCCCGATGCTTTTATTTTTTATTATTATTTTTTAAAGGTTTTTGTTTATTTGAGAGAGAGCATGACTGGGGGAAGGGAGAGAAGCAAAGGGAAAAGCAGACTCCCTGCTGAGCAGGAAGCCCAACATGAGGCTCCGTCTTAGGACCCTGAGATCATGACCTGAGCCATAGGCAGATGCTTAACTGACTGAGCCACCCAGGCACCCCTTAGCTGTGAATTTAATTTCCCTAATAGATATGGCATTATTTGGGTTGTCTATTTCATCTTAAATGAATTTTGGGAGTTTGTGGTTTTTGAGCAGTCTGTCCCATTTTTGTTCTCTAATTTACGTGCATAGAGTTATTCATCATATCCCCTTATTATCCTTTCAGTGTTTGCAGGGTTTATTGTGATAATCCCCTCTTTCATTCTTGATACAACTATTTTGAGTGTTCTCTTTTCTTTTCTCTGTCAATCTTGCTAGAGGTTTATCAATTTCATTGATCTTTTCAAAGAACCATCTTTTGCTTTCATTGACTTTTGTCTGTTGTTTTTCTGTTTCTCTGTTGTTTTCAGGTTCATTAATTTCTGCTTTATCTAGATTATTTCCTTGTTCAGCTTACTCTGGATTTATTTTGCTCTTCTTTTTCTAGTTCCCTAAGGTGGAAGTGCAGATTGTTTATTTGAGACCTTTTTTTCCCTAACATAGAATTTAATCCTATTAGTTGCCCTATAAACACTGCTTCAGCTGTAACCCACAAATTGGGTTATGTTGTATTTTCATTTTTAAAAAATTCAGAATATTTTTCTAATTTCTCTTGAAAGTTTTTCTTTGATTCATGGATTATTTAGATGTATGCTATCTAATATCTAAGTGTTTGGAACTTTTCCTCCTATCTCTGTGTTGTTGATTTCCATTTTAATTTCCTTATGGTCATGGAGCAGCATATTCTTTATCATTTCAATTCTTTTATATGTGAGGTTTGTATTATGACCTAGGATATGGTCTGTGTTGTTGAAATAATATATATTCTGCTGTTGTCAGGTAGAGTGTTCTTTATTATGTCAGCTAATGCCACTTGGTTGATAATGATGTTCAGTTCTTATAAATTCTTGCTGATTTTCTGTCTACTCATTCTATGTTTTAGAGAGGAGTATTGAAGCCTCCAACTATAGCTGTGGATTTTTCTACTTCTAATTTTAGGTCTGACAGTTTTTGCTTCACATATTTTGAAGCACTGTTGTTAGGGGTGTACACATTTAGGATTATTAAGTCTTTTGAGTGAGTTAATAACCTTTTAGCATTATGTCATATCTCTCTGTATCCCACTTTATCCTTGTTGTTTTCTTTGCTCTGAATTCTTTCTTTTGATCATTGTTTGCATTATGTATCTTTTTTCATCCTTTCCCTTTTCACCTACCTGTATCATTATATTTAAAGTGATTTTCTTACAGACAATGTATAGTTCAATCATATTTTAAAAATCTCTTCTGACATTCTTTATCTTTTAATTGTACGTTTAGGCCATTACACTTAATGTAACTATTGATGTGCTTGGTTCAGGCCTACCATTTAATCACTTCTTTGTGTTAACCTCTTTATATTTCCCTTTTTTCCACTTCCTTGACTTCTTTTGGGTTATATCAGCATTTTTAGTGCTCCATTTTAACTTATCTACTCTGATATTTGAGTTTATCTCTGCATATTTTTGTGGTTACACTAGGAATTATAATACACGTATTTAACTTTGTACAGTCTGCTTAGTACGAATACTTTATCACAAGAGGAATGCAGAAACCTTACCCTTTACCTCCCACCCTTTATGTTAGAATGTTCTTATGTTACATCTATACCTATTGAAAATCCCTTCACACATTATCATTTTTGCTGTCAGTTGTCAAAAGTATTTTAAAGAACTGAAGAGAAGAATAGTTTATTATATTTACCCAAATATTTTCCATTTATGTTGCTGTTCGTTTGTCCCTAATGTTCTAAATTTCTGTCTGCTCTAATTTTCCAACTGTCTGAAGAACTTCCTATAACAATTCTTTTAGAGCAGTTTGCTGGCTATAAATTCTCATTTCTGAAGGATATTTTTGCTGGATATAGAATTATGTGTTGACAATTCTTTTTTTCCCACACTTCAAACATGTTGTGCCATTTTCTTCTGACCTTCATGGTTTCTGATTTTTAAAAATCCACTGTAATGTCAAATAATGTACTCCTGTAAAAAGTAATAGATACTCCTATAATGTAAAGTTTTTGTCTGGCTGCTTTCAGGATTATTTCTTTGTATTTTTGTTTAGCAGTTTGATTTGGATATGTCCGGACATGGATTTTTTCAGGTTTATGCTGTTTGGGTTTTTTCATGGCTCAGACTATTCAGGGTATCATAAGTAGGCTCTAGATTCCAGAATAGACTAGAATAATTATGATAAAAGACTTGTTTTGAAAGTGTCTTTGCTTCATAGGGATGTGCACACAATAAAAATAGAAATATTTGCTATATATTCCAGACAGAAATTAACACGAGTTTAGTAAATTACAGTTAGAGCCCGGGGATCATGACCCAAGCTGAAGGCAGACACTTAACTGACTGAGCCACCCAGGCACCCCATTTCTTTCTTTCTTTTTTTTTTTTTAATCAGGTAAAGTCTGAAATTTTAAATCCCTTCTGAGAGGCATCAAGTATTGGTTTGAGTAGGGATTGGTACACTATAGCCTGCCAGACAGATCTGGCCTGCTACCTATCTTCATACAGCCCACAAGCTAAAAATGGATTTTACTGTTTTTAAATGGTTGGAAAAAATTGAAAGAAGAATATTTCATGATATGTGAAATTATATGAAGTTCAAATTTCAGTATCCATAAGTGAAGTTTAATCAGAACACAGCCTGTTCATTTTTTAACATATTGTTTATGGTTTCTTTCATGCTTCGGTGACAGGGTTGAATAGTTAAGATAGAGACCAAATGGCCTGCAAAGCAAAAACATGTTTACTCTCTGGTACTTTACAGAAAAAGTTTGTTAATTCCTGGTTTAGGATAATGTTTAGTGAGTTGAGTTGGAGTGTTCTGTGATATGAGTTATGTGAAAAGATTAGCTAGAAATCAAACTTTGCTCTTTGAATGTCCTTTGAGTGTCTTAGGTATAGGTTATTACTTGATTACAGTAGAAGTCTATTAGCATGTATTAAATATTTTCAGTTCTAGAACAATATTTCACATTGTTATTGTACTTTTAAAGTTAGCTCTTCTGGAAATGCTGCCATTTGCAACAACATAGATGAACCTGAAGGGTATTATGCTAACTGAAATAAACCAAACAGAAAAAGACAAATACTGGATGGTATATTACTTATAATAAATGTGGTTTTTTTTAAAGTTGAACTTACAGAAACAGAGTAGAATAGTGGTTGCAAGGGACTGAGGAGTAGGGGAAATGGGTAGAGGTGGTAAAAAGGTATAAACTTTTAGTTATAAGATGAAGAAGCTCTGGGGATCTAATATAGAGTATGATGATTATAACTTAGTGGTTAAGCATCTGCCTTCATCTCCAGTTGTGATCCCCGGGGTCCTGGGATCAAGCCCCACATCAGGCTCCCTGCTCAGTGGGAAGCCTGCTTCTCCCTCTCCCACTCCCTCTGCTTGTGTTCCCTCTCTTGGTGTCTCTCTCTCCATCAAATAAATAAATAAAATCATAAAAAAACAAAACAATACTGCATTACATACTTAAAGCTGCTAAGAGAGTAGAACTTAGGTGTTTTTACCACAAAAAAGAAAAAAATCTTTGTAAGATAATTGATGTGTTAATTTGGTGGGAATCTTTTCACAATGTATATGTATCTAAAATCACATTGTATACTTTATATTGCAATGTTATTTGTCAATTGTACCTCAGCAAAGCTGAGGGAAAAAACAAAGGACAATCAATCAATCAATCAAATTAGCCCTTTAAATCAGGAGAAATTGATTGGAAGAAATGCCAGAACTATTTCTATCTAGTCATTTGAAGAAGATTTTTATTTGGAGTCACTTGACAGGCAATTGTGGGGGGCGGGGGGCACTTAGGGAGGTTTTCTTGGCTAGAAGAAATAAAGGCCACTATTTAAATTCTGTTTTCCTGCTTCTGAGTTGGGCTTTTTACAAGTCTAATTACCTAGTTGACTTTCTGCAGACTTCTTTTGTAAGGCTGTTTCTCTGAGACTAGTGAGAGGAAATGGCTGGTCACTTTTAAATGAAGAGAAAATCCCAACTCTAACCAGGAACCCTGACATTGCCCTCACCCCTGCCCCTGCAGTTGCCTTTCCTCCTGCCTCCAGACCTGCCTTGCCAGCTGGCATCAAAAATCTATTGAGACGTCCATAGGCTGTTTCTCCCAACTGCCTCCCTCCATCTCAAGGACCAAATGAGCCGCATCTGTACTATGTATGTACTTAAAGGATATTTTTAGGCCCAAGTTAATTTCTGTTACCCATTGAAATTTAAGCTTCTCAAGTGAGTCGCCTATCGTAAAGTTCCTAGAAACAGCCAATTTTAAATGTATATTACACATTATTTTTAAAGATTTTATTTATTTGGCAGAGAACATGTGAGCATGCACATGCACGAGAAGAGAGAGAGAGAAAGCACGAGCGTGCACACGCGGATGCAGAGATAATGGCAGAGGGAGAGGGAGAAGCAGACTCCCACTGAGCAGGGATGCTGTTGAGGGGCTGGATCCCAGGACCCTGATCATGACCTGAGCCGAAGGCAGATGCTTAACTGACTGAGCCACCCAGGTGCCCCTACACATTAATTTTTAGGGTATAAATATTATTCCTTGATTTGGAAAATTTATGTTTCAGGTGACAGGAAAATAATTATCTTTTTACTATGTATTTTCCATGTGTGTGTGTGTGTGTGTGTTCTATAACTGTATTCATGCTTGCATCTTACTACCATGAAATTCAGCTATCCTAAATACTGTGGGCTGTATCATCCTGGAGGTGAAACTAGAGTCTGGATAACAGTCACTCCAGAGACTTCTGCTAGCTCTGTTATGGTTTTTTAGCTTCTAGGGCGCTCTTCAGATACAGCCAGTTTATCCTTGAGGTATCCGCTGTGTTTTCCTGACTAGGTATTCAAGAGCTCCAAATGTCATCTACCTCCTCTTCTCTTTCCTTCTAGCACTTTTGGTGGCCTCTCGGGCAGAATCCTTGCTAGGCTGCTAGTGCTTTCAACCCATTGAGGCTGTTCAGTGTTTGCACAGCCCCCAGTGTTGCTAATACCACTGACATGCCTGACTCTGCCCATATGGGTGACCCACTTACCCAGTACCCACCCAGTGCCCATCAGTCAAGGGCACTGATGTCTGTGCTGAGGCTCTTGATTCTTTCATCCTCCTGTTATAAGTGGAGCTCCTGGGGCTGTAGGAACTGTATGTCAGCTTGTTTACGTTTCTGTGGAAGGCCCCTCTCTGACTGGAATTCTGAATCAAGTCCTTAAAAGTTCAGCTTTTAGATAAACCTGAATAACGTGCTTCACACCCATTTTCTGAATCCTTATTCCCTCAGACCTTAGAGGACCACTAGATCATGTTGGTGAGCTTTTGTTTTCTCTTAGCACCACCCTCTTTACCAGAAGATGCCATGTTCGCTCAAACACCTAGATTCATGGGGCACCTGGGTGGCTGAGTTGGTTAAGCCACTGCCTTCAGCTCTGGGTCCTGGAGTCCTGGGATTGAGTCCAGCTTTGGGCTCCCAGCTCCGCAGGGAGTCTTCTTCTCCCTCTGACCTTCACCCCCTCACATTCTCTCTTACTCTCTCTCTCTTTCTCTCTCTCAAATAAATAAATAAAATCTTTAAAAAAAAAAAAGGAACCTAGATTCCTGGTAAGATAGGCTGCTCCTAGGCATGCCCTGACAGGTAAGAATCCCACTGCTCAATGAATCACCTGCTCAAATGGGGTCCTCTGTGGGATTATGTGTTGATAATATGTGTCCTATGGTACATACGTTTTCTGTTGCTGTCTCATTGAGGTTTTTTAAGCTGGTCCGCTACTGTAGGAAGCCCAGAGCTTAATTTCTACCTTTACCTAAACTAAGCCATTAGTTTGGTTGTCTTCCTGCCCCAGTACTCTGCCCATTTTGGACCTAAGTGGTTGACCTACCTACCCAATGTTACTACTTCATACAAGTTGATTTTCATTCTTCCCAAACTGTTATCTACTTTTGTATCCTATACCAAGGATTGTTATGCTCCTTTTTCTAGTTTCTTGAGGTGGTACAAGGTTAGTTTATTGATCTGATACTCTTCTAACATAAGCATTTAGTGCTATAAATTTCCCTCTCAGTACTGCTTTAGCTCTGCCTCACAAATTTGGGTATGCCGTGATATCTTCATTTTCATTCAGTTCAGTGTAGTTTTAAAATTTTCCTTGAGGCCTCCTCTTTGACCCATGGCTTATTCAGAAATACATAATTTAGTTTCCAAATGTGTGGAATTTTCCTATTATTTTCTATTGATTTCTGCTTTGATTCCATTGTGGTCAGAGGAGGCACTCCGTACAATATCAGTCCTATTAAACTTAAGTTGGTTTTGTGGCCCAAGCTATAGTCTGTTTTTGTGTATTTTCTGTGGGTGCTGGAAAATAATGTAGTCTGCTGTTGGATGCAATGTTCTACAAGTGTGAATTAAATCCTGTTGGTTGATTGTATTTATTGAGTTCCTTATCCTTGCTGATTTTGTCTATTGGTTCTATCAATTGTTGAGAAAAGAACGTTGAAGTCCCCAACTACAACTATGGATTTGTCTGTTTTTCCTTTCAGTTCAATCAATTTTTGCTTCGCATCTTTTGCAGCTGATGTTTTGTTTTGCTTCTTTGTTTTTTGGTGCATACACATTTATGATTGCTATTTCTTGGTAGATTGGCCTGTCATTATTTAATGTTCTTCATCTGTGGAAATTTCCTTTTTATTGATACTAATATAACTACTCCTGCTTTCTTTTGAGTACTGTTTGCATCTTATTTTTTTCTCCCATTTTTTTTACTTCCAAACTGCTAAATTCCCTATATTTGAAGTGAGTTGTGGTAGATAGCATATAAACGGATCATTTTCTTTAATCCACTCTGCCAATCTCTGTCCTTTGATTGGTTTATTTAAACCATTTACCTTTGCTGGTCCTTTAGAGATAAATAAAATGTCTGTCTATAGAATATATTTTCTGGAATTGTGTCTGCCTCATTCATGAGTGATTCTTCAAGTACATTATATAATGTAAAGCTTACTAGGTGAAGAATAAGATGACCTAAGGCCTAACCTTCCTTTGCTGTATAGCAGGTCTATGACTTTGGGCAAACGATACTACCCAGTTCCATTAAAAAATGTTCACTGAGCTGTTGGGCATCAAATACTGGACTAGGTACAGGACATACAAAGAGAAGACCTGACACACTCCTTTCCTTCCATGGGAGACATGTACAAATAATCAGGTAATTACAAGGGGTAAATATTATGGTAGAGATTAGTAGGGGCATTTTAAACAGCTTGGGAGTAGGAGAAAATGGTAAGTAAGGCTTCTGATAAGTAAGAGGTGATGGGTATGCTGACTTTTAAGTGACCAGTAGAGATTAACCAGGTAAAAGGGAGCAGAGGAAGAAAAATTTGAACATTTCTGCATTTTGGTTTCCCTGTGTTTAAGGGGAGATTGGCAGTCCAATCAAGACAAAAATCCAGCTGCCACTCCAGACACCCTAATTTAATATTGTGTAATTTAGATGTCCTCAGGCCTTGGTATCCTATGGGCTTATTGATATCGAAGTTGCATGGTTCTTGGTTTCACTGGCTCCTGCTTGACTTTTCAGCCTCCAGCAAATTGTTCATAGTTAAGTCCGTAAGTTATCATGGGGTATCTCACATGTCTTCATAAGTCAGTATCAGTTATAGTCCCCTTTCTCCTGTGCAAATCATTTATATAGAAGATGCTTAGGGTAGGCAGTAGTGAAGGGGGCAGAATCAGTCATAGGCTTCAAAAGACTATTACGGAGGGGCGCCTGGGTGGCTCAGTGGGTTAAAGCCTCTACCTTCAGCTCAGGTCATGATCCCAGGGTCCTGGGATGGAGCCCCACATTGGGCTCTCTGCTTGGCCGTGAGCCTGCTTCTCCCCCCCCCCACCCCTGCCTGCCTCTCTTGCCTGCTTGTGATCTCTCTCTGTCAAATAAATAAATAAAATCTTTTTTTTAAAAAAGACTATTAAGGGATGCCTGGGTGGCTCAGTCGGTTAAGCATCTGCCTTTGGTTCAGGTCATGATCCCAGGGTCCTGGGATTGAGTCCTGCATCGGGCTCCCTCCTCAGTGGGGAGCCTGCTTCTCCCTCTGCCTGCTGCTCCCCCTGCTTGTGTGTTCTCACTCTCTCTCCCTCCCTGACAAATAAAATCTTAAAAAAAAATCAATGAAATTTACACTTGATTTCTGTTACATTTCTAGTTCCTGTATTCACTTTAATGGTGTCTTTTACATGGCAGTAGGTTTTATATTTGTTTCTTTCTTCCTCAAACCATGTTTGTATTTATTAGTAAGGATTAAATAAATTTTTAAAAGTTTTTTTTAACCATCATAATAATTTGTACTCTCTTTTTGAGAACTTTTTTCCCCATTGTCTATAGTTCTAATAATTGGATAGATACGTGGATGTTTGGAATACAAGAGCTACTGGGTAACCTCATGGTATTCACCAGTGGCCATGCCTTTTAGAAGAGTGCCTGGCTTGGGAAAACATGAAGAATGATGGAGTTGGAAAGCAAAGACTTTAAAATGGCAGGTAAAAGGTTATGATACCTAACTCTGCAAAAGAGAAGATGAAGAGGGCACCCCTTCAGTACTTAGGACACTTTAAACAAAATTTGGTGGCGGCAGTTATGAGTGGTAAAAATAATATAAGAACAATTTGTGTGATGGGTTTAGGAAAAGAAGGAAGTGTTTCTAGCAGTTGTTGAAATGGATCCCAAAAGAATATAGTAGAATTTTCTAGCTGGGCTGAAAGAAAAATTCCATAGTCTCCCTTTTGGGGGTTCAGGTAAATGGAGAGGACTCAAGGGGTAGTGGGTAGGATTGGGGAGAGGGTGTTCTTACATCATTATCCAGCCCTCCCATAGAAGTAGCATGATGTAGTGGGGCAATATGCTATGGGAATCAGTCCATGGGTTCAAGTATCAACTCCCCGATCTCTCACTGAGGCTTTTTTTGTATAAATGGATAATAAGTGAGTAGGTATGACTAAATGAATTAAAGTATGTGAAGCACCTACCACAGCAAAGGGTGCACCCGTGAGTATAGTTCCCCATGCTTCTCTTTTTATTCTTTTCCTAGCTTGGCTCCCCAAACTCACTGCTTACCAGTCTTTCATACCACTCTGTAATTTAATATACAGAATTGCTCACAGGAATTTTTGTCTGTTGGTTTGTTCTATTTTGTTTTAGGTATGTTGTGCTTTTCCATGCCATCATGTGTGTTGCGTCTTTCATCTTGAAGAATTTACCTTAGTCCAGGGTTGACCTTCCACTTGGTGTACTCCAAAACCCAATCTTGTTTATACTGAGATTGGACCTCTCCTTAAGGGGGCACTTGATCACCTAGCTCTTGAGATCTGATCTATATAGGCCAAGATAGCAACTTATTGGTATATAGTGAAAATTCAACTGATTGCATTTTCGGGTGATGTAGCCGCCTTACACCAGATTGCAAGAGCTGGTTGTTTATATCACTCTTAAACTCCGTGGTGAGTGACATCACCTTAAAAGCTCGAAATTGACTATGGTGGGAATATCTACATCACAGAAACCAGTAAGCTACAAGTCACAGCACACCTACTCCCCAGCCTGACATTGAACATTTATCACTACACCACTGATGCTGTCTTTGTCTCTTTGAATGAGTTGTGTGGGAGGCCAATCATCTTCTCAAGTGTGTACTTGGACCAGGGACTTTAGTGATGTGATTCTCATATTTGATGTCATCAGCATGAGAGCCCCTTTTGGTCCTTTTCTGAAAACTCTGGTATTCCTCCCCTCACCCAGTAGAGATGGTTACCTGGACATGAGCTCCATCTCCCTCTGGGCTATGCTTGGATAGGAACTTCTTGATTGTGGGACTCTCCTTTTTTCCATCCTTCAGACTTATCCACCTTTTATTCTCATAGTCCACCTTTTATTCTCAACGATTCTCAAAATCGTTTTTACTCAATTATAATCATATTCCAGCCCTGGTTCCCCAAAATAAAGTCAAAGCCACTTCTTTGCATGCATGCAACTCCCAGATTAGAGTGTTTGGAGTTTTGGGTGTTGATGAGCTTTTTTGGTCTTCTGTACAGGCAGTATCAGAGTTTGTGCCTGTGGGTGTCCAGTCACTTCCAAATGTGGGTTTTAGCTACTTAGTTTTTTTTTCTCAGAGCAAACACATACATTTTGCCCATCTCTAAGATTTTAGGAAGTACCATGCTGTTTGATTGGTACACATCCTGACAATGTATCGCTTGTGACATGAAGCCACCATGCCCTCTCTGGACAGATTTAGTCACGATCTTTCCATGCCCTTAGGAAATGTGGAGCCTTCCCTTCTTCTCTTATAAAACTTGTCACCCTGTGTTGTGGTGATTTGTTTTCCCCTTCTCCTCCATCCACCTGGGCCCCCAGATATCTCAGAATTACAGACCTTGCAGTTCCCTTTCCCTGTATCTACAGTTCCCGGTGTGTTATCAGTATGTAGTATCCTGTATATAAATTTGCAGTGCATAAAAATTAACTAGCAGGGGCACCTGGGTGGCTCAGTGGGTTAAAGCCTCTGCTTTCGGCTCAGGCAATGATCCCGGGTCCTGGGATCGAGCCCCGCATCGGGCTCTCTGCTCAGCGGGGAGCCTGCTTCCTCCTCTCTCTCTCTCTGCCTGCCTCTCTGCCTACTTGTGATCTCTATCTGTCAAAGAAATAAATTAAAAAAATTAACTAGTAACATTCTGTGAGATTAATGGTAAAAGTTCAGTTAGCCTGTGGGAGTTTTTAAGATTAACATCCTGAAGTCCACGTTTTATACTGTGGGTTAAGAATCAATTCCTGGACAGCCTTTTTGCCCCCTCTGTAATATTTTGCAGCTCTGATAATTGCTAAAGTATCTCAAAATGCCTTTGGAAAGATTTCCTGTATAGGAAGGAGCACATAAAGGAATGTCACTCTGGGTCTGTAGCTTTGTCCTGGAATTATGTGGGCAAATGAACTAATCCTCCTATTTAAAGGATGGTTTCCCCTCTGTGGATAGATAAGGTCCAGCTTCTTTGATGCTGACTCATAAAGTCCAGCCTGTGTAAAGAAAGGATGCCTATGTTCTCCCTGTAGCTATTTTGTGGGCTCCCTTTTTTCATTGCACTTTTGACTTTACATGATCCCATCACTGGCACTGAAGATTCTGGTTAAGTACCAAGTATTATTGATAGTTCAGCATACAGGAACGCAGAGAGTAAGGGAAGTGCACATGCTAAGGAAAGATAAAGGGGGTAGCGGAGGTGGTAGTGAACAGAGAGAGGAAAACTTAAGTATGCATGCATATAGCATAAGGGACAGAATCTAAAATATATGTGGAAGTATAATGTACCTGAAGAAAAAGTGAACAAGTCACGAGTGTACCACTCTATTGATAATTTCAAAGGGAACATACCCATTTAACCAGTGTCCAGGTCAAGCAAAAGAACATAACCACCGCAGAGGTCCATTTCCTGCTTCCTGGCAATGACTACCCCTTCCTTATACCCCAGAGGTTACCAATTTACCATTATCCTTAATTCCATCTCTATAGATTAATCTATTTTGATACTTTGCATAGGTGAAGAATATATATATATATATACACACATGTGTTTGTATATATATATACATATATGCATTTATACACACATACACATATATCTCACAGTTTAAAAAATTCTATTATACTGTGATGAACATATCAGGGTTTTTTCCAGTTTGGGGCTACTATGTATAGTACTCATCTGAATGTTCTTGCACATCTTTTGAGGAACGAATGTTTGCATTTCTGTTATATATATAAGAACTGAGTCATAAAGTATGCATATGTTGAGCCTCAGTAGATGTTGTCAAACAGTTTTCCAAAGCATTTAAACTAATTTACAGTCTCACCGGCAGTATACAGGAGGTGCTATTTGGCCACATCTTTGTCAACACTTGCATTGTTGAGGTTTTGAATTTTAGCCATTCTAATGGATACTAGTGATATTTTATTGTGATACCTTATTGTGACTTTCTTATTTCTTGTTTATTGAAGTATAATTTACATATAGCAAAATGAAAAGATTTTGAGTACTGTTTGAGTTTTGACTAATGTATATCCCATGTAACCTACACCCCAGTGAAGATCTAGGATCTTGTGTCGATTGTTTTTGGCTATCTTTTGTTCAACATAATGTTTTTGAGATTCAGCCATGATGTCTTATCTATCAGTAGTCCATCCTGTTTTATTGCTGAGTATTTCATTATAAGAATTTATCTGTTCTGTTGATAGACATTTCAGGGTTTTTTGAAAGTCTTATTTTGGTTTTAATTTGCATTTCCCCTGATAACTAATACTGTTGAACATCTTTTCATGTTTATTTCTATTTGAATATCCTCTTGTAAAGAGCCTGTTTAAGACTTCTGCCATTTTCCTGTTGTCTGTCTTCTGAATAATTTATCAGAGTTCTTTATGCAAGGTATGAATTTATTCTAGTCTGAGAGAGTCTTTTCACTCTCTTCAGAGTATCCTTTAGACATAAAAACTTGTACAGGAATACTCATAGCAGCTTTATTTGTAATAACCCCAAGCTGAAAACAACCCAGATGTCTTTCAGTGGGTGAATGGTTAAACATACTGTGGTACATGCATATAATGGAATAAAAAGAATGAAATATTGATACATGGAACAACTTGGATGGATCTCAGGAGCATCATGCTGAATTTTAAAAAGCCAATCTCAAAAGTATATATACTGTATGATTTCATTTATATAACATTCTTAGAATGACAACCTTATTAACGTATAATTCACATACCACAGAATTCGCATGTTTAAATATATAATTCAGTGCTTTGTAGTAAATTTACCAAGTTCTGTAACCATCTCCATAATCCAGTTTTAGAGTTTCTGTCACTCCAGTAAAATTCTTTGTGCCTCTTTGCCATCACTCCACCCGCTGCCCCCCAGCCTTAGGCAACCACTAATGCACTTTTTGTCTCTATAGATTTGCTTTCGTTCATACTTCGTATAAGTAAAATCATACGCTCTATGGTCTTTTGTGTCTGGTGTTCAGGTAACATGTTTTTGAGGTTCATCCATGCTGTGCCATGTATCAGTAATCCATTCCTTCTTATTGTTGGGTATTACATTATATATATACACCCTGTTCACTGTGGATGAACATCTGAGGTGTTTCTAGTTTGGGGTTCTCACGAATAATGCTGCTGTGAACATTCATGTATGTGTCCTTTTGTTAGACATATTTTCATTTATCTTGGGTAGATTCCTAGGAGTAGAATTGCTGGGTTATATGGTAAATTTCTGCTTAACTTTTTGAAGAAACTGTCTGACGATTTTCCAAGGTAGCTAGCTGAAACATTTTATAGTCCCACAAGCAGTTCCCAGAGAATATTCCATATACACTGAAAAAGGATGTGTATGTTATTCGGCTTGATAGGAGTGTTTTGTAAATGCTAACTTAACTCAATATTTTCATAGTATTTTGTGAGTATCCTATATTCTTACTGATTTACTTTCTAGTTGTTCTGTTTTCCAGAGTGCGTGTTGAACTCTGTTAGGCTTGAATTATCTGTTTCCTCAATACTTTGCCTTTAGTTTTCAGCAGTTTGATTAGGATGTGTCTGCACGTGGATTTCTTTGTATTTGTTATGTTTAGTGCTCTCAGTTTCTTGGCAATGCTCAGCTATTTTTTTCTTCAAATATTTTTTTAGCATTACACTCTTTTTTTCTCCTCTATATTGGATTCAATTATACAAATGTTAGATCCTTTATTGTTATTCTACAAGTCCCTGAGGCTTTGTTTCTACCCACCACCATCTTTTTTTTCTATTATTTAGATTGACTAGTTTGTTTACCTATTTCAAGTTCTCTGCCTCCTCCATTCTGTTGTGTTCTCCCAGTGAATTTTTTATTTTGGTTATTTTATGTTTCAATTCTAAAGTTTCTTTTCAGTTATCCTTTATATCTTCTCTTTACTTTGCCAGTGTTTTGTATTTTAATTTTCTTTGAAGAGTGTTTAAGTGTGGCGATTTGTTATTTAAGCATTTTCTTTTATAATAGCTGCCTTAACATACTTGTTAGATAATTTCAACATTTGTGTCATCTCATTGTTGGCATCTGTTGATTGTCTTCGTGTGTGAATTGGCATTTTTGTGGTTCTTCCTATAGCCAGTAATTTGGGGTTTTATCCTGGACATTTTGCATATTATGTTAATAGATTATGGATATTATTCCAGTCCATGGAGAATGTTAATGTATTTGTTTTAGCCGTCAGTTGACATGGTTAGGTTCAGAGTGCAAGTTCCAACTCCATAGCTCCAATGTTAGTATTCAGGTTCTTTGCAGTGCTATTCAGATCTGTCCCATGCATGACACCCACTGGTCAATGTGGGGCCTGAGTGTTCCTAGCTCTGTTCTCAAAATCTTTGAAATGATAATTAGGATCAAGCCCACATATGTGTGTGGGGGGGTGATCTGAGTTGTTCATAAGCAGCTTGATGGTTGTTTCTTTTTTCCTGAGTTCTTCTCTTTTTGTTATTTTCATGGTGCTTTCTGGCTTCCTAGAGTTTTTCTTTGTGGTCCTCCAGCAGAAACCACCTGCTTTCATGATGCACTATCTCTGGAGCACAAGGGGCAGAGAAACAGAGAAAGAAAGAAAGTAAGAAAAAACAATGCGATTTGTTTTTGCCCTTTTGGAGCTATAACTCCACCAAATGGCATGTAAGTTTCCTTTCCCTGGAGAGTTTTAAGTCCTACAGTTGTCTTTTGCTAGTTAATTTCATTGCTGCAGCTTCCACCATGGGATTTTCTGGGCATGGAGAAGGGAGGAAAAGGAGAGAAAAACCCAGGGGATTTCCCTCTAGTTTTTCTGAGTTATAGTAGTTCCTGTTTCCAAAAAAAGCACCTGAGCCAGAACATGTGCTCTCTAACCACAGTGTTCACTCACTTTCAGGTTTTGTTGTGCTGGGTTCAGGCCAGAGAATACTGGAGGTTAAAAAAAAAAAAAGTAGTAAAGTCATCACCAGTTCAGTTGTACTTGGCATTCTGGTATTCTTCTGTGATCTACCTGCTGATAGGTACTTCAAAGAGTTCCCTAATAGTTGCCACATTCTGTACAAATTTTATAGTTGCATTCAGTAAACAGAAGATTGGGTATGTTTATTCCATCTTACCTGAAACCAGAAGTCTTAACTGATATTTTAAGTGATGTTTGGGATTAGTTCCCTTCTTCCCCAAATATTTATATATCTCTGAAATAATAGTTTTAGAGATGCAGCTTTTGGTGTAGTTAAGTGGCAAGTTTCTAAGGGTAAGCAGAAGAGCTGCATCATTGGGCAGAATACATAAGGACCTCCTGAAAAACAAAGCCACTTTTCTAAAGGCATATGTGGTAATCTCACCCGGAAGCACAGTTCTTTGTCCTCATGCAGCATATCATTGACCTCCTTGTTTTCCTTGGCCCTGCCTCTCTGTCACATTCTCTTACTTCTGTCCTGCTGTTTTCCAGTAACCTTTGCCCCCAGGACTTCATTCATCAAGCCCTTTCTCCTCTTTCTCCTCCTTCCTCCCCTGCTAGTCTCTGGTGTCCCCCACACTACTTCCTAACGCTGCAGTCTTGTATTTTATCACTAGACACTGTCTTCCAAGGATAGATACACTTCCCTGTGACATCTTAGGATGTAAGTGCTTGCACTTGACGGATGGAGAAGCTAGGCTGGGGAGTTGTGGGGGAAGGTGAGTAATCAGCTTTTGCTCATAGATTAGGGCCAAACCTGAGTCTCTGCAAGACACTGTGGTGGTCTAGCCAGTTGCTTTTCCAGCATATTAGAGATTTTTCCTTATACAGTATTTCCAGGGGTTGTGGGGCTAGGCTACATGAAGCTCCAGCACAGCCAGGAAAATGGGTCTAGAAAGAAGGTAGTATTCAAACGTCACTAACCTCAGGAATCTGGGAATATATCAGAGCCTTTTGAACTGTGTTTTGGTTTTGTTTTGTTTAATTTGTTGTTAATCTTGAAATTCAATAGGGAGAAACTACTAAATAACAGTTACATTTATGCAAGTATTTCCCTTTGTTATGTGGTACAGAATAACTGCAGGTAGGAAATCCTAAATAGGCAAAAATACATGGGCAAAAAGCACATGTTTTTAAGTTTGCAGCATGCTTTTAATATTTTTATGGTGGAAACATGTTCCTTAAAAACCACAATGGGCTTCTCAGGTGTCTATTCAGATCCATCAGTTTCCAGGCATGTAAATCCTGCTCAACTCATAACCTTCTGGGTATACATTTACTACGTACAGATAAAAACTTGCTGGTACAAAAGATACAGTACCTTTTGGACAGAAGATCCTCAGGTACAGCATGTTTCATTTACTACCACTGAAATTTCTTATCTTCTTGGCCTTGGAGCAGGGCAGCCACAGGGAGCTGCCTGAGTTCTGACCCCACTGTTTCTATGCCAGACTGACCCAGCTCACACAAGGACAGGTCAAGGATACTCATTTTCTACTGCTAAGGCTTTTTTTTTTCTTTTGGCAGTAGCCAAAGCAACTAGTTGAAAAGAAAACACACTCATTATTCTTACACTTTGATTTTACCAAGTAATACTCATTTCAGTGGGATATTTCTGTGGAGATCTCTTTAGCTGTGGGAGCAGTTTGACTTTGTTACTGGGAGAACAACTGATAAGCCACAGAAGCAGTGATTAAATAGGCTACAGTTCTACAAATAGTACTGATTTAATTATGTGCATAAGGTTGACCAGGCATGAGATTTAAAGCTAACTTTATTCAAGGCCAGAATAATTTTTGTAACCCCCTGCCTATATTAATTTTCAGGCCCAATTAAATGAATTATTCCTTACTGATTGTGAAATATTCCCAGGTAGCACCATTAAAGGCTTTACTGAATTCAGATTATTGCATTATTTTTTAAAGCTTGTCTTGGGATAATTGTGCTACACTTCTTACAGCCTCTGAGCTCTAAATTGAGAGGTTCTGGTCTAAGGCTGATGGAATCTGAGAACTGGAAGGACCTTGGAGATCACCAAATCCAGATATCTTCCCAGTGCAGCAGTCCTCTTAACAATATTCTGTCAGACAGGCAGTTGTCTGACTCTTGATCACTTTTCCCCCCCAAATAATACATATTTTTCCTCCACACATTCTTGAAGCTACTCACTCATCTTTCCATGATAGGTTTTTCTTTATTCCCAAGCCAAGATCTGCCTTCCGGAAACTCTCACCATTGTGCCCAGCTCTCTCCTTCATTACCACACAGAGCAG
The DNA here is from genome assembly GCF_020171115.1 of Neogale vison. NCBI lineage: Eukaryota > Metazoa > Chordata > Mammalia > Carnivora > Mustelidae > Neogale > Neogale vison. The sequence goes on along the minus strand of NC_058105.1, from coordinate 90,611,455 downwards.
AACTCCTTTGTCCAAAACAGTTAAAGTCATCTATTTTCCTACTTGCCATTCCCCTTTCTCCCGCCTCTGGTCTTCTCAGGCTAAAAAATTCCTGGTTCTTTCAACAGCTGCTTATTATAAGGATTTTAACACAATGCAAAAATTCATACATTAATAGAGTGACCACTCAATTCTCTACCAGCCAGAATCATCAATTAAGATTTTGTCATGTTTTTTCTTAAAGAAATTGAAACATTACAGAAATGATTATTTCCCTTTGATCACTTCTTCGAGTGTCATCCTCCTCCCTCCTCAGTTTCATGCATATATAGCTATACATAAACAACATACAAATTTGTTTCAGATCTTCCTTTTAACTTACATAAATGGTAGTATTATGAATGTGTCTATGTGTTTTGTCCAGACAGCAAAATGTCTTAGACCTTTTCATATATTTTGTATTAATCTTTCCATACTGTATATTGTATTAGTCATTATATATAATATAATATTTTTGGCTCTCTGCCTTCTAGGCATATGATAGGATGGTAGTTCATCCCCCCTTTGGAAGTTAGGTATGGCCATGTGACTTGCTTTGGTCAATGAAGTGTCAACAATATAATGGATACACTTCCAGATGGAAATTTTAAAAGCCAATATGAAATTTACTTCCTTTCATGTCCCTGGCAAATAGAGATGGGTCCTCTGTCAGCCTGGGTCTGAGAATAACTACATTTAGCTTTTTGCCAGCTCACTTTAAACATGTAGCATAAGGAATAAATAGACTTTGATTGTGTTAAGCTCAGATTTTTAGGTTCCTTTTGTTGCTTTGGCAAATTTACCCATCCTGATTGGTAAGTAGACCTACATGAGTGTTTTTAGTGGCTGTAAAGTATCCCAGTGTGTGAATTGACCTTATTCTATCTAGCTACTCTGCTATTGACAAAAGCCTAAGTACTTTCTGAATTTTGCTTTTATAAAAAATTCTGTATTGGTAATTATGTAAGTTTGTGAGAGTTTCTCCAAGAGATATATCTAGAAATAAGATTGCTGGGTCACAAGGTATGGATGTTTTCAGTTTTATATCATTTTGCTACCCAAAATGGCCATACCAGTTTACATTTTCACTCTTCCAGCTGTCATTTGTATGACTTGATTCCCAAACCTTTGTAATCTTGGTTCCTGTCTCTGGATTCACTTTTTTTCGACTTTGTTTCTCTGTAATATCCAGACTAGAACTTGGTTGTTCCAACTGAGGTAGATGGTATGTTCTGAATTCAGCCCAAGTTGAGTAGCTGCGTCACCTTGGGTGGTATTTGCTGGCATCAAAACCTGAACTGCTGTCACCCTGCATTCAGGAAATAAGAGGTTTTAAAATTGCAGTGACTCTACATACATTCTAGTTAAATTTCATCCTGTTTTTTTTCTTATCATATTAGCTTTTGAATTCTCTCCTTACCACTGATAACTAACTTAGGAGGAGTAACATTCATCAGAGGTCAGACCCCTCCATGGTCAGTAACCTAGTAGGTTCATCTATGTTACTGATCAGAGTTACGATCAGGATCAGCACAGGGCCAAGGTGTAGCTCTGTGTCCCCCCAATAAGACACCTTTCAGGTTTACCTGTCTGCAGCCTCAATGTTTCATCTTATCAAGGGGGAAAGCCTGATGGCTTTTGTCAGCTACCTCCACATATACTATACTTACAAAGATTTATCTCAATAAATTAAGTGGCTGGAAAGGAGTCTAGGGTAAGTTGAGTGTGTCATGATTTTGGAAAAACCCATGCTAGCTGCTGTGACTATTTCTTTTTCTTTTTCAAGTGAAAAAGCTAATGCTTTGTTAATCTGGTCTAGAATTGAGTTTGGAGTGCGATTCACACTTTTTATTTGTAACAATTATATTCCATGCCTTGGAAAATAAGGGGGATTTTTGTCTCTCTCCAGTCTGTTGGGAGGTCTGGTTTCTGTGAGTTTTCATAGATGAGAGAAAGTGATTCTGCTGTCATAACTGCAAATAGTTTGTTAGCCCTATGGAGAGGAACAAGGTGGTTTTTAGGGTTATGACTAGCCAGGATGCCTGTGTTCTATTCTCCAGCTAGGTGTCGTCTTCTCCCTGCACCACAGAACCAAACCTGTTCATAGTTTGAGGAACGATGAGGATTCCCTAGGCCTGTACCTCTGGTCATTACAAGTTAGGCTTGCTGATGGCCTTTCTCTTGTTCTTTGGGACTAACTACATGTCTAATTCCAGTTATTATTTTTGTATTAGAATTCTTAGTTAGATGTGTCAGAATCCCAACTCAGCAAGAAACAAAAAGAAAGTCTACTGGTAAATGACTAGTCCCTAGAATGCTGCTTGTAGGTTACTGGTAAATGACTAGTCCCTAGAATGCTGCTTGTAGGTATGGCTGTATCCTCACCGCAGTCCTGGATCTCCTTCTCTCAGCTTTACTTTCCTCTGAGGTAGTTTCACTCCCAGGCAGGCTGTCTGCAGCAGATGCAGTGCTTCTTTCCCAGTACTTCTGTCAAAACCCTGGGATGACCCGTTGATAGAGCCTGGGTCCTGTGCCTTAGACCCAGAAGGTGTATATTTGTTAGGGAGGGAGGGACAGAGTTGCCCTCACCCAGACCACATGGACTGAGAGTGAACCCTCACTCATTCCTCTTTCATACATTTACTGAGTGCCCACTGTGTGATAGGTACCATGTTAGACTCAGCAGTTAACACTGTGAGTAACACAGGCATAGTCTCTGCCTTCTTGAAGTGTGTAAGTATAAAAAAATGGACTTAAATGTGCTGACAGCAATAGAGGAGAAGTTACTGGTCCTGGAAAGCAAATGACAGGGGTTCTGATATACTCTGGGGCAGGTGAGCAAAGGTTGCCCTGCGGAGGTGTTGTTTGGGTTGAAATCTGGCCTGAGTAGGAGTTAGATGCTGAAGTAGGTAGGGTGAGGATAAACAATGGGTGGGTAAAGGGATGAATAGTGTGTACAGATCCTTGGAAATAGAAGGAGGAAGCATATTCTAGGTACTGAAATAAGGTCAGAATGGCTGGGTCACAGAGAGTGAGGGGGCAGAGAGGCATAGGTGGGCCAGAGAATTAGGTTGGCACCTCTTCTAGCAAGGCCACATGGCTTGCAAGATGTTTGGAAGCCATGCAAAGTTTAAGCAGGGAATCAAAGTGATTAATAACCCTGGTCCATGTTGGTAACCCATTTCCTGAGATACAGCTTAGTCTAGTTAATTAACTAGCCAAGATCACCCACCTGATTGGGATTTAAATCTAGACATACCACAACATCTGTCATGTGTCCAGACCTGGCTCAGGCATTGCCTCTCCCAAGAAGCAGTCCTCATTGCCCCTTCCTTTTTGCCACTGGGAGGGGGTAGGTGTTTCTCCATTCCTGTTCCCCTTAGTATCTTGCTCAGAGAACTCTAATGATTTTGTTTCCCCCATCCACGTCTGGACAGGATTTGTTGGTGCCTGCCCAGGCTAATGATTGGCATCTGTGCAAAAAAGTATCATGGTGGACCTGACTTTGAAAGGCCTACTTACAAGGTTGTCCATTGGTGGGCATCTGGGAACTTGATTTTCAAGAGGGTTCCCACCATTCCCAGAACTGATTGATAAAGGTGGCTCATTGTGCCTGAACTGTTTATACAAACAACGTGGTTTCTGCTGAACACCTGCTTTCCTTCTTGGGAGTCTGGAATTTGGGTATTTGCCAGTCAGAGGGTGCCTGTGTAACCAGCCTCCAATCAAAACCTGGGCACTGAGTCCCTAATGAGCTTCCCCTAGTAGACAGCGTTTCACATGTGTTGTCACAACTCGTTGCTAGGGAGATTAAGTGCATCCTTGGGTAACTCCACTGGGAGAGGACTCTGGGAAGCTTGTGCCTGATCTCCCTTGTATTTCATGTAGTGTGCATTTTCCCTTTGCTGATTTTGCTTTGTATCCTTTCACTATAGTAAGTTGTAGCCAAGAATATGATTATATGCTGAGTTCTGTGGGTCTTCCTAGTGAATCATAGAAGTTGGAGGTGGTCTTGGGGACCCCGACATAGCACCCTTGCAAACCATTGTTAAATATTTGTTCAATACTTATTAAAAGGAGAGAGTGAGCCTGGTGAAGAACCAGGGCAGAGAAAGGCACTCTCTGGTGGTATCACAGACTCCTTTTGAGCAGTCGGCTTTGGCCCTAAACTTGTACTTCCACTTACAAAATTGGAGCAGTGGAAGGGTTTTACACTAAGGACTATCACAATCATATTTGCATTTTGGAAAGAATAAATGCCCAAGAATCATCAGGAAATGTTATGAGGAGAGTTTGTTCTACCAGATCAAAATTTACTACAAAGCCACTATGATAAAAACAGTGTGGTAGTGAACTAGAAATTTGAGCTAACACCAGGTTTCCCAAATTCCAGCCCAAGGTCTTTCATCAGGTCTTTATTGAGTTATTTGATAAATCCTGTAAGAGTGAACATGTGAGACTCAGTTCCCTCTCAACTTTACTTCTGAGACAGGTCCAGGCAAAAATGAACATCACTTCACTGTCTGCAACAGAACCTTCTGAACCTGTTTTTAGGTGATTGTAATGCTGTCAACTGTCAAAGTAGGAATGTGGGGTTCTGAATTCAGAACGTGGGCAAAACAGTAAATTAAGAACATTTTACCAGTCTCCTGTGAATTACTGATATTTCAAATCACTGCATGTGAGTATCTTAGGAGCAATTTTGGCACTTTTGACTGTTATAGTTTTTCAGTTGATGGAAATGAAATATTCCTGTTTCCACAATCTGCCACCATTGTTTTGTCTCTCTTTGCATGTCAGGGATGATGTTTCCTAAGGGACGACTTAATTAGACCATGCAATAATCTGCTTGGGGAACTAGAGAAAATCAGTTATTTAAAACACACTGGTTGAAAGATCTTATTAAAAAAAAGACTTTTGAAAGAGGAAAACATCCTGTACTGAGGGAACAGAGGTGGGATGATGGAGTTTTGCTGTCCCTGTTTTGCATTTCTAACAGTAAACTTGAAAGCACAGGATCTTCTGACCATTGGAGCTGAAATTATGTATTCAGTGTTTCTCATGAAATAACATTTACCATTAAAAGAAGATTGCATTTATACTTGTCTTGGGTAATTCTAAAAATTTCTGTGGAGAAAATTCTAAAAATTTTAATGTGGAAAATTCACCAGCTCAAGACCCACACAAACACACAAAAGCATTACATTGATTACATGTCTGTGTATTGGCTGATTCCTGAAATGGTGTCTCAGAAGGATTAAAATTGAGCCTCTGTTCTGAGCACGTGGTGTTGACTGTAGCCTGGGAGTGTGCCAGTTAGTCGCAGCACCTGCGCCTCCTCATAGGGTCCTGTTGCGGCTGCCCAGGAAGATGGAGGGTAATTGCCTCACCATTCCAGCCACACACGCAGGGTTAGGAATCCTGCTTATGAGGTTTCTCCTCATCTGACCAAAAAGAGACCCAGAGAGTAGCCAGCTGTCTGCAACTCTGGGGCAGGAAAAGCAGAAGAAATGAGGATAAATTCAAGCCCCCCCAACCCACATGTAATAATAATGATTAGATGCCTTTTCATCAGCCGCCTTCCCTTACATTAAACAACATTCAGGAATCCTGGGTGTGATGGCCTATTTGCAGTGTGCAAATGGAACATGGGAAGAGGGTGCTCAGATCTGACCTAGAAATTTGAGATGTAGCTGGAGAGACCTAATACCCCACTGGGGACTCACAGGCCAATTACCTTGAGTCTGGTAAGTGGAATACAACTCCTAAAGGAAACTAGGTGTTTTGAACTAAGAAATTATGTATATGTACAGGCAAGGCTTTGTGTATTTCTTTTCTTTGTTTATTATAAGTCCTCAAAAGTTTGTAAGAATTGAGATTGTCCAGAGTGTGTGAGGGCTTTGAGGCCAAAGGAAGGTTTCTTTTCTTTTTTTTTTAATTTCTTTTTGTTCATGAGCAAAATTCTGAAGTATTAGGTTGAATGATATAAAATTGCTGATACTCAAAACCTTTTTTTTTCCAATTTATTTATTTTCAGAAAAACAGTATTCATTATTTTTTCACCACACCCAGTGCTCCATGCAAGCCGTGCCCTCTGTAATACCCACCACCTGGTACCCCAACCTCCCACCCCCCCCCCGCCACTTCAAACCCCTCAGACTGTTTTTCAGAGTCCATAGTCAAAACCTTTTGACCTTGTATTCTGCCACATTGCTGAATTGCTGTATGACCTACAACAATGGCAGTTTCATGCAGTTTGACCAAATATTAACTAATTTCACCACACAAATGCTTTGAAAATATTTCTAGTTTACTACTGTAGTAGTCTTAACTTCATCAGAGGGGCAAGGATCTCATAAATTCTTAGTCTTTATAGTTTATAATAATTTGTGACATATCCATCACTGATCAGACTAGCGTTTCTTTTAGCAGTTCTACGAAGATATAATTGATACACAAAAACTGCATATATTCAGTGTATACAACTCGATGAGTTTGGAGATATATATATATATATGTATCTGTGAAACCATCACCACAATCAAGGTAATAGACCTATCCATCACCTCCAAAAGTTTCCTTGTTCTCTTCTTTTGTGTTACAACACTTAAAATGAGATCTATCCTGTTAACTTTTTACATGTACAATATAGTATTGTTCATAGGCACTATGTCGTACAGCAGATCTCTAGAATTTATAAACTTTATATTCATTGAACGGTAATTCCCCATTTCCTCTTCCCCACAGCCCCTGTATTTTCTGTCTCCATGAGTTGGACTGCCCCGTGTAAGTGGAATTGTGCAGTATTTGTCCTTCTGTGACTGGCTTATTTCACTTAGCATGATGTCCTCAAGGGTCATCTTTGTTGTTGTGAATGGTAGGATTCCCTTCTTTTTAAAGGTTGAATAATATTCTATTGTATGTATATGCACATTTTCTGTATCCATTCATCTGTCGATGGACATTTGGGTTGTTCCCATATCTTGACTCTTACACATAATGCTGCTTGGGTGTGCAGATATCTCTTCAAGATCCGAACTTCAGTTCTCTTGGGTATTTATGACCAGCAGGTATATGAAAAGGTGCTCAACATCACTAATCATCAGGGAAATGAAAATCAAAACCATAACGGGCTATCACCTCACACCTGTTGGGATAGCTATTATATGTATTTTTAAAAGATAAGTGTTGGTGAGAGTGTGGAGAAATTAGAACCTTGTACACTGTTGGTAGGAATGTAAAACGTTGCAGCCACTGTGGAAAACAGTGTGGAGATCATAAAAAAAATAATTAGAACTACTAAATGATCCTGCAGTGTCACTTCTAAGTATATATCTAGAAGTATTACTCATTTGTAACTTGGATATTTTGAGAGAGAAACCCAGAGAAGTCCAGAATTCCCAAGGCCTGCTGTCTTAACTTCGGTGACACAGTGTCTAGGTAGACTAGAGTACGTCTAGTTAGACTAGAGTAGCCTGCAATTTTAGTTTGGTTCTGGCTCAGTACCTGATTGACTGGGACTTCATAGGCAGTCAGTAAGCATGACTACAAATCAGTTGCTATTCCAGTGTTTCCTGACTTTATCCTCAAAAATGCATGTTGAAGGCTAGCTATTTCTTCCCTTGCTTAGAATGTTTTTGGAGCTCTCTTTTTTGGAATTATCTTCAGAGCCATTTTGTAAGTCACCCAAGGAATTGATTCATTCAGTGAATATTTATTTGAGTCCCATCCAGTGGTGGGCAATGTATCAGGTATAGAGATAGATGACATCAACATAGGGGGCAGTCCAGGGGAGGAGTATGAACAGATGCAGGGGTGCAAGAAAGCACCAGGACATGTGAGTAGGGAGAAGAGAGGGACTTAGCTTCCCTAGAGGAGAAACCGTGCAAGGAAAATAAGACTGGAAAGGTGAGCTCTGGCCACATTATGGAGTACCTTGAATACTAGGCCTAGGAGTTTGAAATCTGCGCTGTGAGCAGTAGGGAGCCGTTGAAGGTTTTGTGCTTTTAAAGGTTTAACCTGCCACCTAATAGCTGTAGAATTGGAATTATAAATCAGCCTTGCAATTTCTTTTCCCAGCTTGTGACTGACTAAAACTGGTTTTACACACCTCAATTGCATATTCACTTGAATGGACTTTGAATGACATTTGATTGTTTCCAAAAATTAAATTCATTCTCAAAGGAAAAATTTTGCTTCTGTTGACCTTATTCAAAGGAGTAGGATGCCAAAGGAACAGAAAGCAAATCCAAGCAAAAAATGTCCTAAGTATTTTGAGAAATTGCACTGTTGGAACAAACATTTGCTGTCTCAGGGGGTCTCCTGGAAGTCAGCCTGGAAGTCAGCCTTTAACTGGATGTGTGAATTTGGGTGGGGGTGATCTGTATGTAGTTACATGTGTGTAATTTTTTGAATTGGTATCTGCCATGCCTTTACTGAAGTGCACCAAAGGCAAATAAAGAGGTTGGGGATAGGAGCATGTGAGTGGCTTAGTCAGTTAAAGTGTTTAGCTCTTGATTTTGGCCCAGGTCATGATCTTAGGGTCCTGGTCAGCAGGGAGTCCGCTTGTCTTCTCTCCCTCTGCCCCTCCCCATGCTTGTGCTTTCTCTGTCTCTCAAATAAGTAAATATTTTTTAAAAAGAATGTGGGGATTATAGCTAAAAAGAATAGGCGTTCTAGTAGCAGTAAATTCTCACATTAGGGATGTGGGTTGTGTTGCTCTTTCTAGTTAACTGGTTCACTGCTGATTGTAGGTGCCACTTACCTCTGGCCTGAGGATGTACTTTATGGCTATTTTGGCATCAGGTAAGATGAGAGACTCGCACATGGAGTGATGCTTGTTATTTGTATGGGTGCTATTGCAGATTTCTTCTTTTGGGTCAGGTATTTGACCCCTCTGTGATCATGGCATTAGCTTGAGTGCCATTCTCAATAAAGCCTAGCAATAGATCCTGCTTTGGAGAATCATTCAGTTTCTGAAGTGATTCAGTGTAGTAGGTCTGAAGTATGTGATGAAATTTCCATTCTACCGTTTATCATTAAAAACTGCCTTCTAAATTCTGTCAGTTAAGTATTGCTGTATACCTAACCTTTTCAAAAGTTAGTGGCTCAAAATAGTAATTCTTCAGTTCATTATTCTAAGAGTTAGCTATTTGGACTGGGTTCAGGTTGCGTGGTTCTGCTGTTCTTAGTTGGTCTCCCTTGTGCCTGTGTCAACTACAGGTCAGCAGGGAGCTTCTGCTTTTGGGGTTGGCTGATCAGCTGGGGCAATGGTAGGGGTCGGAGCACTGGGCTTTTCCTCTCTTCTCCTGCAGCAGGTTAGCCCAGGCTTGTTTTCGTGGTAGCTGGGCAGATTTCTAAAACTGAGTAGAAGCAGCAAAACCTCTTGAGGCCAGGCTCAGAATTGGCACACCTTCACCTCTGTTGTACTCTGTTGCCCTAAGGAAGTCACAAAGCCAGTCTAGATTCAAGGAGTGGGAAGAAGCTTCAAAGTCACCTTGAAAGGGCATAAATAAAGAAAAGGGTAGAGAATTGGGGCCATTTTTGCTATTTATCACACAAATATAGATTATTATTCTTAAAGGCTTCAGTTAATTCTGTAACATTTAAAAACTCACATGTTCTGTATGTTCAGATTTAAAGGCTGCTCAGAAACAAATAGGAAAGTATTAAAATTGCTCACAAGTCAGGGCCTTGATTATAGTCCTTTTGTAAAACTGATATTTTTTTGAAACTTGGATACTCTCATACCTGAATGTGCCTTACATTTTAAGTCAGAGTCATTAATTCTGGATCCTTGATACTAAATGATGTGAAGACCATAAATGCAGGTTTAAAACACAGCTGCAGATGTTTTGACAGTACTTTCATCTGGAAACAGGGCCTGTGTGCCCTTCCAGTGAGATCTGGGTTGAGTTGTGACTGTTTCATCCAATCTAGTAGAGTATAGGACTTCTGAGGCTTAGTCATAAAATGCAATGCAACTTGTTCACTAGAATATTCATGCTGGGACTCCTGAACTGCCTCGTAAATAGTCTGACTACCCTGAAGCCAAGTCTAGGGGAGAGGTCTTATGTGGGCGTGCTGGAGATGGTGTCTGCTAAGCCAAGTCATTCCTCTCAAAGGTGCCAGATAAGTGAAGAAGCCTCCAGATGATTCCAGCTGTTTGTCTTCCCAACTGAGATTCCAGACATCTTAGAGTAGAAAAAAAGCCATTCCTGCCATGCCTTATCTGAATTCCTGACCCACAGAATTAGTGAGATGATAGAATGGGGGTTGCTTTATGCCACTCTGTTTTGCAGTGGTTTGTGGCACAGCAGCTGATAACTAGAATAGCATAAATGAATGGGTATGACTGAATTCCAATAAAACTTTATTTATGGACACTGAAATAAGAATTTTACATAATTTTTACATGTCATGAAATATTATTCTTCTTTTGACTTTTTTCAACCATTTAAAAATACAAATGCCATTCTTAGCTTATGGGCTATAGTGAAAACAAGCAGTGAACTAGATTTGGCCTAGGGGCTGTAGCTTGCTGAACACTGATCTAAAAGATTATGTAGCACTTGTAAAATTTAAACCTAAGGGCTTCTGGTCAAGTTGGCTCTGATTTTTATACTCCAAACTCCTATCTCCTTTCTAAACAAAGTGATAATAAATAAAATGAAAATTAGAAAGATGTATCTGTGATCAAGAAAAGTAAATCTCTGGACCAGAAACAGATCAAACAGTCAATGGAGACTGTTAGTCATGGGCGTCTAATTTCTGATGTGCTGGACTCTAGATCCCAGAAAAGGCAGAGAGATGTCTGGAGATGGTATTTCTGTAGGTAATGGGGATCAAAACTTTCAGTGAATGGAGGAAATGATCCCTGGCTGTGAAGTCAAGGATTGCCCATGCACAGAGAGAAAAAGATGTTACTTCTATTCAGAGTGACAAGCAAGAGAGCAGAGAGAGACTCAGGGCCAGAGACAAATGTATTATCAGCTTACTGTCTAAATCTGAACCTTTCTCCCTCTTGATAGGGTGGGACTGAGAATCCTAGGAGGAAGCACCTCTGAATGGAGAGGGTGAATGGAGGAGGGAAATGAACTGTCTCCAAGGTTAGCTTGCAAACTAAAATTTCAGAGTAAGGACAGTTGTCCAAATTAGCAACCAGCAAAATGAGAGTCATTTTACTCCTACTCCCAATGAGATTCATTTTAGAATGACTTTAAAGTTTAGGATTTTCAAAGAGATGAAGGAAAAATAACATCCATTACATCAAAAAATCTAGCCCATCCCATGCCTGGTACGAACTCATATTCTAGTTGGAGATTAAAAAAAAAAAAAAAAATATATATATATATATAGAGAGAGAGAGAGAGAGAGTGTGTTATCTATATAGATGTTATATATATAGTTATCTATATAGATATTATATATATATGTTATATATATAGTTGGTTACAGAACAGTCTAAGTTAGTGATGGTCCTCTACCCAGGCCATTCCTAGGGCATACTGCTGTTGGGATTGTCAAGGTATGGCTGAATCAGACAAGGGAGGCTTTTTAGAGAGGTGACATGGTTTCTAAGCCTTGTAAGGATGAGTTTATAAGTTCCTAAGTGAGGAAGTAAGAAGAGGACCTTCCAGGCAGAAGAAATGGTGTGATCATAGAAAGTATATGGGTGAGAAGCCGCATGGGGATGGGAACTCTAGAGGTTGTGTTGCTAGAGCCTAAAAGCAGGGCAGTGTGGTGAGAGAGAAAGCTGCAGAATGAGGTGCAGCTTGATTGTGGAGGACCTTGTTGGCTTTTGTGAGGACCTTAATAAAGGTCTAAGGACAAAGGGAAGCCATTGAAGTCTCTCAGAAGTGAAGGGACACAGTCCAATTTGTGTTTCAGGTAAGTCTCTGGCAGTTGGGTGGAAGGTAAATTTGAGGGCAACAAGATCAGGAGTCCTAAGAGCAGTTGGTTAGGAAACTGCTATCATAGTCCTGGTTTAGGACATGGTTAGATCCCAAACTAAGAAAATGAAGGTTAAAATGGGGATATTGATATAGAATTTCAGAGGTTAACTTAGTAGGATTTGATGACTGATCCAGGGTGAGAGAAGAGAAGGAATTTAAAGATTTTTCTGGGTTTTGTGAAGGCACAAAGGAAGGTGCCAATGGAGACCACTGGAAGGGAGGAATAGCCAGTGGCCTTGGTGTTAATCACCTTCTAGGTCCATATGTATGGTTGGCAGGGCTTTGGGATTTGTTCTTTTTTTCCCTCCCTCTTCCCCTCCCTCTTTCTTTCCTTTGTTTCCTTCCTTAGAGCCATAACCATGTGTGTAGTATAGGACATTTTGGGGAAACACCATCCCTTACGAGATGGTTAGAAGAAGAAAAGGATATTGGGGAGCAACACAGGGAATGCAGAAAAAAAACCCTTTGGAAACCAACGCAGTTGTTTCAAGAGCAGTGGTGGGAAGGAATGAGGGAGAAATCAGCATGTCAAATGTAGAAGGTACTTAGAGATGAGGGTTCGGAAAAATGCCCAAACTGGTGACTTTTTCAAGAACTCTGCTAGAAGTGACTAAAAGTGAAGAGGAGAAGAGGAACCATAGACTACTTTTTGAGGAGGTTGCAAGAGAAGGGAAAGAAAGAAATTAGGTATTACATAGAGAAAAATGGTGTAGGGTCAAGAGAGAGTTTGGGGATAAAGATAGGGAGATATCTGAACCTGGTATAAATCTAGTATAAAGGCAGAATTAGGAAGCTAAAAGGCAGATTTTTTTCTGTTCATAGAAAGTTATTTCTTCATTTAGAGCAGTCTAAAAATTGAAATGGATTGCCTTGTTAAATAGTGTGCTCCCTCACTGAGTGGTCAAGTAGAAGTGAGATGGTTTTTGGCGAACTGTATTGAAAGATATATTGATGAATGCCTTTGGGTTTTTTAGCCTCTGTTCAATTCTCAACAGTTTACCCAGGGTTTTTTTTTAAGATTTTATTTATTTATTTGTCAGAGAGAGAGGGAGAGAGAGCAAGCACAGGCAGAGAGGCAGGCAGAGGCAGAGGGAGAAGCAGGCTCCCCGCCGAGCAAGGAGCCGGATGTGGGACTCGATCCCAGGACGCTGGGATCATGACCTGAGCCGAAGGCAGCTGCTTAACCAACTGAGCCCCCCAGGCGTCCCTACCCAGGGTTGTTTTAAGCATTATAAACTAATGAGTTAATCTGTGGACTTGTCTTGCCTGGCAGCTTTCCATAGACTCGTCAGATCAATGTGCCAAGTTAATTTTTGTGCCTTTGATCTTGAAGGATGAAATTAGACTGCAGATTCTCAGATAACAAAATATTGAGGCTTAGCGTCCAGGAAAATTTCATCACTATGACAGTCAACCATGGTCTGGACATAATAGATAATTTTGACAAGGGTAGTCCCTTTCCATATGCAGCAACAATGAGTTTTATTTCAAGTTTTTGAGAGTTTAATATTTTATCTGTCCATCATTTTTTTTCAAACACTGTTACTCGGAATGATCAAAATAGCACTGAGATGATAGGAGAAATGGCTAGAGAGGAAAAACCTGTTTCTTGTTTTTCTGTGATTCGTATTCCTATATGAATGCTTTTAATTTACATGAAGTTTGGTTTCCTAGGACCAGAGGAGATAATTAGTTTCCATCCATGCTCTCTAGTCCTTATCTTAGATCGTTTAGTGATCCCTTTGGTTAGCATTTAAAACAGTTCAGGGGTAACCTTTTGCAGTTTTGTCTCAAATGACTACTTACCTGTATCCAAATCTGGCTTCCTGGGGCACTGAAGCATGAACGGCATAAATGACTGAACACAACTAATTCTCAGAAAGCCACATTTTAGTCAGTACTTTCCAGCTTTCTCACTCATCATTTCTTTTACAGAACTAACAAGTGGTAGAACTAATTAATTAGAATTTTATTCCTTCTCAAGTTATACATTTTAAATTCTCTCTGTTAACCTTTTGAAAATGCCAGTAAGTAGTAAAAATAATTAAAATCCAGACAGGGAAACTAGAAAATGCAAACACTGGAAGAAGAGTTCCTATGCCTAAGAAAAACCAGGAGCACCAGGTATGGTGAATATTTATCTTTTAAGGAAAAATAATTACATCGTTGTTACCAACTGATTTTCTTTGTTGCCAGCTGGGGGGCAGAGAGGGATTCACTCTCCAGTGACGCTCAGACCTATGAAATTTACCTATTTCTTAGCCCTTTCTTTCCTTCTGGGAGAGTGCAGTAAGTGAAAATCACAAGTCCTCAAGTTGATTCTTTTCCTTTATTAAATATTAAGTATTAACTTAATATTCTCCAGATATAGTAGGAACATGAGTAAGATGACCTTTTTATCATGTATTTCCTTTTTTAATAGTTAATTTTTTATTTTGAGATAATTTTTTTAAAATAAGAGATTTTGAGATAATATGTCTAAATTTAGAGAGGAGTTGCAAAAATAGTAGAACGAGCAACCTTGCTGTTCCAGACAATATGGAATAGACACATTTTATTCTATTCCATTTAAATATAATATACAGGTAGTTTACAAGTAAGTGAATACAAAAAAAGGTACACCATGCAAACACCTTCAAAAGAAAGCTGGAGTGGCTATACTAATTGTGGATAGATAGACATCAGAGCAAAGAAAATCACCAGGGACAAGAGGAGTGCTACATAATGACTGAAAGGGTGAATCCATCCAGAAGACACAGTAGTCTTAAATGTGTATCCACCAAATAACAGAGCTTCAAAGTACATGAGGCAAAACAGCATAACTGATTCGAGAAACACAAATTCATAGAGTTGGGAACTTTCAACTGAAAGTTGAAAGTGCCCCTTTCAGTAACCAATAGAACCACCAGACAGAAGAAAATCAGCAAGGTTATGAAAGAAATACACTACCAGTCCGCCAGATCTAATTGACATAGAATGCTCCACAACGGCATAATATACTTGTTTTTCAAGTATATGTGTAATGAACATTCACCAAAATGGACTGTAGCTCAATTCATAAAATCAACCTCAACAAATATAAGAGTTGAAATCATGCAGAGTATATTCACTGACCATAATGCAATCAAACAAGAAATCAGAAAGAAGAAGGCTACTGAAAGTTTTCAAACACTTAGAAACTAAATAACATACTTCTCATTAATCTATGGGTAAAGGAGGAAGTCTCTAGGGAAATTGAAAAAAAAAAGGATACATTTCCCTGAATGAAAATGAAAACACAGCATATCAAAATCTGTAGGATGGGGGTGCCTGGGTGGCTCAGCGGATTGAGCCTCTGTCTTCAGCTCAGGTCATGATCTCAGGGTCCTGGAATCGAGCCCTCATCAGGCTAGAGAGCCTGATGCTCAGTGGAAAGCCTGCTTCTCCCTCTGTGCGCTCTCATCTCCCTCTCACTCTCTCTCTCAAATAAATAAATAAAATCTTTAAAAAACAGTTTGTAGGGTGTAGCTAAATAAGTACTAAGTGGGAAATTTATGACACTAAATACTTACTTATATGAGGAATGGGTGAAAGATCTCACATAATCAAGGCGTCAACCTCAAGATAATGGGGAGGGGGAGAGGAAAATAAACTCAGAACCAGTGGTGGAGGAAGGAAACAATAAAGAAAAGAGAAGTTCATGTAGTTGAAAACAAAAACAGTAGAGAGAAACAGTGAATCCAAAAGCTGGTTCTTTGAAAAGAGAGATTCTGACTTAATTGATAATGGGTGCAGTTTGGGCATTGGGGTTTTTATAAGCTCCCCAGATGTTTACAGTGGGAAATGGAGATTGAGAACCTCTGCTGAAGAGGCTAGATATGTTTTCTTGGGGCTTAACTTGTGTTGGCATCTGTGGCCCAGTCCTTTTCTTCTGAGGAAGATTTGTAGCTATTTCATTTTCCCTCACTCTTTGTTGCCCTCAAAGTCAGTACTGACTTAGATGTCAATTTGCATGTCTGACTGCTCCTTTGCCATAGGCATTGCTCTAGCGGGAGGTGAGGGTTTAACCTCAAGCCCCTTCTACTTCACCCCCAACCAATTTGATTGATTTTGGGATTAACACCGAAAACCCTCCCTGATTGGTTTGTCACACATCACTGGTTACCAGTTACGGGCTGTGATCACCCAAGCCGTTGTGACAGTGTGTCTAGTGCACCTGGTCCTGTGACCCTGGTCCTGAGAGAGCCAAAGGACTTGGTTTCTCAGTTCTGGTGGCCACTGCAGTGCCATCCCTCTAGTAGCACAGTATTAACTGTTGGTGTGCAGTGGATTTGAACTTGCTCAGTAAGTTTGGGATTGTTTCTGTTTTTCTGACCTTATATGTAAGGCTTACATGCCTTTTATTATAATGAAAACCTGGGATAAAGGTTATTTTTCCTCCTAATAAACTCTGACGATCACTTTAAATTGGGTAGATGTTATAAATGTACTAGGGGTACATGTGAGCAAAAATCTCAATGTGGAAGCAACTCACAGCAGCAGATGAGACATATTGGAAACTGCTATTTTTAAAAATTGTTTGTGTTTCTATCTGGAGAATTGTGTATTTCATAGTAAAAGCTATTCTTATTGATTTACTTTATTCTTAAGTCTTATTTGCAAATGGTATTTTATCTTAAAAAGATTCATGTTTTGTACATATATCTCTTTTTATTTTTAAAATGCCAAGCCTGCTTATTTGGGTAGTTGAAATTGTTGAATATATGTACATAAATTAAAAAGAACATGTACTGCTAATTTTTAAAAAAAAAAACTTACTGGAACTGGGGCTTTTTTCCCTTAAAAGGCATAAAACATTTTAATTTAAGAAGGACTACGACCATTAAAATCTGTCAAGATAATATCACAGAATAGGCCACCCAGGCTGAAACCTTCCAGTGAGGTCTGTATCAGACAAACAATGGGCTGAGAGATTAAGGTGGGGGTGATGTTAGGAGAGTGATAATTCAATTGTAGACTTCTGATTTTCAATATTCTTTCTTGGGGTGCCTGGGTGGCTCAGTCTGTGAGCATCTGACTCTTGATCTCAGCTCAGGTCTTGATCTCAGGGTCATGAGTTCAAGACCTGCACTGGGCTTCTTGCTGGGCGTGGAGCCTACTTTAAAAGAACTAAAATTAAAATAAATAAATATTTATAAATATGTATATATGTGTTTTATATTACAATATTTATAAATATTATAAATAATAAATATTTCTTGTAGTTTAGACCAGAGGTTGACAAGCTATGGCCTGCAAGTCAGATCTAGCCTGCCACCTGTTTGTGTGTGGCCTGTGAGCTAGGAATGGTTTTTACATTTTTAAGTGGTTAAAAAATGAAGAATAATATTTCATGACATAAAAATTATACGAAATTCAAATTTCAGTATAATAAAGTTTTATTGGAGTGGAGCCATCCTCATTTGTTTATGTACTGTCTGTGACTGCTTTCATGCTACAATGGCAGATTTGAGTAGTTGCAACAGAGACCATATGGTTCATAAAGCCAAAAATATTTGCTAGCTGGTCCTTTCCAGAAAGACTTTACTGAACCCTGATTTAAACTTCCTTCCCAGCCTGGCCTTTCTATGCAAGATGATTCCTACTCAGGAGGTTTGATATCCCCAAATAATTTGTTAACAAGTCTATATATTGAAGAGGGTAAGCCTGCTTCCTGACAATAGAGGTAACTGTGGTTGACATGGAAATACTTCTCTGAGTGGCAGGAGCCTACCCAGATAAATATGTACTTTCTTCTTTTTTCTTTAATGCATTTTGAGGGCTTTGGAAAAGAGTTGACCTCCAGATTCCCCATCTGGTCACAGGGATCTCGTGAGTCACATGACATGTCTTTCTTTTTAAAAAACAAGCTTTGAAATGACACATACATACACACACAATCACTGAGATGGAGGTATTTGTCTTTTAGAAAGTACATAAAAGTTCATCTGCTCCAACTTCTGGTATCTCTCTCTCTCTCTCTTTTTTTTAAGAATTTTATTTATTTGACAGAGAGAGACATCGAGAGAGGGAACACAAGCAGGGGGAGTGGGAGAAGAAGAAGCTGAGCAGGGAACCCAAAGCACACTCCATCCCAGCACCCTGGGATCATGACCTGAGCCGAAGGCAGATGCTTAACAACTGAGCCACCCAGGCGCCTCTGGTATCTCTTTTTTCAAGACAAAGATTTGTTGGGGATGAGAAGAAGCAGTAAAATATGTAGGCTATGTTCTTTTTCTTATTTTTTTGTTAACTCAGTTCCTAGATAGATATTTATGGCTTCACTGGACTACTGAAATGTGGTAGAGAAGAAAGATATGCAAGGTGAACAAACTTGAAGGGAAGTTTTGTTTCCACAACATTGCATCAAAGCAGTGTGATGGATAAATTTTATAGAAAATTAAACCATAGGCTGTAGACTCAAATGGCTTCAACGTGGAGTTTAATATTGTTTTCCCCAAAGCAGAGCTAATCAGCTCAAGAAACATACTTATAGCATTTCATGATTTCTGTTGAAGGAAGACTTTAGGAGGTTCTTTGCCCCCATGGGCAGGACTTGACCCTTAAGGATATAAGAAGAATTCTGCTCTGGTCTGACTAGTGACCTAACTCAAATGTCTGTCTCTGTTCAGGGCTCTGGAGGGTATTTTCCTGAAAGCCTAAGGGAGCTGGACTTACAGATGTTTCTTTACTTAAGGATTACTTCCAAATACCATCATGAATTTATCCACCCTGATTTTATCTCAGTCCTTCTTGAACCTGTTTACATTTTCATTCTGTTCCACTTCTTGAGCTGATGAGTTCTCTAAGTTCCCTAAGCATTGCTCAAAGTCCTGCTTTCTTTTTGATAAAATTGCCTTTAGGTTTCAGGGAGTGCCACTTTGTTACTTTTACTCTGTGAGTAGGTGAATAAACTCGTCAATCATTCCTATACTCTTCTTGACTCTTATTTCAGCTTCATCCTTGTAGAGCAAGATTTCTCAACCTTGGCAATATTGACAGTTTGGACCAGATACATCAGTGCATTGTAAGAGACTATGCTGTGGGCTGTAGAAATGGTTAGCAGCCTTTCTAACCTCTAACCCTGTAGATACCAGTAACACTCTCCTTCCCAGTCATGACAACCAAAAATGTGTCTCAATATCACCACATGTCTCTTGGAGGGTGAAATTGCCTTCAGTCGAGAACCACTGCCGTAGATATTTGTCTTTCCCAAACTGCAAAGTTTTGTGCTTTTTGACTACCTTTATGATATGGAGTCTTCTCTATCCAGTTGATTGTATCGTGCTTTTCTGGATTTTTTCCCCAGCTCTGGTTAATGCCCATGTTGAATGGCAGTGACCGCTATTTTTATAACTTTAGTGTTTCAGGTCAGCTGCATCATTTGCGGGTGGCATGAGGGACAAATACCTTGAAAACTTAGAAGTATTTTTTTCTAATTATAAGTGCCCTATTTGTATACTGGAGAAATGTGGACAATGGAAAAATTTGGAAAGAATGGTTTTTATCACCCCAAAATCCATCACTTTAATGTTACTAATGTAACTAATATTAGTAAATTGGCTTATGGGCTTCATCTGTTTTCTACATATTTTATTTCATGTAATCTCACTGTAAAACCAATTTTAGGCTGTTTTTTCCACTTAACATGTTAACATAAAATTTTCCCCTTATACCACGTTTAAGTGATTAAATGAAATATGACATTAATATGCTTTAATTATTCCTCTTTTGTTTCATAGCCAGGTTTCAGTTATTATTTTTATTATGGAGTTTTAGTGGGCATTTTTGTCCATAATTATTTTCTGTGTTTTGGATTATTTTTCAAAGATGAATGTTGGAAGGAGAATTCCTGGCTCACAGGGTGTGACTATGTTTAAAGCAGAGCCTTAGATTATGTTTTAAACTGCTGTGTGGACCCACAGAGGGCATTGAAAAGGAGCTCCTTGCAATGACCATACATTTCAAAAGTCTGTCTCTTGGGCATATAGAGGGAAAGGGCTGTGTTTAAGTTAATCACTTTTCCTTGCCTCCCTGCTCTTCTGTGGGAATATTAATGGGGAGTCAAGTAGCCACCAAACCACAGACTTAGATTCCAGTCCCAAATAATCCCAGTTGGGTTAACTTCCAGACAGTGCTCCTTTAACAGGAAGTTTCACCCAAGGAAGGCATTTACTTTATACATTTGTATTTTGCCTGGCTTACAGTCACAGTTAAAATAAATCAGCATGCTGTTAATCATTTTGGTTGAGATTATGGCAGGAATAAGATCTGAAAACTGCCCTCAAATTACTGTTCCCAAGGGTGCAAGGTGAGGGCTGGTGCACATTTCATTTCTGCCAAAACAAAGGAATACTCATTGTGGGAGGTAAGGAAGAAAAGGATGCCTTTATAAAGTCTCTACCCTGAACAGAGGATTAGAAAATAAACAGCTGAATAATGTGTCCAAATATAAGGTGCATCATGAAGTTACTCCAAGATTACACTGTACTTACTTATGGTTTTGCTTAACAAAAAATTTTATTCTGAAGTACTTTGAAAAGTATACCACTTAGTGAAGATTTACGTATTGCCTTGAGTAGTATGGGTGCCTAGAAGCAGAACCTGAGACAGTATTTGAACGTATGTGATTTATTGAAGGAATGCTCTCAGGAGAAACTGATAAGGGAGTGAGGACAAGAGTGTAGGGAAGAAGGAGCTAAAGTAAGGATGTGGTCTTAGAAAAGTCTAGCCTCACGTCCCATCCATGTTGATGCAAAAGTTGTGTATTCATCCTTTCTAATGGCTGAGTAATCTTGGAACACTGCATCAAAAAGTAATGGTTTATTTTATTTAACATAACACAATAAAAACATTAATTAATTAATTAATTTTAAAAAGTCTAGCATTATCATGTTTTGAGGAGAGTAGGGGGAGAATGTAGAACTAGTTGCTGGCCCCCACCGGGGGCTTATACTGGGGGAGTATAAGCTCCCTGACAGGACCCCTGTGCTTAGTGAGAGGGACAGCTGTGAACCATTAGCAGCAAACCAGCAGTAGCTGGTAGGTGGGCGTGTTAGCTAGGTAAAGCTAGGTACAACTGTAGCGTCTATTACTCTTTAGTATGTTTACTTTGTGCAGGACACTGCTAAGACTTGGGAGAAAAAGATGAATGTAACAGGGGCGCCTGGGTGGCTCAGTGGGTTACGCTTCTGCCTTCGGCTCAGGTCGTGATCCTAGGGTCCTGGGATCAAGTCCCGCATCAGGCTTTCTGCTCAGTGGGGAGCCTGCTTCCCCCTCTCACTCTGCCTGCCTCTCTGCCTACTTGGGATCTCTGTCTGTCAAATAAATAAATAAAATCTTAAAAAAAAAAGATGAATGTGACATTGGCCCAGCTTTTAAGATGTTTGTGATATAGTGGCAGGGCTGACCATGTAAAGAATATTTACAGTGTAAGCAAGGGGCTTTCTACACCGAGGAAAGCATGCACAGAGACTCAGAAAGCAAAGGAGTGAATAATTGTGAGAGAAGGATAACTGGAGAGCTTCATTGAGGGACTCTAACAAATAGGTAGGACCTGGTTAGGGGAAAACGGGCTGATCAGGTTTCACAAGGAACTGTAGACAGAGGGAAGAGCTCCTGACGAAGTCCACCAAGTATGAGATAAGAGGTGTTCATGGAATCTCACTGGGCCTAGTATGTGCTGGAGGTAGGGGAACAGCAGCTGATGTGGCCTGACAGATTGGAACCAGAATACTGTGGGCCTCCAAGGTCACGCTGAGAAGGCTGGCCTTAGAAGGGGCAGCATTCCTGCTGTCATTCACCCAGCCTGCCCAGATATATCTGCCAGCTCTGCCCTCTGGTGGCCATGTGGCTCCAAGCAGGTCCCTTAAATATTTCTGAACCCCAATTTTCTCATCTGTAAAATGGCTGATAGATGATGGTGATATTTATAGGACTTTTGTAATTAGAAATAATGAAGACAGATCTAAAGATGTACTCTTATTGTGCTGCATTTACTGTTCTTTGTAATTTTCGTTCAGTGATTAAAACAGTAGTGCTATCACAGAAATGGACAGACAGATCAATGCACTGTAACAGCCCAAACCGAAAAATTTTGCTTGCTTTGTTTTCCTTTTTGAAATCATTAACAATTCATTCTTATTTCCCAGGACTGGTGTTACTGGTGTTAGTTAATCTGTTTCTGAGACTCTTTACTGATAATGCAAGAGTTTTTTGTTTACATCATTGATAAAAAGTGATTGTTACTGTAATAGTTTTTAAAAAACAAAATTTTGCAGCTTCTTTAAAATGTGTGCCTCCCTTGATCATGAACAGTTTGATAACCAACTTCTAAAGAACAGAATATTATAGACAATGGAAATTACTGTATTGTACACCTGAGACTAAGTCATTGTATGTTAACTGGAATTAAAATAAAAACATAAATAAGAACATTAATCAATCAGCTGATTAATTAATGTAAAGAAAATGGGGATACTGTTTTAGCCAAAGTTCCTAAGACCAGAACTTCAGATGAGAGGAATATCTATCTCATAAGAAGTCGTGGGGCTCCTGAAACTCAGGGAAGTGAGGAGAGAGGGTAAGGTCCATGCTCAGTTGGCTTTCCTCACTGGGAGTTTTTTGGAGGATGTAACTATTTCTTTAATGCTGTCTTCAATCCCAGTATGAAGTAATGTTCAGAAGACACTGAATTTTTCTATTGCTAACTCTTCTTGACTCTGCCCCAAAATTCTCATGGGTTGTTACAGTAACTTTTAAAGGTCTTTTTAAGCTTTATTAAGGTATAATTTACATACTATAAAATTGACTTAAGTATACAATTCACTGAGTTTTAGTGTATTTACATCACTGTATTTACCATCACTACTGTCCAATTTTAGAACATTTCTGTCACCCTCGCCCCCAAAAAAGCTTCGTGTTCGTTTGTAGTCAGTCCGCATTCCTACTCCCAATCCTAGGCAACCACTGCTCTAGACATTTTGTATAAATGGAATTACACAATAAGTGATCTTGTGTTTATGACTTCTTTCACTGAGCATGTTTTGCTGAGTTTTTTACATGTTCTATGTGTGTTTTTCATGTTATAGCATGTATTAATAGTTTATTCCTTTTTACTGCTGAGTAGTATTCTATGGTATGGATGTACCACAGATTGTTTAACCATTCACCTGTTAGAAGACATCTGAGTTGTTTCCAGTTTGGGACCATTATGAATAAAGCTGCTATAAACATTTGTGTACAGGATTTTGTGTGAACGTAAGTTTTCATTTCTCTGGGCTAAATGCCCATGAATGTAATTCCTAGGTCATATGGTAGTGGCATGTTTAATTTTTAAAGAAATAGCCAAATTGTTTTTTAGATTAGCTGTACTATTTTACATTCCCACCACCAATGTATGAGTGATATAGTTTCTTCACATCTTCACCATTTGAATTATCACTATTTTTTTAGTGCAGCAATTGTGGTTTGAATTTGCATTTCCCTAATGTC
Organism: Neogale vison; assembly: GCF_020171115.1. Lineage (NCBI taxonomy): Eukaryota > Metazoa > Chordata > Mammalia > Carnivora > Mustelidae > Neogale > Neogale vison. Next base: position 90,587,972 of record NC_058105.1, on the reverse strand, counting down.
TCATGATACCGAGTATCTTTTCATGTGCTTATTTACCATTCATACTGCTTTTTGATGAAATATCTGTTCAAGTCTTTTAGACATTTAGATATTCTCCAACCATTTTCTTAAAAGATTTATTATTTATTTGAGGGAGAGAGAGAGAGCAGGAGAAGGACCAGAGGGAAAGAATCTCAAGTAGACTCCCCACTGAGCCCGGAGCCCAATGTGGGGCTCAACCTCATGACCCTGAGATCATGACCTGAGCTGGTATCAAGAATCAAATGCTTGGGGTGCCTGGGTGGCTCAGTGGGTTAAAGCCTCTGCCTTCGGCTCAGGTCATGATCTCAGGGTCCTGGGATCGAGCCCCGCATCGGGCTCTCTGCTCAGCGGGGAGCCTGCTTCTCCTTCTTTCTCTGCCTGCCTCTCTGCCTACTTGTGATCTCTCTGTCAAATAAATAAATAAAATCTTAGAATCAAATGCTTAACCAACTGAGCCTCCCAGGCACCCATTTTTAGTAGAATCATTTGTTCCCTGACCGTTGAGTTTTGAGAGTTCTTTACATATTCTAGATACAAGTCCATTGTCGGATGTGTGGTTTATAAAGATTTTGTCCTGTTCTGTGGCTTGTTTTTGTATCTTCTCAACAGTCTTTTGCAGAACTAGTTGTTTTTTGTTTTTATTTTTGTTTTTTTTTTTCATTTTGATGCAGATGAAGTTTTCTTTGACAGATCATGCTTTTGGTGTCAAGTAAAAGAACTCATTGCTTAGCCCTTGATCCTGAAGATTTTCTGCTATGCTTTTCTAAAAGTTTTATAGCTTTACGTTTAAGTCCATGAGCCATTTTGAGTTAACTTTTGTATAAGGTATGAGACTTGAGTTGAGGTTCTTTTTTTTTCCTTTTCCTTTCTGTCTGTCTGTCTGTCTTTTTTTACTATCGTGCCAGGACCATTTGTTGAAAAGGCTATCTTTCCTCTGTTGAATTACTTTTCTACCTTCATCAGAAATCTGTCAGGCATATTTGTGGACTATATTTACTTTTAATAATACAAAAATATATTAAGTTGTGGTTGGCAGAATGTCTGCACCCTAATCCCTGGAACCTGTGAATATGATAGGTTACATGGCAAAGGAGAATTAGGGCTGCTAATCAGATGACTTTAATAAAATAGGGACATTATCCTGGATTTTCTGGGTGAACCTGAAGTAATCACAAGGGTAGTTAAAAGTGGAAGAAGGAGGCAGAAGAGAGGGTCAGAGAGTGAGGTGTGGTGACAGAAGCAGGGCCAGAGACATGCAGTATTGCTGGCTTTAAAGATTGAGGAAGATGGCCAAGATCTAAGGAATGTGAGTGGCTTCTAGAAGATAGAAAAGGCAAGGAAATGGATTCTCTACTCTAGCCTCCAGAAGGGAATGCAATCCTGCTGATATCTTGATTTTAGCCCAGTGATACTCATATCAGACAATAATAAATTTGTGTTGTTTTAAGCCACTGAGTTTGTGGTAACTTGTTACTGCAACAATAAAATACTAATAAATATGTTTTTTTAAAAAGCTCCCATTGATATCATAATTTTAAATGCTTGGGCATAGCATTTCTTTCTAAAGTTTACATATATAGAACATCCCAATAATATCGGATAAATGAGGTGCTACTCAATAGGGAATAAGTGCATTCAATAGGAAACAATTAGAAAAATATTACTTTTATTTTGTTTTAATTTCTGTATTCATTGTGACTTTAAATTACACATTACTTTTTGATGGATTTTGTATACAATACTTTTTTTGTATTTTGTTACTGTTGGTTTTGTTTGCACTTTAGAAGAGCCTTTGAATGTCTTAAGTTTTGCACTAAGGAGTCAGATGTAGCCCCCAAAATTTATATGATAGAAGGGTAACATTCTATTTAAAGAAATAGCCTTCAGAATGCCTGGGTAACTCAATCGGATAAATGTTCAACTCTTGATTTCAGCTCGGGTCATGATCCCAGGGTTGGGAAATCAAGCCCTATGTCAGGCTCTGCATGGGCATGGAACCTACTTAAGATTCTCTCTCTCCTTCTGTCCATTTCTCCTCCCTCCCTCTAAAAAGAAATAAAACAAACTTATAAAAAATAGTCTTTAACTTTCACAGTATATACAAACAATGAATCATTATGTTGTGTACCTGAAACAAATTTAGTGTTATATATCAGTTATATCTCAATTTTTTAAAATATTCAGTTGACTTTAACAGTAGGTCAAATAGAATTTTGATCAATGATTTTGATACTTGTGCTAATCCTTTTAGTTTTTCTAAGAACAGCTCCTATTGAGATATGATGTACATACCATACAATCCAATCATTTAAAATGTACATCATGGTTCTTAATATATTAGCTGATACGTGCAATGAGCACTGTAGAGCACTTAGAATATCTTATCTTACTACCTTCTGACTTCACTGTTTCTGGTGAAAAGTCAACTGTTAATCTTATTGGAGTTACCTTATAAGTGATGAGTCAATTTTCCCTTGCTACCTTTAGGATTTTCTCCTTGTCTGGCTTTCAGCAATTTTACTGTGATCTACCTGTTTGTGGATCTCTTTGCAGACAGTAGTGGTAGTCGTGGTAGTATAAATTACTTAGAGTTTGTTGAGCTTCCTGAATGTGCAAATTAATTTTTTTTTCAGTAAATTTGGGGAGTTTTCAGCCATCATTTTTTAAAGATTTACTTATATTGTACAATTCTTTTTCTTAAGTATTTATTTATTTGACAGCGAGAGAGAGAGAGAGAGCACACAAGCAGGGGGAGCAGCAGAGGGAGAGGGAGAAGCAGTCACCCCCTGAGCAGAGAGCCTGACATCCTCTATCTCAGGACCCTCGGATCATGACCTGAGCTGAAGGCAGATGCTTAACCAACTAAGCCACCCAGGCACCCCACGATTTATTTATTTTGGAGAGGTGGGGAGTGCAGAGGGACAGAATCTCAAGCAGATTCCATGTTCAGCTCAGAGCCTGATGCCAGGCTTGGTCTCACAACCCTGAGATCATGACCTGAGCCAAAATCATGAATTGGACATTTAACTGACTGAGCCACCCAGGTGCCCCGGCCATAATTTTTTTGACTATTTTTTCTGCTCCTTTCTCCTTTCCTTCTGGTACTCCCATATATGTTAGTGCACTTAATAGTGCCGCATATTTCTCTGAGGTCTTGTTCGTTTTTCTTCATCTTTTTTTCTCTTCTGTTCTTTGGCTTGGGTAGTCTGTTTTGATCTATTTCAAGTTCACTAATTATTTTTCCAGTTCAAATTTACTGTTGGGCCCCTTTAGTGAATTTTTTTCGTTTCAGTTATTGTACTTTTCAATGCCAGAATTACCAGTTGGTTCTTTTTTATACTTTCTACCTCTTTATTGATATTCTTACCTTCCTTCTTTTTTTACGTTCCCCTTTTTTTTTAAGATTTTGTTTGTTTGTTTATTTATTTATTTATTTGACAGGGGGCAGGGAGAGCACAAGCAGGGCGAGTGGCAGGCAGAGGGAGAGGGAGAGGCAGTGCTGAACAGAGAGCCCAATGCGGGGCTTGATCCCAGGACCCTAGATCATGACCTGAGCCAAAGGCAGACGCTAACCGACGGAGCCATCCAGGCACCCCCTTCCTTTATTTCTTTAATCATGGTTTTTGGGGGGTTTTTTAAGCTCTTTGAACATATTTGGAGGTTTTTTTTTTTTTCAGGCTCCTTGCTCTGCAGGGAGCCTGCTTCTCCCTCTGCTTCTCCCTGCCATTCTGTCTGCCTGTGCTCACTCTCTCTCCCTCTTTGAACATATTTGTATGGCTAACTTGAAGTCTTTACCTGTCGAATCTGTTATCTGGTTGCTCTCACAGTTTTTTTCTGGTGTGTAGGTTATAATTTCCTGTTTCTTTGCATATCTCATAGTTTTTTGTTTGAAATTGGACATTGTAGATAATATAATGTAACAACACTGGGTGCTGGCACACACACACACACACCCCCTGCTCAGGGCACTTTATTGTTAAATTCTTATTTATTTCTTTAATGCTGGCTGGACTATTTTCCTAAAGTCTATTTACTCCCCACCTTTTTTTTGAGGGAGGGAGGAGGTGGGGGCAGAGGAAGAGAAAGAAAATCTTAAGCAGGCTCCATGCCCAGCAGAAAGCCCCGACACAGGGCTCAGTCTCACTACCCTGAGATCATGACCCGAACCGAAATCAAGAGTTGGACACTTAACCTCCTGAGCCTCCCAGGTGACCCTAATCACTCCCCACCTTTGCCCTACAGTGTAAGTCTTAATGTTGTCTCTTAAGGGTGCATCCTTTGGTATGCCCCAGTCACCCTGGGATGACATTGGTGGCAGGGTTCTTTTTGACTTCCCCTCACCACACCACATTGCTAAGCTGAAATGGCTAATTGCTCTGTTATTTTTAATAGTACCCTGGGACATAAATTGTTCTACAAACTGACCCAATCAAACTAGAACTCCTTCGAGAAGGGATAGTTTCTGAGATCAGTATTTGATATCTTTTTTTGTGACCCCAGGATTGTTCCTCCCAGCTGTCTCTTTCCCTGGTTCTCCAGCATGCTAGCCAGTCTAGGCTCGAACTTCTCCACACTTAGTTGCAAATGGGGAGAGATTTCAAGCCCTCTGTTCTATGGTCTGCTTCTCCACCTGGGCAAAGTCTCTGAGCCATAGCTCTAGGGTAGAGTGTGGGGACAATGATGTACTTCCCTGTGAGTGGCATCCCCCCAGTCTCCTAGGTTTGCCTCTCTATAAAACCCCCACTTAATGAGCTGGAGTCAGGGCCATTGGAACCTCAGTATTCTTGGTGGTACCACACCCAGGGTATAGCCTCCATCCCAGGAGTCGGGGCCATCTGGAAGAAGGAAGGCCCAACCTCTCAGCTGCTCTTGTCTGGAACTTAATCTCAACAACAGGTGGCTGGGGCAGGATGAAAAATGCTGACATCTTGTTCCTCCCAGGAAGAAAGCCTTACACCTGGGAGCTGGGGGAAAGGGGGATCTGTGTTCTTGGCTGCACCAGTCTCATATGAAATCTGTGCTGGGAGAGGGTAAAGGAAGTAATTCTAGATCCAAATACCACAAATTCTTTCTGAGTTTTAGTAGATTTTATTTAATAAATTCTTCTTCATTTGCTGTGGGTCCTTAGAGCCATTTCTAGAGACTTTAAATGAATAGCTTTTGTTTCTTTTTAAAGTAATTTTCACCAGTTTCACTGGGGAGTGGGTTGGTGAAGCTCTTCACGTTGTCATTCCAGAAGGGGAACTTTCTCTATTAACTTTTTAACATAGTTTTGTTTATGTTACCCATAATTGCTCACAATGGCTTTGTACTAGGGTTTCTGTCTCCTTGGTAGATTGTGAGTGGCTCGAAGGCAGTAGCTCTGACCTTTATTCCTTGTGGAATCATGATTGCCTCTAATAGCATTTTGTATACTGTGGCACATAGAAGAATGTCAATTACTGATTGTATCACTGTCTTTTCTAGTTCATTTCTTCAGTACTTGCTTTGTACCTTACAATGCCTTCCATTTTTCTTAAACCCTAGTGCTGGTGTGTTCCCAAAAAAGTTGTGCCTCTTTTTTTATCTGCTGTTAGCCACATGTACACAAGGAAGGCCACTTAAGTTTTAAGTTTTAGTCAAACCCATTATATATTTATCACAGTATTAGGAGCTTTCTTTTTTAAGTGCTGATGATCACTCTTTTTAAAAGATTTATTTATTTATTTATTTATTTGACAGAGAGAGAGCGCGCACACGTGAGCAGGGGAAGGGGCAGCGGGGGAGGGAGAAGAAGAGGGAAAGAATCCTAAGCAGACTGTGGCCTGAGTGCAGAGCCCCACACAGGGCTCAATCTCAGGACCCTGAAGTCATGATTTGAGCTGAAACCAAGAGTCAGACGCTTAACTGACAGAGCCACCCAGGCACCCCTATAGGAGCTTTCTTATAACATTCCTTGTGGCATGTATATAGATATAATTTTAAATTAGGCTAGTTGTTTGAGGGATGGGGCGGGGAGAAAGAAAGGGGGAAAGGACAGACAGAAAAGCAGTATGGTTATGTCCTTAAAGGTGGGACATGCCTCACTTGTTCTTTCTTCAGCCAAGTGTATCTTGTGCCTTTTGACCTTGACCCGTGAGAGCTCTGCCTTGCAAATGCTTTTTACCTTTCCTGCTCCTGACCTACTGGGGCTACCTGCTTTTGTTTGGATGGACTGTGGTCATGTGGCCACATCTGATGCAGCCAGTTCTGGACCATTGGTCCAGGGCTGCTTGGGCATCCTCCTCTTCAGTCTTTGTTACCCTCTGTGTTGGAGAATTTGATAGTACCCTTCTCCCATCACTATAGGTCATATGAGGATATTTTTGACAGAAATCATTTGATCCGCATGATTTGCCTGCTGCTGCTTCTTGGGATCTGTAGGGCAGTGTTGACTGCCCTTGAAATGGGTGTGTGTGTGTGTGTGTGTGTGTGTGTGTGTTTTGACTGTTTTATTCAGTGTTGTTCTCTTTCCCAGTATGCTCCAGGATGAAACGCCATAGAACACTCAGCAGCAGTGACAGCTCAGACGAAAGTGAGTGGAACCGGCCAAGAGTTGGTAACTCTGTATCTGTACTCTTTGAGGGTTTATTCTTTGACTTGAGAACAAGCTATTTCATGTTTCTTTCAATGGTTAAAAAATAATGTTTCTAGGAAGGAAAGTTTAGGGTACTATTGTTCTTCTTCATTTAAATTTCATTAAAAATAGGTGGGAAAATTGGTTTTTTTGTGGCATATAGCAATTTGTTCTTCACTTTTCATTTGCCAAAACAACAAAAGCCAAATCTAATAATGATTTAGCAGTGCTTTTCTCTATAGAAAGAACAAAAAGTACAAGAGCATAAATTATAGGCCCTACAATTCCAACTGTAACTAGGTATTAAATGTTTGACTGGATGAATCATCATTTGTAGCATTTGGGGGAGAGCCAAAGGATCCACAGATTACTTGCCTCACATTTTTTAGTTTTTCCGGTTGCTTTTACAGATACATTTTCTCTAGGTGGAACATGAATCATGTTGTTCCAAAATGTTGTGAAGTATGATTACGCCAAATCAAACCTCCTCAGCATTAGCACTGTGGAAGCTTTTATATGCTGGGAGGTCACCTATAAATGTCGTTAAGCTCCATTATGAGTCTTTCTTGATTGCAATTTAACTGTTTTCCTCAGTGGTATGAGATCACCATGCTCTTCTCCATCATACCTTTCATATTCTCTTGGATGACATTTAGTTATGTGACATTTATTAATATTAGCAAGTCTCAGTATTTTTTGCCTAATTATCTTTTTCAGGTCCTTCCACTTCCTTTACTTCTGGCTCAATGTATAGGAGCAAATCCAGAATTCCAAATGAACACAAGAAGCCTGCGGAGGTGAGATCAGATATTTAATTTTTAGACTTAAAAAATAGACAGCTGCCTTCTGCCTACACATCTACAATGGCCAGATCTTAGAGATGTGAGGATTAAACTATGTGCCAAGGGATAGACTTGTTTTCTTATGAACATTTCTGGTTTTTAAGAAAGATTCCATTTTCTTTTCCCTTTGGGAAAACAGTAATCATCACACTGATTTCATTTTGGTGATGACACTTAAGTGCCTGGCTTTAGAATATAAGGCCTCCCCTAGCCAAGAAGTCAAAAGGAGCCAGACTTGGGGAGTTGTAAAGGACCCAAAGATCTGGCCTTGATTGGAAAGAGCTAAGTTGGCAGGTGGGAGGCAGTGCAAGTAGTGGTTGATGAGAAGGTTATGGTTGGAGAGGGGAAGGATAGGTTAAAAGTCTGAGCTATAGGCTTTGATGGGCTTTATAGACTTCAGAGCACTGCCAGCCCAAAGAAAATGAATCACTTCTCTTGAGGCTGGTCATCCTGGGTTTTTTTTAAGATTTTATTTATTTATTTGAGAGAGAGCATGAGAGGGAACATGAGAGTGGGGAAGGGCAAAGGAAGAAGGAGAAGCAGACTCCCTGCTAAGCAGAGAGTCCAACTCAGGGCTCAATTCCAGGACCCTGGGATCATGACCTGAGCTAAAGGCAGACACTTAACTAAGCTACCCAGGTGCCCTGAGGCTGGTTATCTTCTACCTCAAGGACAAAAAAGTGCCAGAGCTATACTTGGACTTGGGAATGGCTTGACGGATCCTGCAGAGTTTCCTCTATAATAATTAAATGATGAAAACCTGACATTGTGTGTCTTCACTTCTATGAGTAGACTTCTTTAGCTGCAGAGGAAAGGGAGTATATTAGTTAACTATTGCTACATTACAAATGATCACAAAGCTAGTGGCTTAAAACAGCAAATGTTTATTATCTCAGTTTCTGTGAGTCAGAAGTCTGGGCACAGCATCCCTAGGTTCTCTGTTCCAGGTCTTTCAAGGCTGCAATCAGTGTGCTGACTGGGCTATGTTCTGGAGGTTCTACCAGGGAATAATTCACTTACACCCTCATTCATATTGTTGGCAGAATTCATCTCCTTGCAGCTAGAGGATTGAGACCCTGGGTTTTTGCTGGCTTTTGGTAGAAGACTACCCCCTGCTCATATGAGAATATTAGAGTAGAGATGCTCATAGCTTTTTGTCACGTGGCCTTCTCCATACATCCTCTCAAAACATGGCATCTTACTTTTTCAAAGTCAACAAGGGGAGAATCTTTTGCTCCAGCTGCTAAGACTGAGTCTTATATAGTATAACATAATCATGGGAATGACCTCCCATCAAGGAAGTGACATTCCATCACATTTGACATATTCTGTTGGCTAGAAGCAAGTCATAGGTTCCACCTACCCTCACACAAGGTAGGTCAGGGGTGCCATGCTTTAGGGTGTCATCCAGAGAGAGCATTTGTCTCTCTCTCAGAGGTCACTTTTCATTTCCATCTTTTGCTTAAAATCTTTTTGGGCACAGTAAAATATCAGAGTGTGTTTGTGTCTGTTTCATGCAGAAAATCTTAGGGAATAAAAGACATGTAAACAGGAACAAAACAAATTTCCCATCTATCCAGAGGAGGCTTTGACTATAGCATGATGAGAAAGAAACTTTGCTACTTTTCCATTTAGGACAGACAGCCCCAGAGCATAAAATGACTCAGTAGTTTTGGGTCTTAAGTCCTAATGCCTCCAGTTCAGTGAGAATAGCAGTCTTTTGTTGCAAGAGATAGGGTACCTGACTACCAGAAGCAAATTTTTAACTTTATGTTTCACATTCTGTTATAAAAGAGAGAACCTGATATAGTAGAACAAAACTATCTTTGGCATTAGAAGAGAATGATTCCATGTTTTGCCTTGCCGGTTTATTTCATGTCTCTGAAATAATTTATTTTGTCATTATAACATGGACATTATTATAACTCCCTCTCATAGCTACCATTTATTGAAATTTTATGTGCCAAGAGCTTTATGGTAGACAATCTGATTGTTTCCCAAAATGAAGCAATTATAATAGTCTCCTTGGGTGCTTCCTTCATTTAAAAAAATTTTTAATAATGTCAGTATGGACTCACATACATTTATTTTATACTTGGGGCTATAATCCAATACTACATAATTTATTGTGTTGCTCAAATTGTTTCGTAAATCCATGAAATCATCTCATATTTTTTTTCTTTTCATTTCCACTGATTTCTGTTCTTATTTTTGTTACTTTCTTCTTGCTCTAGGTTTACTTAGTTCTTTTTCTAGATTCTTAAGGTGGGCGCTTTGCCTATTTGAGACTTTTCTTCCTTTTTTCCCCTCTTTTCTAATGTAAGAATTTTAGCTCTATAAATTTCCCTTTAATTTTGTAAAGGTTTTATTTATTTGAGAAAGAGAGAGAGAGAAAGTGACCACCAGCAGGAGGGAAGGGCAGAGGGAGAGGGAGAACAGGCTCCCTGCTGAGCAAGGAACTTTATGTGGGGCTCAGTCCCAGAACCCTGATCATGACCCAAGCTGAAGGTAGATGCTTAACCAATTGAGCCACCCAGGCATGCCTATAAATTTCCCTTTAAACATTTCTTTAGCTGCATCCCATTAATTTTGAAGTGTTTGTTTTCATTTTTATCCACTCAGTGTATTTTTTATTTTTCTTAAGACTTTATCTTTGATCCATGGCTTTTTAGAAGTATGTTGTTTAGTTTCCAAGCATTTGAAGACTTCCCTGCTTTCTTTCTGTTACTGATTCTAGTCTGAATCCAGTTTTTATGGAGAACATAATCTCTACAATTTCACATATTTTTACATTTGTCAAGGTTTGTTTTATAGCTAAGGATATGGTTTTTCTTTTGTAAATGTTTCATTTTATGGATACTTACAGACTGTGTATTATGCTGTTGTTGGGTCCTTGACAGTGTTCTTCTGTATCCTCATGGATATTCTGCCTAGTAATTTTATCAATTGTTTAGAGAGGACTGTAGAAGTCTCCAGCTGTAATTATGGACTTGTGTCTTTCTCCTCTCCATTCTGTCGGTTTTGCTTTATATATTTTGAAGCTCTTTTGTTAGGTGCATACATATTTAGGACTGCTATACCTGGGTGAATTTAGCATCATTTAATGTCCCTCTCTGTCTTTGATAATTTTGTTTGCTCTGGAGTCTGCAATGTCTAATATTAATATAGTTTGTGGCTTTCTTTTGATTCATGTTTACATTGTATATTTTTCCATCCTTTTACTTGTAACAAATATATGGTTATATTTGAAGTGAATTTCTTATAGGTGATATATCGTTGGGTCTTTTTTTTAAAAAGATATGTTACGTGAGAGACAAAGAGAGAGCATGATTTGGGGGAGGAGCTGAGGAAGCAGGAGAGAGAGAATCTCAAGCAGACTTCCTGCTGAGTGAAGAGCCTAATGCAGGGCTTGATCTACAACCCTGGATCATGACCTGAGCCTTAATCAAGAGTCAGATACTCAACCCATCTGGGTGGCCACCTGGGTACCCCCAGTTAGGTCATTTTTAAAACTACTCTTTCAATCTCTTTTAATTGGAATATTTAAGCCACTTATAGTTAATGTAACTTTTGGTATGATTTAGCTTATGTCTGCCATTTTGTTGTTTGTTTTCTATTTGTTCTCTCTGTTTTTTGGTTTCTCTGTTTTATTTTCTGTGGATTACTTGAACATTTTTTTGAATTCCATGTTGACTTTTCTCTAATGGTTTTGAGTGTATATCTTTGTGTAGATTTTTAGTGGTTGCTCTTGGGATGCAACCTTTAAAAGGAGAATCTTTTTTAATGTGTTCTCTACATTTTATCACTTCAAATGAAATACAGAAACCTTAACCACTGAGGCACCTGGCTGCCTCAGTCAGTAGAGCCTGCAACTCTTCATCTCAGGGTCATGTGTTCAAGCCTCATGTTGGGTATGGAATCTACTTAAAAAGAAAAAAAAGAAGAAAGAAAAGAAAAGCAACCTTACTACCATCTAGGTTCATTTATCCATCCCCACCTTTATAATATAATTGTCTTGAATATTCTTTCTACATACCTTGAGAACTATACTAGACAATGTTATAATTTTTGCTTTAAACAACAAACATTATTTATAAAACTCAAGAGAAGGATAGTTTACTATATTTACCCATATTTTTACTCTGATTCTTCCTTTATTCCTGATGCCCCAACATTCCTTTTGTTCATTTCCTTTCTGTTTAAAGAACTCCCTTTAGCCATTCTTTTAGGGTAAGTCTGCTGGTGATCAGTTCTCTTTGTTTTTCTTCATCTGAGAATGTCTTAATTTTGCCTTCATTCCTGAAGGATATTTTCACTTGATACAGAATTCTGGCTTGACAGTACTTTTCTTTCTGCACTTGAAAAATGTACTACTTTCTTCTGGCCCCCATGGTTTCGTGTGAGAAATCTACTCTCATTCAAGTAGTTGCTCCCCTGCAGGTAATCAGTCATTTCTTTTCCAGTTGCTTTCAAGATTTTTCTTTGTCTTTATTCCCAAAGTTTGATTATAATGTGCATGGGCTTGGATTTCTTTTGGTTTATCCTGTTTGGAGTCTGATCAGCTTCTTGAATCTATGTTTATATCTTCTGCCAATTTGGGGAATTTTTCAACATTATTTCTTCATCCATTTTTTCAGCTCCATCTTCTTTCTCCTCTTCTTTAGGGATTTCAATCGCATGAATGTTAGATCTTTCATTACTTCCCCAGAGATCCCTCAGACTCTTCTCTTTTTTTCAGTTATATATTCTTTCTTTTGATCAGATTGGGCAGATTCTTTTTATTGTGTTAATTCCATTCTTCTATTGAGCCTATCCCTTGAGTTTGTTATTTCAGTTATTGGGTTATTCCATTTCAGTTTTTTTATTTGGTTATTCTTTATACCCTCTATTTCTCTGCTGAAACTTTCAATTTGTTTCAAAAGTGTTTCTAATTTCTTATTGAAGCACTTTTATGATGGCTGCTTTAAACTCCTTGTTGGATGATTCCAGTATCTGTGTCATCTCAGTGTTGGTATCTATTGATTTTCTCCTCTCATTCCCAGTTCTTAGTACAATAAGTGATTTTCTGTTGTATTCTGGACTTTTTTGGTATTATATTATCAGATAGTAAGTCTTATTTAAATCTGTTCTAATAAGCCTCTGTAGTAACCAGGCCAGTGGGGAGGTGGGGTGCTGACTCTGTACCACCAGTTGCAGAATTCGTAGGCTTCCCATTTCACTTCTGTTAGTCTCTAGGAAGATAGTTCTGTTATCTCTCTGGGACCAGGAGAGGGGTGACTCCCTATTACTTGGTGGGGGTGGAAATCCCCACCCTGTTGCCTCTACTGATAGCAGCGGTAGTGGAGGTGGTGAGGGGTACTACATTACTACTGGGTGGTAGTGACAGTCCAGGCTCCCTACCCAGTCTGTGTGGATCCCACATTAAGGAGGAGGGGTACTTTGTTATTGTTGGGTGGGAGTGGATGTCAGGGCCTCTAAGTTGATGTTCACTGATGCCACAACAGTTGCCCTTTTCAAAAAGAAAACATTTTATACATCTTTTATGAAATATAATTCTTATACCATGAAGTTCATCTTTTAAAAATGTATAATTCAGTAGGTTTTAGTCTAGTCACAGAACCGTATGACCATAACCACAGTCTAAATATAGAACATTTTCATCACCCCAGAAAGAAACCCCTTACCCATTAGCAGTTACTCTCTAATTCCCCTACTGCCAGCCCCTGGCAACCTAATCTAACTTCTGTCTCTACAGATTTGCCTGTTCTGGACATTTCATATAAATGGAATCATCTAATATACAGCCTTTTGTGTATGGCTTCTTAAACTTAGCACAATGTTTTCAGGGTTCATCCATGTTAGAGCATGTATCAGTAGTTTTTTTCTTTTAATGACTAAATGATATTCCATTGTATGGGTATATCACATTTTATTTATCCATTCATTAATTAATGGACATTGGGGTTGTCTCTGTCTTTGGAGTAATATGGATAATGCTACTGTGAATATTCATGTACAAGTTTCTGTGTGGACATATGTTTTCAGTTGTCTTGAGTATATACCTAGGTGTGGAATTGCTGAGCCATATGCTAACCCTAGTTAACCGTGTGAGGAAATGCCAGGCTATTTTCCAAAAGGGCTTCATCAGTTTATACTCCCACTCCCAGTGTAAGAGGGTATTTGAAATGTGTTACTGCTGTGGGCACCAGAGACCTCCTTCTAATTCTTCTGGTGACCTTGTTTTTCTCTGAGGTCTCTGAGGTCTTGGATTAGAATCTTCCCTTTGTGCTTGTCCTCAGGAGAGATTCTGTCTTTTGCACCTCTCCCAATATAAGCCACTGTTACTATCACTGGAGGCTTTAGCATAGTGGTAGAGCACTGGAGAATGACATTGTTCACTAACCTTCTGATTACTCTCAGTCTTTGAGATGTATAGTAGTCTTGTTTCTGGGGTTGAGATGAGGAAGTGGACTCTAGAGCTTTTCTTTTGTCTGAGCCTCCTGTCCACCCCCCAACCATCTGCCTGTAGCCAGTATCTTACGGTATGCTCAGTCTCTGTCCTTAAGGTTCCCCCACCTCTTGATTAAGGCTGGGGTTGGATACTTTGCCCTTCTTCCCAGAGCTTGTGAAATTACACCAGTGCCCTCACCAGATAGCCTTCCCGTGCAGGTGAAGCTTTTTTTCTTTTTTTTTTCCAGTAAGGGAGCCAGGATACAGAGCAGCAGAGACCCAGACAGCACCACTGGGAGAGCCTTCTCCATATTTTCCACCATCTTCCCTGTGAGAGCCTAGTTGGGTTTCTAGAGAAAAAGCTTACAAGAGGGGTGGAACCCGCTCTCACTATAGCCCCCAGGAACTTCATTCTCTCTTGGTTGTCCCCACTTTGCCCCCAGGAATTGGTCAAAATTTCTATGTTAAACGTTCCTGCTGTGGCTTCTGCCCCAGGTAAGCACAAGCTCCTGTCCTGTGTCTCCCTGCAGGCACAGTTGTCCTTCCTTGAGCTGGCCATTTGTCCCGTGACTCATTTCTCTAAAGGGTTCATGAAAAAATCATTAATTTGATGCCTGTCTTGTCTTTTTTCTTCTTGTAAGGATGGGAGTTTCTTTTTTTCTGACTGAAACCTTTTGTTTGTGATGGGAGTTTGTCACTGAAATGCAGTATAAATGATTGCTTAATCAGCTACATTAATAGATTCATATTTTCTTTGATGTTTAGTGCTTCAGTGGGATTCCTGTTTATGCCTACCCCTGATTTATCCTCTAGAGAAGAGTTCTTGGGGTGTGTGAGTTGAACGTATTATTCAGGGGCTTTGGTAGCTTCTACAAATTGTATACAGGCTTTCAAGGGTAAGTTTTTCAAGTGTTTTGTTGGGTTTTTAAATTGTTTTGTTGTGTATACATATGTTAGTAGCCTACTTCTGATTCTCAAAAAGGTCCATACTCTTAAAGATGTTTTTAGGGGCACCTGAGTGGCTCACTTCATTAAACGTCTGCCTTCAGTTCAGGCCATGATCCCAGGGTCCTGGGATCCAGTCCTGCTTTGGGCTCCCTATTCAGCCAGGAGACTGCTTCTCACTCTGCCTGCCACTCCCTCTGCTTGGTCGTTCTTTCTTTCTCTGACAAATAAATAAAATCTTAAAAAAAAAAAAAAGATTTTTTTTTTAAAAGCCAGTTGCCCTAGAAAAAGCACATAGTACTAGACAACTAATTTGAATGTATTAAAAAGTCTTCTATTCTTTCTCAAAAGCCAGAATATTTTCATGTATATCATCTGACTGGTCTATAAGACATAACCTATCTTAAAGAATTGATGGCATATCATCTGTAGTTCCATAGTCTCATTTATTATGTCTAAGACTTTCAAAGCAGCAAACTTTTATAGCAGCAGAGTGAAAAGCTCATACATTTTAACTCAGCAGAGAACACACCCTCAAATAGAGCCTGTATTTCTAACATGCTTGATTATTTGGTTTTCTGACCTACAGTAGATAAAAACTACCAGGCTTGCAAATGCACACTTACTGTACAAGGAAAGGATAGTGAGGAATGGGAGAAAAACTTGCAAAGTAAACCTCAGATGTCATCTTTTACATGAAAATTGCCCAGATCTCAAACTCAGACTCAATTACTCCCTCTCCCCCATCACTGGGATGCATACCACCTCTGTTGGGTAGTGGGTAAGGGTAATAATCAAACCTACCTAAGTTGCCCAAAAGTACATTTGTTTATGGTAATTGATGTTTCAGTTGATGTCAACCCAAAGCCATCAAAAATGCCGTTTTTTCTCTGTAAGAAAACTGAGAATTATTTTAAGCAATTTGAAAAATATTTCTGTGAAAAAATATTTGCATGATCTTTAAAGTTTCAAACTTAGAAATTGAATAAGCTTTGCTCCATTGGAAAAATTAACGTGGGACACAGTAGCTTGATAATACTGGGTACCTTGTGTCATAAGAACAAACTTGTGTTCTTCGCTAGATTTTCTCTGCTTTAAGTGGTTGTTTCTTTTAGATTACCTGAACACCTTTTTTTTTTCCATCTGAAGATTGTATAATTCTAAGAAAATCACTTACAGTTAGTTCCTTTTGATTAAATATAGTTACCACATTTGCAGCTGATTTTTTTGTGCTTTGGGGGTGACACATCTGTTTGTGGTCATTTGTGTATAGTTTCATATTTAAGTGACTGTGAATCAGAACTAATCTGTTTCTCTGCTTCATTCACATGGACCAGACAATTTTCCCTTTTGTGTCATACAGGAAGTAAATGTTTTGACTTTTCCTCTAAAAAATGTCACAGAAATGTTCAGACTAGCTATGCTTTAAGAAACTGCCCACTGAGAGATGTTAATGAGAGCAGTAAAAGCCAGAACTGTCCATGAAGGACATTTTCATTGTGGCTCTGGCAGGTTATAAGCATTGATATTCTAATTGAATGCATAGTGAGGCCTCCTTTGTTTCTGCATACATCTGAGGGGCCAAGATGTACATGCACTGTTGGACTTGGCATAGCTTCTGGGCTGTATGTTTGTCTGTGAATCCCCTCTTTGACCATAAATGAGCAGATATCTGGTAAGTACAAAGCTTTTTTGTTTCAAGAACTTTTAGGGGAAACTACCAGTGCATATAGAATAGGCACACGATTAAGAACTTGTAAAACTTCTCAACTTCATTACCTAGATCAATGTCAACATCTAGATCCTTCATTCATAATCTTTAACATCAAATGCCATGTTTTATTTTGTGAAGGTTCTGCATTACCTTGTGCCCTATAGAGTGTTGGCTGGAGTTTTTGGTGGGCTTCTTTCTTGGAAATCCTATCTTTTGGAGCTGAACCATGCATGTTTTAGTTGAGCCATGAACTCACATCTCCTTTACCCCATCAATGATTACTTTTAGGGACTAGATAGATAGGAAAACTTAGCTGCATACTTCTTTCTGCTTTTAGAAGTAAAGCCGAGACTATGATGATGATGATAAAATAATAAGTGCAGCTAGAATTTATTCAGCAGTTACCATGAGCATAATACCACGCTAATCCCTTTACATAAATTGAGCCATTTAATTCTTATAACAACCCCTATGGGGTGTTTTTGTTATCCCCATTTTACAGATGAGTAAACTGAGACACAGAATTTAAATAATTTGTCCCAAATTGGCTGGTGAAACCAGTAGACCAGTTTGGGTAGTCTGTCCTTGGACCCATATTCCTTTCTTTAAAGATTTTTAGTTTTGGGACGCCTGGGTGGCTCAGTTGGTTAAAGATTTTTAATTTCATATTTGACTGTGTAAGATACTTGCTTGGTTTATACATCTAACTATGACACAAAACACATACAGAGAGATCTAGCTTTTGTCTTTCTCTCCTTGTTTTCTCCCTCACTCCCAGAGGTAGCCATTTTTTTGAAAAAGCTTTTGGTTTATCCTTTTATTGTTTCTTTATGACAATATATACAAATTTGTGCATATGTGTGTGCCTCCATATGTATAGGGAACTCATACCTCTCTACCCAGGATACACTAAAGCTATTTTGTTTGCCTCTATTCATTTTTTTAAAAACCCCAAATTCCTTTTCTTATCAAAAGCAGATTCATGAGACCACTTTGGTAAATATATTTCCTATCACTTTGCAGATATCTGCCTGAGTACTGAGCTTACATTCCTATCCTTTATTCGGCATTTTATGTTCTGCCTCATGCTTGGGATGTTTCTACAGCGAGATAAAGCAGACTCTTGTACTCTGCCTTGAGTAAAAATGCTTCTCTAGAAACCTTGGATCTGATGCTATTTAATCTAGCTAGCTTATAAAATTGAGATCAGGCTTATCATGTAAGGCTGCTGTTTTTCTCTAAAGATGGAAGGAAAATTATAATAGTCATTAGATCTAGCCTTCATTCTTCATTTTAAGAAAAATAGGTCTGAATTGACTGGTGTTCCTGTAGTCTGAGGTTTCTCAGACTTCACAGAATGTCTGTTCCCTGGAGGTTTGGTATTTCTGAAGCTGTGGACAAGGGCCAGATTTCACTGGCCTCTGCCTTTTTATCTCTTTGTCTAGAGTCTTCGAGTTACTCTTCTGTTTGGTAAACATGTGTATTAGTTTCCTAGGGCTGCTGTAACAAATTACCACAAACTGGGTGGCTTAGAACAAGTGGAATGATTTTCTCACAGTTCTGGAGGCCAGAAGCCCAAAATTGGCCAGGCTGCACTCCCTCCAGAGACTTTGGGGGAGATTCCATCCTTTGCCTCTTCCAGGTTCTGATGACTGTCAGCATTTACTGACTTTTGGATCAATGAGTCACTCCAATCTCTGTATCCATGATCACGCTGCCTCCTCCTCTTCTGTCTTAAATCTCTCTCTTTGCTTTTCTTTTGTAAGGATACTTGTCAATTGGATTTAGGGCCCACCAAGATGTTCTAGGATGATCACTTCATCTCAGAATCCTTAAATTATTTATATCTGCAAAGATCCTTTTCCAAATAAGGTAACATTCATAGATTCCAGAAATTAGGATGTAGACATATCTTTTGGGGGCCACTGTTCAAACCACTACAGTATGTTCCAGGCTACTTAGGAAACTATACAGAACAGATTTTCATAAGCAGTTATATCAAGTATAAAGACATGGCTTAAGCTATATGATGAGTTGGTGTGACATTATTAACTAAGCATGGTTTGCAATCAGTTGATTTATTTTGTAAAGTGTATCACATGGAAAACAATGAAATATTTTAGGTTGAAAATACTTAGTCCTAGTATTCTTTCCAGATCTAAAGTAGGATTTCCCATAGCACTCTTTCCCAAAGAGAACAGTTTATTTAGCACAACTGCAAATTGCTACCACTACTTAACCACTGGCTCATTAAAGGCACTCTAGTATTTTATAGAAATGGATCAGTGTTCAGGAAAATGGTGGTTGAGTTTCTCCCCCAACCACCCAGAACACCAAGCGCTATGCAAAACATGTTAAATGGATATGACTGTGATCCTCTTTTACCCCCTTGTACAAAGCATTATATAATAAACCACCAGGTTTTTTTCTTCTACAGACAGCCTTCTCCCTGCACAGTACCCAATTAACTTTAATTGGCAAGGATTCTTGGTAGGGAGGTCATTTTGTTGCCACCTGGCCACCAACATGTTTAAGGTTGGTTTCCTTCTCTACTTTGCTCAGATCATATTATTTCTTAATCTTCCCTAAATGAAAGCAACAGGCATTTGCAGAGTTGTCCCTGCAAAGAAGCAAATGGAATGAGTCTTTATCCATTTAAATGGCATCATTTGATTATGTGATAGTTCAGTCCTGTACTCTGAAATGTTGTCGGTTTAAACAGAACTGCACCAGTGGAGAATTAACTGTTTTATTGGATCATGCTCTGTGCCTGCACTTTCATGTTACATATAATTTGAACAGTGCTTCTCCTCAGAGAACCTTTATTAACATTAAGGACTAAAATGTTTGATTGATAGCATTTTTTCCTTTGATCTTCCAGAAATGTGGACTTGCTTATTTTCAGCCTGCCAGTGGATGGTTGAATTTTTTCAGAATTAGAAATGAATATTTCTAATTTCTAATTCTGAGTGTATGTATGTAGTGTCAGTGTATGTATACTTTTGTGTGAAAGTTTATTACCTCATTCCTTAGACTTCAGCTGGGCCTTCATCACTGACATCATTCCCAGTTAGCTTAAGACCTCATAGCATACTTTTTTCTGTTGTTGGAAAGGGCAGAATCACAAAGCTTAGGCTTCCACAGCCATTTAAGTCATGTGTCCCAGAAGGTGAGCATATTTCTGTGCCCATTAGTTATCCAGGGACCCCTTCAACCAGAGGATAACAGTACATCAGACTTCAGGTGGATCCTGGTTCCCGTACTATATCTGATAGTGCTTTGAGTACAGAAAATGAACTACGGGGAATCTCTTTGTTTCCCCCAAGTCCAAGTTGTATCTGTACTCATATCATCATCCTCTACCTCTGGCCTTTGAACTTTTCACACAGCTAGGGCTCCCTTGCCACGGGTAGGGTTAAGGCTCACTCTGGGGTCTTCTTGGCTACCACAATAGACATTACATTCCTATCCTCATCACCCCTAAGGAACTCATTGAGAACCATAAAACTGATAAACCAGATAGTAAAAGGTTAAAAAAGAAAATGAAACTAAGAACATTTTTAAAGATCTAAGTACAAAGATAACAAATAGAATACAACTATAAACCTTCTTAAATGCAAAAAAAAAGTGATTAAAAGAGCAAACAATACACATCCGATAGAGACATGCATAAGGAAATTACCACATAATTATCAATATAACAGAGTTGAGACCAAATATCTGAGACATGCCAGTAAATATGAATGGGCTTAACATTTATTAAAGAAAAAAATGTATGGCTCACAAAACAAGATGCAAGTATATGCTGTATATAAGAATATACCTAAAACACCTACTCAGAAAGGCTAGAAATAGAGATGGACAAAGGTGTACCAGGAAAATGGTAGGAGGAGGAGTGAGCCTGATCTCAAAGTAGAAATCAAGCCCCGCAAAACAAAGAAGGCTTTTTAGTGCTAAACACTACAATTCGCCATGGAAATGTGATACTTAGGAATATTTATACACTGACTAATGCAGCGACCACCTTTGTGGAGCAATAGCCTTGGAAGAGTCAAGGTTGAAACACACTGATCATAGGAGGCTTTCATACACCTCTCTCAGATTAAGTGAACAAAAAACTAAGAGAGGAGATAGATATAAACAACTTAAGCAGCTTATTAAGGTACAGATGATGAATATATATCAAACTTGAAACCTTGATATTAGAGGTAATAGGGAATATACCTTTTCAAATGTCTATGGTACACACACAAAATATAGCAAATATTAAGTCACAAGGAAAACAGTGATTTCCATTATTACATGGACATGATATAAACAATACTCCCATCACGATTTGGTAAAATCAGAAATTACAAAAACAGAAAGGTCCTTTCCTGTGGAAATTTTAAACTCTTCTATTAAACAACTGTTGGGTGAAAAGAGGAATACAAACTGAAATCATAGATTTTTAAAAATGATAGTTTAAAACATTCTGTCTCAGTTTGCTCCATATCTTAAATTATACGACTACCTACTCTTGACAAATTTTCTTATAAAAATTACTTTAATTCTCAATATTTCTGATGTTTAATTACAGTATACTAAATTGTTGTATTTTTCATTTTTTATATACTTATAGCCAGCACTGAGAGTTTCTAATATTTTGACCAAAATGTTTAAAGGTCATAGAAAAATCATAATTTTCCCCATTAATAATTAAGATTGCTTTTCACAGTTTCCACATGCACTGTCATTTCTCAGGTCCCACTTCTGTGCAAAGTGGAACTGCCTATACTATGCAAGCCTCTGCAGAGATAAATCTGAAAACTGGATAAGATATCTTCCTATGGAAATATAGATTACCAAAATTGAATCCATTAGAGGTAGAAAGCTTAAAGGATCAATTTCTAAAGAATATGTACAGAATATTCTTAATTCTGTACAACTACCCCACAATGAAAGCACCAAGTCCGGATGGTTTCCTAGGGACCAGATAGTCCCAGTAATTCCCAGGTTATTCCAGAGCATTGTAACAGAACAAAAATTTTCTAATTCCTTTTGTTTTTTTAATTCTTTTTATGAAGCATGTATAACACTGATATGTAAACTGAAAAGAAAGACAATTTTAAAAAAGAAAGGAAACTTCAGATAAATATCACTGTTGAATATGATACAAAAATACTAAATAGACTATTAGAAGACAGAATACAATACCATATTTAAGAAGTGTGTCATGGGGTGCCTGGGTGGCTCAGTGGGTTAAAGCCTCTGCCTTCAGCTCAGGTCATGATCCCAGGGTCCTGGGATCGAGTCCTGCATCGGGCTCTCTGCTCAGTGGGGAGCCTGCTCCCTCCTCCTCTCTCTCTGCTTGCCTCTCTGCCTACTTGTGATCTCTGTCTGTCAGATAAATAAATAAAATCTTTAAAAAAAAAAAAAAGAAGTGTGTCATGACCAAATGACATTCATTCCAGAAATGCAAGTTTGTTTTGGTATTAAGAAATACAGTATAGGGGCACCTGGGTGGCTCAGTGTGTTAAGCCGCTGCCTTCGGCTCAGGTCATGATCTCGGGGTCCTGGGATCGAGTCCCGCATCGGGCTCTCTGCTCAGCAGGGAGCCTGCTTCCCTTCCTCTCTCTCTGCCTGCCTCTCTGCCTACTTGTGATCTCTCTCTGTCAAGTAAATAAATAAATAAATCTTTAAAAAAAAAAAAAGAAATACAGTATAATCGATCAGGTGCCTGGGTGGCTCAGTCAGTTGAGCGTCTGCCTTTGGCTTGGGCTCCTAGGATCGAGCCCCACGTCAGGCTCTCTGCTCAGTGCAGAGCCTGCTTCTCTCTCTCCCTCTGCCAGCTGCTCCTCCTGCTTATGTTCTCTCTGTCAAATAAATAAAATTTTTTAAAAAAGAAATACAATATGATCATACAGCAAATTAATATATCTAAGGAAAATAACTATAATTATTCTCATATACCTGAAGAAGCCTTTAACAAAATTCAATACCCAAGCATTCAGAAACATTCAAGAATAAGGAACTATAAGATAATTTTAACATAGATACTATATATATACACACCATAGTCTTCAATCTAGTATCTTAATGAAGAACACTAAAATCATTTTCCCCAATTTCAGGAAGAAGGCAAATATTGTCAACTATCCCCATTACTATTCTAAATATTACTACAGTATTTACCAATGCAGTTAAACAAGAGAAACTAATTAGAGACCAAGACTAGGTAAAGAAGTTGTGAAACTCTCTTTGCGGATATGATAATATAGCTAGAAAACCATAGGAAAATCAATGATAAAAACTAATTCAGGCAATAAAAGAATTCAGTAAGATAGCAGGGTATGAAGTTAACATATAGAATCAATAGCTTTTATAAACAGAAGATATAAACATGCCTGGGTATGTTGTGATACAGGAAATTAAAGAAATACTCAAAAAAAGATGGGATGTGTTGAAAGAGCACAGGCAGTAGCCAACCCAAAAGAGTTCCCAGTGATCAGAGGTGGAACAATTTAAGCAACAAAAATAATAATAATACTGGATTATAACCCAAAGAGTAAAACAGATATCCACAAGCCTATAATATAACTAAATAATTGAATAAATAAATAAGGGGGAAGAAAGGACAGATCTTTCTTACAGAGGAATTCCAATTAATGTAGAAGAACTGAGGGAAATAGAAAATCACCATTAGGATACCACAGTCATAATTCTTGCAGGCAAGCTATCCACCAGTGGATGTTCAAATAAGCTCATGACAGTTTGAGGAGAAACAGGGTGTTGTTATAATCTTAAAGGATCTCTTCTAAGATGTTTATTAATTACAAAGGGAGATACAGCAAACTAACAGTGGAGAAAACCAGCAAGACACTACCTTAACCAAATGATCAAGTTTAACATCACCACTGGTAGGACATTGGCATTATATGTCCCTGATATAATGGAATAAGAAGGACACAGCATCATTTCTGTGGTATTCTTGCCAAAGATGATTAACTTGAGTCATAAGAATACATCAGACAAACCCAAATTGTAGGGATAGTCTCTAAAATACATGACCAGTTCTCTTCAAAAGTATCAAGGTCTTGAAAGACAAAAACTAAGAAACTGTCACAAATTGGACAATACTAAGGAAACATGACAGCTATTTGCAATATGGGATCCTGGACTGAATTCTGGAACAGAAGGATATTAACCAGAAAATTAGTAACATTTTTAATAAAGTCTGTAGATTAATTAATAGTATTGTAGCAATGCTGATTTTCTGGTTTAGGTCATTGTACTCTGGTCATGTGAGATGTCAACATTAGAAGAAACTATATGAAGGGTATATGGGAGCTCTGTACTATTTTTGTAACTTTTCCATATGTCTGATTTCTAAGTAGGGACACCTGGGTGGCTCAGTCAGTTAAGCATCCAACTCTTGGTTTCAGTGCAGCTATTGACCTCAAGGTCGTGAGATCCAGCCCCACATCCCAGCATGGATCCTGCTTAAGATTCTTTCTCTCCCTCTCCCTCCTCCAAAAAAAAAACCCATAATTCCTATTAAAATTTCAGGAAGAAAAAAAATTTAGATAGTAGAATAATTTTTTTAAAGATTTTATTTATTTATTTGACAGAGAGAAATCACAAGTAGACGGAGAGGCAGGCAGAGAGAGAGAGGGAAGCAGGCTCCCTGCTGAGCAGAGAGCCCGATGCGGGACTCGATCCCAGGACCCTGAGATCATGACCTGAGCCGAAGGCAGCGGCTTAACCCACTGAGCCACCCAGGCGCCCTAGATAGTAGAATAATTTTTAAGTAAATAAAAAATAAGGTGATGCCTAAATAAATAATTAGAAGTTATCAGAGGATACTTAAAAACTGCTTAATTTGAGAAAGTTAAGGTTTGTTTTATCAGACTTTTAGAGTAACCTGTACTGTTGATTTAAATTCAAGGAGCTCTAGAAAATAATTCAAGAACAAACTGTTAAATCCAGAACAAACTGGCTTCCCTGTCAGTACTTCAAACCCTTTCCAAATCGAAGTTGATCCGGCCATTTAGGAAGTTAGAGATCTCTCTTGTTGAAGAGTAGGTGAGGATAGTCTTTTTTAAAAGAACATTAAATAAATGGTGTTAGTTTCATAGTGATGGTCTTTTCAAGATGTGTCCAATGTCTTCTCAGGTATTCCGAAAGGACCTCATCAGTGCCATGAAACTTCCAGATTCTCATCACATTAATCCAGACAGCTATTACCTCTTTGCGGATACATGGAAGGAAGAATGGGAAAAGGGAGTCCAGGTACCAGCCAGTCCAGACACTGTTCCACAGCCTTCCCTCAGGTATTTGCATGCTTGTACCTTTGACTTAGGGAATGATTGCTCTTAACAGTTATCTGTGTGCTGGTTGGGGAGAGACTGCTTGGCTAATTATACATTCATAATACAGAGTCACATACCGTGTTCACCAATTCACTCAGACATGGTAGATGATACCAAGCGAGAGTAAGTCAGTAGTTAAAGTCAAGCTCATTTGTTTAGGGATAGAATATGTGCCCATTTACTATTTGAAGTCCAGTCTGAAACTGTGGTAAAGTTTTGGAGAGTAGGATTTCCAAGTCTGACTCAACAATCAGTAGCATTTACTAGTCTTTGAAGAGAAACAGAGGATTGATTACATAACCTCGTAATAATCCTGTTAATATTATAACCCCATGAGAAGCTGCTTCATTATAACAGCAGTCTCATAGTGATAGCATCTGTAAATAGAGGGCCAAAACATTTCGTTTGTAAAACACATAAAACCCAAATGAGAGGGGATGACTAGAATATCAGATTGATTGTAAGTACACAACCTTCATTTACAAAAACTTGAGAAGAAAGCTTAAGTAGGGGAGAACTTGGGTTTGTGAAAAGGGGAGAGGACTTTTCTGCCAGAGAAGTAGTAAGTTCAGCTCCTCAAGAGTGATGACTGGTTTGGAAGCCATTTTTCTTTACTGGTCTTTGTGTTCCCGGTGCTTTGCACCAAGGCTGGCATGAAATAAAATGCTTGGTGGGGCGCCTGAGTGGCTCAGTGGGTTAAGCCTCTGCCTTTAGCTCAGGTCATGATCCCAGGGGTCCTGGGATCGAGCCCCGCATCGGGCTCTCTGCTCAGTGGGAGCCTGCTTCTTCCTCTCCCTCTCCCCCTGCTTGTGTTCCTTCTCTCACTATCTCTCTGTCAAATAAATAAATAAAATCTTAAAAAAAGAAAAAGAAAAAGGAAAATGGAAGGTAGGGGGATTTCACTAAGTTCGTCAGTCAAATCATGTTCCAGGTTTGTCACATGACCAGCGTGGACTTTTATCAATGTGCAACTTGCTTTTTTTTTAATATTTTAAAAATTGAGATATAATTGATACCGATTTTTTTTATCAAGATAGAATTCACGTACCATAAAATTAACCCTTTTAAACTGTATGGTGGTTTTTAGTATATTCACACTTATTCAGCTATCACCACTGTGTAAATCCAGAACATTTTCATTACCCCAGAAAGAAACCCCACATCTGTTAGCAGTTATTCCTCATTTTCCCTTTCCCCTGGCTCCTGGCAGTTACTGTATTAGTCTGCTAAGGCTGTCATAACAAAATACCACAGACTGGGTGGCTTAAAAAACTGAAATTTATTTTCTCACAATCTGAAGACTTCTAGACTTCAGGGTCAAGTTGCCATCAGGGTTAGGATTCAGTGAAGCCTCTCTTTCAGGCTTATAGGCAGCTACCTTCTCACTGTGTTCTCACGTCCTTTCTTCTGTGCACATAGGGAGAGAGAGAGACAGAGAGATGGAGATCTGGTGTCTCTTCTTCCTCTTATAAAGTCACCAATCCTATCAGATTAGGTCCCCACTCTATAACCTGCCTTAACCTGTGTTATCTCTGTATAGGCCCCATCTTCAAATATAGTCACACTAGGAGTTAGGGCTTCAACATAAGAGTTTTGGGAGAACACAATTCAGTCTATAACAACTACTAATCTACTTTCTTTCTCTGTGGATTTGCCTATTCTGGACATTTTATAGAAGTTGAATCATACAGTGTATGGGTACTGAGTCTAACTTCTTTTACGCAGCATAGTATTTTCAGGGTTTTTCTATGTTGTAGTATGTATCAGTATTTCATTAACTTTTTATGGCCAAATAATATTCCATTGTATGGATAAGACCACATTTTGTTAATCAGTTGATAGAAATTTGGGTTGTTTCCATGTTTGAGCTATTATGAATAATGCTGCTACAAACATTCTTGTACAAGTTTTTTAAAGTTTTTTTTGTTTGTTTATTTATTTGAAAGAGAGAAAGCACAAGTAGAGTGAGGGACAGGGAGAGAAACAGACTCCCTTCTGAGCAGGGAGCCTGATGCGGGGCTTGATCCCGGGACTCCAGAATCATGGCCTGAGCTGAAGACAGCTACTTAACCAACTGAGCCACCCAGGTGCCCCTCTTGTACAAGTTTTTGAGTGGATTTATGTTTTCATTTCTCTCGGGTATATACCTAGGGGTAGATATACTGAGTCATATGGTAGCTGTATCTTTAACATTTTGAGGAACTGTCAAACTGTTTCCCAGAATATCTGTATCGTTTTACATTCCTACCAGCAATGTATGAGGGTTCCATTTCCTCCCTATCTTCACCAATGCTTGTTATTCTCTTTTTTATTATAGCCACCCTAGTGAATCCGAAGTATATCTACTGTAAGTTTAATTATCATTTGCCTGATGATTTTTTCACTGTAATAGCAGCTTCATAGTGATAGCATCCGTAAATATTGATGTTTTATCAATCATCAAATATTTCATCAAATTTTGGTGAAATATTTTGTATTTCATCAAGTAATGATGAAACTACAGAAATGTCGAGCATCTTTCATGTGCTTAGAAGCCATTTGTAAGCTCTTTTTGAAACAGAGCTTTTCTACTTTAATACAAAGAGCAACGTGACTTTCTTTCTCTTCCTATGAAACACTACTGTTCAAATAGCCAAAGTGAATCATCTCAGTTTACTTCTTTATATTCCACCACATTCACTTCGGAACAGATGTTCTCAGCTGCTGCAAATCTGACCTGTTGGTGAACAAGGCAACAACGTCCCCAGACCAGTTTTGGGATATCCCATTTTTTTGTAGTGCGTCCATGTATACCCCCTATATATATGTTTTCTTTGGAGAACTTATTCAGATCTTTCTTCCATTTTAAAGATTGAGCTATTTGTTTTTTATTGTTGAGTTCTAAAAGTTCCTTACATATTCTGGATACAAGTCTCTTATCAGATACATGATTTACAAATATTTTCTCCTTTTGTGAATTGCCTTTTCACTTGCTTGGTGGTGTCCTTTGAAGAACGGAAGTTCTTAGTTTTGATGAAGTCCAATTTATCTATTTTTTTCTTTGGCTGCTTGTCCTTTCAGTGTCATATCTAAGGAATCACTGTCTAAACCAATATCTTGACTTTTACACCTGTTTTCTTCCAAGAATGTTATAATTTTATCTGTTACATTTGGGTCTTTGATCCATTTGAGTTAACTTTTTATGTGGTGTGAGGTGTTAGGGACAATGCCATTCTTTTGCATGAGGATATCCATGTGTCCCTGCTCATTTGTTGAACAACTCCTTTTTTTGAAAGTGATAGACACTAAACCCCAACCCCACCTACCTTGGTTCCATGAGTGCCTTGTAAGCCAGGCAGCTGTGGAAGAAAACATAATTCTTGAATCATTAAGAAATCTCAGTTTTATTTTTTTAAATCCTCTCTCTCACAAATCTACCAGGGTGACTTTTTAATAATATTTTCCTACTTCGAACTGAGATGTGGATTTCTCTACTCATACTTCACTCTGTCCAAATATGTTCCTTCTCTCCCCACACACATTGTGTGACAGAATACTGCTTTTGTGTTGCTCTTTTGTTGGCTAATTTTATAATTTTTTGTGTTAGTGTTTCTTTCTGTATGTCTTCATTGTTGTTATTTTCATAGATTATAAAACTCCTAGAAGTTAGGGAGGTACTTTGTAACAATTTGGTTATTTATATAACTGAGAGAATATTTAAACAGTTTTTGAAATTAGAAGATAGTAGGTTTATTCTCAAAAGCCACAAATAAAAGTGTTTTCTTCTGACATAACTGCCAAATCTAAACAAATGTAAATGTTTTATAAAGAGACCTTACAGTAATTGCTTTTAGATTTAAAACTAGTATCTTTAGTGGTCATGTGTTACTTTCATGTAAAGAAGAAATGTTAATAATTATTCAGTTGTAAAAATTCTGCCTTCCACTTTTTAAAAATCATAAATCAGTGTACATTAAGAGCATGGTGACATTCCTTAATTCTAGGCTAAAGTTTTAACAAAGACTCTTATAGCAGTTCACAATCGGATATAAACAGTATCAGAATATAAAAACAAAAATCTTCTAATACATTGTTTGGGTTGGCTCTTCCATATTAGTTTCAATAAAACTAAAACCGAATTGGTTAGTTACTTTTTTCTTTACTGGTAGAAATCTCACTTCTCTAGAGAAAATATTCTAAAACATAAATCTGTTAAAGAAATTTAAGACCAAGTCTAATGTAATACAATATAGTGGTCCCCCCCCCAGTTCCACAGGGGATATGTTCTAAGACCCTGAGTGGATGCCCAAAACTATGGATAGTGCCAGCCTCTGTGTATACTATGTTTTTTCCTCCACATACACACCTAAGATAAAGTTTAATTTATAAACTTGGTACAGTAAAAGATTAATAATTATAACTACTAATAACATGTAACAGTTTTAACAATATTAGTTATGTGAATGTGCTCTCTCAAAATATTTTACTATACTGTACTCATCCTTCTCGTGATGATGTGGGATGATAAAATGCAACTCTGATGAGACAAAATAAGGTGAATGATATGGGCACTGTGACACAGCATTAGGCTACTATTGACCAAGTATACTTCAGAAGGAGGGTCATCTGCCTACAGTCTGTGGCTGACCACAGGTAAGTGAAACTACAGAAAGGGAAACCACAGATAAAGGGGGACTGCTGTAGTTATTTACGTTAAAATATACATGAAAATATTGGGAAATAACTTCCCAATATTGGGAAATTTGGGGAAATAACTTCCCAATATTGGGAAATTTTGGGAGATAACTCTTTATTAATCCTTCTTTGTATTAGACAAGATAGGCCATTTAGTATAACATCCCCCAAAGTCTCAGCATCTTAACCCGGTGAACTTTCTGTTTCTTGTACATATCTCCATCCATTGTGGGTTGGGATGTGAGTCGCCTCTGCCCCATGTAGTCCTTCAGGGACTCAGGCTCTTTTTATGAGTAGGATCCTCTATTGGATAGGCCCATTTCCACTCCCTACTCCCCCCCACCCCCAATTCTAAATCCAGTCTGCAAGAAAAGACAAGACAGCATGGAGGGTTATAGAGGTAGATTTGTGGGGGGGACCGGGATTTGAAGTGGCTTATCCACCCATGTTCCATAAGCCAGAAGTCACTCAATTGGCCCACCTAACTGCAAAGTAAGGCTGGGGAATGCAGTCTTGCTGTGTGCCTAGATGGAAACAGTTTGGTGAACACATAGCATTTCTCTGCTACTCTTTGATAGAGGCGTTACAAACGCAAAGCTACATGAGCACAGGAGCCTTAGGAACCTTACTGATATTATTCACCACTGTAACCATGTAGTTGATGCTATCTATGATCTGCACTGCCCAGATTCGCATATGGTCTTGGGACCTTTCCACACGATCTCTCAGCAGGACAATCTGACTTCTTACATAGCAGCTCTGGGCTCCAAGATTGAGTATTCCAAGAGATAACAAGTAGAAGCTGCTAGTCTTAAGGCTGGGGCTCAGAAACTGGCACATTTCTTGCATTATTTCCACCACATCACACTAGAGCAGTCACAGAGTTCCCAAACTGAAGGGGAGGGAAGTAGACAGAAGGATGATTGGAAGATTTGTGACCATCTTCAATCTATCACAATGGTAATATTTTAATGATTGTATTTCAGTTACTTGCCTAAAACCTACAGATGAATCAATCAGCTAGAGAAACTTAAATACTAATAAACCAAACACTTGCTTTTTATTTTTCACCTAATCTACAAGATTTTCAAAATGCTTCAGAATTTTATTTCCTAATGGAATTACGGAAGTAATTTTGGATGTATATAAATTAACTGACTTGATCCCTGGATGCTGTAACAACTGAAAAGAGGGGAAAGTGATACAGCAGAGTAAGGGAAGCAGATTCTTTCAGAATCTTTGTTCCAGCTTTCAAGCTAGATTTTTCCCTTTGTTGCATTGTCCTTTGTGCAGTTGTCTTGTCTCTTCAGTGTAGTATAGTGTAGGGTGTGTGTGCGGCGCCGGGCGGGGGGCGGGTGGTGGCGGTGATTGAGGGGAGGATACAGACAATCACAGAGCCAGCTTGCGCTGTAAGTTCGAGCTGTTTACGTTAGTCTGTTGACCACCACAAAGAACTTTTTGAAAACAAGTTCATCAAATAAAGATGGTATTAACTTCATTATGTGTTTGTAGGTAGACTATGGATAATTTTTTTACACTAGTCAATAATAAACAAGCTTCAGATGGTTTTTTGTTGTTGTTTTAGGTCTTTATTTGTGTTTTTAAATTAGTTTCTGTTGCTAAAGGTTCTAGTGGAAGGAAAACAGTGGTTCATGTTTGGTTGAAAGGGACCATTCATAATTTGTATGACAGGCAAGTGGTTGATATATTTACTGTGTGTCTGTGTATGTTTTTAACATTATAGGTGAAGTGCTGATTTACTGTAAAAGCAAAAATGAATTAGAATACAAAACATTAACTGCATAGTATATATGCTTATACACACACATATCTATGTATATAGAAATAAGTGGGAATGTCCTATAACTTTCTTGTTTCACTTAACAATATATTATCAATCATGAATGATACTGAAAGCAGGAATAAATGGATATTCAGACAGACCCCTATTTCTCCTTGGAATGTAAACATTGAACTAACTGGAGTATGGAGAGCCACACTTTGTTCACTAAACTCCAGACTCAAATATATAACCACCAATTCAGCATCTCCATTTGGATGTCCAGTAGACATCTTACTAGACTTCAGATATCCCAAACTGAACTATTTATCTTCCCAAACTAGTCCCACCTGTAGTCCCATGTTTAACTGATCCATGTTTAACTGATCCATTCTTCCTGCTGTAACTGTCTTTTCAGACTTTCAGGCCAAATTTCTTAGAGTCATCTTTGATTCTTCATTGCCTCATACCCCATATTCATTCTTTTTTTTTTAAATTTAAATTCAATTAGCCAACACACAGTACATCATTAGTCTTAAAGGAGATCTTCTTGGCCCTAATTTCAAAAGATACTCAGATTCTACATAGCAAGTCGAAGAAGGGCCTTGATGATAAATGGGAGCCCAAGCCTGCCTCCCACTCCACTGCTCCATTTCATTCTCATGCCTCCCTCATCTCCCAGCTCTCCTTGCCCCACTGTCCCCATAGCTCCTTTCTTGTTCTGTTCTGTGCGACAGCAGCCTTCCATTCTTGCTTTCAATTATGAGAGGCAGTAAGAAGCAAAATGTACAGAGCACTTGCATACACACATCTTACTGGAAGTTTAAAACAGCCCTTCGGTGGTTTTCCCATTCACTGCTGCCCCCAAACTTAACAGCTTCAAGCCTCTATGTTATCATACTCATGGATTCTGAGGGGCAGAGTGGGGATGGCTTGTCTTTGCTCTGTGATATCTAGGACCTCATCCAGCAAGACTTTGAATTTGAGGGTGACTCTGGCTGGGGGCTAGAATCATTCCAAGGCTTATGCACTAACATGTCTGTCATCTGGGCTGGGATGGTGTAGACTGTACGTGATTTAACCATATGTTTGGATTTCCTCACAGCATAAAAATCTCAACACAGCAGACTTTCAGCAGGCCTCGGGCACATGCACATATTCCAGCCAACAAGCGAAAGCTGCATTCCCTTTTATGACCCAGCCTCACACTTCTCATAGCATCACTGCTGCCCTGTACTGTTGGTGGAAACAGTCACAAGCCTTCCCTGATTCAAGAGGAGAAATAGCCTTTACCACTGGATGGGAGAGTAGCAGAGTGACATTGTAGAAGAACATGTGAAATTTTGAAAATAGCAGCCATCACCGAGGTTATGATTGTCTTGTGTTTCATAAATGAGTAACAGAGTTTTGTAGAGAAGCAGTCAGCCCGAGTGGCAAGATTAACAAGGAGAAACTTGGGAAACTACTACTATTACAAGGGCTTCCTATTTAGGTTGCTTTTAAGATATTTATTTCAAGCCTTTAAAAAATCTGTAATGATATGATATTTGGGCAATTTCTGTGCTGTTCACAAAGGATCCTAATCCACTCATTAGGAAATGCAGCATAGTCTCTACCTGCCAGATAATTAGATCAACCAAAGACACACTGCTGACTCGGGTGTGCATAAGATACAGGAGGAGGCCATATGTCAGGTTAGAGTGGTTACAGCTTCCTCTTGCTGCCTCCTCAGGGTCACAGCAATGTTTACATGGGCCACAAGTAGCTGGCCTACTCAAGGAGCAGGTGGATAGGCCTTTTGTTCTGTGGAGCTAAGCAGGTGCAGTGATGGGTCCTTTTATCAAAGGTAGGTCACTCAGAAAGTTATGGCAATATTCATTTACATTCAAGCATCCAAATTTAAAACTGCACTTGCTTCATCCTAGTAAAGTTGCTCATACCTCTGGGCTTGTGAGCTTTTGTTGATTTGATCACTTGGTCTGGCGACAATTCGAAGAATGTCTGTATACCTACAATATATTGGCAATTTCGGGATGATCCCGGAATTTCTTCCAGCTGTAGCAGTGTTATGGGTACTTGAAGATGTTAAAGCTGCATTTTTTTTAAATGCCAAAGTAATAATTCTCATAGACCCTCCCTTCTATCATTATAAATGTAAAACTTTCTCCTTGTGAGATTTGAATTAACTTACCTTTTACCCATTCATTTCCTTGCCTTTAGTATTACCGTTTCAGTCTATAATATTTTAGGACTGTCCTAGGACTGTCTAGGACTATCTAGGACTGTCCTAGATTCAGTCCTTAGATTCAATTCAATATGAAAAGATGAGTGACATAACATCATTGTCATTATAAATTTGGGTTGGGGTATATTATACTCCACATATTATACTTCTGTGTGTATATACACACAGAAAAGTGGGGTGCCTGGGTGGCTCAGTGGGTTAAGGTCTCTGCCTTTGGCTCGGGTCATGGTCTCAGGGTCCTGGGATCAAGCCCCACGTCGGGCTCTCTGTTCAGCGGGGAGCCTGCTTCCCCCTCTCTCTCTGTCTCTGCCTGCCTCTCTGCCTACTTGTGATCTCTCGCTGTCAAATAAATAAATAAAAATCTTAAAAGAAAGAAAAGTAAGCAAAGCATAACTGTATAACTCTGTGAATTTTCATGAGTTAAATATACTTGTTTAACTGCCACCCAGATCGAGAAATAGAACGTTACCCAACACCCAGGAGCCCTCCTGCTCATACCCAGTAACTGACCTCCCTCTCCGTAGGTGGCAGTTTTGCCAGCTTTTAACTTCATACTGAGATTAGATTGTTGTGTTCATCATTATGCTGGTGAGGTTTATCCATACTGTTGCATGTAATAGTTCATTGAGTTTCATCTCTGTGTCATATTCCATTGTGTAAATATACCACATTTTATTTATCAATTCTGATCTTGCTTCCCGTTTTCAGCTAATACAGACATTTCTGATTTAAGATTTTATTTATTTATTTGTCAGAGAGAGAGAGACAGACCCAGCACAAGCAGAGGGAGAAGAAGGCTCCCTGCTGAGCAGGGAACCTGACGCGGGACTCTATCTCAGGACCCTAGGATCATGGCCTGAGCCAAAGGCAGACGCTTAGCTGACTGAGCCACCCTGGTGTCCTGACATTTTTTTAATTTTTTAGTCTACACATGTATACTCTTTTGTTAAGTATATTCTCCCAGATTGGGTTTACTAGGTCCTAGGTTATATGTATATTCAACTATGGTATCCCCTGCCAAGTAGTTTGCCAAAGTGGTTGGACCAATTCACATTTCCACCAGCAGTGTAGGAGAGGTTTATTTGCTCCACTTCCTTATAAACACTGAAGTTAATGTCAGTTTTTGGTCAGTCTTTCCCAGTTTAGCCATTCTGGTAGGTAATAGTAATTACGATTTTGATTTGCATTTCTGTAGTAACTAATGAGGTTGAAAACCTTTAAAAAGTTTTCTTACCATCTGGATAACCTTATTCAGGAAATGTCTATTCAGGTTTCTTGCCTACTCCTTAATTGAATTGTCTGTCTTTTTCTAATTGATTTGTAAGAGTTTATTATGTATTGATGACAAACAGAAGTTTTTATATCTCTTCCTTTATGGCTGTTGGCCTTTATGTCTTCTTTATTTTTTTTCCAATTTATTTATTTTCAGAAAAACATTATTCATTATCTTTATGTCTTCTTTAAAATATATTTGCCTTCAATGCACCTGGCAGGCTCAGAGGAGCCTGATTTTTGATCCTTGGGGTCATGAGTTTGAACCCCACATTGGATATAGAGATTACTTAAACTTTAAAAAAAAACTTTAAAATAAGTAAATATATATATATATATATCGGTGTGTATACACACATATCATATATACGTGTGTGTGTGTGTATGTATATATATATATATATATATATAAAATATATATGCATATCCTGAGGTCTCTTCCAGAAGCTTAATAGACATATTAGTTTAGTTCAAGAACAATTATAGTCTACCTTGTTCCATAGAGGATTTGAGACAATTGATATGAATAGTTAGCAAAATATTCTTCCTTTTAGAACAAGATGAATCTTGAAAAAAAAATTAGATATTCTATAATTACCTCATAGGCCATGCACCAAATAAGCATAGCATATTTAATCTCATTGTCTTTGAAGAATTCATATGCATGTCTTGTCCTTTTCAGTTGGGTTCATTTCAATTGGAAGCAGGCCTCTGTCAGCAGTTCCCAAATTTCTAGCTTCAATTAATATTTTAGGGTTCTGTTTTTTTTACTCAAATATTTGTTGCCTTTGGCTTTAAAAACTCCATATGGTAGAAAAATTAAAATGTGCAAGTGCATGTAGTTATTAACTTTTTTCAACATATATTATGTTGAATCATAACCTTTTGA
The DNA here is from genome assembly GCF_020171115.1 of Neogale vison. Taxonomy (NCBI): domain Eukaryota; kingdom Metazoa; phylum Chordata; class Mammalia; order Carnivora; family Mustelidae; genus Neogale; species Neogale vison. Next base: position 90,552,194 of record NC_058105.1, on the reverse strand, counting down.
AAGAATGCTTAGGAAGAAATACTTATTATATATTTACAAGATGGACTATGCCTATATATATGTGTGTATATATATATGTATTCATATAAATACATTTATGTTTATGAATCCTTCTACATATATAGTGATTTGAGTAAAGAAACTAGTTCCAGAAGCCTTTCAGAGAAATGATTTTCATTATTATATATATATGTATATGTGTGTGTATATATATATATTTATTTCTCTTTTTTTAGAGGGCCCACTCTATTCTTTTAAATTGCCAAGGAATAAGAATCCATATTTCCTCTTGTTTATATTTTCTGATGCTTTGTGGAGTACCTAAAACATTGACTATAAAATGAGTTATTGGTATGAGAAACTTCTGATTCTTCCCTTGCTTGGTTTCTTTGCCTTGGGCTCCTAAGTGTCAGGAAGAAGAAGGAAAATATGAGTTTTCTCAGACCTGCTGGAGAAGTTGATGGAATAACAGGAATCTTTCATCTTATCATGTTACCCTGGCTAGGACTTCTGGTTGCTATCGTGTATGGCTGGAAAATGCCTGGAGTTTGTATAAGTCCACAGCCTCTTGGCTTTACCTCATCTACACAAATAGTGACAATAACAAGAAACATAACAACAATAACATTATTGAACATCTGTTTTTTACTATATGCTAAGCACTTTATGTATTTTGTACAATTGTAATAACCCTATAGGTTTGATATTATTTTATAATAATATATGACTATTGTCCTTACTTTTTAGCTAGGAAAACTGAACCTTATCGAAATGAAGTAGTTCCCCAAGATCACTATGTGAATAAGTGGCAGAAAAAACAGGCTTATGTGAGTCTATAGCCTGTACTCTTTACCACCATCCAGTATTGCTCCATGGCAGAAACTCACGGGTTTAGCCGAAGTATATCTTTGGTATAGAATCTGGCCATGGCTTTGTGCTGGTACCATCTCTTCCTCAGTTTCCCCTTCTAACCAAATGTGGTGGCTATTGCACCAAGAACACACAGTGCAACATTTTATTAGAATGAACGGTAGTAAGGACCCAGCAGCAATGAGGGTGAATGAAACATTACATTAGCAGTGGACTATTCACAGCAGATGAAAAAATTGAATTTGTAGAACCATTTACTTTCCAGAAAGGGATCTGCCATACCTCTCAGTTGGCAGAGCAGCGACCTCCCCCCAACCATGGAGGAAAAAGAGAGCATTCAGCTCCACTGTGTCCCACCCAGTCAGTGCCTAGAATCTGTCGTTTGTTGACTTATCAGTATCTTTCTTTCACTTTTCTAGGGTTGTAGCCGAGAAGGTAAAGGACGTTCTGTATATGCGACCCCGGAAGTACATCCACTGCTCCAGCTCGGAAACCACAGAACCTGGTTACATCAACATCATGGAACTGGCGGCATCTGTGTGTCGCTATGACCTAGACGACATGGACATCTTCTGGCTTCAGGAACTCAATGAAGATCTCGCAGAAATGGGTGAGTTGTTTTCCCACAAGTAAGTTGTTCCTTGACTTGCCTCGTGATTTTTTTAAGGTGTCAGGACCATTTAACTTGCTTTCATCCTGTGGCCTCTTTTCTTTTCTGGCCTTTTTGTTTATTTTTCTCATTGATCTTACCTTAATGAGGCATTTCTTGAAATGCATAAGTATATTGAAATAGAGCAGTAACATTTAAATCTGACCTTTTCTTTCCTTGTCCATGGTGAATAGCACAGATCAAGGGTGGTATGTAGGTTTCATAAGATTGTTTTCCAGTTCCAGTTGTGAGAGTGGTCATGGCTGATTGGACTGCTGGTTAAGGAGGATTCTGAAGCTGGTTCCTGGCTCAGCCCCCAAAAAACACTCTGTTCAGTGGGCAGGGCCAGGGGCAGCAGCACCTCTGCCATCTCTGCCAGCTGGAGAGAAGCTCTAACTTCAGCAGGAGGCAGCAGCATGCACCTGACAGGTCACTGTGACCAGCACGCCTTCGTGCGAGACTTCTAATTTTCCTGCCGGAAGAATGTCAGGCTTAGGGCAAAACATCCCCAGAGCAGTTCTTAGCTGCCTCACTGCCTTTAGTAAGTTCTGAAGTTGTCATGCAGTTCTCAAAGACTTAAATTAAGCAGAGACAAGCAAACAAAAAAACCCTGAAAGTAAACATAATGACAGTTGTAAAGTAAGTGTATGCCCTACAGCACCATACCGGTGATGCTGGGAGATGCTAGGCTGAAAGAAAACGCATTTTATTCTTACACATCACTCTTTGACAAGACTTCGATCTGAGCAGTGGTTGGACCTATGGAACTGTGGGTGGTTTTTAAGTCTCCATATGAGATTTGCAGAAGCACACAATTGATTTCCTTTTTGTTTGAATCACATTTGTACATTGTTAGTACAGGGATTGGTGGTTTTACTTTTCTTCCCTCCCTCCCTTTTTTTTTTCTTTCTTTCTTTTGAGGTTGGCATCTGAATGCCTATGGATAAAAACATAAAATTGTATTAAATCCAGTTTAGTGTGATTGTGGTAATTATACTAGTGGTACTAGTATAACCAGTACTTTTTTTTTTTAAACTTACTGTTTTATGTCTTCTCTTACTCTGCCTTCTAAGAGGAGAGAAGAGATGTCAGCTTAGGGTACAAACCGCAAAGGAAGGGAATAAAAGACTGACAGAGGAGGGAAATCAGAGTATGAGAGCAGAGTCCAGTGGATTGATGGCTCAGTGTGCCATTGTATTTGTGAACCGTATGGTGTCTGTGTGCGTTATGATCATTACAGGGCCTCCTTCAATGCGACACCACCTTACGGTGAGGTCCCTTTGGTATTTTGTAGTTAATCCTCTCTGAAGGATTTTTTGTAATCAGCTTTTTTATTTTAGAATAGTTATAGATTTACAGAAAAGTGTACATTTAATACAGTTGCCATATGCCCCTCAATTTCAGTTTCCCCTAATGTTAATAACATCTCACTTGACTGTAGTACTTGACCTTTTCCTATTCCAGGATGCCATCCAGGACACCACACTGCATTTAGGCTTAGAAGAGTTTAAAAAGAGGATTGCTTTACTTCAATTTTTACTCTTTAGAGTAAATGATATTATAGTAAGGCTTCTAAGAGCTTAAGATAAACTTCTAAAAACAACATTAAATTAAGCCCTTTTTTGGTTCAGATTAAGGGATTTAAAAAATTGAGTGCTTACTACATACTGGTCACTAAACTAAGCAGTGCACAAATATTACCTCATCTCGTCCTCACAAGAAATCAGGGAGTTTGTATTATGGTCCTTATTTTATAGATAATGGAACTAAGCCCTAAAGAGGATAAATAACTTGTCAAGGTTTATATAACCAATATGGAGTCAAGTTGGAATTTGAATCTAAGTGCTCTAACCAAACGCTGTCCTCCTCCACTCCAGAAAAAAAAGTGTGTAATTTGTCTTGACTGGAAAAATGAAACATACTACCTGGGTAGTTTTTGCTTTCATAACTATATATGACACTAAAACGGTAGTTTATATGGAATTCCAGAATTTCTTCATGTATCTTATGTAACAAGTGAAGTAGAATATTTGGGTGAATTTGTTTTGGATCGTTTTGAGAATTATTCCTGAGTTTACAAGCTGTACACACACATACACACACACACACACACACACGTGTGTGTGTGTATATTCTCACAGAATCATTAAAAAAATATGTTTAGTTGTTGCCTGTATCCACCATATAAATCTTTTAGTTGGGTTTATTAAGTTTGTAAGACTAAGAAAAATTAAAAGTATAGAAGGAAAGGGAATCAAGAGACAAAAAAAGGTAATTTCAGAATTTGCAGTTAGACTTTTGTGGATGCTAATAGGTTTTTCTTATATACAGTTCCATTGGAAAATATTATTGGATATTTTTAGAAGTCATGTTTAAAAAACAAAATATTTCATATGTACAATGACATACACAATACCTAGAATTTTCTTTTATGACTTAATACCTTTTTGTATAAAAATTTCCTCATATATTCATTAGATGTGCTCATTGGAACTATTATGCTAAGAATGAATTACTATTTATGTCCAGATAGTTATGTGATCTTAATTATCTTATTCTATAAATTAAAGTGTTCAAAATTATAAAGCTGTGAAAGTTCACCCTCAGTGGGAATAAGAGAAAACAGAGATGTAGGAGGGGGACTGATTGGGATGTAGACAGAAAATTGAAAGGGTAGTACATCTTACATGAAATGTGGTAAAATGTACTTCTCCTTTCATGTGTCAGACACTAATACGTGATAAGTAAATATTAGAATAGCTTTAGTAAAAGATTCTTTGAAATTCACTTTTTTAGATCAGAGAAGAGATGGTTTTATCTTTTAGAATCCCTCCATCCCTGCACCAGGCTCGTAGTAGGTGATTTGGGATTAACAGCTGACTGACGGGTTGATTGATTGTTTGTATTTCCGTGCAGGTTGTGGGCCAGTTGATGAGAATCTTATGGAAAAGACAGTAGAAGTCCTGGAACGCCATTGCCATGAAAATATGAACCATGCTATTGAGACAGAGGAAGGGCTAGGCATAGAATATGATGAAGATGTGATCTGTGATGTGTGCCGGTCTCCAGACAGTGAAGAAGGGAATGATATGGTGTTCTGTGATAAGTGTAACATCTGTGTGCATCAGGTTAGTGAGAGTGGAGACCACCACCTCCCCACGGTCAGCCTTTCTGAAGCTCAGTGATGGTCTCCAGCACCCATATCTGGGTAGCAATTTGCATTTAATAAGGGTGAAAATAAAGATTTGGCCTGACTGTTCTTCAATAATCCCTTTAGAAACAATACTAATGATCCCCAAGGTGACTTACTTTACTAACTTTAACTCAGAAGCTAAACCCAGATCTTTATTATATCCCTTCGTACCTATGCCATTGAGTTTGCCTTGTTCAAGACTTTCATCATCCCCTGGGGAGTCTCTTTGTTGCCTGCCTGGGAGTCTCTCCTTCACCTTGGAATCCCTGTTACATCATCAGGTTATACTCCTGGTTCCTAACCTTGGTGAGATCATACTTCCTCCAGGTAGAAATCCAGACTCTCTGTCTCAGCCCTTTCCAGTCCTACTCATATATAACTCCGAGGAAGCAGAGTCCACTATGCTTTTAAAGATCATATAATTTTAGGGCTGTAAAAGACCATCCCACTCCTCAGTTCTACAGATAAAACCAGAAAAGATGAAATGTCTTTACCCAAGTGCTTACAGCTAGTTATTTGTCATCCTTTCCACCATAGTGCCTTTTTAATTGATGATGATGATGATTTCAGCGTTCTTTTGAGCTCTTTCCTTTTCTTCCCCTCATAAGCCCTATGCTCCAGCAAAATAAGTTTACTTAAGGGGGCAGTGATGACTATTCCTGACACTGTCCTGTCTCTGTGTTTTGGCCACACTCCAATTTAAAATGTTTTCTTCCACCTTCAGCTATAAAAAAAATCTACAGGACTTCCAGGATTTGATTTAAATCTTTTCTTGAACTCCCCTAAATAATTTTTCACTCTCCTGAACCTGTTTTGTGTTTCATTTATCTTATTAATTTATCTAGCAAATAGGTATGCAACACCATCTACCAGCCCATGTGCCAGGACTATGCCACATGCTGAAGACACAGTCAGTGACGAAGAGGCAGACATGATCTTTGCCCTCGGGGTCATCAGAGCCTGGTATAGGGGCTACAAGGACACTGCCCAGTTATCACAGTATGCTGGGTGTTTTCGTAGCTAGAAGTCCATGCTGCTGTGAAAGCGCATGGGATGGATGGGGATCAGGGACAACTACTAAGTGGCATCCAAGCTGAATCTAAATGTGTCACAAAGAGCAGCAGGGTATGTTCAGGCAGAGAAGAGAACAATTCAGACAGGTAGTGAGAGCAGGCACAGTGTATCAGAGGGAACTCTGGAGCTCTTCAGAGCTGCAGAAGGGAGTGGGGTAGAGTAGAGGAGGGTGGACAGTGAGGGTAGAGAGGGACACAGGAGCCACAGGTGATGGGCCTTCGCTGACAGACTAAGGAACTTTGGCTTTGTCCTGTCAACCCTGAAGGCCGTGAGCTGTATTTTAGAAAGATCATTCTGGCCACAAAATGACTAAAATGATTAGGTAACGCAGTGGAGCACCGGGCAGGCTCAGTCAGTGGTGCACGTGACTCTTGATCTTGGGGTCATGAATTTGAGCCCCGTGTTGGGCCTAGAGATTACTTAAAATGAAATTTTTTTAATAAATAAAATGATTAGGTAACACAGGAAATTGAAAAAAAAAACAGGGCTTACAACTTTATTTAAATTACCTGGGCCACCTAACCTAAACCTCTGTATTAAAAGGTACTCAAAATTATTCTGTAACCAATTAGATCTTCTTCGTTTTGCTTGTTTCCTTTAAAAAAGAGTGAACTTCAAAATTTTCTCTTCACTCTATCAGTTATTGGTGTTTATGTCACATCTTTAGCAAGACAGGAAATTTTGTGTTAGTATGAACTTAAATATTTGATAATATGGGTCCACAGTCCTTCCTCTACTATTCCAAAAATTTCAGAAGCTCTGAAAACTGCAAGGTTTTGCTTAAGTCTGGCACCGAAACTGATTTTGGACAATACTAGAACTCACCCAATACGAGGCTCTTTATAGTCTTAATGTCATTTTGTATAAATGCTTATGTAGTTTGCTAGAGAAATGTAATGTATTTGGTAATATGGTACTGTCCTTGGTCCCATTGAGTTTTAGGTAATATACCACGTATGTATTCACTACTTTCCTAAGATCTGAGCAATTCTGAATTTCCTTATGTTTCTCACCTAGGGTTTTCATATAAATAATTATAGCCTTGAAGGGAAAATAGTACAAAGGTCGTCTGTATATATTTTCAGCAGCTGTTCTTCACAGTTGGGACCAAATATTAAGGAATTATTTTTCAGATTCCTTGACTAAAAAAATGAAATGTAGCTTAATAATTCTCCTCAAAGAGTATTTGTTTTGAAAACATATCCAGTAATGACTATAAATGACGTGCTTTCCTCACGTAGAAAGTGATGACAATAACACCTGACCAGGCCTTGCAGAATGTAAGCTGGTATGTATTATGGCTGAATGTTGGTGCCACATAAAGTTTCATATAAAAGAGATTCTTCCAAAGTGAGTACATTCACTTGACTTCTAACACGATACTTAGGTTAGAGCTCCCTCTGTTGACTGAAAAGTGACTTAAAAATGATTTGGAGGATTTGGTTTACTCCTTAACAGAATCAGGAACATACTGACATCTGTATTTATTAAACATAACTTTTCTTCCTTACTGACACCACATTATGTCAAATGTTTGTTCCTCTGTGACTATAACACATTTGTTTCAGTACTTTAGAAAGAGGTTTACATCGTTAGACTTGAGATTTTAACATTAAAAATGCGAAAATTGGGAGCCTTCCAAATCCCTTTGTAGGTTACATTTTTGGTTCTTAGCTCAGGTATTGAACACTCAAACAGGCCTAAATTAATTTGTCTGAAGGTACATACTCATAGTTTTTTGTATCTGTCATATATGTTTGGCACTGAGTTTATTAACCCCCTGGAATTGTATATAAAACATATGTCGGTGCATTTGTGGAATTTTCTCAAGAGTCCATAGCCTTCATCATGTTGTGGTCGAGAAGAAATTGAGAACCACTGCTATGAATTACTAGCTTCTATGAGCCTATGACCATGAGTAAGTCCACACAAGGGCTCAGTAGATTATTTTCTGCCCCATGGAAGGGCCAGGAGATAAAGGGTATTCCTAGAACCACTTTTTTTTCTTCTGGTCTGAAAGAAGTTCTGTTTTAGGAGGAAGCTTGCTTTCATTTCCTAGCAAACTTTCTGGACCTCAGAGAAAGAAAACTTTGGAGGTTAGGAACCTTACAGAATGATGCCCTACTGTTGTAAGAGCAGCCTGGTTGGAGTTCAGCTTCAGTTCTTGACCTAAATTAATCTGTTCTACCAAACCGCCTATTTGATCTCCGCATAGAAAGCATTCCAGATAAACTGATGGTAAATGACCTGCCCCCAGTGACCTTACAGTCTCACTGAGGAGATGAAACGTAACCGCTAAAGTCGAGAAGAGTACATGTTGCCAACCACGTACCTGGTGAGGGGGAAGCCGTGCTGAGTAGAGGGCAGGGGTCAAGAAGTGGAGCGGCCACATACGGCTCTGTGAGCTGAGAAGTGCGGTGAGCAGCGTCAGGCTTTAGATCAGAAGCCAGCAGACTTTATCTTTGAAGGGCCAGATAGTAAATATTTTAGACTCTGAGAGCCACGTACAGTCTCTGTTACATACTCTTTTTTTTAAACATCACTCTAAAAATATGAAAGCCATTCTTAGCTTGTTAGCCTTCCAAAACAGGCCTCAAGCAGTAGTTTGCCAGCCTATGGTTTAGACAAGGGTGAGGGTGAGAACAGAAGGAGTTTCTGGAGGGTTTGTTGCTGTGCAATAGAATAAAATCTTTGTTTTAGTAAGAAGAACATGGCAGCCAAATAGAAGGAGGATTGAAGGTGTGAAAGGGGCAGAAGAGAATTTAGGAATAAATCAATCCAGGCGTGATAAGGACTTGGGTGGATAGAGCAGGTGTGGTGGGGATGGAGAGGAAGGTCAGAGCCCAAGGGCCACTCTTTTGGGAGGACTAGCATGCCTCAGGGGTGGTAGACAAAGGGAAATAGATAATGTGAGTACAGGAATTTTGGATCTGGAAGCTGGGAAGCCTGGTGGTGATTTGGATAGTTTGGAAAAGGCGCCAGTTCAGGGGTAACATGATAGTAAGTGTTGGAACATGAATCCAAGCTGTGGGTGAACCTCCTGGCGTAGGCACAGATTTTGAAGCTGCCTTGATGAATTAGTCAGTGGTGGAAAGTATACCAGGCGACATGGGGAGCCAGGTAGTCCCCAGGTTTAGTCCGTAATGATGAGAGTAGAACAGTAAGGAGGAGAAAGTTGGGCGAAATTGGAGGTAGTGAAAAGGAAGTCTAGAATGTTTCCCAAACTAATCTCCCTTCCCCCAGTAATTCATTTAGTTGTCCAACTTCATTCCATAAAGGATTTGAAGCAGCTTCCAGAACTCATTATGGAGTGTTGTGATTAGTCTAATATTCTATTCAATTCAGGATTCAGTCACAAGTCCCTTTTTCTTCAGCCCAAGCAAGTAATTGCTGTGATTTGCTGAGTGCTTTTTATGCGCCAGGCTCTGTTAGGCTCTTTAAACATTAGCTCATTTGCTGCTCAGAAGTTTCCTTCTGTTTCCTTCTTAACACTTTTTTCTTGATTACAACAGTGCATGACTTGTAGAAGTTATTCAGTAAGTATATGACTGACTAAATATAATATATAATCATTGAAGAAACTTTAGAAAACAGAGGCAAAAAAGAAAGAAAGAATGTAATCCCCAAACTCAGTTTACAGTTGGGCCAGCCTTTGTATATATTTCCTTCTAGTCTTATTCTTTTGTCCTTAAAAAGTCAGTTTTCATAAACAGATATGCTGATCTTAGAACAGATGCCACCTCTTTTTTTTGAGTGTTTTAAAATCACAAAATCCTAGATATGAGCTTGTTGGGCCTTATTTGCCTCTTTCTCCTAAAAGTGGAGGGTACTCTGTCACTGTGTACCAGAGCAGACATCAGTCTTGGTGAGAAGATGCTAACCATGCTTCCCTCTACTCCTCATGCCTCCAGGCCTGCTACGGCATCCTCAAGGTCCCAGAAGGCAGCTGGCTGTGTCGTTCCTGCGTCCTGGGCATTCATCCGCAGTGTCTGTTATGTCCAAAGAAAGGTGGGGCCATGAAAACTACCAGGACAGGGACTAAATGGGCTCATGTCAGCTGTGCCCTGTGGATTCCAGAGGTAAGAACTCATCCAGGCCTGTGAGCCCATTTGCTCCAAGGGGGCCCCTGTTTCTCCCCAGCATTCAGACCTGCTGGGGCTCCATGGAGAGGCTTCGTGCCTGCCCATGTTTCTGAGGTGATAGTGCTTTCACTTGAGCTCCCTCACATTCTTCTCAGATGCAAGTGAGCAGGTAAGCCCGTGCCAATTAACATATAGGTGCGGAGACCAGTGCTACTGGATAAATTCGTATGAGAAGAGAGGCACGAAAGACCAGGATGTGAGCAGATTTTTTTCAAGGTGAAACTTACCTTCTTTTTTTTAAGATTTTATTTATTCATTTGAGAGCAGAGGCAGAGGGAGAAGCAGGCTCCACACTGTGCCAGGAGCTTGATGCAGGACTTGATTCCAGGAGCCTGGGATCATGACCTGAGCTAAAGGCAGATGCTTAACTGACTGAGCCACCTAGGCGCCCAAGGCGAAACTTACCTTAAAATACCAAATACAGAGTGTCTGGTTTCATGAATTTTTATACCTATCTGTAACCACAACCCAGACCAAGATTTGGAACACCGCAAAAGTAGACACAGAACAACCCAAAAGGTTCCCTCATACCCACTTTTCAGTCCCTATCTGGGTCCCTATTTACCATTGCAGTTGCTATCACTGTAGATTAGTTAGTATGTTTTTTAATTTCATATAAATGAAGTCATAGAGTATGCACTGTTTTCTGTCTGCCTAGCCCTCCATGATGTAGTGTGTATCAACACTACACTGAGTAGTATGCTGTTGTATGGATATACCATGATTTATTTATCCATTCTCCTTTGATGGGCATTTCAGTTGTTTCCAATTTCAGGCTATTCCAAATTAGGCTAGCAATAGCTCTTTCACCCACTGCGATGGTTGCCCTTTGATTTTTTTTTAATTTTTTATATTTTTTAAATTTCTTTTCAGTGTTCCAGTATTCATTGTTTATGCAGCACACCCAGTGCTCTATGCAGTATGTACCCTCCTTAATACCAACCACCAGGCTCACCCAACCTCCCATCCCCCACCCCTGCAAAACCCTCAGATTGTTTCTCAGATTCCACAGTGTCTCATGGTTCGTCTCCCCCTCCAGTTTTCCCCAACTCACTTCTGTCCATCTCCCCACATCCTCCGTATTGTTCCTTATACTCCACAAATAAGCAAAACCATATGCCCTTTGATTTTTGAAGCTCTTTTCAGAGCTTGGACTCAGTGTTTGTCTAAGAGCCTCTTTATTCAAAATTCCATCGCTCATTATTTAATCTGGTCCTTCAGTTGCTGTTATCTTATAAGGGGCTCTGCACACACTCAGTTGATTAAAGAGGGCTTCCAAACATTACTTGTCCTTACTTCTTATGGCTGTCTTTTTTCTTTAAACTGGCTTGAACATCCCACTCACATCCTCTTTCCCCAACCCCTATCTAAGCCAGCAAATTTGTTAGGCAGTTTAACTGCAGGGCAAGAGAGACTTCAGAATTCAGTTCATGGGAGAGCTGATGATACCGTATTGGTAATTCATCCCCCTTTTAAAACTTCCCTGGCTTTATTCTTGTTAATGGCAGTTCCAGAGGAGTTAACTACTAAGAGTCAAGCTCAAGCACACAGAGTTAAACTGTCCACAATAAATACTATTGTATTCTTATGGATAGAGAAGTGTTTTTAAAAATAATTTGAGCAATGGTTTCTTTTTTGTACAAGACTGTCCAGCTTATAGACTGATGTCTTGGGTTTCTGGCCTGAGAGTGATTTCCTGCAGCAAATGCCCCAGCTAATAGAGCAGTCTCTCTCAGCATAATGAGTTTAGAACATGACTCCTGAAGAGTCCTTAGAAATAAAAGAAGCTTTCTTATCTATTGACTTTGTCTTAGGGTTCTCAGTACCTTTGGGGTTGCTCAAGATTGCTGTGATCTTTCTACTGCTGGTTTCTTGATGTGGGTAGAACTTGTACTAGTTTAACTAGCTTTATTCAGCAGTCTTTCTCTCTTTGTTAAAGTTGTGGCTCTCTTAGAAACTCCTGTACACATTTGTAAGTGGGGGGACACTTTTTACCAGAAGTTGCCTAACCCCTTATTTTCCTATGGAAAAAAAGCAAACGTTTTCCATCTTCTTTTAAAGCCTGCCTTTCCTTTCAGTTCTCTCCCAAAGTCTGATTTCACTTTGAAGCTACTTTGGCTGAAAGAGTAGAGCAAACTGATAACAGTTACATGATTTAAAAGGCTGTGGTTTGAAAATGTTATCATCCTCATCCTTCCTACTTATGTGCTCCAACCTCTTCATTGTCCAGATTGCTACTACTTTCCAACAATGTCACGCTTCTTTGTAAACTGAAAGGATTGTCACTGCCTGTTTTCTATACTTAGTCGATTAAAGGACAAAACAAGGCATGTTGCACCATCTCTAACATATAATAGATGATAGATCTTGTGAATGTTAATTCCTTTCCTTGGTGGCTTTCTTTGGTTCCCAAGTAGTGTAGATATCTTAGATTCATTACTGTATCCATTCTCCGTCTCCACTCCTGCCCTCTCATTCTGTATATGAATCATTTATATTACTGGAAATGATCAAAAGCCTGAGCGGTGGCTAGAGACAGGTTTTATTTATTCTTGGTTCCATAGTAACCTTCAGAGATGCGGCTTACCTCCTTGTTTTGATGTTCTGACCTTCATGTAATATCATTTGTGGTTTGTGAAGGGAACTTCTGGAATGTCTTGGTGACTCTGCCTTATGGTGGTGTTTCATTTGTAGGTCAGCATTGCTTGTCCTGAGAGGATGGAACCAATCACAAAGGTCTCCCACATCCCACCCAGTCGATGGGCCTTAGTCTGCAACTTGTGCAAGTTGAAGACAGGGGCTTGTATTCAGGTAAGTCACCAAGAGAAGTGGTGGAGTGGGCTCCCACTGAATTGGCCAGACTCAAACTCCCAGTGCTAGTTGCCTCTTAACCGGAAGTTTACTCGGGAGGCTTCCCACTCATTCCTAGGTCTCTGCCCATTGTACAGACCATTCCTGAAGCCATTTTTTTAGACATTGCCTCTGGATGCTTCAGCATAGGCCTTTCGTCCACAGTGGTAGTTAATCTCTGTCCTTTGCTGATGAATTAGGTGAGTTCTGAAGCTAGATGATACCATCCTGGGTAGACACAAGCCATAACTAAAACAACCAGGCCCACGTTCCTGTGCAGCTCACCCACTCACTATGGATGGACTCAGGTTTCAGGATGATTTAAGCAAAGACTCTGTTGCTGGACTAAGTACAGCTCATTTTGGTAGGGAAAGATGTAGCTAAATGTATAAATCCTGGTGGATAGGTTGAAAGTCATTCTCACAGACACACTTGTTTTATATGGTAGTGCAAGTAAAGTTTTCTGAGACATCTTGGGTACAGGAATTCAGGGGCATGAAGTGGAAGTAGTAGCTCCCGTACCCAACGGCAGCAGTTGGGGGATGGTGGATGAGACTGGGAAAGGCCAGTTACCTCTGGCAAAGGCAGAAGGGTTGACCCTTCTACTCTCCAGGCCTCCTGCATAGGAGGAGATACAGGTTGGTTAGAGTTAGGTTTGCCTGCTAAGGTTCTTCATAGAAAAGGAGCCATGTGATGTCATCACTTAGGGACATCTCTGGATGTTTCCTGAGGTTTCTTGCTGTCTGGCTCATCTTGTAGATTTCTTGCTACAGACCTGGGATCAACCACTCCTCCAAGTAAACATGGTTCTTTCACTGAGAAATGGTACTTAAAGAATACAATCTGGACCCCAAAGACCCTTTTAATTTTTTAAATTCATTTTTTACATCTGACAGAATTAGATACTTTGTCCTGCCTTTTTTTTTTTTTACTTCTTTTTCCTACTGATATTATTTAAGCACAGAAGTTACAAAGGAAAACAATTTAAGGGAACACTAATCCCACAGGATCTACTACCTTAACACATTGCCTGTATAGGTTTCCCTAAGTTCTATCCTGGTTGCTCCTCATATGTGAGCCTCCTGGGGACCAAGGTTGTGTCATTTTTCCTTGGATTTCCCCTACCACAAAGGGGAATGCCTGCCCATTTTCAGTGCTCAATTAGCGTTTATTAAATAAATACATCCATATTTAATTGTATCATTGATTTGTTTATAATATTTATTCTCCCCACTAATAAAATGAAATATTTTCCATGTTTTTATAATTATTAGCCATTTTAAAAATTGTTTTAAGTTATCTCTGTACCCAGTGTAGGGCTCAAACTCATGACCCCAAGATCAAGGGTCTTATGTTCCACCGGCTGATTCAGCCAGGCGCCCCATTATTAGCCATTTTATAACAGAACATTGAACTTACATCCTTTGATTTACTTACTTTCATTATCGTAGTACCTTCATTTTTCTCCCTATCTTTTCTGTTTTAAAGGATGATTTTTTTAGACTAGTTAATAAATGGCAGCATGACTGTGGTGAAAGAAAACACTAGCCTTGACCTTAGCAGACTCGAGTTTGCATTACAGCCCCATGTTACCACATTCTGCCACACTGTCTGAGTTATTTATCTGAGATTTATCTTCCTTAGTAGACTGTAAGCTCAGATTGTTTCATCCTTAGATCCCCCACACCCCTGACATGGCGGACAGACAATAAATAGTAGATTGATGGATGGACGGACAGATGGTTGGAGGAAGCATTCTGGAGTAGGTTTTTCATCTGCAGGGCAATAGTTCTTACTTTTATGACTTAGAGTATAGAGTCTGCATTTTTAAAGATCTTACCAAATTAAGACTCTTAAATGTTTTATTATAAACAATTACATATATTCAACAAATATTTGAGTGCCTGGTTGTGTACCAGGCACTGTTCTAGACACTTGGGATTTATCAGGAAGCCAACAAAGAGCCTTCTGCTCTTTCAAACGTAACTTGGGTTTGAGTTGGGAGAAATAGAGAATAAGGAATAGATACTAAATGGTGCATGAGAAAATGGGAAGTCTATAGGAAGGAAAAACATGGAGTATGGTCAGTAGATGGGGAGTGTGGGTCAGGCGGCGTGCTTTACAGGTTTAAATAGAGTGGTCAGAGTAGGACTCGTGGTAGAGGAGATATTTGAGGAAGGACTTGAAAGTAAGAGAAAACAATGCAGATATTTTGGGTAAAAAATATTCCCGGTAGAGGGATCAGCCAATGATCAGAGATAGGAGTGTGTCTGGCCTGTTTGAGTGACAGAAGGAGGCCAGTGAGTGAGGCTAGAATGGAGTGTGTGAGAAGAGACTATCAAGAGAGATCATATGGGAACTTGACTGGTTAAGGCAAGGGTTGGCGGGTTTTTTTCTGTAAACGGCCAGCAAATAAATATTTTAGGCTTTGCAGGTCATACATTCTGTGATACAACCACTCACCTCTGCCTTGAGCACAGAGACAGCCACAGGCAGTACTTAAGCAAATGGACATGGCTGTATTCCAGTTAAACGTTACAGACTCTAAAATGCCGATTTCATGTTAGTTCACGTGTCATGAAGTATTTTTATTTTTTACAACATTTAAAAATGTAAAAAGAGGGGCACCTGTGTGGCTCAGTGGGTTAAGCCTCTGCCTTTGGCTCAGGTCATGATCTCAGGTTCCTGGGATCGAGCCCCGCATTGGGCTCTCTGCTCAGCAGGGAGCCTGCTTCCCCCTCTCTCTCTCTGCCTGCCTCTCTGCCTACTTGTGATCTCTCTCTCTCTCTCTCTCTCTCTCTCTCTCTCTGTCAAATAAATAAATAAATAAATAAAATCTTTAAAAAAAATAAAAATAAAAATGTAAAAAGAGCCTTAGTTCCCATTCTGAGCTCTTGGGCCACACAAAGACAGCTGCTGCATTTGCTCTGCAGGCCATAGTCTGCCAATCCCTGATGTGGGGCTTCCAGCATCCTTATGAGAGCTTTTGTTTTAACTCTCAGTTTAAGGGGGAGCCACTGATGGGCTTTGAGCAGGCAAGTGACATGATTTGACTTGTGTTTGTAAGAGAATCAGTCTATAGAATGATATGATGTCTAATCGCTTCAAAATCATCTGGGGGCAAGCTACTATAGGGGTTAAAGATGAAACAAGATTGGTCATACATTAATTACTATTGAAGCTGGCTGATGGCTATATGGGGGTCACGATTAGTATTCTCTGTGCTGTCATATAGGTTTTTTGGTTTGCTTTTTTAAAGATTTTATTTATTTGACACACAATGAGAGAGCACAAGTAAGCAGAGTGGCAGGCAGAGGGAGAGGGAGAATCAGGCTCTCTGCTGAGCAGGGAGCCCAACATGGGGCCTGATCCCGGGAACCTGGGACAATGACCCTAGCCAAAGGTAGCTGTTTAACCAACTGAGCCACCCAGGTGCCCCTGTTATATAGGTTTTTAAATTTCCATGGTAAATTGTTAAAATAAAAAATAAGCCTTGGCTGCTGTATTTAGAATAGGTTGGGGAGGTTAGAAATAGGAAAGGCAGCTAAGAGGCTATTCTAGTAATCCTTGAGAGAGGGTGGAGGCTTTGACTGGAATAGTAGCTCTGAAGATAGTGAAAAGTGATGAAATTCTGGATGAATCTTGATGGTAGAACCAACAGGATTGACTATGAATCAGATATGAGGTGTGAGAGAAAGATAGGCGTTGGAGATGCCTCCAGGTTTGGGGCCCAAATAGTGGGAAGGATGAAGGTGCCATAAACCAAATAGAAAAATTTGCAGAACAACAGACTTGGGGGAAGAGTTGATGAGTTCTGTTTTAGACATTTAAGTTTGAGATGTCTATTTGATATCCTAGTGGAAATGTCAAGCTGGCAGCTATTTGTGTGAGTTTGGACTCTGGGAGAAGCCCCGGACTGCAGACACACATTTGAGAGCCACTGGCCTAGAGATGGCTTTAGCCTGGACTGGGTAAGATCACCGAGTGGGTGAGTGTCGATAGAACAGTACCAAGCAGTAGGCCTGGAAGCACTGCAGCGTGACAAAGTCCAGCAGAAGAGGAAGAAGCAGCAAGAGGAGACCGTGAGGAAGCCAGGAGGAAAACTGAGAGTATGTAGCAGCTTAGAACTCAAGAGAAGAGGCATTTCAAGGAGAAGGAAAAGATCAGTGGTGTAAAGATGCCACTGAAGATGAGGAGGAGAGACTGAGCCCTGAATTGAGCAGTGTGATTATTGGTCATTGGGGGGAAACATTTAGGTGCACTAGTGATGGCAAAAGCTGCATGGCCAGTGGTCAGGATGAAGAAGGGAGTAAGAACAGTTCAGAAAAGTGAGGTAAAGGGACGCCTGGGTGGCTCAGTTGGTTGGACGACTGCCTTCGGCTCAGGGCGTGATCCTGGAGTCCCGGGATCGAGTCCCACATCGGGCTCCCAGCTCCATGGGGAGTCTGCTTCGCTCTCTGACCTTCTCCTCGCTCATGCTCTCTCTCACTGTCTCTCTCTCTCAAATAAATAAATAAAATTTAAAAAAAAAAAGTGAGGTAAAGAGGTCTTGTCTTCAAGATGGTGGAAATACCAAATGCATGTACACTTGTTAGCACATGGGACGTCGCAGTATGCATGAAAGGGAGTGACCCGATGGAAAGGAAACACTGCTGGAGTGAGGTTTTCAGGAGTTGGGAGAGGGTGGGTGAAGCGCAGGGTGAGGTGATGGCCAGTACAGGAGCCCCGAAGGCAGAGTGCAGGTGCAGAGTGCTGGTGCGGACCCGCAGAGGCGTTCTTTCGGTTGTTTTCGGTTCCTCGGTGAGGTAGGAAGCAGGACCATCAGCTGAGAGGGAGGCCCAGAGGTCTGAGGAGAGGCGTGACACCATTTCGTGGTTTGAGGAGGGGCAGTGCGAGTGCCAGACTGTATTGAAGACCCTCCCCCTCGGGTGAAGGGGGAATGAACGTCAGGTGACCTTCTGAAGTGTGTGATTCTTTTCTAACCTATCTTCTACTTATCCTGATAGAGTGGCATTTGTTTTCCATGGTTGATACCTAGTTTTCCTGTGGGAAAACAGACCCAAACCTTTTTTTTCCTTTTAAACTACCACAAAAGAAAGTTAATTCCAAACTCATTAGTAATTTGACATCTTGTTCCCTCTATATGAATCAAAAACATAGTAAACAAATATAGTAATTCAGTAGGGGTCAAATTTTATTAGCATCATTGTTCTTGGGGGGTTATTTTAAGTCTTTGTGGCTAGTAACCTATTCGGGGTATTTTGTTTTATTAAGTCTTTATGGATCTCTTAACTATTTGTGAATTGTGTTTATTCTTCCTGTTTCCCAGCAGTGGGAATACTTGTATCTGTCTTCTTTTGATTTGGGAACATTTGCTGGGGAAAGATAGAATCCACTGCTGGTGGGTTTGGGGTCTAAACACAGCCAGTGTCTACATCTTCCATACCTGGGAGCTAGAACCTTTCTCCTGAGCATGAATTCTCCCGATAATCCTGAACTAGATCATAAAGACAGGGTTCAAATGAGATGCCCCAGACAGCTCTGGATTTTGCCTAGACTTTGGCCACAGTCCCTCTAACTGTCAGCTTTCCAGAATTCCTGTAGGGTCCTTATATGTCTTATGTTCAGGCTGCACTCAACCTAGGTCCAGAGGCTTTAGATTTTCCTTGAGAAGAAAGAACACGGGAGCCTGGGTGGCTCAGTGGGTTAAGCCGCTGCCTTCGGCTCAGGTCATGATCTCAGGGTCCTGGGATCGAGTCCCACATCAGGCTCTCTGCTCAGCAGGGAGCCTGCTTCCCTCTCTCTCTCTCTGCCTGCCTCTCTACCTACTTGTGATCTCTCTCTGTCAAATAAATAAATAAAATCTTTAGGAAAAAAAAAGAAAGAAAGAACACTGGTTAAGAATATGAGCTTTGGGGGCGCCTGGGTGGCTCAGTGCGTTAAGCCGCTGCCTTTGGCTCAGGTCATGATCTTGGGGTCCTGGGATCGAGCCCCACATCGGGCTCTCTGCTCAGTGGGGAGCCTGCTTCCATCTCTCTCTCTGCCTGCCTCTCTGCCTACTTGTGATCTCTACCTGTCAAATAAATAAATAAAATCTTTTTAAAAAAATAGAATATGAGCTTTGGGGGCACCTGGGTGGCTCAGTGGGTTGGGCCTCTGCCTTCGGCACGGGTCATGATCTCGGGGTCCTGGGATTGAGCCCCACATTGGGCTCTCTGCTCAGTGGGGAGCCTGCTTCCTCCTCTCTCTGCCTGCTAGTGATCTCTGTCTGTCAAATAAATAATAAAATCTTTTTAAAAAATTAATGTGGTAAAGGGCTTGGCACAGTGCCTAACACTGAGTAAATACTCAGTAAGTGTTAGCAATAATAGTAGTTGTACTTATTTTAAATTATTCATATTATTATTCCTTGGAGTCTGTTGGACTTTGCTGATGGGAAGCTGTAGCATTTATCCAGCCAAACTGAGTAGAATCATCAAATATTTGGAAGTAGAGAAGTGTCCCTTTTGAAAGTAGAGGGATGTGGGCATATTTGAAGTCACATGCAAGTGGATTGAAGTCAGGGTAAATCAGTGGGCTGCTATGAGTTTACTGTTAGGCTAATAGGAGTTTGATGATGAGGAAATTGAACTTTAAAAACAAATGGAAATCTTCAACAAGTGGCAAAATGCAAGTATGTCTACCAGTGACTGTGCTTAATGTTTTTTCATATATTCCAAATTTTGTCAGTACAGATTGTTCTGGTTCTAAGGCATTTCTGGTCCCTGCCATCAGGAGTTTGTAGTCTATTAAGGGAGGTTGGATATAAACCTGGGAAAAGTTAAGTAACACTGAAGTGACATCTGCCCTCCAACCTTGCAGACCCTTAGGGATGAGAGGTCAGAAAGGCTGGTGGCCACTGTGGGTGCTGGAGTTTAAGTATACAATGGCTGGAGTAGGTTTTGTAGGCTGCTTGAACCATTTGTGACATTGTGTCAGTGACAGAGTTTTGAGAAAATTGCTATGATACCACCCAGTTGTCTCTTTACATATTATTAGGGACTAAAGACAACCAAATGGACACTGTCCTGCAGTGGGACAGGAACTGCTGAGGACATGTGCACCAGGCCCTTGCTGTTCCAGGCATGTGCCATTCCCTTTTGAGGAGGACATACTATTTGGGAGGAGGGTGACAAAATATCTCTTAATTCCTTTCTTTTCTCTAATTTCTGAAGAATATATAGAATATTATTCTCCCCCCCTTTTAAAATAAATAAATAAACCATAGTGAAATACCGCTTCATACTCACTAGGGTGATAATAATCAAAAAGGCTGGCAATAACAATTATTGGCGAGAATGTGGAGGAATCAGAACCCTTGTGCTTTGCTGGTGGAAATGTAAAACGTGCAGGCACTGTAGAAACCAGGTAGACAGTTCCTCAACTGGTTAGATGTAGAATCACCATATGGCCCAGCAACTGCACTTCAAAGTATACACCTGCAGTTTGCGAGGTGTCCAGGACCACGCTCGGGTTCAATAACTCACTAGAAGGACCCACAGAACTCAGAAAAGTCATTGTACTTGTGGTTACGGTTTATTACAGTCAAAGGATGCAGATTAAAAATAGCAAAGGGAAGAGGCACATAGGGCAGGGTCTAGGAGGGACCAGGCATGGAGCTTCCAGTTTTCCTCCCCAAGAGGAGTCTTGTGGACACTGTTTATTTCTCCCACCAACGATGTGTGATAATACACAGAGTATTGCCAAACAGGGAAGCTCAGCTAGGGTCTTAGCTTTCTGAAATTTTATCAGGAGTTGGTGGCTTAGACACAGTTGACCACCCATGGCTAACTACAGTTTCCAGTTCCTCCAGAGGTCAGGTTGATCCCACGTGACCCAAAGCCTCCACCATAAATTACATTGTTTAGCATAGACTATCTGACATGGCCAAGGACCCCAGATAAACAAAGACCCTCTTATCAGTCAGGACATTCCAGAGGCTTAAAGGTTACCTCTTAGGAGCTTGGGGGCACAGGGCCAACCTTTCTTTGGGCAAGGTTAATCCCTTAATGCCCCTTACCCAAGAGAAATGAAAACATATGTCCACACAAAAACTTGTACACAATGCTCACGGCAGCATTATTTCATAATGGCCAAAAAGTGGAAACAACTCAAATGTCCATCAGGTGATGAATGGATAAACAAATGTGGTATATCCATACAGTGGAACGTTATTTGGCACATTTTTAGAAGAATGAAATTCTGACACATGCTACAACATGGTTGGACCCTGAGAACATGCTGAGTGAAAAAAAAACAGAAAAACATGCCACATGTTGTATGATTTCTCCTATATGAGATGTCCAGAATAGACACATCTACAGAAACACAGAAGTTAAATTAGTGGTTGCTTGACACCAGGATTGGAAACAGCAAGTGATTATAGGTAGGCAGGAGATTTCTCTTTTGGGGTGATGAAATGTACTGGAATTATGTACTGGTGATGGTTGCAAAACTCTGTAAACATACTAAAACTGTTGAAATGTATACTTAAAATTGGTGACTTTTATGGCACATAAACTATATCTCAATAAACCTCTTATTGTTTTTAAAGATTTTATTTATTCATTTGACAGACAGAGATCACAAGTAGGCAGAGAGGCAGGCAGAGAAGGTGGGGGGAAGCAGGCTCCCCGCTGAGCAGAGAGCCTGATGCAGGGCTCGATCCCAGAACCCTGAGATCATGACCTAAGTTGAAGGCAAGAGGCTTAACCCACTGAGCCACCCAGGCCCCCAATAAACCTCTTATTTTAATGGGCATCATCATACCTCCTCTGTCACCTTAAGTGGTTACAGTAGAAATAAATGAGATGTATATAAAGGCATTTTGTTTACTAGAATGTTCCAAGTATATGTTTTTGGAGAAAAGTAAAGAGGTATTTGATTGGCACCAAAACTTGCATGGCATTTCTCCTTTACCATCAAAATATATAGACCTTCAGCTATAAATATCATAGAATGACCTTTTTTTGCAATTGAATGGATTTTATGGCAGAGTTTCCTAAGGCCATTCCATTTTTCATCTAAGTACACAACTTTTATTTTTAGTAACTTATAGTTAAGTCTCTACATATGTCTATAAATTTGACCTGAGGTGGTTTGGTTTTGGCTTCCGTTTTTTAAAGATTTTATTTATCTGAGAGAGAGACAGAGCATGGCGGAGGGAGGAGGCAGAGGGAGAGGGAAAAGCAGACTCAACACTGAGTGAGGGAGCCCGATGTGGAGCTTAATCCCAGGACCCTGAGATCATGATCTGAGCTGAAGGCAGATGCTTAACAACCTGAGCTGCCCAGGCACCCCTAGATTCCTATCAGTAGTAGTTTTATGTCACACATTCATCCCCTTGAATAGGAAACAGTCCTTTTGCTTAGGAAACAGTCCTTTTGCTTTCTCCTCTCGTATTTTTATCTGTTACTAAATAGCAAAAGAACATTATGCCCAACACTTTTTTTTTTTAAAGATTTTATTTATTTATTTGAGAGAGAGAGACAGTGAGAGAGAGCACGAGCGAGGAGAAGGTCAGAGAGCGAAGCAGACTCCCTATGGAGCTGGGAGCCCGATGCGGGACTCGATCCCGGGACTCCAGGATCACGCCCTGAGCCGAAGGCAGTCGTCCAACCAACTGAGCCACCCAGGCGTCCTTTTAATCTTTTGGTAAATAACGCCTTTTGCTATGTGTTCTCTAAATGACTGGCTAGTTTCTTAGCCAAGTGATAACAAAAGGGATCCAAATAAAAGTGCATTTTTGGCTTTCATTATCCTCCTTTTCATGAGGTTTTGCAAATACATGGACATTTTAAGGATACAGATTTCAGTGTAAGGTAACAGACTTCTCCAGTAGAGCTGTCCAAAGCTGGGGTGGGCTGTCTCAGGAATGTAGTTTAAGTAGCTAGATTATCACTTGCTTGAAAAGTGGAAGGAGTTGGGGGGGGGGCAGCAGAGGTAGAACTTCAGGTACTCTAGAAGGAAGGACAAGCAATAATAAATGTGAGGCTGGATAAGATAATCTTAGAATTATATTTCATCTCTGGAATTCTCTATCCTGTAAAATTAGCCAAAATGGAATCTGTCCCCTTTAAAGCTTTGATGGTTGCCAGTGTTATCTTAGGTGTTGAATTTCTCCATCTATTATAAGGAGACCTGTCAGGGTTTGCATTTTTTTAGTCTTTACTCGTATCCAAGGTTATTTCCTATTTTTAGTCATCAAAAACCCAGCATATAGGCAATTGAGCAGTCTGCCACCCAGATGCAGGCTTCCAAAAGAGTTGAGATTTGGCTTTCACCATGGGAATTCCCACTGTTTTTAGAAACAAATTCTCCACTGCTTTCCCTCCTTCCTCTGTGTAAGCATATACATGCACCCATGCATTTAAGTCTTTGGAAGGAAAGCTGTAGCATTGTAATCAAAACACATGGTAATTAAGACAAACTGGAACTCAGGGGTATGTCCCAGGCCAGCTTCTTCCTCCTCTGCCACCCTGCAAATGAATCCTCAGTGCTTGCTGCTTAACAGAGGTATTATGTTGATGAGCAGCAGAATGTTATAAACTTAATCTCAGATTGTCTGTAGGCCTAATTTCCCATAGAACTTTCTGCAGTGGTGGAAACCTGTGCTGTCCAGTATGGTTGAAATGTGGCTCATGTGACTGAAGAATTCAATTTTTTTTAAGATTTTATTTATTTATTTGACAGAGAGAGATCACAAGTAGACAGAGAGGCAGGCAGAGAGAGAGGGAAGCAGGCTCCCTGCTGAGCAGAGAGCCCGATGCGGGACTCTATCCCAGGGACCCCGAGATCATGACCTGAGCCGAAGACAGCGGCCTAACCCACTGAGCCACCCAGGCGCCCTGAAGAATTGAATTTTTAATTGTATATAATTTTAATATAAGTTTGAATAGCTACTTGTGGCTCATTGGCCACCATGTTGGACAGCACCCCTCCATAAGAACAATTTCAAGATGTTGGACTACGTAGGTATTGGAGATCCTCTGGCCTTTTTAGAACCAGTAGATGCTCTGGCAATAGTACTGACTTTTGTTTTTTCTTTTGTTTATTTAGAAGCTTTTCTTTTCTTTTCTTTTTTTAAGAAACATTTCTTGAGCACCTGCCTGTTCAAAAGTTGATGGCAATGCAAAGATGAATGTCACAGCTTCTGTCTTTAAGAGCTCTAGTCAGGGATTTTTGGACCTTTACTGTAGGTACAGTGCAAAAAGTACCATTAGAGAAACACATAATAAGGGGATGTGGGGGGCACAGAGAAGGTACAGCATGACTCTTCAGAAAGGGGTCGAGGAAGACCTTTCAGAAAAACTTAAAAGCTTGATTGAAATCTTAAAGGACAGTTAGAATTTTTTTTTTTTTTTTGCCTCTGTTCTTTCTGTTTTCTATGCAAGCAGATTTCCTGAGTTACTTGTAAAGCAACTGTCATGGTCAATTTAGGACCAGTTTTCTCCCTGCCTTTGCTTTGCTTCCTGTGAGATCTCAATTGAAGCCCAGGGATATTGTGTTGCCCTCCCCCTGCACCCAGCCCTGCTGCCTTAACACATCTTTTCTTCCCACAGTGCTCTGTGAAAAGCTGCATCACTGCCTTCCATGTCACCTGTGCCTTTGAGCACAGCCTAGAGATGAAGACCATCCTAGATGAGGGGGATGAAGTGAAGTTCAAGTCATATTGCCTCAAGCACAGCCAAAATAGGCAGAAACTTGGGGAGACCGAGTACCCCCTACACAGGTCTGCAGAGCAGAGCCAGTCCAAAAGCGAGAAAACCAGCCTGCGAGCACAGAAGCTTCGGGAGCTGGAGGAGGAGTTCTATTCCCTGGTCAGCGTGGAAGATGTGGCCTCAGAGCTGGGGCTGCCCATACTAGCCGTGGACTTCATCTACAACTACTGGAAACTGAAGCGGAAAAGTAATTTCAATAAGCCATTATTTCCTCCGAAGCAGGATGAAGAAAATGGCCTGGTGCAGCCAAAAGAGGAGAGTATTCATACCCGCATGAGAATGTTTATGCATCTACGGCAAGACCTAGAGAGGGTAAGGTGATCAGCTCTGGTTACTGTTTAGGTTTCGGTCTGTGTAGAAATGGAGGCCCTGCTTCCAGTTTGTCTCTTGTTTTCTAAAGGTCAGCTCATTTACAGCGTGGGCTTCTGTGTCCTTGCTTATCTTCTGATTGCACTGTGGCCCCAAACACGAGACTCTGTTTCAATTTTTGACAGGCAATTTCGGGAGAATTGGAAAGCCCTCACTTACATATGAACATTATATCTGAAATAAATTCTCATTTGGTTTAGTTTTTATTCACTGTCGAGCCTAAATTGGCTCAGCTATATTTTACTGACACATGGGACTATGGGCTGCCGAAAGAATGAATTTTGTAGAGGAAAGAACTAGATCAGTTTCTCAGGCTTGGCATTGCTGACATTCTGGCTGGATGGTTCTCGTTGTGGGAGACCGTCCTTTGTCGTGGGGGATGCTGTAAGGTCCTCAGCAGCATCCCTGGCCTCCTCCCAGTAGCAGATTCCTGCCCCCAACATATCCAGCTGTGACAACCAAAAATGGTTCCAGATTGCCAAATGCCTCTTGGGGGGTCAAAATCGCCTCTGGTTGATACTCCACACCAGATAATTCGGCTTAACTCACTTATTCAAAGATAAGTTTGGCCCTGTGTTTACCCTAGAGAATTTTATAATCAAGTATAATTATAGAGATGTCTTGTTTTTCTCACTGCTACCAGAATTTGGAAGGCACTAGATCTGGCTCACTTTGGGAAATTTAACTCACACATCTATAGCACTTACTGTGTGGCAACACTGTTCTAAGCATTTCATAAATATTAACTCATTTAACCCTAACATGATGCCTGTGAAGAAAGTACTATTGTTAGCCCTATTTACAGATGAATAAACTGGGGCACAGGAAGGAAGGTAGGGTGATTTGTCTAAGTGGGGTGGGGAGTATGGGGGTGTGAGGATTACACCGTTGTGACTGTGGAGATTTGGCTAAGCTGGAGGTGTGAGCAAAAAAGCCACCTTCAGTCTTCCCAGCAGATCTTTATCCTGCTGTGCTGGTCCAGCACTCCTTAGAAAATTCTGGATCCAGCATCGCCATTGTTTTATTCGTGGATCCAAAGGGAAGACTGAAATGTTAAATCCTCACCCGGTCTTCCCAGCTTGGCTGTGCCAGTCAACACTGAGCCCATCACACCGCAGGGAGAGTAGGTTTCAGAAGGCCGCTCTGGAGGGTCTCCCTTGTGCCGCTGATTGATATGGGGCCCGTGATCCCCTGACTGATGTGCTCTGTGAATTCCTGTAGACTTCTGTGTTCTGTCTTCTCTCCTCACCCACCCTCATCCGTACCCTGCTTGATTTTAGTTGTCTTCATTTTAGCTAAACAATTTATAATTGTCAGTTTTACGTAACATGACAAAAATTTCTGTCTGCTCTGGGTTGGGCTTTCAGGTCCGAAATCTGTGCTACATGATAAGCAGGCGAGAGAAGCTGAAACTTTCACAGAACAAAATACAGGAACAGATCTTCGGTTTGCAAGTCCAGCTTATTAACCAGGAAATTGCTGCAGGTAACCTTATAGTAAAGATGTCCTAATATAGACTCTGGTTACATCCTATTTTAACAATTTAAAATTTTATGTCAACTGTTTTACTTAAAAATGTTTTAAAATTCTTGTCGAATATCTCATTTGCTCTAGTCCAGCCCTGGTACAACATGGCCCATTTCACTGTTAACCTATGAGGCAAGCGATCCCAGGGTGGGGTTGGGGGACTTGCAGGTCTGGGGCAGATATTCTAGGTGTGAAGGAGATATCAAGGGCCACTGGTCAAAGCCATGAAAGTATTCTATAACCATCAGATTCATTTAGAAATCACTAGGAGAGGATCTAATCCTAGTTTCCAGAAAACGTTTAATTCCAAGGTTACTCGTCTTAACAATAGTCTGTTAAACCCTTAGCCAGTAGTTAGGAAATCTGGGTTCTGTCTCTAATTTACGATTATTTGTGGATTACCCCCTGTGAAGTAAGAACTGAGCTAGAGAGTAGAGCGGTCAGCAAGACCGAGTCCCTGCCTGTAGGATATGCTGCCCACTTGGTGAGAGAGACAACGCCCTAAGCATGGGGAGCTTGGCTGCAGTGACAGTCATGTTTGGTGACATTTGTAACCTCCCGGTACTACCCTCATTTAATACAGAGGTTGGTGGCAGAGCCTGGCCAACCAGGAGTCACTATGCATGGTGCACAGAATCTAGCTCCAGCTAAGGGCCAGCCATAGAGTAAGAGTGACACCCAGAAATGAGATGTCAGGTAGGCCTCAAAGGCTCTGGGCTATTTGTAAGGACACAGCAGAATGGTATAGCAGGAGGGAGCAGGACTGCTCAGCCACAAAGTCACCAGGACAGACAAGACAAGAAAAACGAAAGGACAGCAGGGGTGGGGGCCCTGCATGCCAAGGAGATTGGCTGCTAGGCCACGTGGCTTCTGATCAGTGGGAACCAGTTGCATCACTGCTTGTGCTACCAGCAGGCGGCAGGACCCCCCCCACACCCGCCGCCCAGATGGAGATGGGAGCTGTCTATATTCACCATGCACCCTGAGGAACACATGGGCACCTACTGGTTGTCCTCTTGTGGGCAAAGGTCAAGTCCCTGTGCAAGGAGGGGTTGTTCCGTGGTGCTTTTCTTGATTTCAGAGCATTCAAAGTAATAGAGAAAGGAAGATCTGTTCTAAATATGACCGTAGGATGACATAACCAGGTAACTGACAGCCGGTACTCCCCAGGCCAAGCCCAGAGCAGGCTGTGGGCGGGAATGCTGTGATTCTTTTCTGCTGGCCTTGCCGCTGCAGAACCTGCCCCACACCTCCATGATGGCCATTGACAGTCAGGAAATTACTTTAGGTTCAATACCTAAAATACACGAGAACCACCACCATTTCTACTATTGCTGGGATAAAACACATATTCACCTACTCTTCATCCGCCAAAGCATTTGCTATGTCCTTGAGGGTTTATATTTGACTTGCTTTGGGAAGGGCAGGAGAGATTGGGAGCAGGGTCTGAAATGTCTTTCTAAGACACATCATAAGTGCTGTGCGGTACTCACACGTGCACACACACACACACACAAATCGGCAGACCCTGTTCTAAACCATGGCTAGTGACATTCTTTTCAGAAACGGAGTGGGCAGAGCTGGGGCTACAGGAGGCGGCACACTCATCTTTGGGATCCCTTTATGGACTGGGAGAGCAGAGGGGAAGAGGCTAAGAGTCACGCTGTGAACAATGGCATCGTTGAGTTTTCCAGCTTCTGTGCAGTGGCGCGAATCCATGGGCAGCCGGGGCTCATCGGACATCTGGAATGGCAGCTACGGGGGCCTCTGGGCCACAGTGAGCACACGCGCCATTCTTTCAATCAGTTGTTAAAACGAATCTTTCTTTTCGCTCTCAGGACTTCCTTTGACAAATGCACCAGAAAACTCGTTGTTTTACCCACCACCGAGAATTACCTTAAAGTTAAAGATGCCCAAATCAGCTCCAGAAGACTGCCGAAACAGCTCCACAGAGCCTGATCCTGGAGCCCTGTCTCCTGCCAGCAGCTCCCCTGTTCACAGCGTAAGGAGCATGCAGGCACCTCAGGAGTCACTAGACATGAGAACGAAATCGTACCCGAGACATCCGCTAGAGAGCAAGAGTAACCGTCTGCTGGCCAGTCTCAGCCATCCGAGGAGCGAAGCGAAGGATCCCAGTCCTGCTTGGAGAGCTCCATCTCCAGAGTTCTATCACGGGCAGTCGCTGGGAAAGCCTCTGGTCCTTCAGGCTGCCCTGCATGGGCAGTCTTCCATTGGGAACGGGAAAAGTCAGCCTACCTCCAAGCTTGCCAAATCCAACGGCCTGGAGGGCAGCTGGTCTGGAGATGTCACCCAAAAAGACAGCTCGAGTGAGATGTTCTGTAACCAGGAGTCCATGCTCAGCTCCCACTTGGCCAGTCAGGGCACCTTTAGAAAATCCACCGTGGAACACTTTAGCAGGTCCTTTAAGGAGGCCACCAACAGGTGGGTGAGGACCACAGAGGACCTCCAATGCTGTGCAAAGCCAACTAAGAATATTAACCCCAAGGAGCAGCACTGGGGCAAGCAGCTTGTCAGGCGGTCTGCAGGGAGAGCTCCCTATCAGGAAAACGATGGGTATTGCCCAGATTTGGAGCTGAGCGATTCAGAGGCAGAAAGTGATGGGAATAAAGAGAAAGTCAGGGTCAGGAGAGTTAGCTCAGACAGGGAAAATCCTTCCCACGACTCTCGACGGGATTGCCACGGCAAAAGCAAGATGCATCCCCTTTCCCACAGTTCAATGCAGAGGTGATCAGCACCCTCCAAGAATAGCTTAATCTTTGCCTTTACCCCGTACACTGGGGAGAACCCCCACACCAAAAGGACTCTCGCATATGTTAGGAGGGATTGTAGTGAGAATAAAACGCTCCACGGTGAAGTGGGTTGCAGTTTTTGAAACAGTTTCAAGTCTAATTTTCACAAGCACATTATAAGAATTACAGATTATCCAGAAATTTTCCTGCCAGAGGCTGTTGAGAACAGCTGGGCCTAGAGTACTTGCTCAGTAAATACTTGGGGACAGCTCTCCAGTCACATTAACACATTGATGCACATACGTATTAAGAGTCCTTGCGTCCTTTATGGATTTGCAAGAGACCGTCATTATCAGACACTAAAACTACTCTTTCGAACCTACAGCATGTGACTCTCAGAGCTCCTGTCTGTAGGCAGTTTCTAACTCCGCTGGTATCTGGAAACCCACTTCGGGCAGAGACCGGGGACCAACATCTCAGATACTGTCAGACTCACTACCCTCTTCCTTTGCTCTGCACAAGGTTGAGCTCCTTTCACAGTATCTTACTTACCAAGTCAATACTCCTAATGCTTCTACGTGTCCAGTGCCTGTTCCTAGACCTGCTTGTTGGGGACGCACTTGTAACTCCTTCACCCGTCTAACAAGCGTAAAAGGCTAACTTGTGGATAGTGTTTACAAAGGTACAAAAAAGTACTACTTCCAAGGAAAATGCTCTGATTCTCTCAGCTTAGGCATTTGTGAAGGATCCCAGAGCCTTTCCCAAAGTGAGACCAATTCTGGGGGATTTGTACCAGGTCAGGGTTTTTGTGTTACTGTTTTCAAATCAGTTTGACTTAAATAAGTTTGGCTGACAGTTTTTGTATACCTGCTTTAATGTTTATAAAATTTTTATTGAGGTATAATTAAAATATAGTAAAATGCACAGAGGTTAAGTATTCTTACCTGCTTTAATTTTGAAACAGATTTTTATTGTCAAACAGAATTTGAAAGCATGTGTTTAACACATGGATATAATTTAGCTTTCTACCAACTTTGAATCCGAGGCAGTTTCCCAAACAAAAAGGCTGGAGCCATTTTTCAGAAGTTGCTTATACCCTGTTCCCAAATGATCAGCCTTGATTAATTTCTGGGAGGAAGAGAATAATTACATGTGGGGGGGGGGGGATAAAACATGTCCTCTTCCCATTTAAAGAAGGGGGAAATGTTACAGTTTTTAAAATGTGAAGCCGACTATAGTTCTCTGCTCTCTTTTCTTCTTAGCCTTAAATTAATATTCTCTTTCTTCTAGTTTGGGAAAGCGTAGTGGGAGTTTTCAGACAAAAGAGGCCATTTTTAGATTCTCACGTTGCTTGCTGGTAAACAGACAGCCCCGCTGCAGTAGGTGCCAGGCAGCCCGGGGCTCCTCCGCTCTCCACCGACATGGGAAACGCAGCCCTTTTCCTCTCCCCGCTTTCGTTCCTGCAGCCTTGTTCGTGGGTTCCGTGGCTTTTGCTCTGATCCTCCTTTTTGGAAAACTTCTGCATTTTTGCCTCCCATTTGGCCACACCTTGCAAATGTTTCCTTTATGCCTGTGTACGCGTGTGAACACGCCATAGCATGTGTCATAGGCATCCTGTGTTCTGTTAAGATGGAAACAGCAGTGAGTTATCCAAATGAGGAAGACAGTCTCCCGTATGTATGCACTGGGTTCCTGTGCTTTTTCTTTGAGTTCTGCTCGGGTGGCTATGAATTTGACGCCTTCCTGGGAATGACATTATAACGGAGCTGTGTTCTAAACTCCTTCTGTTCAAGGCCAGTACCATAGCCTGTGTCCTTTCATGCCTTTTGGTTCTGAGTGAGTGTGAGGAAAAGCAAACATTTGAAAAAGTGCTTCAGCCAAATTCCGTATGTAATGCCATGGGGAGAAGATTGACTAAAATCATTGCAGTCAGGGAAATATAGTTGTGATATTTTTACAGTATGTTCCTAAGTAAATGAAGGAGCCTTCAGCTGTGTACATTTCAACTGCCCCAAAATGTATTTGCTACATATTGCTGTTGTTTGAAGTATTACCTCTTAACCTTCTTTTGTTAATCTTTATTTCATTTTGTCTTATATAGTCCAGTTTTCCAAGATAAACTCAGTCTTTTTTCAAATGTCACCTTTTTACCAATACTTTTTCATTAAATTATGCAAACTGCTAACTGCTGTCAGTGTGATAATTTCTTAATTTGACATATGGGTTTTAGAAATTCTTACATATGTTCCTTGGACTCTACCCCAAAATCGTGATTTCATCAGGCTAGTAAGACAAAACCTTAGGATCATTTAAAATCACCGAGGAAATGGATCCTATCTCAAGTCGCAAAGTCCAAAGGGCTTAGATCAGGCATCACTTAAACATACACTCTTTTACATTATTCATTCTGTTTAGAGTCATGTGAGTATATTAATGCAGTACGGATTTTGTAGTGTCATGGGGGGACTCTGAGGGCATTATAAACATTTTCATTATGTTTGAGAAATGTACTTACCAAAGGTCATTGGGTAAATCAGTAGCGAAGATAGTTAATAGCTTAGGTTGTTTCTCTCCCCTTTCCTCCCTCCCCCTTCCCCCCCCCCGCCTCCCTCCCTCCCTCCCTCTCCCCCTTTTTCCCTCTCTCCCTCTCCTCCTCCCTCTTTCATTAATGGCTAACTCTACATTGTTAGCTAAGACGTTGGAGAACTGAAATTATAAATATGCCCTACTGTATCCAACAAAAGCTTTGGAGGTTTTTTTTAAAAGATTTTATTTATTTATCTGCGAGAGAGAAAGCAGGAGCAGTGGGGGTGGGGGTGTTGCAGAGGGAGAAGCAGACTCCCGGACGATCAGGGAGCCCAGTGACACTTAACTGACTGAGCCACCCAGACACCCCAAGCTTTGGGTTTATACCAATGTCTATATTGCCAGTGGGAGATGAAACCTTTGTCTTTGTGTTGAAGAAGCTTTTAAATTCAGAGACTAAACCAGGTGATGCATAGCCCTGGGTGGTGGTGCTTGTTCCCCCACCCCCACCCCGCCTTGGCTTTACCTCAGCATGTTTGCTGACTCCTTGAGAATTGAGAAAAAACACTTGATAGGGGGAAAACCTTGCTGCTGGGTAACTTTCATGCGCTAGTTTCCAAAAATGTATCTTATTTATAATAAACATGCATTAGATTTTCACAGCACTAATTCGGCTCTTTTCAAGTTTTATGGAAAGCAGCAACTGTGTGTTGATTTGTTATTGTTACAAAGCAACTCTCAGTTGATGAAGGCCTGCCCTGAGGCTGTGTCCCCCACACAGGGAGCTCTGTGACTCGCAGCACTGTTTCAAGGAGGCTTCTGTGGAAAAAACTATAGGGCCTGGAGCTGTGAGGCTAGTTGTCCTTGAAGTGAGTGGAGGCGGTCGCGCGGGGAGGCTGAAGACCAAGGCTGGTGGCCCGGTCCGGTTCGGTCCCTAAATCTGTTCCTTGTGGAGAGAAACGGTCAGAGCAGCAAGCATTTCTCATCTGGTTAAGATGGGTTTGCACGTGAGCTTTCAGCTTCCAGGCCTGGGCACCCAAGCTCTGTTTCCTTCCCCTCCCCCCACCATGGGGAGCTGGGCCAGTGAAGCTGTGCCCCTCACAGCAATCCCCCCCACATGGACACCATTTGCAGGAGCCCCTTCCAGTCCTCTTGACCTTCCAAAATACAGCTTCTGTAAATCACACGTGGATGTGGGTCTTCTTATTTCATAGTCATTTCTCATAGGACAAAGAAACTTGGAGCTAAGAGTTGCTGGCATTTTGCAAATTAGAACCTCATTGACTTAAATCACCTCCGCTTCAAGAGAGAAAGACCCTCCCGATCAGGCAGTTTTGGATCTTTCAGCTGCTTCACAGAGAACGCGTTCCCTGCTTCCTCCTGCCTCAGGTCAGCCCGGCACACGTACCAGGCTTCTGGTGACAGGCTTCTGTCCCTCCTAACTCTACCTACTTGGCTTTCTAAGACAGTATCTCGGGGTAACAATGCCCCCTCCGTCCCCCAGCCCTGACAGGCAGCCAGTGGGCCCAAACCAACAGTGGCAGTCACAGCATCGTGGGCTCTGTGCAGTAGCGTGGCCACTTGCCACTTTTCTCAGTCCCGTCTTTCCACAGGGATGACAATGGACAAGATCAAACGGGGATGCCTGCCTCTTAGGGGCAGAATTCATGCCAGCGTCCTTGCCCCCCCCCTCAAAAGATGGACTGGGAGGTACACTGGCAAAGACCGGGCTAAAGGACAGTTTCAAGTCAGCTACTTAGGTCCCTTAGGAAAGCCAACCGAGACCAAAACCCTTGGTAGGACAGTCCCCAAAACTTGTGTGGGACCGGTCAAGACTTCAAATAGTAAAAACGGCAATATTCATTGAGCCCTTGCTCTGCGTCAGGCCGTTTGCTTATTAAGCCTCTCACATGAACCGCCTTCTATTTAGTTCTCTATTTAGTTGACAACAATATGAAGGTGATGCTACGAGCTCGGACGCGTGTAAAAACAGGCCGGATGGTTAAGACATTTGCTCAAGGTTCCTAGAATGCAGCAGGACGGGGAGAGGAACCCGTGAGGTCACCTCTACAACGTACCACACTTATTCTTGGCCACTTGGCTTGACTCCACATCCCAAGCCCCTTCAGTAACTGTCCCTGCTCCGCTTTGCCCTGAAGAAACCAACCCGAGTTAGGGTTGAATCCCATGAGCTCTGTACCATTGATCCTTTCCATCCTGGACAGAGATGACTGGGCCCGAAAATTCGTCATCTGACACAGGGCACACAGTTCAGAAGCTCACGTCCAAAGAGCAAGATAATTCACACCAATCTGGACAGGACAGGTCTCACGGTGGAGGGAGGACCTGGTGGACTTGCCTTCTGCAGAGCTGGTCTACCCTGTAACTCAGTGTGGGGCCCTCAACAAGGCCCCCCCAAAGGCACCCACTGCCTCAGCCCCAGCACCTGCCACTCTTAACTTGCATGCTGAAAGGGACTTTGCAGACAAAATTAAGGTGAAGGACCCAAGGTGGGGAGATTATCCTTGGTGCTCCAGGCAGGACCAACCAGCATAAACATGAGGCCAATTATGAGAGGAGGTAGCGGAATGGGCAGTGGGATCAGGAGGAGTAGGGGACGTGACAGTGGAAGCAAGTGGTTGGAGCGATGCTGAGAAAGGCCATGAGCCAAAATGCAGATGGCCTCTAGCAACTGGGAGAGGAAAGGAAAGGAACTCTCTCCTAAGGTCTCCAGAAGGACGCTACCCCTGCCTACACCATGATTTTAGACTTCCGACAAACAGAACTATAAGAGAAGAAATCCGTGTTGCTTTAAGCCACAAATGTATGGGAATTTGCAGCAGCAGAGATAGGAAGCGAACACCCTAGGCATAGAGCAGGGCTCCTCACTCTCTCAGAGAATTCCTCCTGCCCAAAGGGCCCGCCTGGGCTGTGGCGGACCACTCTGGGTTGCGCCCAGGCTTTCTCTCCCAGTTCACATGCTTTCTGGAAAAGGAAAAGAAATGTTGTTGTTGTTCTTCTTCTTCTTCTATCAGTAAGATCCTCCCCGGTATAAATTAGTTTTCTATATCCTGCCCCCCCATACTTTTTCCAAGGGAGCCTTTGGTACTTCTCAGGTCGCCTTGAGATAATCTTCCGTGGGCCTTGTGGACCCACCATGGCTGGATCTGGCACTGCCTGAGTAGTTGCCATAGGTTTAGATGTCCCTGTTGGCTGAAAAATTGTTGGGAGGAAGTGGAAATAACTCTGAGTGTTACCCCGGTGGAGTGGTGTAAGAAGGCAGGTGGGGTTCATCATGAGGAATGATGCTGTAATTATCAGAACCTTCTACAAGGAAATGGGTAGCTTAGAGAGTTAGAGAGTCCTCGAACTTGGGGATTAAAGAATGCAACTCTGTGCTGCCTATAAGAAACCCACTTTTTTTATTTTTTAAGGAGTTTATTTATTATTTGACAGAGATCACAAGTATACAGAGAAGCAGGCAGAGAGAGGGGGAAGAAGGCTCCCCACTGAGCAGAGAGCCTGATGCGGGGCTCGATCCCAGGACCCTGAGATCATGACCTGAGCCAAAGGCAGAGGCTTTAACCCACTGAACCACCCAGGTGCCCCAAGAAACCCACTTTTAAATATAAAGACACAGGGGCGCCTGGGTGGCTCAGTGGGTTAAGCCGCTGCCTTCAGCTCAGGTCATGATCCCAGAGTCCTGGGATAGAGCCCCGCATCGGGCTCTCTGCTCCGCAGGGAGCCTTTTCCCCATCTCTCTCTGCCTGCCTCTCTGCCTACTTGTGATCTCTGTCTGTTAAATAAATAAATAAAATATTTAAAAAAAAAAAACTAAGAGGATGGTAAAAGATACCATGCTATAACACTAACCCATAGAAAGCTGGAGGCCTCTATCAATACCATACAAGGCCAAATTCATCAAGAGAACATAAAAATCATAGGTGTTTACATACCTAATAACCAGCTTCAAAATACATTAAGGAAAAAACGATATAAACCAACAATTAGTCTCTAACTAATAGAACAAGTACACAGAAAATCAGTAAGAACATTAAAGATTTGAGAGGCACCTGGGTGGCTCAGTAGGTTAAGTATCTGCCTTTGGCTCAGGTCATGATCTCAGGGTCCTGGGATAGAGTCCCAGGTTGGGCTCCCTGCTCAGCGGGTTGCCTACTTGTCCCTCCCCTACTGCCCCTCCCTCCTTGTGCTCCACTCTCTCGCTCATCTCTCTCTCAAATAAATAATTTTTTTAAAAAAAGAACTTAGAAGATTTGAACAAAACTATCAACATCCGGATTTAATTGACATTTACCACTCCATCCCACAAGAGCAGAAAACACATCCTTTTCAAATGCAAATGAAACATTTACCAAGATAAGCCATTAAACAAGTCTTAGTAAATTTAAGAAGATTCAAGTCAAAGTATGGTTCTCTGACCACAACGGAGTGAAATTAGCAGTCAGTAACAGAAACATCTCTGGGAAATGCAATCATTGGACACTAAACAAACTTCTAAATGACACACAAAGCGAAGGCTGAAATAGGAAATTAAAAAGTATTTTCTGAACTAAAAAGAAAACACGAAGTGTAATTTGTGGGATGGCACTAAAGCATACCTTGAGGACACTGTATAGCACAAAAATACCTACTTAAAAAGGAAGGGTCGCAGGTCAGTGACTGCACCTTTCATCTTAAGAAAACTAACAAGAAGAAGTAATGAAATCCAAAGTAGAAGAAAGGAAATAATAAAGGTTAGAGCTGCAATCAGTGAAACAGGAAAGAGAAAATCATTGAAACCAAAAGCTGGATCTTTGAGAACATAAGTAAAATAAAATTGATAAACCTCTAGTGAAACTGATCAGGAAAAAAGAAAAAGCCAATGATCAATTTTAGGAATGAGAAAAATAACATTGCTACAGATTCTATAGATATTAAAAGGATAATAAGGGAATATTATTAACAAACTTAGGCCAATAAATTCAACAACAAGATGAAATGGACACAGTCTCTCAAAGACACAAACTAATAGTGCACATTCTAGAAAAAGATAGATAACCTGATAACCTTTTTATTCTTAAATACATTAGCGTTAAAAGCTTTCTTATGGGGGCATCTGG
The DNA here is from genome assembly GCF_020171115.1 of Neogale vison. Taxonomy (NCBI): domain Eukaryota; kingdom Metazoa; phylum Chordata; class Mammalia; order Carnivora; family Mustelidae; genus Neogale; species Neogale vison. The sequence continues at coordinate 90,515,365 of NC_058105.1, read as the reverse complement.
GTGGCTCAGTGGGTTAAGCCTCTGCCTTTGGCTCAGGTCATGGTCCCAGGGTCCTGGGATCAGCTCCGCATCGGGCTCTCTGCTCAGTGGGGATCCTCCTTCCTCCTCTCTCTCTCTGTCTGCCTATCTGCCTACTTGTGATCTCTCTCTGTCAAATAAATAAAATCTTAAAAAAAAAAAGCTTTCTTATGAAGAAAACTCGGGGCACAAATGACTTCCTTCACTGGCAAATTCTGACAGACATTTAAAGAACAAATAATACCAAATCTACACAAACTTCCCAAAAATTGAACAGGGGAGAATAGTTTTCAACTCATTCCAGAAGGCCAGCATTACCTTAATACTGAAACCACACAGACATAATAAGAAAACTATAGACCAATATCCTTTATAAAAGTAGATGCATGGGGTGTCTGGGTCACTCAGTGGGTTAAGCCTCTGCCTTTGGCTCAGGTCATGATCTCAGGGTCCTGGGATAGAGCCCCGAATCAGGCTCTCTGCTCAGCAGGGAGCCTGCTTCCCCTTCTCTCTCCGCCTGCCTCTCTACTTGTGATCTCTCTCTCTAATAAATAAAATCTTTTTTTAAAAAAAGTAGATGCAAAAATTCTTAGAATTTCAACAAATTGAATCCAATAACATATCAAAACGATAACACGTCAAGACCATCTTATCTTGGGCTGCTTTAACAAAACACTATAGGCTGACTGGCTAGAACAACGGAAATTTATTTCTTATAATCTGGAAGCCAGAAAGCCCAAGATCAAGGTGCCATTAGACTCCCGTCTTGTGAAGGCCCACTTCCTGGTTTGTAGACAGCTGCCTTCTCACTGTGTTCTCATATGGCCTTTCCTTGGTGCATACTCAGAGAGAGAGGTCTTTTCCTCTTTTAAGGGCATGAACCCTATCATGAGGGTTGTACCCTCATGGCCTAATCTAAAGCTAATTATGTCCCCAAAGGCCCCACCTCCAAATACCACAACACTGGGGGCTAGGATTTCAACATATGAAATTGGGGGGAACATAAACATTCAGTCCATAGCAATGACCAAGTGAGATTTATCCCAGAAGTGAAAAGGTTGAATTAATATTCAAGAAACAATCAATATAATTGTCATATCTCAAAGATACACAAAAAGCATTTGACAAAATCTAGTATCTATTCCTGATAATAATGCTTAGCCAGCTGAAACTAGAAGGGAACTTCCTGAACCTGATAAATGATACCCATGAAAAACCTAAATCTAACATAGTATTTAATGGTGAAAGACTTAATGCTTCCCCCTAAAATCAGGAATAAGACAAGAATGTTACTACTTCTCTTCAACATTATACTAGAATTTCTAGCTAGTAAAACAAAGCAAGAAAAAGACATGAAAGGCATCCTGGTTAGAAAGGAAGAACTAGAACTCTCTTTGTTTTCAGATGACAGGAATATCTATGTAGAAAATGATATGGAATCTACAAAAAAAGCCATCAGAACTAATAAGTGAGTCTAACAAGGCTACAGGATAAAAGGTCGATTTCCAAAATTCTACTGTATTTTATATTCTAGCAAAGAACAATCTGAAATGAAAATTTAAAAGTAATACCATTTGTGATAGTGCCAAAAAATGTGAAATTTGTACTTATACATCTGATAGAAGATATGAAAGACCAGTTCAATGGCATCAATAGAACATTTCTGAGAGAAATAGAAGACCTAAATAAATGTAGAGATATACCATGTGCATGGTTAAGAGGGCTCAGTATTAAGATGTCAGTGATCCCCAAGTTGGTCAAGGCAATTCCAATCAAAATCACACCAACCTCTCGGGGTGGGAATTGACAAACTGAATTTAAAATTCATATAAAAGTGCAAAGGACCTAGGGTTCACAAAAACACTTAGAACAAGAAGAATGAAGCTAAAAGACTGACACTACCTGATTTCATTCTTAAAATGGTAATTTAAAAAGTGGGGTATTTGTGTAGAGATAGACATATAGATCAATGGAATAGAATGAATTCAGAAGTAGGCCCATCCATACCTGTGCAAATGATTTTTACAAAAGTACACAGCAATTCAATGAAAAGAAGATTGTCTTCAACAATCCTCTTCCCAAAAAGTGTACTGGAACAACTGGATATCCAGATAGTAAAAAAGGGAAGACTTTCGATCTATACCTCCCACATATATAAAATTAATTTTAAAATGGCTCAAAGACCAGGGCACCTGGCTGGCTCAGTCAGTCAGGCATCTGACTCTTAATTTCAGCTCAGGTCATGATCTCAGGGTTGTGAGATCAAGCCCTGGTGTGGAGCTGGGCATGGAGCCTGTTTAGATTCTCTCCCTCCCTTTCCCTATGCCCCTTCCCCCTCCTTCTCTTAAAAAAAAAAAAAATGGGCCAGGGACGCCTGGGTGGCTCAGTTGGTTAAGCAGCTGCCTTCGGCTCAGGTCATGATCCCGGCGTCCTGGGATCGAGTCCCACATTGGGCTCCTTGCTCAGCAGGGAGCCTGCTTCTGCCTCTGCCTGTGCCTGCCATTCTGTCTGCCTGTGCTCGCTCGCTCTCTCTCCCTCTCTATCTCTGATAAATAAATGGAATCTTAAAAAAAAGATATAAAAAAATGGGCCAAAGACCTAAATTTAAAATTTAAAACCATAAAACTTCTGGACAAAACACAGAAAACCTTTAGGACCTTGATTAGGCAAAGATTTCTTCTATATGCCACCAAGAGCACTTTCCATAAGAGAACATTGGTAAATTGGATTTCATTAAAATTAAAACTAATTTTTTTCAAAGATTTTATTCATTTATTTGAGAAAGAGAGAGCACAAGCAAGGTGAAGGGCAGAGGGAGAAGCAGATCCCCACTGAACAGAGAGCCCGATACGGGGCCCGATTCCAGGACTCTGGGATCATGACCTGAGCCAAAGGCAGATCTGAGTCAACCTACTGAGCTGCCCAGGTGCCCCAAACTGCTACTTTTTGAATGACACTGTTAATAGGATGAAAACCCAAGTCACAGACTGGGAGAAAAGACTTGCAAATAATTAAATTAAAAAAAAAAAGGACATTTGTTCAGAGACAAGGCTATCACACACTTCATAGACTACGGTATAGAACAAGCATCACTTTTATGTACATTGGGACACAAAAAAATTCATTTGACTCACTCTGTTGAAAAATTCACTTTGTTGCAATGGTCCGGACCCGAACCTGCACTACTTCCGAGGTATGGCGGTATTGCTGTTTCCCTTGATGGCAAAGAGATCTGTCCCCTCTGAGAGCCACAGGTTGTTTCCTAGCAAGTAAATAACAGGTTGCTCCCTGCATTCAGAAAGTATTTCCAGAGGTGCCTGGGTGGCTCAGTGACTTAAGCCTCTGCCTTTGGCTCAGGTCATGGTCTTATTGTCCTGGGATCGAGCCCTGCATTGGGCTCCCTGCTCAGTAGGGAGCCTGTTTCCCACCTCCCTCACCTGCCTCTCTGCCTACTTGTGATCTCTCTCTGTCAAATAAACAAATAAAATCTTTAAAAAAAGAAAGTATTTCCAATCCCAGGCTCTGGCCTAGTACAAGCTGATATGACTAATTACCAAAAGGGACGTACACATCTCCAGCTTTATCGTCAACAGGTCCCAGCTGCATTTCTAAAACACCCCCCTGAGCAACCTCTGTGTGACTCCAAGCAGAAGGTCTGGTTTTGTCTCAAAACTGCCCTTGAGCCTCAGTGGAAATGACCTTATCAGTCCCTGTTAGCACCTGACACAGCAATAAAACTCTGAGGCCCTGACACTCAAGTTCGTGTTTCCCAACCTGGAAGATACACATCACTTTATCCTGACTACTGGATGGCCATCCCCCTGGGACGCTAAACGGGATTCCTAGGAACCTTCCAGATGCCACTGGCTACAGAAGGGGACAGCTTCAGCCCCGAAGTGTCTCTGACGACACTTCCCAGTAACTAACAGGCTTCTCAGTAGGTTCTCCCTTCTCTTCATCCTGTGACTTTTGACCCTCTGTGAGAGGTTTTTCTCAGACCAGAGCTACCCCTCTAATTTTTACTGCTGACAAAAATTTAATCATTCTTTCTTTAAATGGACTCTAAAGAAGGTTCATTTCCTTTCAGATGTCACTTGTGGTTCTGAAGCTTCCCTCACGGCTTCCATCCCAAACTCTGGTCACCAACCAAGTGACCTGACATCAACAGACTGCTTCTGCCAAGGTCATGATCAGCAAAAGGTAGCTCCACCCCCCTGGGAATAGGGACTAAAATGAGGGCTTGTGCCTTGCCTATAGTAGCCTGTTCTCATCAGAGACACTGTTCTCAGGAACTGAGATTATCTGAGGGGACATTTCGAGGGACATATAAACAGCTCAAGCCAAATGATACTTAGACTCCCCCTAGGGTCTGTGCCCCATTACTATTGCATTACCCATGTGGGCGCCAGACTTATACGCACCTGCCACACGTGAACTTATCTGGTATATTGGGATAAATCTTAGAAACTTTCAGACCTTTGAAACTACCACCCCTCCCGCGGACCCTGTTTTCCCAAACAGAATAGGCAGGTCTGGGTGAATGTGGATAACTCCCCGGAGGGCGAGCTGAGTCTTCGTGCATGCTCTATGAGCCAGTTCCCACAGTCACCAAAAGGGGGTCTAGAACCTGACTCTGACCTTATTGGATGCCAGAAATGACATGGTTTCTACTCCAGAAGACCTGGCCCCACCCAAAGCCAGTTTACATTCATTACCCCAGAGTTGCCATGAACAAACTCATGACCTTCGATTTCCTTTTGGCTACCCAAGGGATAGTTTACGTTTCAGCCAACACTTCTTGCTACACTTATATAAATACGGCGGTCAAGAAGACCAATTTTTAAAGCTTTCCTTTATTTAAGGAATCTCTACATCCACTGTGGGGCTTGAACTCACCACCCCAAGATCAAGAGTCGCACGTTCCTCTGACTGAACTGGGGGCCAGGCATCCCCAAGTAGAACAATTTTTCTGATCAGCCTAAAAGAAAAAGCCATCTGGTTCGAGACCAGCTGGGCTTTGAGACATGTGTCCATGGCCTGAGTTTGGTCTGTCTCCAGGGTCTATTACAAGGACTAATCATCATCTTGTTTCTGGTAACTGCCCGTGGAGCCTTTGGCCGATGCATACTGCCCAGTGTCTTAGATGCCACTGTGAAGCCCCTGTCACGTCAGGGGATTCAAGAACTCACCCTGCAGCCAAAGGAACAGGACAGACTAGCCCACGCCCTACTACGGCCGGCTTTCTCCGAGCCACCTCCAGATCAGCAAAATCTCAGCAGTGGTGACGATCAGAATATATAGATTCATGCCCTGGGGCCTGACTTCAACTGATCTTGGACGAAAGACGGGAGTGAGAAAGAAATGCAGCCCCCGACATCCACGAGCTGGCCTGGAACTCACAGCAAGACCTTGGTGTTCTCCTGTTGAACATGAACTATTTCACAGATCGCCAACAGCAGACAAAAGCACTCCGTGTCCGTGACAGAGCAAGACCGAAATGTCATCCAAGTCCCCAAGAGGACTCAACATCACCCTCTTGTAGCTCATACAAATGGGTGCTGCTTCTTTAGCAGTCACTCCATTCTCCTCACCTTCGTTAAAATGAAGATCTCCCGTCATAGAACTACCCCCACTTCCTAACAGCCTCCAGTGCTTGCACTCACCCCAGAGTCACCTACTACAAAGCCCAGTCCTGTAAGAGTTTCTTTCTAACACTTCTAACCAAGACATCCCACGATTCCCCCATGGTGAGAGTTCTCCCTTCTTGCGAGGAATCCACAAACCCAGATTTGTTGGACTGGAGGTGATCTTTGGACGAAGGGGTTTACATCATAAAGATCATAAGATCCAAGACTTAACCTGAGAGTTCACAATGTAGCAGGAGAGACAGACAGACCAACAGTTCTCAGCCAATGTGGTGAATATCGTAATAAAACATAAAGACAGGACGCTGTAAGGGTGACAGGTGAGAGCCAGAGGGATCAGTGAAGGCTTTCTGGTGGACGGGTTACTGGGCTTCAGTAGGAGTGAGCCCAGTGCAGAGGTAGGGACTGGGTTAGTGGGAGGAGTAAAGTGTTCTAGGCAGAAGGAGTAGCAAGTTCAGACACAAGAAGCAGAAAGAGGACATGGCTAGACCATCACTGAAGTCAAGAAGATACTACTAGCAAGTTTGAGGGGATTTATAAGCTCTTGGGTATGATTAAGTTGTATTTTATCAAGATTCAATAAGCATATACTGTGACCACATTGAAGAAATTGACATCATTTGCCTCCAGATGCTACAGAGGATACAGCTTCACTTTTGCAGTATTGCCAAAAAGGCATAACTCGAATTAACCACGAGGAAAAAAACAAGTAATCCCAAATGAAGGAGCATTCTACATTTTGAACTTCCAAAATGTCAATGTCACGGCACAAAGGCTGAGGAGCTGTTCCAGGTTAAAAGGAGAATAAGCTCAGCTAACCACAAAGCTTTACCCTGGACTGGATTCAGGAACGGAATCCCTTTTTTCCTTTTGTTAAAAGGGACATCCGTGGGACAATTAATGAAATTCAGCTAGGTAATATTGTATCCGTGTTATAGAAGAGAATGTCCTTTTTTTTTTTCCAGGACACACATACCAAAGTCTTCAGATGTAACAGACATCACATCTGCACCTTACTCTCAAACCATTCAAGAAAAATAAATATATTGGAGTGCCTGGCTGGCTCAGCTGGTAGGGTGTGAGAGGCTTGATCTCAGGGCTGTGAGTTTAAGTTGCATGTTGGGTGTAGCAATTACTTTAAAAATAAATAAATAAATAAACAAAGAAGCAAATAAAAATCAAGGAAAAATATATTTCCATTTATATGTAAGTGAGAGAGACAAAGCAACACTAGACTGTTAACATTGGAGGAATCTAGGTAAAGGGTAATCAGGAATCCTTTATAGGATTTTTAAAAAAGATTTTATTTACCCATTTAACACACACAGAGAGATATCGAGGGAGGGAACACAAGCAAGGGGAGTGTGAGAGGGAGAAGCAGGCTTTCTGCTGTAGAGGGCGCCTGATGAGGGGCTCGATCCCAGGACCCTGGGATCATGACCTGATACAAAGGCAGACACCCAGCGACTGAGCCACCAAAAAAAAAAAGAAAAGAAAAGAAAAAGAGGATGTTATTGAATAGCCTCTATGTGTCAGCACCATGAGTGAGGGAATGAGAGGCATCCCTGCTCTGTGGGACTCACCATGTAGGGGGGCATTTTGGCAGCAGATCCAAAGTGGGGAGATGAGCCCTCCAGGGAGCTGACAACAATCTGGGCAAGGAATGGGGACTTCTTATACAATCTATTGGTGGGACCATGGTCTCGCTCTCCGGGTTCGTGTAGAATAAAGTGATCTCTCTGGGACAGCTCGGTGCACGTGTGGTTGACTAGAGCATCTGAACTACAGGGCTGTAGTCTGGGGGAGAGGTCTGGGACAAGATACAGTTTGGGGGGTTGTCAGCATTAAGGAGGCAGAAGAAGGCACGTGATGGGAAGAGGACCCACCAGAACCACAGAGAAGCCTCCGGAGATCGCAGTCCTGCTCTTTGCCCCACCCAAGAAAGTGTCCTTCAAGTTCTGATTTCTTTATTTCATTTTATTTTATTTTAGAAAGAGAGAAAAAAAGCGCAAGTGGCGTCGGGGAGGGGCAGAGAAGAGGGAGAAGCAGACTCCACACTGAGTGGGGAACCTGCCAAGAGGCTCAATCCCAGGACGCAGATATCGTGACCTGGGCTGAAACGAAGAGTCAAAATTCAGCCAAGTGCACCACCCAGCAGCCCCCCAAGCTCTTACTTCTCTACTGAAGGTTTGGTCTATTTGCCGGATTTCTCCCAGCTTGACCAGAGACTTTGGGAGTCTCCTCACTTTGCAGGCTCATGTTTTCCCATCTGTAAATGGGGCCAAGGGGGAGCAGTTGTCTTAAACATCTCCCAGGGTGAAAGCAAAATGACTGAGGCCATAAGTGCCCATTACTCTAAGTTAACTAAACTGAAACTTTGAGTTGAGATTGCTCCAAACATCTCCCGCCTGCTTTAGGGCCTCCTGCCTTTGAGGCATTTAATCTGCGGCCCCTCCTCCTTAGTGAATTTCAGGGAGCTGGAATGCCAGTGATTGTGATTTGAGTGTAGGTTTCAGGATTGTGCAGAAGGCCAGGAATGCGTGCTCCATAGAGAGAGATCAATAATAAGATAGCACGAGGGCCCTAGCTAACTGAGTCGATAACGCGGGCAACTCTTGATCTCAGAGTGGGTCATGAGTCTCAGACCCACGCTGGGCATGGAGCCTATGTAAAAAATTAAAATGGTAATGATGATGAGGTAGCACTGACCTTGGATTCAACGCATACAAAAAATGCACAAATCTCAAGTGTCCCACCAAATGACTTTGGACAGTACATACTTCTGTGCAACTCAGGTGTCCATCCAGATAGCCTCCATCACCCCCAGAAAATTGCCTGAACCCCTTCATGGTTCCCCTACCCCCAGCTCCCAACCCCCAGTGGCAAACGCCCTCCTGTTTACCTCCCTCCCTTCATTTTTTGAAATGTTTTAAATTTGGATGGCGAGGTCCACTTTTAAAGAAGAATGTGAATCTGAGTGCTGCTTAGGATCATTTATTTCATTTTATTTTTTAAACCCAATCAAATAAAACCTTTCCTCTTCCCCCACCAAAAACAAACAAACAAACAAAACACACACACACACACACACACACACAGAGAAACAAACAAAAAACGCTTTACAAAAGCTGGCCTCCGGCCAGCAGTGTTTCGTTCTCCCGCTAGGAAAAGGGTGGATTTGTTTAACCGCTTTGTTCTTTACTTTTTGACCTGCTTGTGTTTAACCGGACCCTCGACCCCAATCTCTGTTAGGTATTTTAACAATTTTTTCTTGTTTAAGTAAGAGATAAACTTTAGCGCTCCGTCCAAACTCCGAGGCTTAGATTCACCGGGCTCCAAGCCTCTTCCCCGCCCCCCTGTCCCGGGAGGCTTTGTAGGATTCTTCCGGGAGCCACGGGGGAGGGGGACAGCGTTGGGGGTTGCAGTCCCCAGTCCGCTGCTCCAGGCCGCTGCCGCCCACCTGCCCCGCGGCCTCGTTCCCTGCTCAGCCCTTCCGCTCCGCTGCTTGACCTTTGCGCGTCCTGGAAGTCACCGGCCCGGTGAGTGCCGGGGACCGACCGGCCTCTCCGCCCGCTCTCCGGAGAGGAAAGGTCTGACTACGGACGATCCAAAGTCGCTGGGGCGGGCTGGAAGGACACCGCTCGCCCCCTACCCCCCTTGCCCACCCGAGGACCCGGGCCCCGCACGCGCTCCACTCGGCCCGGCCAGGAACGAGGCCGGTTCAACCTTCAGCTTCCCGGGGCCTCGCGGTCGCCCAAGGCTGCAGCGGCGCCACCCAACTGTGCAGCGAGGCCACCCCGCCGCACAGGTACCGCGGGTGCTGCGCAGGCACCTGCCGCCGCGTGCCGGCTCTCCGCTGCCGGGCCGCCGCGCTCAGAAGCCGCAGCAGGGAGGGACGACTGCAGGGCCCCTGGCTCGGGTTAAAAGTCGCTATTGGGAAAAGTCCCGCTTCTCATCTGATCCTGAGCCTTATCTCAGATCGATAACATGAAGGCCTTTGGAGCCTGTGCCAAATTGTTAACAGCCAGCGAGACTTCCAAATCCTGGCATCGGGATTTAAGATTTGAGTTGTGTTTCTTTAAAAAAAAAAAAAATTTAATTTCTCGAAAGTAATATGAAACCAGAGATTATTTTCCTTCCACCCCCCCAGCCACCCCTCTGCCCCGTCATGAATTCGCCCATCCGTGGGTGAGCCCACCCACTCCCAAGCAGAAAGGGAGAAGGCTGATGAGGCAGACGATTTGGGGCAGCATCTGGGCAGAGTTTGGGAAAGAGAGGAGACCCTGAAAAGTTGCCTCGTTTTCCTCTCCCACGGGGTTTCTTAGGTAATGTTTTGTTTGTTTTGTTTCTTCCTTCTCCGATCATTTTTCTTTCTCTTCTCCCTGCTCGCTGGTCACACTCTGGCCTAAACTTCCAGCATAGAATGTTCCTGCCTGTGGAGTTCAAGTCTCCTTGCCAGACTGGCACGGTGCCTGCCCTGGGCGGCAAGAACTAGCCAAGGGGCCGTCAGTACCTACAGTGGCGCCCAGACCGGGTCCGCTTCTCCGGCCCTTCCATTGTGCCAATCTGACAAATGGGTGTTAGGTCTAACTTAGTGTATATCCTGACCATATTTCTAGAAAGGCACTTTAGAAAAATGCAGAGTAGGAAAGTTCTGGCCTTTGAGCGGGCTGAGGGGGAGGGAATCGGCACCATCAGGGGATGGGGGAGGGCAGCGGGAGCTGGTGACCTGCAGGCGGGGAGGGGCCACCAATGACGGAGCTGCCCGCCCCCCCCCACGGGCATCTGCACCTTCGGGGGCTAAGGCACAAGCATAAAGGGCGGTCTTCCCTCCCGTGAGCAGCCAGCTCTCTGAGGGTCACCAACGATCAAGGTATGGATGCTGCGGTGTTGTGGGATTTTTCCTCTCTTTTTAAAAGATAGCTTGAAAACACGCCGTGCTAAGTCGATCAGAAGATATTTCACATTATGGACTATCAGCTCACTCTTCACTGTCCTATAAGTCTCTTTCTGCCACCGTGCCTATTTTGTCCTGATTGAGAGAACGTGTTTTTCCAGTTCTGAGGAAAAACTCTGCCTGTACTGGGATCTTCCCAGGGCCTTAAGCCAGATGTGTTTTGCTGAATTTGCTCCACGCGATTACATTTTCTGTCCTCTCTTGCTACCTTCCAGACAGCTCCCTGTTCACAATGTCTTCCATTAAGATCGAGTGTGTTTTGCGGGAGAATTGCCGGTGTGGGGAGTCTCCGGTGTGGGAGGAGGCATCCAGTTCGCTGGTCTTTGTAGATATTCCTGCAAAGAAGGTTTGCCGGTGGGATTCGCTCAGCAAGCGCGTGCAGCAAGTGACCCTGGGTAAGCATGAAGGGCCCCCCTAAGCCCCCACCCTGCTCTGCCCAGCCAGCCATCATTTCCCTGGGGACACACGGTCACCTGATGTGTCATTTCCCAGGGAACTTCTTATTGAAGCTACTGGATGTGCTTTAAAACTTCTGGAATGCCATGCTCTCTCTAGCCACACTCTGTGTCCTCACACTTGGACCAAGGAATACATTTTGGGTGGTCAGTACTTTCCTCTTCGGCTGTGGGTGGGGGGCAAGAGTCCCCATTTGGCGCTGCTGACGAGGCACAGGCATGGTACGCTCTTTCCTTAACATCTTCATATCCAGCCTTTAAACGTTGGGGATCCCAGCAAAGGCTGTCCGCCCTGGGTTGGGCCAAGACCTTAATGGGCAAAAGAAAAGAAAAAAAGAAAAGAGCAGGCAGAGCCCTTCTTTGAATGTAAAAAGAAGAGCTTTCAGACTTGGAAAGCATCAAGCACGACTATCTGTTCACTGTACAAAATAAGATTCAGGACAAATTCCAAGGGCATTTGACCGCGATTCAGTTCAGGGCCATGTGATTCCCAGAGGAAGGGTTTCTCATTCTATGGCCCAAGCGTGGGAGCTCGATTAGAGATAAGGAAGCTTCTTGTTTTGTGTTAATGGGTAAAGATACCAGGAAATCCTGTGACCTTGGGACAGTCTCATTCCAGAGCTCAAACTTTTTTTTTTTTACATAAGAGGGAACAACTTTTTAATTCACCCAGGGATGTGAGTGTGACTAGAGGCAAAGTGACTAGGACCAGAGGGGTTCAGAGCCCTAGGGGCGGGGGGGGGGGGGGGGGGGGGGTGCGGGAGGGGGAAGTGGAGGGAGGGGGACCAGTGCCTTCCCTAGTCCCTCTTTGCCAGTGTGCACACATTAGGGGGATATTCCCACCCCAATCCAGAACCACCCCCAAAGCATGGAAGGGGCTTCTGGTATCAGTTAACTTAGGAACTTACAGAAGTGCCCCAGCAGAAGTCTCTGGATGCAGGTCGGGATTCTCTCAGCACTATCTTGCATATTCCCTGGGCCCCTCATTGGTGGGAATCAGCTTCTGAACGGGACTTAGAGCCAAGAGCCACTCCCAGAGTACCCAGCACCTTGCACTTACTGAATAGGTGCTTAGAAAATGTTTCCAAGGGGTGCCTGGGTGGCTCAGTCCGTTAAGTTGCCTGCTCAGGTCAGAATCTCAGAGCCCCGGGATTGAGCCGCAAGCTGGGCTTGGCACTCACCTGGGAGTCTCCCTTTGCTCATCCTCCTCCACTCGCTCGCTCTTAAATAAATAAATAAAATCTTTAAAAAAAATGTTTTCAAAATAAATTACTTTTTTGAAAGATTTTATTTATTTATTTATTTGTCAGGGTTGGGGGAGAAGCAGGCTCTCTGCTGAGCAGGGAGCCTGATGTAGGACTCGGTGCCAGAATCCATGACCTGAGCCGAAGGCAGACACTTAACCAACTCAGCCACCCAGGCATCCCACAACTTTCAATTTAATACATAAGATAGGGCCCCTTAAAAAGACAAGTCCTGAATGAGAGGAAGGGAGAGATGTCAGAAAACCTAGTTGGTGGGACTAAGCCTGGTTTGTGTCTCTGAATTTCCTGGAGAAAAGGTGAATCAAGCATCCATTGGTCCATGATAGCTATCCTGGGAGCTCCTGCCCCCCCCACCCCAACCTTTGAATTTGATGTGGCGCCTGCCCCAGGGTATGGTGGCTGGAAGCTTCCAGAAGAGTTGGGTTTCATTCACGTTTCTATCTCTGCTGCCCAAGGATACTAATCAACAAATATACTCAGTTCTGGAGCCTTTGGCTTTCCATAGAAGGGAGGGGGCACTCGCATTGTCAAAAGAGCTGGAATCTGCTCCAAGGGAGATGCTAGGCAGCAGGGTGCTCGCGGGGTGCTGCTCGGCCACTGGCCCCCTTCCCGCCCTCTGACTGCTGCTTTTGCTTCTGCAGATGCCCCCGTCAGCTCCGTGGCCCTTCGCCAGGGAGGAGGCTATGTGGCCACTGTTGGGACAAAGTTCTGTGCTTTGAACTGGGAAGATCACTCAGCAGTTGCCCTGGCCTCAGTAGATGAAGACAAGAGGAACAATAGGTTCAACGATGGGAAGGTGGATCCCGCTGGGAGATACTTCGCAGGTGCGGTTGATCTCCCGCCCCTATGGACCGAACTTGGGAGAAAAAGCCGGACTTGGGCTAAGTCTCGCAGTGGTCCTGGGAAAATGTTACTCATAATGCGTCATGGGTTCTTCCTTTATTATTACTTGAGTAGCTTTTCACAAAACAAAACAAAAATCCCAAGGGGCACCTGGTTGGCTCAGTTGGCAGAGCATGTGACTTTCGGTCTTGGGGTCGTGAGTTCAAGTCCCACACTGGGGGTAGCGTTTCCTTAACGGAAATGTAAACACTAAAGAAATAAGTAAAGTCTATTAAAATTTCATTGCTAAAGGTAATAAATCAAATTTAAAATAATGTAAAAATTGTTTTAAATCCCATGAAAAAAATTTCAGAATATCCCTTTCAAAAGTTTCCATCTCTGGCAGAGACCAAAATGTGCATGGACCTTTTGTAGTTTAAATGAGCTTTATTTTCTTAAATTTTTAAATTTTTGTTACTTTAAAGACTTTTTAAATTTTCTTTTTTTAAAGGATTTTATTTATTTATTTGACACAGAGAGAGAGCACAGGTAGGGGGAGCAGCGGGCAGAGGGAGAGGGAGAAGCAGGCTCCCCATTGAGCAGAGAGCCCGATGCGCGGGGCTCGATCCCAGGACCCTGGGATCATAACCTGAGCTGAAGGCAGATGCTTAACCCACTAAGCTTCCCAGGAGCCCCTAAATGAGCTTTCAAATAGAGGTTTCGTGGTCACTGGCGATTTTTAAATTGGAAATAATTTCAAATTTACAGGGAAAGAAAAGTAAAAATACTATGAACAACACACATCTGCCCTTTACCTAGATCCACCTGTCATCAACGTTTTGACCTATTTGTGTGCTCTCTCTATATATAAACATGCTTTTCTCTAGAATCATTTGGAAGTAAGTTGCATATATCATGTCTTAACCCTGAAAGATACTACTGTGGGAATATTCCAAGAAAAAAGACCTGTTCTTCCCAAGAAAAATGACCACAGTATGTTACCAACTTAAAGAAGTTCATCATTATTCTGGTTTTAACTGATGTCCTATCTGTACTCCAGTTTTGTCCATGAACCAAATACTGTCCTTTACAGCATCTCCTCCCCCCAAGTTGGGGACCCTTTCTAGGATTATGTATTGCCATTTAGTTGACATGTCTCTTTAAACCTCTTTCATCTGGGACAGAGCATAGCCTTTCTTGTTTTTTTATGACACTGCTGTGTTTGAAGAATACAGTCCCACACAACTCCCCACTTTTTTAATAGAACAACCCTCATGTTCCTCTTCTTTTTGTGTTTGTCTGATGTTTTCCTTGTGATTAGATTGATGCCGTACATTTGTCGCTAGAATACTGCAGAGGTGACATGCTGTGTTTCTCCAGGTGTCTCACCCGGACACCATGTCCCTCATGGGTGATGTTAGTTTGGATCACCTGGTTAAGGTCTTCTCAGCTTTCTCTACTGCATCGTTACTATTTTTTCAAAGATTTTATTTATTTATTTTAGATAGAGAGATGGGGGAGCAGAGGGGCGGAGGAGCTCCGCCCTGAGCGCAAGTCCCTGGCAGGGCTTGATCTAGTGACCCTGAGATCATGACCTGAGGTGAAAGCAAGAGTCAAAGACTTAACCGACTGAACCACCCAGGCGCCCCCATAGTTGCTATTTTTAATTGCAATTTATGAACATGTTGTGGGGTTTATTAGTTATCTATTGCTGTGTAACAAATTACCCTGAAATTCAGTGGCTTAAAATAACAAACATTTTTTTAAGATTTTATTTATTTATTTGATAGACAGAGATGACAAGTAGGCAGAGAGGCAGGCAGAGAGACAGGAGGAAGCAGGCTCTCCACGGAGCAGAGAGCCCGATGCGGGGCTCGATCCCAGGACCCTGGGATCATGACCCGAGCCGAAGGCAGAGGCTTTAACCCACTGACCCACCCAGGCGCCCCATAACAAACATTTTTAAAGTGTTTGTTAAAATTACAACCATCGTTACTGAAGGTTAAGAATCTGGGTGGGGCTTAGCCAGATGGTTCTAGTTCAAGGCTGTATCATGAAGTTGCAGTCAAGATGTTGGCGGAGGTTGTAGTCTCAGAACGGGGCTGGTGTCTCTCAAGCGGCCTGGAAGATTCACATCCAAGCTCACTCACATGGGGCCAGCAGGAGGCTTCCGGAAGTCTTACTACTTGGGCCTCTCTGTAGGGCTGCCCAGAACATGGCTTCCCCCAGGGCGAGTGATGAGAAAGAGAGAGAATGAGGATACCCAAGACAGGCTACAGTCTTACTATAACCAATCTCGGAAGTGACAGAACGTCGCTTCTGTCATGTGCTGTTGGTCACGCGGTGATAGAAGGGACTGTATCCAAAGGGTGTGAACACTGGGAGGCAGGGATCATTTGTGGCCATCTTGGAGGCTCCCCACAACACAGGGGGAGATACTTTAAGACCGACCAAATGTCCGGGTCCTCATCAAAACGTCTCCCTTGGGTTTTACATTTGTTGATGATTCTTGCTTGAACCAATGCTGACTGGGATGGTTGGACAATGGCTTATGTCCAGCTTTCTGTAAAGGTTAACTCTAGTTTCCAATTAAATAATGCATTTCACATATGTTTTCATTTACTTCCCCTCATAACAAATTAGCCAGAGTTGATTCCAATACCTGCTATGTCCACCTCCTCAACCAATCCCCTCAAACCTTGCTGCTGTGGCTCCGTCCGCTTTCCGCATGGAAGGTACGCGAGGTCTGAGCAACCGGCTGTGGCTTGCTTCCTGTCTTCCCGGACTTGACACAACCACAGATCTAGTCCAGGACAGGTTGAAAGATTCAAGACAAGAATCTGTTAGAAGCCCTTCTGCCACTAATTTCTGCAAGATAAGGAAATATGATTGGATATCCCACCTGCTGTTGAAATTGATTTTCTCTCTCCCTCATGGCTGCAGTTGACAGTTCTGTGGCACTTTGTGAGACAAGATAAAGGTGTCCTCAGAAGCCTGAGTCCTTAGCCTGGAGTCCCCAGTTCTTAACTTGTGCCCTGAGGGGACCCCTTAAAATTGTAGGGAAAATTGTGGGTGTGCAGACTGGTCACGAGCATCTGCCAGAAGCACCTGAGAACCTTTTTCTAGAGAGTTCCTAGCTTTCAGCAAGTGCTAGGAGGTGTCCCTGGACCAGAAAAGGGTAGGGTCATTTGATGGCGTGATCGAGTCTTGAGGTGGTGGGTCAAATCCTGAAGGTGAGGCGCCTGGGTGGCTCAGTGATTAAGCATCTGCCTTTGGCTCAGGTCGTCATCCCGGGATCCTGAGATCCAGTCCCACGCCAGGCTCTCTGCTCAGCAGGGAGCCTGCTTCTCCCTCTCCCACTCCCCCTGCTTGTGTATCCTCTCTTGCTGTCTCTCTTCTCTGTCAAATAAATAAATAAAATCTTTTTTAAAAAGAAGAAGAAGAAGAATCCTGAAGGTGTCACCACATCCACTACTGTGTCCACTATTAGATAGTGACATACAAGCCAGGGCTCCGGCATGTTCTTTCCCACTGAGGTAGAACCCTTTCCAAGCAGTGCGGAATTCACATGCATGTTACAGGCATCTCTTTCTGTGAGGCAGGCGGGGTCGGGGGGCACGGAATATTAGTAAAACAAACCCAATTGCCCTATAGCCAGAAACTGCTGCATGAAATCCTTCTCCCCTGGGAGGATTTACCCTGTCCTGCTTGCTATTCAAGCTTCCCAACTTTTGTCCATTTTCTTTTAACTCATTCTTATTTCAAATGGAACTTGGTATACTAGATGAGCTTCCCAGTTTCTTCATTACAGTCAAACTCTGCTCTGTCCCCCAAGATCACACTCAAGTCTAAGGGACTATCCTATGGTGCACTTGAGAAAAACGTGTGCTCTGCCGCTGTTGAGTGGAGTGTTTGGTAAATGTCACTTAGATTGGTTGATGCTGTTCAGTTTTGTTTCTTTGCTGATTTTTCTATATACTTGTGTCTGTTACTGAGAGAAGGATACTGACATCTCCAGCTGTAATTATGGAATTGTCTATTTCTCTTTTCAGTTCTGATTTTGGCTTTGTGTATTTTGAAGCTCTATTGGTAAGCACGTACGAATTTAGGATTGCTATGTCTCCTTGGTGAATTGACCATTTTCGCGATATGTAGGACCTTCATGTATCCCTGATAATTGTCTTCGCTCTAAGTATATTTTGTCTGATGTTAACATAGCCCCTCCAGCTAATATTTTAATCAGTATTTGCGTGGTATAGATTTTCCCATCCTTTCACTTTTACACGGTCTGTATCCCTATATCTGAAATGAGTTTATAACCAGCAAATAGCTGGGCTTTTACAAAATTTGTCTTAACAATAACTTAATTAATGTATTTAGGTTCTTTACATTTAGTGTATTTAGTGTAATTATTAATATGCTTTGACTTAGATCTACTATTTTGTTATTTGTTTTCTCTTCTTTCTCCCTGTATTTTTTGTTCCTCCCGTTTCCCCTTTCCTGCCTCCATTTCAGTTGAGTGAACTTTCTTTTAGAATTCGATTTTAATTTACTCATGGTGATTTTTCGCTGTATCTCTCTATGTAGTTTTTTAAGGGTTTCTGAAGGGATTGCAAAATACACAGTTAACTTTTTGCAGGCTGTCTAGAACCAAGATTTACCACTTTGATGAACACTTCTTTATGCTATAGTTCCCTTTATAGACATACATATAAATCCCCTGAGAAAACGTAATTCTTGCTTTTAACCATCAGAAATATTTTAAAGAACTGGGGTGCCTGTCTGGCTCAGTTGGTGGAGCATGGGACTCTTGATCTTGGGGTTGTGAGTTCAAGCCAACTTTGGGTATAGAGATTACTTAAAAATAAAAAATCTTAAAAAAATGGAATCATCAACAAAAGAAAAGAAATATTTTCAAGAACTTAAAGGAGAAGAACACCCTATTATATTTACTGTTTCTGTTGTTCTTCCTTCATTTTGATGTTCCAAGCTTCCTTTTGGTATCATTTCCCTTCCCTTTAGCAATTCTGTTAGAGCAGGTCTGCTGGCTGTGAATTCTCCCAGTTTTACTTCATATGAGAATATCTTTATTTCACCTTCATTCTTTTTTTTTTAGATTCATTTTGAAAATACTTTATTAAGGAGTTCTGCATTTATATTAATAGATAAGAACATCTATATTTTCCTTTCTTACCATATTCTTGTTCATTTTTTTTTTCCAATTTGTTTATTTTCAGAAAAACAGTATTCATTATTTTTTCACCACACCCAGTGCTCCATGCAAGCCGTGCCCTCTATAATACCCACCACCTGGTACCCCCAACCTCCCACCCCCCCCCGCCACTTCAAACCCCTCAGATTGTTTTTCAGAGTCCATAGTCTCTCATGGTTCACCACCCCTTCCAATTTACCCAAAAGCACATATCCTCCCCAATGTCCATAACCCTACCCCCCTTCTCCCAACCCCCCTCCCCCCAGCAACCCACAGTTTGTTTCGTGAGATTAAGAGTCACTTATGGTTTGTCTCCCTCCCTATCCCATCTTGTTTCATGGATTCTTCTCCTACCCACTTAAGCCCCCATGTTGCATCACTACTTCCTCATATCAGGGAGATCATATGATAGTTGTCTTTCTCCGCTTGACTTATTTCGCTAAGCATGATACGCTCTAGTTCCATCCATGTTGTCGCAAATGGCAAGATTTCGTTTCTTTTGATGGCTGCATAGTATTCCATTGTGTCACCTTCATTCTTGAAAGAATTTTCACTGAATATAGAATACTAGTCTGACAGTTTGTTTTTTCCTCTTTGGGCAAATGAAAAATATGTGCCTTCCAGGGCGTCTGGATGGCTCAGTCCATTATGTGTCTTGACTCTTGATCTCAGCTCAGATCTTGATCTCAGGGTCATGAGTTCAAGGCCCCCTGCTGGGCCCTGCACTGGGCAAGGAACCTACTTAAGAAAAAGAAAAAAAAGTGTATCACTTCCTTCTGACCTCCGTGGCTCCTCGTAAAATATCAACAGTTATTAAAATCATTATTTTTCTATATGTCATATGTCATTTTTTCTTTCTTAGGGATTTCTATTTGACTTTGGTTTCAGAATTTTTATTTTGATGTGTCTGGGTATAGATTTCTTTGGGATTATCTCCTGTTTGGGGCTTGCTCAGCTTGAATCTATAGTTTTTTGCAATGTTGTCCACATTGGATAATTTCCTTTTTTATATATTTTAAGATTTTAGGTTTTTTTTAAAGTAATCTCTAGGCCCAATATGGGGCTCAAACACACAACCGCAAGATCAAAAATCACATGCTCTACTCACTGAGCCAGCCAAGCGCCCCTGGATAATCTCTAGTGACCTGTCATTCACGACACTAACTCTTTTCCTTTGTCATCTCTAGCCTGCTAGCAAAATCCATCTAGGCAGTTTCTCTATTTCATTTATTTTCTTTTTTTTTTTTAAAGATTTTATTTATTTATTTGACAGAGAGAGATCACAAGCAGGCAGAGAGAGAGGAGGAAGCAGGCTCCCTGCTGAGCAGAGAGCCCGATGCGGGCCTCCATCCCAGGACCCTGAGATCATGACCTGAGCCGAAGGCAGCGGCTTAACCCACTGAGCCACCCAGGCGCCCCTCATTTATTTTCTTTTTCAGTTCTAAAATTTTTATTTAGCCCTTTGTTGTGTTTTGACTTCTTTGCATTGCAAGTCATATTGGATAATATTTGTGACTTTGTGACTATTATTTTGAGACCCTGGGTCTTTAAATCCTGCGGAGAATGTTGATACATTTGTCCTCATGAGCGATCTGTATATGCTTAGGTTCAGAAGGTTTACCAGAAAAGCTCTAGCCTGCTCTCTCTGAGCTGCCATTAAGATCTGGCGGGGTGGGGGGGTGGGAGGTTGGGGTGCCGGGTGGTGGGTGTTATGGAGGGCGCGGCTTGCATGGAGCACTGGGTGTGGTGAAAAAATAATGAATACTGTTTTTCTGAAAATAAATAAATTGGAAAAAAAAAAAAAAAGATCTGGCCCCCATGTGGGCCACTCAGTGGCCGCCCTGAGACTTAGGAGTTCCAACCACAGCTGCATTCTCAGTCTTTGGTATGCTAATTAAAACCAGAGTCCTGCGCATACCAGTAAAAGATGAGCCCAGGAGATCATAAACAACCTTATGGAATTGCATTCCTGAACGAAGTCCCTCTTGACTGTCTCTAGGTACTTTCCATTTTCCTGGAGCTGTCCTTGTCATTCCTCCAGCCGGAACCCACCCATCTCTAGGACAGCGCTCTCTCCAGAGCCAAGTAGCAGCAGGAGAGAGAGAGAGAGAGAGAAAGAGAGCGAGCATAAAAGCAGCAGTGTTTGGTTCTGCCCTTTTGGAGCTCCAGTAGGAGAGCAATGTCCCCTTCCCCTGAGTCTTGATTCCTGCACGTTCCTTGTACCCGCCACTCTGCCGTCACTACCCTTGCTGCAGAGCATAGGGACTGGAGAAAGGAGTGGAAAAGAACCAGGGCATTTCTTCCACTCTCCGAGCCTCAGGAGTTTCCTCATTTGCTCCTTGAGCCAGATCGAGAGGGTTTCTCTTGGCTCTCTGTCTTCACCGCGGTGCTCCCTTCCAAGTTGGAGGCTGCATTGAGGTCAGGCTGGGACATACTGGAGGATAAAATGGAGAACTCGCCACCAGTTAGGCGGCACTGCAAATTCTGCTGGTCTTCCCTGAGCTGCCCGATATTTTTACTTGTCGGAGTTTCTCAAATAGCCCACTGGGTGTTTTGTCCAGATTGTACAGTTGCACTCAGTGGAAGAAAGTGGGGTTGGTGGAAATGGACTCCTCCTTATCCGGAACCAGACCTGTTGGTGTAATTTTCATTGGCATCATAAGCAAGGCAGTTGTCTTTTTTTTTTTTTTTTAATATAGGACCCAGATTGGCATTGCAGAATAGTTTCCTTGAATAGAATAATTTTTATTTTTATTAATATTTTATGTATTTATTTTGACGGAGAGAGAGAATGAGAGGGAGATAGAACAAGCAGAGGGGAGGGGCAGAGGCAGAGGGAAAAACGGGCTCCCCCCTGAGCAGGGAGGTGATGTTAGACCCCATCCTAGGATACTGGGATCATGACCTGAGCCGAAGGCAGATGCTTAACCGACTGAGCCACCCAGTTGTCCCTAGTTTCCTTGACTTCATGATGGGAAAGGAACCCTGGTCATAAAAGGTGCTGTAGGGCATGGGACAAGGTGCTATGCAGCTAAACTCAGTTTTTTTGGGGTTTCATAGGCACCATGGCCGAGGAGACGGCCCCCGCGGTTCTGGAGCGGCACCAGGGGTCCCTGTACTCCCTCTTTCCTGACCACCACGTGGAAAAGTATTTTGACCAGGTGGACATCTCCAACGGTTTGGATTGGTCCCTGGACCACAAAATCTTCTATTACATCGACAGCCTGTCCTACTCGGTGGATGCCTTTGACTATGACCTACAGACAGGAAAGATCTGTACGTACTTTTTCATTATTCTTCTTATTACTGCTGGGATTTTTTTTCATATGTGGTTAGCTGGGAAGCTGCCTCTTCTTCCTCGACTCGCATGGAAAGGCCCTTACTTGTCAAATGAAGGAGGTGGTGGATGTGATAATTCCAGTAGAGTCATAATTGGCCAAACTCGACTAGGCTGCCAATCAAACCGGCGCCCTCGGTACACCTGACTCTGGCCACCATTGGCAAAATAGGGATAGATCCTTCCCCCGCTTCTTGCCACCGTCCCTCGAAAGGGACTCGCTATGCAATGGATCCTGTCCTACTAGAGGTGCCTATCGGCAGATAATGCACAGCAGAATGAGAAAAAGGAACGGAGGGGCGCCTGGGTGACTCAGTGGGTTAAGCCGCTGCCTTCGGCTCAGGTCATGATCTCAGGGTCCTGGGATCGAGTCCCACATCAGGCTCTCTGCTCAGCAGGGGGCCTGCTTCCCTTCCTCTCTCGCTGCCTGCTTCTCTGCCTACTTGTGATCTCTGTCTGTCAAATAAATAAATAAAATCTTAAAAAAAAAAAGAAAAAGGAACGGAAAGCTAAGGTTGGGGGGTTGCAATTGCTCCTGTGTCCTTGAGTTAACCAGAGGGAACTACTCAGAGGCGAATTAATAATCTTCCCAAATAGAAGAGTTTAAACAGTAGCTGCCGAGTGTTCAATTCCGTCAGTGGGTTTGACATGAGCTGTAGTTGGGAACTGGGAGGGAAGAAATTCTTGAGAAGAATTTAGGAGGGAGCACTTGAAACTGTTTCGTGAAAGGTGCCAAACCACCAGAGCAAACACAGTAATAAAAATGACTTGGGGCGGGGTGGGGGTGAATCACAAGCCTCGCATGTAGATTTAATGAGAGGTTATTTCAGTACAGATGTTTTACTTTGAAATATAGAGTGCCTTTTTTATGACTGTTTTTGCCCATTTTTACTGACACATGGTTTTAACATTTTTTTTTTCACTGTACCTCAATGCAGTTACTACAATGACCTGGATTTTGTAGTGTAAAGTTCCTCTGGGGTTTGATGGGGTTTTATGGGTTTGTTTGTTTATTTGTATACTGTGATTTCCCCCTTTCTGGCCAGCCAGTGGGCTCCAGAACACCCCTCCTTTCAGAAATAAGCTCTTTAATATTATGTTTTGATAGGATGATTTTGGAACATTCGGTCAGACAGAAACAGAACGCGCACGTCTTACTAGTTTTTGCGTAGGAACCGTTCACATGGTACCATTAAGTGGCCTTCTAGATCTTGGAGTTAATCAAAGTTGTCATTTTTATAAGGAAAACAGCAAAGGTCTAACCACAGACCGAAATGTCTCCGAGCAGGGTATGCAGGGTTTCAGTTCAGCTCAACCTCAAAAAGGACTACTGTTTTTTTATTAAGAATTCTAGGGGCGCCTGGGTGGCTCAGTTGTTAAGCGTCTGCCTTCAGCTCAGGTCATGATCCCAGGGTCCTGGGATCCTACCCCGCATCGGGCTCCCTGCTCAGCGGGAAGCCTGCTTCACCCTCTCCCCCCACCTGTTGCTCCCCCTGCTTGTGCTCGCTAGCTCTCTCTCTCTGTCAAATAAATAAATAAAATCTTACAAAAAGAATTCTACTTCCTTCTTTCCCGCTTAGACAAATAATGTCTGTACCCAAACTAAAGAGAGTGTAATCACCCCCAAATCATGTGGCAAAAAATTCTTAGTTGAGGAGTGCCCACTCATGTTTCTGGACATTTTTGTTTTATTTTTTAAAAAAATTTTTTTAAAGATTTTATTTCTTTATTTGAGAAAGAGAGCACAAGCAGGGGGAGTGGCAGGCAGAGGGAGAGGGAGAAGCAGGAGCAGAGAGCCCAAGGCAGGGCTCGATCCCGGAACGCCGGGATCATGACCTGAGCCAAAGGCAGATGCTAAAGTGACTGAGCCACCACGCGCCCTGGACATTTTTGGTTTTAGAGTTAGAATTCTTCTGAACCATCCCGCATGCCAGACCCCGGATCAGCAAAAGTGATGAGGATTTACAGCCAGCTGGAGAGCTCCTGGTCTGATGCTCAGTGTTGAGTGGCCTGTTGTTTTGTTGTGTGTGTGTTTGTTTTTCTAACCCTAGCCAACCGCAGAAGTATTTACAAGCTGGAGAAAGAAGAGCAAATTCCAGATGGGATGTGTATCGATGTGGAGGGGAAGCTCTGGGTTGCCTGTTACAATGGAGGGAGAGTGATTCGTTTAGACCCTGAGACAGGTAGGCCTGCAGCAAAATTTAAAAAAAAAATCCCTGCCATGTCTAGAAAAAATGAGACACTAGCGACTAGAGGAACTCCATTACGAATAACGTTATCTAGAGATACATTCAGAGGTCTCAGTAGGATAACTTTGGAAATAAAGGCCCAAGATAGTGCCCCAAACTTAGAGTCAGAACTTCTTTTCCTGTGGAGGTAAGTCTTTTTGGCCAAAACAGATTGTCAGGGAAGGTTGGTTAAATGACCTCCACAAAGCTTTTTGAATATCGCTGATGTTCTGCAAGGGGTCCCGAATGGTTGGGCAGGTTGGAAATTTGCTAGAGCTGGGCTTTCAATAAAATATTTGCTGATCTAGGGAAAAGACTCCAAACTGTGAAGTTGCCTGTTGTTAAAACAACCTCGTGCTGCTTCGGAGGGAAGGACTACTCTGAAATGTATGTGACCTGTGCCCGGGACGGAATGGATCCCGAGGGTCTTCTGCAGCAGCCTGAAGCTGGTGGGATCTTCAAGGTGATCTGGCTCTCTTTTATTTTGAGGGTGAGGTGGGAGATCCTTGGCTATGTAACTGAGTGATTACTGCTTTTTCTTTTCTTTTTTTTTATTTTATTTATTTGAGACGATGAGAGAGAGAGAGCGCGCGTGCATGAGCAAGGAGAGGGGTAAAGGGAGAAGGAGAAGCAGACTTCCCACTGATCAGGGAGCCTGATGCAGGGCTGGATCCCCCCAGGGATCATGACCTGAGCCAAAAGCAGACACCCAATTGACTGAGCCACCCAGGCAACCCAGTTAGTGCTTTTTCATACTTCCAAAACATAATTCTATTTAGCATTTTTTAGAGAGAGAGAGAGAGCACGCATGTGTGTGTGTATGTGCACATACAAGTTGGGCAGGAAGGGCAGAGGGGGAGAGAGAAAATCCTGACCCAGGGCTTGATCTCAAGACCCTGAGGTCATGACCTGAGCCAAAGGTAGATGTTTAACCAAGCCACCCATTTTTTAAGCTCATCGTGCTAGATTTTTAAAAACATTTTATTTAGATTTCCTAGACTATAAGTCCAAGATAATGTGTTTAGCCTGCTTTGTAGTAGCCTGAGTGACTCAGTCGGTTAAGCATCTGCCATCGGCTCAGGTCATGATCCCAGGGTCCTGGGATCCAGACCCCCACACTGGGCTGCCTGCTCAGCAGGAAGCCTGCTTCTCCCTCTCCCACTCCCCCTGCGTGTGTTCCCTCTCTCTTGCTGTCTCTCTCTCACTCTCTCTCTCTCTGTCAGATAAATAAATAAATAAAAGCTAAAAAAATCCAAATTAATGGCAGATGGTTGCTAGTTGGATTATTATCAATGTGAATATTTGAATTGAACCTGCCCTAATCAAGTAATTCCTTTTTAAGATAGGAAATAAAACAAGGATAATTGGTGGCTAAATATATTATTATAAATCATAAACATGCTTTTGAAAAATACTTATGAACTACCTTTTAGCAAAGTTTTTCTCTTTTCTTTTTTTAACAGATAACTGGCCTGGGGGTCAAAGGAATTCCTCCCCATCCCTATGCGGGATGAGTGGCAGGCCTTCTTTCCTACTGGAGAAACTTTTGAAGACATGTAGAAAATTCTACAGCTGAAATTTCAATCTAGTTACAAAAAATTAAAGAAATGATACTATTAATAGGGTTAATTTTTTTTCCAATTTTTAAAAGGTAAAACATTTTAATAAGGGGTTACAGGTCGTTTTGATAACATACTAAAATGCGTTCCGCAAAGGTATTATAGAAGTATAGAGAACTGTTCAGATGCCAACCAGCCTCTTGATTCTTTGCAAATTGCTAGAAGGGGACGGGGGGACCATGTCTGTTGCACATTCCATACTTATTATACCTGAAGGTTCAAAAAACTAATAAATAATGTCTTGGTAATGACTTACTATGATTATGTTGCTTTTTATTTTCATCATAAACTTAAAAAATATACTGCAGTGCTAACCTACCTTCACATTATTCTTCATACATGTTATTTTTTGCAAGCTAAATATTACTGGAGGGTAGGAATTAAACACTGGCAAAATCCATGACTCCAACTGCCACCTAATAAATGTAGAAGCCATATATCACTTATTAGAATACTTTAAAAATAGCTTTACTGAGGGGCATCTGGGTGGCTCAGTCAGTGAAGTCTCTGGTTTCAGCTCAGGTCATGATCCCAGGGTCCTGGGATCAAGCCCTACATTGGGCTCCCTGCTCAGTGGGGAGTCTGCTTCTCCCTCTCCCTCTGCCACTCCTCCCGATTCATGCTCATTTGATCTCTTTCAAATAAATAAAATCTTTCTAAAAATAGCTTTATTGAATCATAATTGACCTACACGTATTTCAAGTGTACAATTTGATAAATTTGACATATATACATTAAGGAAACCAACAGCACAAGCAAGATAATGAATCTGTCCACCACCCCAAGACTTACCCTGTATCTCTTGGTAATCCTTTCCTTTGGTCCCTCTGTGTGTCTGCCTTCATCCCCAGGAAAACACTGATCTGATTTCTGTCATTATCAATTAGCTTTAAAACTGGGTAGTGTGATTTCTCCAATTTTGTCCTTTTCCAATACTGTCTTGGCAAGGGGTGCCTGGGTGGCTCAGTTGGTTAAGTGTCTGCCTCCAGCTCAGGTCATGATCCCAGGGTCCTGGGTTTGAGCCCCACATCAGGCTCCTTACTCAGGGAAAAGTCTGCTTCTCCCTCTGCCTGCCACTCTGCTTACTTGTGTTCTGCCAGTCAAATAAATACAATCTTTTTAAAAATTTTATTAGCTATTCTAGTTCCTTTAGCCTTCCATATAAGTTTTAGAGTCAGCTTAACTCTATCTACATTAAAAAGTCATTATATTGTTTTTTTTAGAGTGTGCAGTGCATGCACACAGGAGCCAGCCTGAGGGGTGGGGGGGCAGAGGGAGAGAGAGAATCTGAAGCAGGCTCCGTGACCCAGCACAGAGCCCAGTATGGGGCTTCATCTCATGACCCTGAGATCATGACCTGAGCAGAAATCAAGGGTCAGACACTTAACTGACTGAGCCCCACAGGCACATGCTGCAAATTTTTTTTTAAGATTTTATTTATTTATTTGACAGAGAGAGATCACAAGTAGGCAGAGAGGCAGGCAGAGAGAAAGGAAGGGAAGCAGGCCCCCTGCTGAGCAAAGAGCCTGATGCGGGACTCGATCCCAGGACCCTGAGATCATGACCTGAGCTGAAGGCAGCGGCTTAACCCACTGAGCCACCCAGGCGCCCCACATGCTGCAATTTTAACCAAAGTTACTTTAAATCTGTAGGACAATTTGAAGAGAACTGGCATCTTTACTATTTTGAATCTTCCAATCCAGTGCATCTTTCCAACTATTTAGGTCTTCAAAGACTTTTTTCATCAGCATTTTGTAGGTCTCAGTATATAGGTCTTGCACATATTTTGTTAGATTTATATTTGAGAAAAATGTGCATTCTACTTTTATGAACTGCGTGTTTTATAAATGTCAGTCAGATTCAGTTCATTGTTGGTGGTATTCAGTTCTTCTAGATCTTTCCTGAGCTGTTGTCTTCTAGTTTTATCCATTAATGAGGAAGGGTTGTTAAAGTTTCTAACAATAATTTTGGATTTGTTTGTTGCTCTATTCAGTTCTGACAGTTTTGGATCTGTGTATTTTGGAACTCTGTTATTAGGTGCATACACCTTTAAAATTGTATGTCTTTTGATGAATTGACTTTTTTCAGTAGCATGTCTCTCTTTATCCCTTGAAAATCTACTGAAATCCATTGAAAATTCAAGGCTACATTTTTAAAATATTTTATTTTTAAGTAATATCTATACCCAGCATGGGACTCAAACTTACAATCCCGAGGTCAAGAGTCGCATACTCTACTGACTGAGCCGGCCAGGTGCCCCATCAAGGTTAATTTTTTTGCTTTCAACCATCAAGCATGTTTTGAAGAACTCAAGAGGAAAATAATGGTCTCTTTACCAAGATACTTACCATTTCTGTTGTTCTTCCTTCATTCCTAATGTTCCAAGTTTCTTTCTGTCTCCTTCTTATTGTCTGAAGAACTTTCTGTATCAGTTCTTTTAGAGTAGGCCTGTTGACTACTGAATTCTCTCAGTTTTACTTTGTATGAGAATGTCTTTATTTCATCTTCATCCCCAACGGCTGTTTTCACTAAATATGAAATGCACGGTTGATAGTTCTTTTCTTTCAGCCCCTTGGCACTTGAAAAATGTGCCATTTTCTTCTGGCCTTCATGGTTTCTGATCAGAAATCTGCAGCCTTTGAAGTTATCACTTCCCTACAGGTAATAAGTAATTTTTCTCTTTCTGATTTCAAGATTTTGTGTTAGTCTTTAACTTTCAGCAATTTGATTATGAGGTGTCTAGATATGTATTTCTTTGGGTTTATCCTGTTTGGGGTTTGCTCTGCTTCTTGAATCTGTCAGTTTATGGGGTGTTGTTTTTTGTTTTGTTTTGTTTTGTTTTTTTACCTAACTTAGGAAGTTTAGGCAATTATTTCTTCTGCCTCACGTTTTCTCTCTGGGACTCCAAAGACTTGAACATCAGACTTTTTATTGTTGTGCCACAAGTTCCTGAGTTCCTGGGTTTTTTTTTCCAATATTTTTTTGTCTCACTGTTATTCTGTGATCGGTCTTCAAGTTCACTGGCTCCTTTCTCTGTTTTCTTGGCTGTTGAGTCCATCCGGCTATTTTTGTTGTTGTTATTTTATTTTTCAGTTCTAAAATTTCCATTTCTATGCCAATATTTTTCCACTTTAATATTTGTTTGGAGAATTTTCATGATTGCTCAATCATTTTTATATAATAGCTGTTTTAAAGTGCTTGTCAGGTACTTCTAATATCTGCATCATCTCACTCTTGGCACCGTTGATCATCTTTTTCCATTTGAATTGAGCATTTCATTGTTCTTGGTATGATGAGTAATTTTAGATTGTATCCTGGATATTTTGAATATTACATTATGAAACTCTAGGTCTTGCTTAAATCCTATGAAGAATGTTGATATATTTGTTTTAGCAGACAATTTCCATAGTTAGGTTTGGTCTGAAAGTTCCATCCTATCTTCTGTGGGTATGGTTCCAATGTCAGTTGTTTTTACAGGCTTTGCAGTGTCGTTTGGGTCTTTCCCATGTGTGTATCACCCAGTGGTCAGTCTGGGACTTTGGAAGAGGTGGAGCATAGGCTCATGTCTCTGAGTCTTTGATATGTTAATCAGGATCCAATTCATGTACATGCAGGTCAGGAGCTGGGAAAAGCAACTCCATAAAGTTGTTTATGAACACCTGGGCTTAAACCCAACCTGCAAAGGCCTTTTCATTGAGGATCTCCGGGGAGCATGGTGGATCTGAAGTCCCAGACAGCTTCCTCTCCAGCCCTCACTGCAGTCCACTGCAGTGTTTGGTTTCTGTTGTCTGATCTCTGCTTGGTCCTCTCCCATCCTCATTTCTCAACCAAGGGAGTTCAGAGAGTGATAAGGCTGCTGTGGGGCTATTCCCAGGGCTCCAAGGAGTGTGTAGCAGGGCTTTTTGTAGGCCATCAGGAGACCAAGGATGATCTGAAGCACAAACCCGGGGACCTTCCTCCCCACTGGGCTACCCTCCTAGCTCAGTCACTTCCAGCCCATTTCTCATTCAAAGGAAGTCAGAGAGTAGTAGAATTGCTGAGGTGCTCCAAGGGCCAAGGAGGAGTGTTCTGAGGACTTTGAGGAAGGAATCTCCTAGAATTGCAGGTGATCCTACGCCCCCAGAATGGCTGTGCAGGACCTCTGAACCTGGAAACTCGGCCTTGTGGAACCCAGGCTAGCCCCTGTCCCTGGTGATGGAATCCTCACCCACGACAAACATTAAACCCCTGCCCTGAGTCTTTTCTGGCCAATTGCTCAAATGGCCATCTAGTTAACCAAACTTGTAAAAAGCACATCTGCTTGACAGTGAATCGAGATATCTAGCCAATCTGATTTACCAACACCAATCTGCCATCTTCCCTGAGGATTCCTGCACATTTCTTGGTGGGCATGCCAAGAATGCAAGGCCATGACCATGACTTACGCAGGCTATTTCTCAGAACTGTGTTTGTAGCAAGCTCCCTTGATATAAATAATTTCGTAGCACACAGAAAACAGGCTTGTTAATACTCAGTATAGGAACAATCAATCTTACACACTCAGATTTCCCCTTCTGTACCACAACTCACTATGTATGCAGGCATGCATCTAGGCCCACCTGTATTAGCCCCTTGGAGAATCAGCTTAAACATCTGACATTCTGGCTACTGCTGTTGCTATGAATAGTAAAGTTCTTTATCTCTGACCCAGGAGTCGCATGCCTTCTACTTGCATCCATGAAACAGGATAGCTTGTTAGGTTGCAAGTAGAATAAAATCTCAGACCCTTTACTGTTCTGGACATTGACATGCACCCATCAGACCCTCTGAGTCCAAGGTCCTCAGACCAGGCATCAACACCAGACTCCTCACACTAGGCACTAAATCCTGTCTTTCTCCAGCAGATACCAACTCCCAACCTAAGCTGCCAACTCTTCCTTCCCTGACTCCCCCTGCAGAGCCTAACTCCATAGTAACCAGCTCCAGAGCCTAACTCCTACTTTTTGCTTCAGATACTGAGTTCCAGCCTCTCTCTCCAGAGAGTGAGTCCTGACCTCTCCTGCCAGAAATCTAGGGAAGACTCTGCCTCCAGGGGCGCTCAGAGGGTTAAAGCCTCTGCCTTTGGCTCAGGTCATGATCCCAGGGTCCTGGGATCGAGCCCCACATCAGGCTTTCTGCTCAGCGGGGAGCCTGCTTTCTCCTCTCTCTCTCTCTGCCTGCCTCTCTGCTTACTTGTGATCTCTGCCTGTCAAATAAATAAATAAAATCTTAGGAAAAAAAAAAAAGACTCTGCCTCCAGAGGATAAGTCCCAGCCTCTGCCAGCAGGAGCTGTATTCCCCAACTCTCCCTCCAGAGACCAAATCTATACTCCTCCTCCAAATGCTAAGTCTTGACTTCAGCTTCAGAATCTAAGTCTCTACTTCTTAGTCCTGAGATGAAATCTCCAATTTTCACTGCAGAGGTGAAGTCTCAACTTTTACAAGTGGTCACCAACACTGTCCAATGGCCTGACATCAAACAGATTGCTTTATGCCACCATTACTCATGCAGAGGAGGAAGAAGGAAAAGGGACTGGCAGAGGTAGATGCTGGAGTCTCCCACAGAGGGTGCATCTGGTGCATTTTAGAACTGATCCTAGGAGATCCAGGAACAATAAGAGACCCTGGGCAGGGCCTTCCTATCGTCTGTGGCTGGTTGGTCTTTAGATGATGACCTAGGAAACTGGCGGTCCCATTTCTTGAGTGGAGAAGGTTGGAGAGCAGCAAGATTGGCCAGGAACAGCCCAGGTCTCTGGCTTCAGGGGTCGAGACCAAGGGTGCAGAGGCCTTTGGGGAAAAGCAGTTGGCTGTGGAATGAGGGGGGCAGGGTGCTTCCTGGGGTTCCAGATCCCTCCAGTTCCCATAGTGTCCCTCCTGGAAAGCCACTGCACACACCATAGAGAACCCCAGTGTTGACTGTGCCACTCTCATCAATGATGTCCTCCCCTGCACAGAAAGAGATGGGGCCATTAAATACCCAGGTTCCGGTGCATATCCAGCCAGCTCTGGTTGGGGGGAGCACACACTGGTATTTTGGTTTACCTATTTGCCCCAGTGGACCCACTCCACATCCAGCTGCTCTTCTAATAACTACCAGGGATTTATGGCCCAGTTTATCATGTGGGGGAGGTTGAAGAACAGTGAAATCCCACGGGATGGCCCCAGAGGTCAATGTGAAGGGTTAAGAAATCTCTTAGAGGTAGCTTCCAAGGAACAG
The DNA here is from genome assembly GCF_020171115.1 of Neogale vison. Classification (NCBI taxonomy): domain Eukaryota; kingdom Metazoa; phylum Chordata; class Mammalia; order Carnivora; family Mustelidae; genus Neogale; species Neogale vison. The sequence goes on along the minus strand of NC_058105.1, from coordinate 90,483,572 downwards.
ATTAGAAATCTCATCTAAGCTCCACACTTTCCAGCCACTTGGCCACCAGACGTTGTCCCGGCCATCCTCTATTGCCAGGATCTGGAAGGTTGATTGACTCGCTCAGCTTGACTCTGGAAGCCAGCCTGGTTTAGGCCCCAGGGGCCTCCACACAGGGTGCATTATTCAGAAGAGTACAGATTAGTGCACGCCTGTGAAGAAAATGACTGAGGCCAAGGAAAGAATTGTCTGGAAGGATTAGAAGGAGCCGTGGCCAGCCCTCATACTGGCAAAAGAGTAGTAGCTGCTCCCACCAACCAGACCAGAAAAAAAACCATAAAAGCAAGACCTGAAAGAATAAAAAGATTTCCAAGAAGCTTTTATGATTTGTTAGATGGGGTCCTGGAGCAGTCTCAGTCGAGGGCTAATTATTCTCCATGACTGGGAAAAGACCTTCAGGAGAACTGTAATCAATGCCTCATGAATTACGGGGTTTTTTTTTTTCCCCAAACACCGTTCAAGAAGATAATACAACACAACCGGGCACCTGGGTGGCTCAGTCAGTTGAGTATCTGCCTTCAGCTCAGGTCATGATCCCGGAGTCCTGGGATCGGACCCAGCATCGGGCTCCCTGCTCAGTGGAGAGCCTGCCTCTCCCTCCGCTCTTACCCCCTTCCTCATGTGCACGCACACCTCTCCTTCTCTCTCTCTCTCTCTCTCAAAAATAGTTAGTTCTTAAAAAAAAATTCAGCGCAAGCATGTGGGATTTATCCCTGGGATGCTAGCTTATGACTAACCTATGCCAATCAATCAGTTTGATGCACCACATTCACAGAATGAAAGACTAAAAACCACATGATCATCTCAATAGATGCAGAAAAAGCATTTGACAAAGATCAACATCCATTCGTGATTTAAAACAAAAACACCTCTCAACAAAATAGGTATAGCAGAAGCTTACCTCAACACAATAAAGCGCATTTATGAAAATCCCACAGTTAACATTATAATTAATGGGGGAAATGTGAGAGCTTTTCCTCTAAGATCCAGTACAAAGCAAGGATGCCCATTGCCAACACTTCTAGTCAACATAGCCCTGGACGTCCTAGCAAAAGAAATCAGGCAAGAAAAGGAAATAAGGAAATAAGGGACACCTGGGTGGCTCAGTCAGTTAAGCCACTGCCTTCGGCTCAGGTCATGATCCCAGGGTCCACATCGGGCTCCTTGCTCGGCAGGGAGCCTACTTCTCTCTCCGCCTTTGCCTACCACTCTGCCTGCTTGTACTCTCTCACTCTCCCTGACAAATAAATAAATAAATAAATAAAATCTTAAGAAAAATAAAAGGAAACAAAAGTCACCCAAATCAGAAAGGAAGAAGTAAAATTATCTCTGTTTTTGGGTGAGAAGATCCCATGTGTAGGTACATAAAAAATGCTCAACATCACTCATCATCAGGGAAATGCAAATTAAAAGCACAATGAGATGTCCCTTTACACCTGTCAGAATGGCTAAAATGAAAAGCACAAGAAACAGCAAGTGTTGGAGAGGATGTGGAGCAAAAGGAGCCCTCATGCACTGTCGGTGGGAATGCAAATTGGTGCAGCCACTCTGGAAAACAGTATGGAGGTTCCTCAGAAAATTAAAAATAAAACTACCATGTGATCCAGTAATTCCACTACTATTTACCCAAAGAAAACAACAGCACACATTCAAACGGATATCTGCACCCCTATGTTAGCTGCAGCATTATTTACAATAGCCAAGATATGGAGGCAACCCAAGTGTCCACTGATAGACGAATGGATAAAGATGTGGTATACACACAAAGGAATAAACCTAGAGGACATTATGCTAGGTGAATAAACCAAAGACAGAAAGAAAAGTGATTCATGATCTTGCTTATGTGCGGAGTCTCAATAAGTTGAATGCATAGAAACAGAACAGTGGTTACTAGGGGTGACCCTGGGGGAGGTAGGGGAAATGGGAAGATGTCAGTCAAAGTTTACGAAGTTGCAGTTATGTAAGATGAACAAGTTCAAGGGATCTAATGGGCAGCATGGTGATTATAGTTAATGATACTGTACTGTATTTATTTATTGAATAAATTAAAAAAAAAAAATATATATATATATATATATATATATATATGTCTCCGCCCCTTGGTTCCTGCACAGAGCTCCTTAAAACCCTTGAATCTTCTAAGTGATAAAAGCACTAGGAGCATCTCTTGTTCTAATATTTGCCTTTGACCCTGGTTCCCGATGGGGCTCCTGAAACCTTGTAAATTCCCAAGTGATAAGAACATTAGGAGCGGGGCACCTGGCTGGCTCAGTTGGAAAAGCATGTGACTCTTTCTTTTTTTTCTAAAGATTTTATTTACTTATTTGACACAGAGAGAGATCACAAGTAGGCAGAGAGGCAGGCAGAGAGAGAGGAGGAAGTAGGCTCCCTGCTGAGCAAAGGACCCAATGCGGGGCTTGATCCCAGGACCCTGAGATCATGACCTGAGCTGAAGACAGAGGCTTTAACTCACTGAGCCACCCAGGCCCCCCAAGCATGTGACTCTTGATTTCGGGGTCATGAGTTTGAGCTCAACTTTGGCAATAGAGATGACTTAAATAAATAAAACTTTAAAAAAAAAACCAAACAGTAGAACCATCTTTTGTTCTAAAGATGACTCTAGGGGCGCCTTGGTGGCTCAGTGGATTAAGCCGCTGCCTTCGGCTCAGGTCATGATCTCAGTGTCCTGGGATCCAGCCCCGCATAGGGCTCTTTGCTTGGCGGAAGCCTGCTTCTCTCTCTCTCTCTCTGCCTGATTCTCCGCCTGCTTGTGATCTCCCTCTCTGTCAAATAAATAAATAAAATCTTAAAAAAAAATAAATGAAGATGACTCTAGGTGAGCTCCCGGACTGGAACTTGTCACCAGAAAGACCAAGCCATGATGAGAAGCCTGGGATTTTTCAGCCCCGCCCTTGCGCACTTCTCCAGAGAAGGGAGAGGGTTGGAAACAGAGTTAATGCCTACAAGAGGCAGGCTCCATCTCTGACCTTCTCCTCGCTCATGCTCTCTCTCACTGTCTCTATCTCTCAAATAAATAAATAAAATCTTAAAAAAAAAAAATCTTTAAAAAAACCCCAGTAGCATGGGGTTCAGGGAGCTTACAAGGGGGTGAACACATCCACATCCTGGAAGGGTGACACACCCGATGCCACAGGGACAGAAGCTCCTGGGCTCGAGACCCTCCCAGACCTTGCCCTCTATATCTCTTCTTCTGGCTGTTCATCTGTATCCTTTATCATGTCCTTTCATAAACTGATAAATGTAAGTAAGAGCCTCCCTGAGTTCTGGGAGTCGCTCTGGTAAATTAATCGAACGTGAGGAAGGGGTCGTGGAAACCTCTGATTTGTAGCCACAACTTCTGGGGGTCACCTGGGGACCTACGACTTCTGAGGTGGGAAAGGGAGCCGTCTCGTGGGACTGAGCCCTCAACCTGGGGGATCGGACGCCATCTCCAGGCAGGTGGTGTCAGAATTGAGTTTGACTCTAGGATGCCCACGGGGTGTCATGGAGAATTGCTGGATGTGGAGAGAAACCTCCCCACCTCTGGTGACCAGCCGCGTCAGAAGTGAAGTGTTCTGTGTAAAAATAAAGGAAGAAGAAACCGAATTGAGGAAACAAACCCCCCACTCAGGCCCACATAAGCCCCCACACCAAGGCCCCTCCCCCAGGGACTGACAGCCACAGATTCTCAGCAGCTGCCTCACAGGCCTCCGGTCACTAATGACCTCAGGACTCAAATCCTTAGAGCCACGTCCCTGATACCACCGGCAGCAGATCCCTGACCTTCCAAAAGTGCCACTGGCCAAACCATAGGGCCCGTCAGAACACACAGGAAAAAAAATCCCTCAAGTCTTGACTGTCAGGGTCTGAGACATCACCCTCTGGGAAGCTAACAAGTTTTAGAGCTGCTGACGGAAGACACGAGACTCGTGGGTATTTTACAGAGGATTTTCTCCTCAGGGGACAGCAGGCCGCATGCACAGGATGCTGGCACTCCATGTCCTCCATGTCTCGAAGGGGTGACCTCTGGTGGATGCTACCCAGGCGGTGGGTTTCCAGTACAGCCAAGAAACGCTGAGCTTGGAGAATCCGGCCTGGTTTTTGTCCAGGAGGGAGACATTACCTCATCCCGCGAGGTTGCTCACTGTCAACACAATCCTGAGAAATGGCCACGGTAATGAGTGTTCAGGGCCTTGTATTTTTAGACATCCAGGAAGTAGTCTACGGGCTGGGCCATTATCCTGCCACCCACACAGAGGAGTTGAGACTGATTTGTTGGTGTCTGGTGTCACTGTCAATGATGATAGGGAACACTACATGGGTCCAAAAGCAAACTCCATCCCCAATGGAAAGACAGTCTGTTCCCTGTCCTTTACCCGCAAATACAAATTTATAACCCAGAGGGCATAGTTTATTTCAGTCTAGGATTTGTTGTTAACTTTGACTGGAAACACCATTGCATGGGTTTGGGTAAGTCCCGCAGGCCGTGACATCAGGGGCCTGTAGCCAATCTACTGAGCTATGCCACCATCCGAGGCCACTCAGGCATCGGAAGAGGATGAATTTGTATCAGTCGGTCTAAACAAGGCCATGCTGGCCCGTGTGTGTGTGTGTGTGTGTGTGTGTGTATGAGGGAGGTTCAGGAGCTGGCATTGACCCATCAGGCACAGCAGAATAGTTTAGGACAACCCATGTCCACATGAGTCTCTGTTTTTGTCTTCGCAAGGAAGTGATGACAGACCCAGCAGGTCAGGTTACCAGCTGCATTTGCTGCTTGACTCTGGGGAGACCGGTGTGATTGTTTTTCCAGGCTTCAGTGTTTGATCTACGGGGACAAAGAGAGGGTTAATTGTCTCTTCCTCTCACACCTCTCAGTGGCTAACCTGAGTGCTCCCCAAGCCCTAGCCTTCCACGACCAGGAAATCAGTGTGTCCCATCCCAGTGCCTGTAACTTCACTTTCATCCCATCATCTCCTACTTGTACTCAGATCTTTCATCCAGAAGGGTCAGGTGCAAAAAGACCAAAGGCATTTTTATAAAATTTACAGGGTGGTTTTTGTTGTTTTCTTTTCTTTTGTTTTATGTCTTCCATCTTAGCCACTGGGGGGCACTGTAGGGGAACTCAGGGAGTGTGTACTGAATCGTGCTATCCTCATCAGTATGGTCTGGCACCGCGGCCTGCCAACAAGACAATCCCGGTGACCAAACCAGAAAGAAGTTTGAATCTCCTAGGCCTCTTTTGGGCTAGCTGCCACCAGGATGGTTACCAACCAGGTTAGCCAGGACTTGCCATGAGGAGGAAGACAGACAGATGGAGTCCAGGAATGGCAGAGCTGAGGGCCTGATTTTCAAGCTAGGTCTCTAAGAACTACCCCCCCCCTTTTTGTTCTGATCATCATCTAGGAGGTATTCAATAGGAGATGATCTCTTTTTGCTGATAGCCACCTTCAGTGATCAATCTGCCTTACTAAGGTATGTGGACCAGGAGGAGGTGAGAGGGGTAGTGTCTGAGATTCCTCTGAGTCCATTTTTGAGGAACTTGTTCAATGTTCATCAGCTCTTGGCCAATGGTAGGGAGCTTGGGATGGCTATGGAATACTTTGATTCCTGACCCATTGTGGGGTGGCCTTTGTAAGAAAAGGTACACCGCCTGTCAAGACTGCAAATGGTCTGCATCAGAAACATAGTCTTTAACTTTGTGTCCAGTCTCTGATGATGGCATGGGGTGGGGGGCAGGTAACAGCAGAGTTTGGGGCAGCCCCGACCCCGTCAGCCACTTGATTCCAGTCAGTCCCATCAGCGAACAGACGTCTACACGAGTGACCCAGACTGACCTCAACCACTAACCATCCATTACTGATCCCCACAGGCCCCCATCATTGCCCCCCAAGCCCCCATCAGTCACACCACAGACCCTCTGGCAGACAAGACCCGCCCCCTCCACGGTCTCTCAGGCCCTAAAACCTCAGATCAAGTTCCAATTTTATGCCAGTTGCCATGAAGCTGTTTCTGAGAACCAGTTCTGTTTCCTGTCGCCACCTCTAAGTCCACCTTCCCTAAGAGCGGCTCTTTTTCGCAGGGGCAGTGAGACTGCTGTTTCTGCGCCGCATGAGAAAGCTAAATTACTCTAAAGCTGTGATTTTCAAACTTTTTAAAAGTATCAGAAGTCTTCTGAAAAACAGATAAGGGGAGGAGGCTCCTCATGGAATTGCGGTTTCCTCGTTGAGCAAAACGAGGTAGGTCAAGATCAAGACCCCGCCCTTTCTGCAGCCATCAGCCCCGCCCACAGCTCAAGCGGACATCCTTATTGGCTGATAAGAGTGTCAGTCGCTTGACGGCCAAAAAGACACGTGCTACTTAAGAGGAGCCGGGCTCAGACGTTCTCACTGGTTGAAAAGGCTATCAATCAAGCTCACGATCCCGCCCCCTAGCGGCGGAAGAACAGCGGATCGAGAGCCCGCGCTCCTGGATAGGCGGGCTGGTCAGCCAGTCGGTCTGCGTGTTCCGCGACTCGGGAGCCAGAACTTTTGATTGACTGCCCGCTGCCCTTTCAGCCCGAGAGCCCACCCTCTGAAAGTGTCTTGGGGGCTCTGATGAACAGCGGATTAACCCGAGGGTCGGCACTGGCCCACGGCTCGGTCACAATTGGTTCTGCATCTTCCTGAGCACCTCATGGCACAGAGACGGGCGGGCGGGCAGAGGCTCCGAGCCCAGCTCAGCTTCTCTACTCTGGTCCCCTAAGGTGTTGGGTTCAGTGCCCGGGAAGGGAGACAGCGAGACGGTTGTTCCAAGTGCTCAGTGGAGCTAGGGGTCTGCGCAGCAGCCACGCTGAGGAACACAAAGACCTGGGGGGCAGGTCCAAGACCCTTTGGAAGAGTAACTCAAGAGGGCTACTTTATTTCTCACCTAGCGCAGAGGAATTGACTTGGATTCAGACCGCTGGAGTTCCACCCTAGTATAGGAAATTTTACCAACGTGTGTGTGTGATTTTAAATATATATACACACACGTACATATACATACACGCACTTTCTGTAATTGTTTTCTGTATGATTTTGTAATATGGTAATGGTACTGTAACTAGCTTACAACTCGAGTTAAAAAGTTAAGAAACAGGGGCACCTGGGTTAAGCCTCTGCCTTCCACTTGGGTCCTGGTCCCAGGGTCATGGGATCAAGCCCCAAGTCCGGCTCCCTGCTCAGCAGGGAGCTTGTTTCCCCCTCTCTCTGTATGCTTCTCTGCCTACTTGTGATCTCTGTCAAACAAATAAATAAAATCTTTTAAAAAAAAAAGTTTAAAAACAGGAGCACCTGGATGGCTGACAAAGAGATAAATAAAATCTTTTTTAAAATATATTTAAAAGCGGGGCGCCTGGGTGGCTCAGTGGGTTAAAGCCTCTGCCTTTGGCTCAGGTCATGATCTCAGGGTCCTGGGATGGAGCCCCACATTAGGCTCTCTGCTCAGTGGGGAGCCAGCTTCCTCCTCTCTCTCTGCCTGCCTCTCTGCCTGCTTGTGATCTCTGTCTGTCAAATAAATAAATAAAATCTTTTTAAAAAAAAATTTTAAGGGGCGCCTGGGTGGCTCAGTGGTTAAAGCCTCTGCCTTCAGCTCAGGTCATGATCCCAGGGTCCTAGGATAGAGCCCCACATCCGGCTCTCTGCTAGTCAGGGAGCCTGCTTCCCTTCCTCTCTCTCTGTCTCCCTCTCTGCCTACTTGTGATCTCTCTCTCTCTGTCAAATAAATAAATAAAATCTTTTAAAAATAATTTAAAAATAAAAACAAACATTAAAAAGTCATAACTGTCATATGTTATTGGTTACACAATATATAAAATATGTAAAATGTAACATTGATAACCTAAACTGTGAGGGGGAGAAGTAGAAATGTAAAGTAAACTGCTACTGAATTTAGGTTTCTACCAGCTTCTTTTTTTTTTTTAAGATTTTATTTATTTATTTGGCAGACAGAGATCACAAGCAGGCAGAGAGAGAGGGGGAAGCTAACTCCCTGCTGAGTAGAGAGCCAGATGTAAGGCCAATCCCAGGACCCTGGGATCATGACCTGAGGCAGAAGGCAGAAGCTTTAACCCACTGAGCCACCTGGGTGCCCCTCGGTTTCTACAGGCTTCTAATAGGGTGTTGTTACAATTTGAAGATACTGTAAGTCTCATGGTAACCACTAAGGAAAAACCTATAGTAATTAAAGGAAAGGACATGACAAAGAACTCAAAGCATACTGATACCAAGACATCAAAGCACCGAAAAATATTGTAGGGTAAGAAACAAGGAAAAACATCCACAAAAGAGCTAGAACACGATGAAGAAAATGGCAACAGTAAATCCTGACTTATCAATAATTACCTTAAATGTAAATAAATTCAATTATCCAGTCAAAAGACATTAAATGGCTGAATTGATAAACAAACAAGACTTAACACCTCACCAACTACAAGCTCACTTTAGCCTTAAGGACACTTGCAGACTGAGGGTGAAGGCGTGGTAAAAGGTATTTCAAGCAAATGTTAAGCCATAAAAATTGGGTGTAGCTATATTTAAACCAGACATAATAGACTTTACACTAAAAATGGTTAAGTTTTATTAATCACAAGTCTTTTTCAGATCCCAAACTGATTCCTCTAAGCTTGTTGTTGTTTGTTTTTTTTTTCCCCAAAAGAGAATTTCCCCCAGAGAAGAGGCCACATCTGCAGGGCAAGTGGAATTTTTCTGGAGAAAGCAGATTCCAGGTGAGAAGAACGATGGCCCAGAGGTGGGTATGACTTAGAATCCTGGCAGAAGCAGGGGCTAAAAAATGCGCAGAGAGGTTTTTTTCATTTAGATGGAATCCGTTTGAGTCCCCACGTGTGTGCGTGCCAAACCTTGGTGTGACATTCAGAACACTGTGTGACCCAGATCCAAACCACCAGTTCTGTCTCATCCTGATGAGTTTAGGGCTTCTTTCCTTTCTCCTCCCCTTCCGCCCTTCCTCCCTCTCTCCTCTTTCTACCTCCTCCCCTCCTTCTCCTTCTCTTTCTCTCCCATTAACAGCCTAGTTTATTTTGGTTTATTTTTTGGTAGCATGACCACAGGTGAAAGGACAGCACGCCCAATGCAGTTTGTGTGCGCTGTGTGGTGGGGGGGGGCGCAACAAAAAACAGAGAGAATAAACATGGGGCGCCTGGGTGGCTAAGTGGGTTAAGCCTCTGCCTTCAGCTGGGGTCATGATCTCAGGGTCCTGGGATCGAGCCCCACATTGGGTTCCCTGCTCGGTGGGGATCCTGCTTCCCCCTCTCTCTCTGCCTGTCTCTCTGCCTACTTGTGATCTCTCTCTCTGTGTCAAATAAATAAATAAAATCTTTTTTAAAAACAGAGAGAATAAATAGCAAGAGGGATTAAGATTTTAAATAAGGGGAATCATCTCTGAGAAGCTGATATTTAGCAAAGACACAAAGGAGGGGAGGGAGTTGGGAAAAGAGTCAAAAGACAAGAATACAGCATTTCCAGGCCCCCGAAGTGTACCTGTCCTTGATGCCTCATGGCCTCCATCCATGACTACTCTTTCCCCAAACTTCAGCTGACACCCTGGATCCTCATTCTGACCCTGGCAGAGTTCCCCAGACCCTTTCTACCTTTGAGATGACTGACTCCAAGAATCCTGCCACTTTTCTGACAACTGCTGTTAAAGGCCCCGACTGGGCTAAGTCATTTTTCAAACCTTGTCTCCAGAAACCACCACGTGCCAGACCAGACCCCAAGCCTCCCAGAAGTGATTGCTAGGGACTCCGAAACTGCCTTCTATTTCAAGTCCACGATCTAAACACTCCCCCAAACCATAATAACCACAATTTCATTTTTTTAGGGAACTTATTAAAAAACTTCAATGGTCACTACATTAACATGAGTAAAGATTCATCCTTTCAACCAATATTGACAAACACTTAATCTGTGTCAGGCAATGTTACAAGCACTCTCAAATTAACCCTCTCGATATCCTTAGGAAAGAGTTAATGTCATTAGCCCCTGCTGGTAGAAGAGTAAAATGGGGCTGGGGGACATCTGGGTGGCTAAGTCGATTAAGCGTCTGCCTTTGGCTCAGGTCGTGATCCAGGGTCCTGGGATTGGGTCCCACGTGGGGCTCCCTGCTCAGAAGGGAGTCTGCATCTCCCTTTCCCTCTGCCCCACCCCCAGGTCATGCTCTCTCTTCCTTGCTCTCTCTCAAACAAATAATAAAATCTTTTTTTTTAAAGGAGAGTAAAATGGAAACATGAGATCATACGTTTGGGGAGGGGATTGTGATTTGAACCCAGGCAGTCTGGCTCAAGAACCCGTGCTCTTAACCACTGTGACTGCCTCGCCATCATGGTTCTTGTTTCAAAGTTCTCTCTTCAGTTGGAGACTTCCTTTAGGACATTTCTCAAATGTCATCTCAGTGAGGCCTTTTTCCTGGCTGCTCTAGCTGAAATTCACACATTCACACACACACACACACACACGCACACGCACACACACACTCACTCACTCACTTTCCCCTTTCCTGCGTCATTTTTCTCTTTCAACATTTATTACAGTATTATACATTTTACTTATTGGTTTAGCAATTAGCATTACTCAGAATTGTTATTTGTCTTTTACATTTGTTATGTTTTTATAGAAGTCAGATCCGAGAGGGCAGAGATTTTTGCCTGTTTTTTTTTAAGACTTTATTTATTTGACAGACAGAGATCACAAGTAGGCAAAGAGGCAGGCAGAGAGAGAGGAGGAAGTAGGCTTCCTGCTGAGCAGAGAGCCTGATGCGGGGCTCGATCCCAGAACCCTGGGATCACGACCTAAGCTGAAGGCAGAGGCTTTAACCCACCAAGCCACCCAGGCACCCCTGACTGTTTTATTCACTGCTGTATCCCCTGTCACACAGTAGGCACTTGGTAAACATTTGTGGGTTGAATGAATGAATGAAGGAGAGAATGAGGACATTAACCCTGCCAATGAGGGTTGATTCCAGATGCCTTGTCTGGATATAGGTTGGCCCTGGATTCGCTCCTCTGACTCATGCAGAGCCCTCTGGTCTGATCTATTATTAGCTCTGCTTACAAACATGAACATTTAAAATCAGAATCATTACTAAACCGAAAAAAAAAAATAAAATCAGAATCATGCCACAGTGAAGAATTTCTATTAAGAGAGTTTGTCCTGGGGGCTCCTGAGGGGCTCACTCAGTTGAGTCTCTGCCTTTGGCTCAGGTCATGATTTCGGGGTCCTGGGACTGAGCCCCAAGTCTGGCTCGCTGTTCAGCAGGGAGTCTGCTTCTCCCTCTCCCTTTGCTCCTGCTCCTGCTCTCACTCTCTCTAATAAATAAATTTTAAAAATCTTATTTAAAAAAAAAGAGAGAGTTTGCCCTGACATGAGTTATGAGCCAGTTTAATTCCTTGTTCAATGCCCTACAGTGGTGCCCTTAACCCAAAGCCTGTTCTGGCCATTTTCACTTTTCTGAAGCTGTTTACAGCGAGATGAATCACTCTCAGGTTAATTTTTAGTGACGATTTGATTCGTGCATCAATTTTCTTGTCTTGTTTCAGCAGTAATGGCTTTGCCCCAATTATCTTCTTGGAGTCAGGCTGCTCCTTGAACAGCTTGGGTACGGTCTTATTTCAGGAATCCTACTGGTTGTTCCCTCTGCCAGAAATGCCCTCGTATCTCTATAGCTCATCTCTTGTTTTCCTCCCATTTCTTTCCTGAAAAAAAAAAAAATATCATCTTTCCTTTTTAAAAGATCATTTTCAACAAGGGCTAAGCTGACTACCCTATTTTTTTTATTTTTCAAGATTTATTTATTATTATTATTTTTTTTTTTTTTGAGAGAGAGAGAGCATTCGAGCGGGGAAAGAGGCAGAGGGAGAGGGAGGGAGAGAATCTCAAGCAGACTCCATGCTGAGCCCAGAGCCCAATGTGGAGCTCAATCCCCTGACCCTGAGATCATGACCTGAGCCCAAATCAGGTGACTACTCTATTTAAATACAGGCTTCTGTCTCTTTACACTCCGGATCCCCCTTGCATTTATTTGTTTGTTTGTTTATTTTTTTTATTTTTTTAAAGATTTTGTTTATTTATTTATTTGACAGGCAGAGATCACAAGTAGGCAGAGAGGCAGGCAGAGAGAGAGGAGGAAGCAGGCTCCCTGCTGAGCAGAGAGCCCGATGCGGGGCTCGATCCCAGGACCCAGGACCCTGGGATCATGACCTGAGCCGAAGGCAGAGGCTTTAACCCACTGAGCCACCCAGGTGCTCCTGTTTGTTTATTTTTAAGTAATCTCCACACTCGATGTGCAGCTCGAACTCACAACCTGGAGATCAGGAGTCAGATGCTCCATGGACCAAGCCAGCCTGGCATCCCCTGGTCACCCTGAAATTTAATGCATACTTACCATCTCCCAATATACAGATAATGTCATTGGTTGCCTTGTTTATTGTCTGTCTCCCTCTGCTGGAACATAAGCCCTAGGGAGGCAGGAAGTTTTGAATCTTTTGTTCCCCGCTATTTCCCCACTGCTTGTAACAGTGCCCGGTATCCAGTAGGCACTCAATAAATATTCGTTGGATGAATAGCTCCTGTCATGTGAGCTTTTCTTTGTTTGTGGCCAGTTTTCACTGAGTCTAATATTTCAGGATCAAAATGTACAGGTTCTCGTTTTGTGGAGAAGGTTGGATCCTTCTACCAGTTTTAAAGCTCAGAGCTTTGCCTGCCGTCAGTTTACTCCATGGTGCTTATGTCTATCAGTAACAGTCGTGGATCAGGTTAAGATATTTTGGGTTTTATTTCCTAGGTAATCCATGACAAAAACTGTAAGCAGTGCCCCTTATGCAGTCCAGAATCGTCTGAGACGAGCTTTGCTAAAGCTTCTGGTTAACTTTGTGTAGGGTATAAAGTCAAAACTTCCATCACTCCTGGGACCTTGTGCATCTCATCTGTAGCCACTCTTTTCCTGGAAGAGCCCAGGGCTTCCAGCGAGCACAATATTCCAGGCACACTGGCCTTCTGGTGGAACTTATCTGTGGATTTCTGTGTCTTTTAACTCCGGTCTTACCCACTACCTTGAGGGAAACTCCTTGAGGACCCAGACTGTTCTGGTGGGGGTGCCTCCAGAAGCCGACTCTGACCCAGGAATCAAAGTCAAGTCGTTTATTTGGGGGTAGGGGAGTGGGCCAGCAAGACAAAGAAGAGATAAGGCAGCCGAGTGAGCCAGCAAGACAAAGAAGAGATAAGGCAGCCGATGGAGACTTTTAGTAAGCAACTTAGCATTGGGGGTTAACCTGAGCGTGTTCCCACTGAGGGGTTCTGAGGACCAGCAGAGAACATACACCTTAGAGATGGTCCCATCTGAGGGCCGAGGGGGCAAGGGTACTTACCTCCCGGCTCTCATCTGTCATTGGTTAAGGGCTGCTGCCAAGGCGTGTTCATTTCCTGGCCCTTCCAGCCTGCTAGGTCCACAAACAGAACAGAGCGGCCTTCTGCAGCCCGAGAGGAAGCCCTCCAGTGAAGACATACAGACGCTGGTGGTTGGCAGTTGGCCAGCACACACTGGAGCTGCAGGGACACGGGTATACAGGCTGGGAACTAACAGTGTCTGTTACACGGCCTGTGACTATCTTGTTCGCAGGGCCTTGCTCATAATGAATGCCCTGTGAGACTGAAGGCTGAAGGAGGATGGTATCTGTTATGTTGCTAGAGCAGAGCCGGGTCCAACAGATCAAGGTTCAAACATCCCTGGAGTCAAATGGTAGGGTGAAAGCCCTCTCTGTGTTTAGGCCCTCTGGTCACTCACGCTGGCCTCCGCCAACACCCCCACCCTGGGAAATTCCCAGGGCAGGCATCCTGGTATGTGTCTGGGACACTGTCAGGACTTGACCCAGGGTAGGCAACAAACTTCCACCTCTTCATCTCAGTGTGGTCCTTAAAAGCACAGTGGCTTGCCGGAATGGCTACAGTGAGAATGATGGAGGGTGCCGAGCAATGGTGGGGATGTGGCGCTTACCACCATGGGATGTGGAGATTGGAAACCTGGCGTCATTTACTAAAGCTCATCCCATTTTGCCTGTGACTTAGGCCCTAGGTTTATGCCCAAGAGAAATGAGTGCATCTATCCATCAAAAGATGTATACAGGGACGCCTGGGTGGCTCAGTTGGTTAAGCAGCTGCCTTCAGCTCAGGTCATGATCCCAGCGTCCTGGGATCGAGTCCCACATCGGGCTCCTTGCTTGGCAGGGAGCCTGCTTCTCCCTCTGCCTCTGCCTGCCATTCTGTCTGCCTGTGCTCGCTCTCTCTCCCTCTCTCTCTCTGACAAATAAATAAAATCTCTAAAAAAAAAAAAAAAGATGTATATAATAAGGGATGCGTGGGTGGCTCATTCGGTTAAGCATCTGCCTTCAGCTCAGGTCATCGTCCCAGGGTCCTAGATCAAGTCCCACATAAGGGATCTCTGCTCAGTGGGGACCCTGCTTCTCCCTCTGCCCCTCCCCCTGCTTATGTGCTCTCCCTCTGGAGAGGGAGATCTTTTTAAAAATGTATATAACAACAAAAAAATGTGCTTAATAATGTTCAGAGAATTGGGGCACCTAGGTGGCTCAGTCATTTAAGCATCTGCCTTCAGCTCAGGTCATGATTCCGGGGTCCTGGGATTGAGCCCTACATCAGGCTCCCTGCTCAGTGGGGAGTCTGCTTCTCCCTCTCTCTGTGCCCACCACTCCCCCTGCTTGTGTGTGCTGTCAAATAAATAAATAAAATTTTTAAAAAATTTCACAGGGCACCTGGGTGGCTCCGTAGGTTAAGCCTCTGCCTTCGGCTCAGGTCATGGTCTCAGGGTCCTGGGATCAAGCCCTGCATCGGGCTCTATGCTCAGCAGGGAGCCTGCTTCCCCCCCCCCCGCCTGCCTCTCTGCCTACTTGTGATCTCTGTCTGTCAAATAAATAAATAAAATCTTTTTTAAAAATGTTCACAGAATCACTTAAAAAAAAAAAAAGATTTTATTTATTTATTTACTTGTCAGAAGAGAGAGAGCGCACAAGCAGGCAGAGGGGCAGGCAGAGGCGGAGAGAGAAGCAGACTCCCTGCCGAGCAAGGAGCCTGATGAGGGACTCCATCCCAGGATCTCGGGATCATGACCTGAGGCGAAGGCAGCGGCTTAACCTTCTGAGCCACCCAGGCGTCCTGACAGAATCATTCTTTTTTTTTTTTTTAATTTTATTTGTTTATTTGACAGGCAGAGATTACAAGTAGACAGAGAGGCAGGCAGAGAGAGAGAGAGAGGGAAGCAGGCTCCCTGCTGAGCAGAGAGCCCGATGCGGGACTCGATCCCAGGACCCTGAGATCACGACCTGAGCCGAAGGCAGCGGCCTAACCCACTGAGCCACCCAGGCGCCCCTGACAGAATCATTCTTAATAGCCCCAACAGAAAACTCCCCAAAGGCCCATCAACACTGGAACCAATGAGTGTGATCTAGTCACACAATGGAAGGGATTACAGCAACGAGAACAGACAAACTACCGGTTATATAACGTGGTTCCATCTCACAAACCTCACACTGAATGAAGGAAGCTGGACGGGAAAACGTATGATTGCATCCATATGGACGTCCCAAGGCAGGGGGTGGGGGGTTGGGCCTGAAGGGAGCTTTTTTTTTTTTTTAATGTTTTAAACATTTACCCATTTGACAGACAAGTAGGCAGAGAGGCACGCAGAGACAGAGAGGAGGAAGCAGGCTCCCCGCCGAGCAGAGAGCCCGACGCGGGGCTCGATCCCAGGACCCCGGGACCAGGACCAGAGCTGAAGGCTGAGGCTTTAACCCACTGAGCCACCCAGGCGCCCCTTGAAGGGAGCTTTTAGTGTTCATTCATGTTCTCTTTCTCGACCTGGGTCCTGGTTATGTGGGCGTGTCCCGTTTGTAAAAAGTAAATGACCTTTGAAGCCTGTATGTACATTTTATTTATTTTTTAAATATTTTATTTATTTATTTGGGGGAGAGAGAGCATGAGCGGTGGGGGCAGGGGGAGAGGGAGAGGCAGACTCCCCACTGAGCAGGGAGCCTGACTTGGGGCTCAATCCTAGGACCCCAGGATCATGACCTGAGTTGAAGGCAGACACTTAACCAATTGAGCCACCTAGGGGCCCCTGCCTGTACATTTTAATTCAATGTTCAGAACAATGAAGTTTTGAGGTGGCTGGTGTGGCTGGGAGGGGAAGGAAGGTGGTATTGTTGCCATCAGGAAGAGAGCAAAAGCGGGGATTTTTAGGATTTACTCTAAGTGCCAGCTCTTGTTTGGCCAGAACGGAGGTTTCTTGAGATCCTGGGAGCTTGAGAAGGAGGTAGATCTGGGGGGGATTGGAAGCATGCAACCTCAGAGGCCATAAGCCTGAAGGCCACTAACGGTAGGCCATGGCGCCTACACCACAGGCAGCAAAAGTATCACGTTTCTCAAGCACATACTGAACCAGTCCCTGCTCTGAGCGCACAGGCGTGCTCGAACGCCTGCGCTCGTGCAGCTTACCTCCTGAATGCGGTCAGTGGGGGGACAGATTCTCGGGTGGATGGTAGGATATGGTGGCGAGAAGCTGAGGTTTATTATAGGGAATATACTCAGGTACTTGGTGGCGGGGCTAGCACATCCCTTTCACTTCCCGTCCCAGTACCTATGGGCTGGAAGGTGGAGAGTGCTCTCTTTACACACTGGGATTCTCTGCTTTGGGGCCTAGCCTCAGGTTGGGAGACAGGCCCCACAGGGAAGCACTCGGGAAGTGAAATCACTCACTTCCAGAAAGGCTCGCATGGACGTTGCTCCCACCTCAGCCACGCACCGGTGGGCTGGGGATCCTTCTGAGACTGAGCAGCTGGGGGTAGAGACATCACCTCTAGCGGTGGGTCCATCGGGACAGATTTTCTTCTGGTAGCCAGGGATTGGGGGCTCCTGCACTCTCCAAAGTCCCAAGCAGGGACACGCAGAGAGATGGCAGCAATGAGCATGTGATCTCGAGTTGTGAAGTATGAGCTTTGGAACAGGGCCACTGGGCAGAGGGCAGAGATGCCAGGGACATGAAGGGGCGCCCACATGTCCAGAATTAACAGGAATTTAGGGGAGATTCCCTGGAAAGATAAAGAGAGCCGGAGCAAGTCTCCTGAGCTCCATCTTCCAGAACACAGAGAGACAGAGACAAAGACAGAGGAAGGCTGAAAGAATGAGCCCGATGTGGGCAGACAGCCTACTCCCAGAGAAAGAACATGCAGGGGGAGAATTCCTGCAAGTGAGGGGGCGGGGAGAGAAGGGGAACAGGCAGAGACATGCATGCATACACAGAGATGTGTGTCTTGAGTGCAAGACCACCCAGACTGGGACAAAAGGGGAGAGAGAGGCATCCAGACTCACCAAGACTACAAGACGGGCAGAAACATCAAAACATAGAGAGAAACAGAGAAGGTGGTGAGGGAGACAAAGGCTTGTGCTTAGCATCAGAAAAGCCCTGTTCGGACACACCACCCTCAATTCCCAGTCGTTCTGGCCCTTCTTCTATGATTGGTTGCCACTGATTTCTTCCCATATGCCACACCCCATGCAGAGGAGCCCTGAGCCACCCTTAAGGAGCCCAGACTATTCTGCCAGAGAGAGATGCCACGCGGAAGAAGACTGAAATGCCAGATAAACGAGTGAAGAAGCTACCTGGGACATCTGTCCCAGTTAAAGGTGCCTTCAGCCCGCCACCACCATCTGACTGCAACCACCTGAGGCCCCAAGGGGAGCCACCTAGCTAAGCCCAGTCCACCACAGGACCATGAAAGAGAATGCTAAATGGTCATCTCAAGCCACCAAGTCTTACGGTGTTTGTTATCCAGCAACAGATAACCAGAACAGGCTGCAGTGGCCTTTTAGAATCTGACACGCCCATTTCTGCACCCCCTTCCCACACACAACAAAACCGACACCAGCCAGTCAAACTTTTAGTCCCTTTAATTAGGTGCTCTGAAGAAAGGGGAGAATGACAGGCAGGCGGAGGAGAAGGTGATGGTTCTTGAGCCCCACTTGGCAACAGGTCAGTCCTCATCCTCTGGTAGCTGGATCTTGCTGGGGTCAAAGCAGTTGGATTCCATGATGGGGAGGCCATTGGCCTCTCGGTATTTAACAAGCCTCTCAGCTTCTCGGCGGGCCCACTCCTGCATTCTGGAGGCAGCAGCATGGGGGTGGATGTGAGGGAGCCTCACTGGACACCAATCCCCATTTTAGCTCCCCAATCCCCACTGGCACAAAGAACAGGATTCCTGGCTCAGCCCCCTTCAATCTCCACCCCCACCCATTCCACTCTCTCCGACACACCCATGCACCTGTAATCAGGCAGATAAGCTATAAAGGTGCTGCCAAGGACCAAGACGATGGAGAAGCCAAAGAAAAAGACGACCCGCATGTTCCAGAGGTCCACAGCAGGGTCCTTGTCATAACCGTGGGAGTCTGGGTTCTGTGGCAAGAAGAGGAAAAGGTCAGTGAGGGCTTCCTGTGGCTCCACAAAACCTTACACTGGCCCTGCAAAAGCTGGTCTCCAATTTCACCTCAGACCCATCTCCCCTCCCTCCTTTAATTCCTCTTTTCTAGTCTTAGGAGTTATCAAACTCCTTCCTACCACAGGGCCTTTGCACTTACTGTTCCCTCTGCCTGGAAAGTCTTTCCCCCTGATAGCATCATGGCTAGGTCTGTCTCCTGGCTCAAAATATTGGCTTCATAATCACTTCCCTTAGGAGGCAGTCCCTAGTCACCTTATCCATTACTTGTCTTAAACTATAGGAAATTGCCACTTTTATAGGTTAAAGATAGTTGCATATTGCTAATTTCCTATGGTTTCACCTAAAATTACACCCTACCCCCCAAGTCACTCCCCATCCACTTATCTTGCTTAACTTTCTTTCTAGCAGTTACCAGTTTACCAAGGTAGCAGCATCTCCCCAGATCCTATCACATTATCTTATTACATACTCAGTAGCACTGTTTCTGAATATTTTACATGACTATTGTCTGTGCTCTCCATTACCATACAGGCTCTAGGAGGGCAAGGGCTTTGTCTGATTTCCACACTGCTGAACTCCTAAGGGTCCTGAAACACACCTGGCATACAGAAGGCCCTAGGTCCTTATTTACAGAACGAATGAATAAATGCGTAAGATCCTGTATATCCAAGCCAGAGGATAGTACTGATGAGGAACCTACAGTGTGCCACACACAAACTTCACAATGTATCAGGGAGGCAGAAAGTAGCAATAATGATTAACACTTTCTAATGCTGAATACTAGGTTGCAGCTGCTCTTCTGAACATTTTGACTCATTTAAGTACATGAGGCAGATGTAGCATTTTACTTTCTACAAGGCGTACTCATACTTTCCCCATTTTACAAAGAGGCACCAAGGAGTTAAGCTACTTGACCAAGGTCACAAAGATGAACAACTATCAGTGCTTGTATTCCAACCCTGGCATTCTGGTTTCAGAGTCTCTGCTATCCCCACAGCACAGCGGACCCGGTTCCCCCACACGTTCATCTCAGCGAGTTTGGGCAAGTCACCTAACATCTTTATGCTTCAGCGTCCTCATCGGTAGACTAGATATGCTCATAGTACCAACTTCGAAATGGGGTTGTTTTGAGGATTAGATAACGTACCTAAAGTGTTTAGAGCTCTGGCACCGAGCAAGCCCCATAGGGGTGTTTAGTATTACTGTCGTTATGTTATACTGCTTCTAACGTGTTTTGAGAATCGCCCACTTCAGGTTTGATACCCGTCTTCAAAACAAAGCCAATCTTGCCCCTGGCCCTGAACTGAAGATGAGCAGAGGACAAAGAAGGAATTCAAGCTAAGCAAAGTTCCCAAGTCTTCGAGGATCTCACCGGCAGCGCAATCCTCAGCCGCTTAAGAACGTCCTCTACGGCGTCCCGTCCGCCGGTCCCTGACTGACCCTTCTTGTGTCCCGTTTCCCCTCCCTCTCACCTTCTCGTAGAGGTTTTCGTCCTCCGGATCTGGGTCCTCCTGCCAGCGTACGGTCGGTTCCGGCGTCCGCTTTCCAGCCACAGCCGACGGGGCGATCACGGCCCTGGCCGAGCTGGACTCCCAGCGAACGCGGGCGGCTGGGAGCCCTCGCGTCGCCGCTACTGCCAAAAGGCGGCGAGCGCTCCAACCCAACAGTCCGGCCGCCATGACAGGTTGTGCTGCAGGCTCTCAGGGGCGGGGACGGAAATGCCACTCTGCGCAGCTGCAGTTGGCCCGGGCGCGACAATTGTCGCTCCGCCCCCGCCGCACTAAATAGGTCCCGAGCCCGGATTTGGTTTTCAAGTGAGGTGAGGCGCTGAGTAGCCCCTCTTTCCTTCCCTCTGTCATGGCCTCACGGGGGGACCATTTTCCCAACCTCAGTCAGGCCAAGGAATTTCTGGCTGATAGGTCGGCCCAGTCCCTTGAAAAGAAAGCGTTGACATTTGGATGGCCCCAGGTCCCAGCCAATGGCACGGAGATTTCCCTCGTCCTCTGGGGAAAGGGGCGGAGCTTCCGTTTGTCTTTCATCTTCGAAGGAAGCCAAGCTTCTAAAAAGCGGGCCTCGCCGGATTGGCCAATAGCTACTCCTTTTCGCGACTTGCGAGCGTTCGCAGGGAGAGTGGGGAGGTGGCATACGCTTGCCAATCAGAGCCGGCCAGGGCTGGCCGTCGGCGGCCGGCGACCAATAGACGAGGCCGGCCAGAGCGCGCTCCCTTAGTAGGTGGATGGTGGTCGAAGCGCCGGCTCCCTTCTCGTCGTCGCCATTTTGTGCTGGTGACTGCGGCCGGCCGGGAGTAGGCGGCAGTGGGTTTCCTGGGGAGGGTAGCGCGCTTGGCGCTTCTCCCCTCCCCGCTCCTCCGCCCTTCTGCCTCCGGCCTCGGACTGGGCGGTGGTGCGGGCCGGCTCCGGCTGAGCTAGGAGAGTTGGAGGAGGTGGCGGCGCGCCGAGGTGATGTCCGGGAGCCCTCCCTTGACAGCCCGGGCCGAGAAGGTGAGCGTCGTCGCTGGTCGTGGGGGCGGAGGTAAGGGACCGGGGGCGGGCGGGTGCGGAGAGGAGGCGCGAGGGCGAACTATGGGACGTGGGCCTGGGCTACGCGCGGAACCGAGGCGTGCGTGCATGGCCTGAGCCCGGGAGGGGGGTGTCTCCCCCCCCACACACACACTGCTTTTGAGAGCGGAGGCGCGTGCGCGATTGGGGCACAGAATGGGTGCACGCGGGTTGGGGGAAGGGAGGGACCGATGGGAGTGGGTTTCCGTGGTATCTGCGACACCGAACTTTATCTGTGGAGGGGCCGAGGTCTTTATCCATAGGGGAGGGGGTATGCTGTCTGTTCCGTGTGACTTGGGTACTTACCGGTCCATGGGGAAGCATTCTGTGGCTCTGGTCCTTATTCTTGGGTGGGGGGGTGGGGAGTCTATTACGCTGGTCTTTATCCTTGCAGTCTGTGCTGTAACTCAGGTCCTTATCCATGGGGAGGGGTCCTTATCCTTGGGGAGTTCTTCTTGGGACTGGCCCTAATCAACCCACTTGCTAGGCGGGGAGGGAGCGCAAGGAATGTGTGCATGACTTACTGCCCCTTCTTTGGGGAGGAGTTCGAATCCGTGACTCTGGCGCTCATCCTTTGATGGGCCTCAGTGTGTGATTATGGCCTGTATTTATTGTGGGTTCCTGTCTTGTGATTTGGGCCCATAGTTATTCGGGGCGCGTGTCTGTGACTTTGGTCCCTATCTGTTGTGGATACCGGTGTGTGACTCCGACCTTTTTGCCAGAGTCTGCTGAGGGTTTTGTATCTGGCTCTCATCCACTGGGACCCCTGGTTGTGATTCTAACTCTTATCCATCTGGGAGCAGGCAGCCCTGGTTCCCTGTGGCTTAAGGAGGAAGAGAAAATTAGTTGTGTGTATACATGGGCAAAAGGTGTGGTGGCTAGCTACTGTTGGGCAGGTGTTGTTGCTGCCTAGCTTTGCCTGATTCCTGCTGAGAGGGTGGGCCTGAAGATTCTGGGTTACTTCTTGGTGACCCCTGGCCAGGTCACGTGGCTCTGGGGACTCACTTAGTTCTCATGGCAGCCCTGAAGGCTGGATGAAGTGACTAACCCTTCCATCCCAGCAGAACAGCACAGTGGTTGGGAACAGCCTCAAAAGGGCTCCTTTTGCCTTTGAATGAGTTGGACCCAGAGCCCTGGGGAGAGAACCACCTTGAGACCTGGCTGTGCAGAAGAGAGAGGGCTCGAGGCTGAGCCAGTTGCGGAGTGAGGGCCAAAGCTGTGTTGGCCTGGAGCCCAGGGAGGCGTCAACTGTCTCACTGCCAAGTTAGCCCCTTTACCCTCTAGGCCTTTTGTGGTCTCCTGCTGTCTTGTAGGGGGCAGCCAGTGTCTTTGTTGCAAGGATGAAACGGCACCTGGGGCCCTGTGGAAAGGATGAAATGGCACCTGGGGCCCTGTGGAAGGAGCCTGGTGAATGCCTACAACTCCCGTTGTGAAGTCTTACCTCCGTGCCTAATGTGCCTGATCTTGACAAGTCGTCCAACGCTGAGAGCCCTCTGGGCATGTAGCTCCAGGCTCAGACTTGTCTACCAGTCTCAGGTGGCAGAGCCCTGATCACAGAGTAGGTGGCACCACCAGGGCTCTCTGCTAAAGGCCTTGCTGTTTCTGTTTTATTTAAGTGAGCTCTGCGCCCAGTGTGGGGCTTGAACCCATGACCTGAGATCCAGAGTTGCATGTTCTACTGACTGAGC
Source organism: Neogale vison (assembly GCF_020171115.1). Taxonomy (NCBI): domain Eukaryota; kingdom Metazoa; phylum Chordata; class Mammalia; order Carnivora; family Mustelidae; genus Neogale; species Neogale vison. Next base: position 90,460,758 of record NC_058105.1, on the reverse strand, counting down.
CATCCAGGTGCCCCTGGCCTTGCTATTTTAGGGCTGTGGGCTATAGCCTCATGTTTGTGGGGAAAGGAAGGAGCAGACCAGGTAGGGGCTGCTTTCCCACTCTGGTCCACAGGAGTACCAGGAAGTTGGGAAATAATGTCCCTGGGCTAAGCGACAGCAGAGAGCCTTGACAACAAGGGTTTCTCAAGGAGGCCCCAACTGCCTTGACCCCTTTCTTCCTTCTACTCTCCCCAGAGTCCCTGCAGGAGGCATCACCCAGGCTGGCAGATCATGGTGGCAGCAGCGGGGGTGGCTGGGAAGTGAAACGGAGCCAGCGGCTGAGGAGGGGCCCCAGCAGCCCCCGCAGGCCCTATCAGGACATGGAGTATGAAAGACGGTGAGTTACCCACTCCCACCCCTGTCAAGCATCCTTGGCTTATCCCCGTGTAAGAGTTGGTCCAGGAAGATGCTAGGAGGGGACTTCAGAGCTGAGGAAACAGCGCAGCAGATGATTGGTTTCTTTTCAGACATTTACTTGGCACCTGTTGTGAGCCAGGACCTGTGCTAGGCTCTGGCAGTGCAGTGGCGAGTGAGACAGATAAGACTGCAGCCTTCCTCCTCAGGGTCTCACAAGGGAGACCACACAGTTTACAGGTGATTAAGAAACAGCTTGATAGGTGCCATGGTGGATTGTGGAGTTGGGAAAGGATCAAGAGAAAGGGAGGAATGGAAGCCGAGGCCCAGGTTCCCAGTTGGGGTGACTAAGGTATTCGCCAAGGTGTGGACAGCCACTGTGGGAAGAGAGGCAGAGGTGGGTGGCGGGTGGGTGGTGGGTTGTAAGTGCCTGTGGATTCTCAGGGGAGAGGTGTGGGCTGTAGCTTTGGGTTGGAGGGATGGATGGGAGTGGTGCCTTAAGAGTCAGGCATTTGTGCAGACAAATATGGGGCAAGCCAGGTCAGATAATGGGAGACTTCAGGGACAGGGTGGGCTGAAGCTGGCGGGATACTCGTCTTGGAATGGGATACTCTCGTATGGTTATTTTAATTTTATTTTTTTTTTCCGTGTGGTTATTTTTAAACTGGTACGAACAGGAAACAGTCGGGACACTTGGTAAAATACAGAGATCCTGGGCCAATCCTCAGCATACTGGTGGATCACTCCCGTTGATTTCTCATGCAGATCATCTATTCCTGACATATTAAGAGTACATAGGAAAGTAGACCTAATGCTCCCAGAAAGCCTCTCTTAAGAGTCAGTAGATTTATAAAAAGTCAGAGAGGAAATAATTTTTTTAAAATGTCTTAAAAAGGGTTTCTTCTTCCAGCACCGCCTTTAAAATTTTTTTCTGAAAAGCGAGCCCAAGTTTTGAGATGTGGTCATCATCTAGTATTATTCAGTCTTCTTATTAAAAAAAAAAAGTCTTTTGAAAGCATTCAGGTTTTGGGTGGTATTCTCTGGAAATGCTTCATGGCAGTTTCTGAGTTTGAGTAGGTGACATACTTCTCTCAGACTTTATAACCAAATAAAGCCATGGTCTTTCTTTTGGCTTTCAAGTGCAGAGGTTGGCGTTAAATCCATACCTTTTCACTTCAAAGTGGGTTTCTATCATAGGTCACTACAGGGCCTTCTCTTGCCATATTTGTTTTTTTCCTTCTCATTTCCAATTCCAGTAGCTGTAGGCAGCTGCTCTGTCCTGTTTGAAATGTAGCCTTCTAAAATATGTAGCATTGTTTTGAGTGTCTGTGTTCTTAGTTTATACAATTGGCAGAGTGCTACAGTTTACTTTTTCTTTCCTGAACTTTGTGTGACTCAGCACTGCATTTTTAAGATCTGTACCCCCTTGCCAGGTGTATATTAGCGCTTTGCTTCTAATTGGTCCCAAGGATACCATGGTATGTGCCTGTTGCCTTTTCCTTAATGATTCCCTCAAGGATGGGTACCTGTAAAATTCATCACTTTTTTGTCTGGTAGTCTGTGCTTTCAGAAACTTCTCTGCTCCTGCATCTGGATTACAAAGGTTGTTTTCACTCCATAGTTTTCCCTTTCATATTCAGATTTTTAATAACATCTAACAGTTTTTTTGAATATGGTATAAGGTAGGTTTTTCGAATATGGTATAAGGTAGGTTCTGGTTTTGTGTTCCTCCATATATAGTAGGCAGTTTTCCCAGTACATTTTAAATAGTCCATTCTTTCTTTATTGATTGTAGTACGTCATCTCATTTCAAGTTCCTTCATGTATGAGGATCTGTCTTGAGTAATCTGATTTGTTTCATTGGTCTATTTGCTTAATTCTCATGCCAGAACCTTACTGGGTTTGTTATTATGGCTTTATAGAATCTCTTAGCTCCCACTTTACTCTCTTATTTATCAAAGTTGATTTTAGCCGTTTGTGGGACTTATATTAAAAAAGTATCAAGTTGGGACACCTGGGTGGCTCAGTTGGTAAAGCCACTGCTTTCAGCTCAGGTCATGATCCCAGAGTTCTGGGATCAAGTCTGGCATCGGGCTCCTTGCTCGGCAGGAGCCTGCTTGCTTTTCTCTCCGCCTCTGCCTGCCGCTCTGCCCGCTTGTGCACATGTGCGCGTGCTCACGCACTCTCTCTCTCTCTGACAAATAAATAAAATCTTTTTTTAAAATGTATCAAGTCCCTCAAAAACATTCAAGAATTTTGATTAAGATTGCATCAAATTTATATACTAATTTGGGGAGAATTGTCATCTTTGTTAAGTAGTGATCTCATCCAGGACCTGTATAGAGAATATTTTAAAATTCGTTTAAAGGACATACAAGGGGTGCCTGTGTGGCTCAGTCAGTTAAGCATCTGCCTTCGGCTCAGGTAATGATCTTGGGGTCCTGGGATCAAGCCCCACTTCAGGCTCCTTGCTCACCGGGGAGTCTGCTTTCCCTCTCCCTCTGCCTCTCCCTGCCCAGGCTCATGCTTTCTCTCAGTCTCTCAGATAGATAAATAATCTTTTTAAAAATTAATTAATGAATTAAAATAAAGAACCTACAAATCTTTGGGGCATCTGGGCAGCTCAGTCAGTTAAGTGTCTGACTCTTGATCTCAGCTCACATCTTGATCTCAGGGTGGTAAGTTCAAGCCCCACATTAGGCTCAGCGCTGGGCATGGAGCCTACTTAAAAATGAGTGAATGACATTCAGATCTGAATAAATGAAAATACAAGTCTTGTGTAATTCCTAGGTGCTTCAATAGTTTTCATTGACATCTTTCTATCTTTTATATTTTCCAAGCTTATGTTTCCTGGGGTAGAGGAAAGCTATTGATTTTTTTTTCTAAGTTATCTTACCCCTGCTGTACTCTCGTATTATTTCTGATTATTCATTGTTGATTCTGATGGTCTTTCTTAGTAATTGGTCATGCTCTGTGCAAATCAATTCTGTCACTTACTTCTTTTTCCTCACTTCTAATGTTGTCTAGGACTTCAGTACCATATAGTGTCAGTGATGCCGAGTGCACAAAATAAGACTCATTTTGGCAGGTTGTAACAGAAAATCTGAAGAATAATGGCTTAAACAGTGTAGTTTATTTTTTTCTCATAAAGGACATTTGCAGATAAATGAGACATTTCTGTCTCATAAAAGGCACCTGCAAGACATCAACAGTCAGTCCCAGCCTGATAGGCAGCCCCGTCTGCTTAGCCATCAAATTGGATGTGTGCTGTTAGGCTGTTAGAATGTAGCCTTTCATAAACCAAGAAAATTCTCTCATCTTAAGTTTGTCAAGATTGATAAAGAAATAAGAATCAGGGGCACCTGGGTGGCTCAGTCAGTTAAGCATCTGACTCTTGATTTTGGCTGAGGTCATGATCTCAGGGTCCTGGGATCAAGTCCCACTGCACTGAGTGTAGAGTCTGATTGAGATTCTCTCTCCCCCCCCCATGCTCTTTTGATCTCTCAAATAAATAAATTAGTAAATCTTTAAAAACATAATTAGGGGTGCCTGGGTGGCTCAGTCAGTTAAACATGTGCCTTCGGCTCAGGTCATGATCCCAGAGTCCTGGGATCAAGCCTCACATTGGGCTCCCTGCTTGGCAGAGAGGCTGGTTCTCCCTCCCCCTCTGCCTGCGACTCCCCCTGCTTATGCTCATTCTCTGTCTGTCACATAAATAAGTAAAATCTTAAAAAAAAAAGTAATCAATGTTGGGTTTGAAGAACATTTAAAAAAAAGAAATGAGACTCGAACTTCATAATTACATGCTTTTTTTCTCCTTTTGGCCATCAGTTTCACAAATCACATTAAATCATATCCTTGCCTTCCTTGATCATGGTATGTATGTATGTGTATGTTTATAACTTATTTTGAAAAAAATTTCCAGTTTTCAAAAAAGTTGCAAGTGTGTAAACTCCTGTGTATCTTCTCTCCAGAACCACTAATTGTAAACATTTTGCCACATATATTTTACCTACCTACATGCCTCATCATCCCCTCCCCCCCATTCTCTCTCTTTCTCTGTAAAGATACAGGTGTATATATCTATGTATCTATGTATAGGCAAGTTTTTTTCTTCTGTATCATTTCAGCTAGTGACTGGCATGACCCTTAAGCATGACAGAATGTATGTCCTAAGAACAAGGACTTTCTCTTTTGTAACCACAGTACAGTTCTGACTATCAGGAAGTTGAACATTGTTTCAGTACTTTTATCTTCTAAAAAGTCTGTTCGGATGTCATCCCTTGTCGTTTATGGCACTGGTTCCCTAATCTAGGATTCTGTCCAAGATCACACGCTACACTGCATGGAGCTACTTTGTATTCTTGGTTCCATTTACTCAGGAACAGTTACTAAATCTTCCTTTTTCTTCCATGGCCTTGATATATTTTAAGAGCACAGGTCCTTGGCTTTGTAGATGCTTCTGAATTTGAGCTTTTCTGACATTTATTCATGAATTGTTGGCAGAAAAATTATTTAGTATGTACGTTTTTAAGCTACTGTTAGGTTTGATTAGGTACTATATTATTTAGGATATTTGCGTCTGTGTCTATCAGTAAAGTGGTCTTAACTGTTTTCCTCTTCTAGTGTCCATCTGACACTGAGTCACCATAGCCTCATGGAATGATTTGGGCAGATTTTGCCATTCCTCTCTTTATCGGAGAAACTTGAATAAAAATTATCTGTCCCTTGAAAGCTTGTTAAAACTGAGCTTTAAATGGCCCTGGGTTTTTAATGATCATTTTGTGTAGTTCTGCCAATTTTGGCAATTTATGTTTTCCATAAATACATTATTTTGCAGAGGCCCTCACATATTAGGATTTAGTCCAGCTTTGTGGAAATGTATTATGAACAGGGTCTCTCTTTGGAAGGTGTTTTGTCAAAGTGCTCTGTGGCCAATGAAAAGTATCCTTTACTGTCCAAATCTGTTCTCTTCCCAAGTTTAGATAGCAAGAGTTCAGTATGCAGATTTACTTGGTTTAGGGGCACCTGGGCGGCTTGGTTATGTGGCCAACTCTTGGTTTCTGCTCAGGTCATGATCTTAGGGTCCTGGGATTGAGCTCTTCCTCAGGCTCCATGCCCAGTGGGAAGTCTGCTTGAGGATTCTCTCTCTCCCTCTCCCTCTGCTCCTTCCCCCTGCTCACATGTGTGCTTGCTCACTCGCTCTATCTCTCTAAAGTAAATAAATCTTAAAAAGTTACTTGGTTTAGATGGTGAGTATCAGAGTTAAGGGTTTCATCTGAACATTTATTCAACTCTATTTGGTTCTTAAATTCTGGGGACTAGAGTTCAGCTATTGAGGAGTAACTGTGGTAAGCAAACACGCATTTCTCATATCAGAAACCTTAAGGGGTGCCTGAGTGGCTCAGTCGGTTAAACATCTGACTCTTTATTTCAGCTCAGGTTGTGATCTCAGGATCGTGAGATCGAGGTCTATGTCAGGTTCTGCATCACTCATGGAGCCCACTTGAGTTTCTTTCTCTTCCTCCCCACTCCACACCTTCCCTTCTCAAACAAACAAACAAACAAAACCCTTAAAATACATCACTCATACCAGCCTCTTCTTGTCTAGGCATTTATCATAAAGAAATAATTTGGATTCCAAGCTAAGTTCACAAGGACAGGGACCTCATTTTATTGATAGCAGTATCCCCAGCACCAAGAACAGTGCTTGATACATGGCAAATGTTACATTAATATTTGTTGAGTGAAAGAAATAAATGAACAATTATGAAAATTTGGAAACCAACCAGATGTCTGGAAACATTTTATTTTCCCCATTTGTTAATTATCTTGGAGCTTTATAATGTATTTCCAATATTTTATTATGAAATTTCAAACATACAGCAAAGTTTAAAGAATTTTATAGTGAATACCTCTATACTCATCTGCTAGATTCTACATTAACATTTTACCATGCTTGCTTTATGACACGTTTATTTGTTTATGGTATTTTTAACCCATTTTTAAGTTTTTACAAAGCTAGATTTATCAATTTTTTTAAATATTTTTATTTATTTATTTATTTATTTGATAGAGAGAGATCACAAGTAGGCAGAAGGCAGGCAGAGAGAGAGGGGGAAGCAGGCTCCCCGCTGAGCAGAGAGCCCTATGTGGGGCTCGATCCCAGAACCCCGAGATCATGTGCTCGCTTCGGCAGCACATATACCAGAACCCCGAGATCATGACCCGAGCTGAAGGCAGAGGCTTAAACCACTGAGCCACCCAGGTGCCCCTATCAATTGTTTTTTTAATGACTTCAGAGTTCATCTTGTTTAGAAAGGCCTTTCCCCATTCTTGGGGTGATTCATTTTTTTTTCTTATGTTTTCTTTCTAATGTCTTTATGGTTTCTATTCAGGGATTTAAATTTTTGATTCATCTAGAATTTACTTGGTATAAGAAGTGAAGTAGATAAAAAACTTCTATTTTCTTAAACTTTTTCTGTGAAGGACCAGATAGTAAATATTTTTGGCATTGCAGACCATGCCATCTCTATCACAACTACTCGGCTAAAAGCAGCCCCAAACAATATATAAATGAATGGGTATAGCTGTGTTGAAGAAAACTTCATTTAGGTAATTGGATTGGGTCCACTGGCTGTAGTTTGCTGATGTCTGGGCCAGACCGTTATTGCAACTGGTGTTTATTGACTAATCCATTTTCCCCCCTGTTCATTTTGAGTTGCAGCCTCTGGGTTACTCTAAATTTCCATGTGTGTTACTGTGTAGCATGGACTCTGTTCAGTTTCACTGATCTGTGCATTTATGTTTCAGTTGTTCCACCTTTAACACCTTTAATATTTGGTGAAGCTCTTCTCCCCCTTCTTAGTGTTTTTTTTATTTAAACAGAATTTTCCTGACTCTTCAAAATTGTTTCTTATCATTTGCTATTATAAACAGTGCTGTTGAATGATGTTTTTGTATGTGTGCAAGTATATTAAGTTTCCAGGAAAATTGGGGGTCAGGGTAGATATTTAATTTTACTGGCTATTGCCAAATTCCCCTCCCCAAGAGACTGTTCCAATTTCCTACCAGGAGTACGAGAGTGCCTGTTTCCTATACGGCCTTACCAACAGTGTCTTATGAAACATTTGGACTTTTATGGATCTGTTGCATTAGAAATGTTCTATCACAAATCTTCCTTACAGAAGAATTCTAAATAATATATGTAGATACTCCACATTCTAGGAGGTTAGAGCTTAATTCTCCTCTTGAGTATGGGCTAATCTAGTGACTCATTTCTAATGAACAGAGTATAGAAAGGGGAAAAGAGAAACTATAGTGGAGGAACGTGGCAGACCCCACCACAACCACAAGGTCAAGTCAGAATTGGCAGTGATAACTCACATTGATATCATGGTCCCCCTTATATGATGCAATCAGTAGGTCAGGTCACCTCTTGTATTCCCCCCCCCAAAAAAAAAACCATAACCTCTGTAACCTCAAGTCTAATCACAAAAACACAATGGACAAACCCAAGTTGAGGTAAGTTCTACAGAATGGCTGACCAATAATCTTGAAAACTGTGAAAGTCATTTAAAAAAAAAAAAGACAAGGCTAAGAAACCTTCACTGGCCAGAGGAGACTAAGGGTGCATGATGACTAAAAGCAATGTGGCATCCTGAGTTCAGTCCTGGAACAGAAAATGTGGGTTGTTAGTAGTACTGGGAAGACAGGTGAAATCTTAATAAAGTCTAGTTTTGACAAATGTACCATGGTTACATTTGTCCCCTGTTAACATTAGGGGAAGCTGGGTGAAGGATATACAAGGATTATGTTATCCTTGAACTTTTCTATAAATTTAAAATTATTTCAAGGGACGCCTGGGTGGCTCAGTGGGTTAAACCTCTGCCTTGGGCTCAGGTCATGATCCCAGGGTCCTGGGATTGAGCCCCACATCAGGCTCTCTGCTCAGCAGAGAGCCTGCTTCCCCCTTTCTCTCTCTCTGCCTACTTGTGACCGCTTTATTTATTTAATAAATGAATTAAATTAAAAAAAAATAAAAATAAAATTATTTCAAAACAAGTTTGACTTCATCAAGATTAGAAACTTAAGTCCATCAAAGGACATGGTCCAAGAGAGTGAAAAGACAACCCACAGAATGGGAAAAGGTATTTGCATATCCTGTATCTAATAAAGGATTAACACCCAGAATGGAAAAAGAACTAGAGCCCCACAGGAGAACCCAATTCAGAAATGGGCAAAAGGGGGCGCCTGGATGGCTCAGTGGGTTAAGCCTCTGCCTTTGGCTCTGATCGTGATCTCAGGGTCCTGGGATTGAGCCCCGTATCGGGCTCTCTGCTCAGCGGGGAGCCTGCTTCCCTTCCTCTCTCTCTCCCTGCCTCCCTGCCTACTTGTGATCTCTCTCTCTCTCTGTGTCAAATAAATAAGTCAAATTTAATTTAAAAATCTTAAAAAAAAGAAAGAAATGGGCAAAGGGCTTGAATAGACATTCCTCCAGAAAAGACACACAAGTGGCCAATAAGCCCAGGAAGAGATGCGGGATGACGGGTGTCGGTGAGGATGTGGGGACACTGGAACCTTGGTGCATTGCCAGTGGGGATGTAAGTGGTACAGCTGCTGTGGGACACCGGCCAGAGACTGCAAAATGTTAAGTCTACACCTGCCATGGGGTCCAGCAGTTCCATTCCTGGGTACCTACCCGAAGGAACTGAAAGCAGCGAGTCAAACACATATTTGTACACCAGTGTTCACAGCAGCATTAGTCCCAGCCCCTGAAACAACCAGCAAGTGGAAGCAGCACAAGTGCCCATCAGCAGGCACGTGGCCAAACAGCGTGGTGTGTGCGTGGTGTGTGCCATACCTACATATGTGTGCGGCCACAGAACAGGATGTTCTGATGCACACTGCAATGAGGAGGGACCTTGACAACGTGATGCTAAGTGAAAGAAGCCAGACACAAAGGAAAAAACATGTGATTCCCCTTACATGAGGTACCTAGAACAGGCATCTTCGTAGGGTCTGAAAGTAGAGTGGGTGGGGTGGGTAGGAAGTTAATGTTCAGCGGGTAGGGAGCTTCTCTTTGGGGTGATAAAAAAACGTTTCCGGAAACAGACGGTGATGGTTGCTCAACATCGTGAGTATATTTTGTGGTAAATTTTGTGAGGTCTATATTTTACCACAATGAAAATGACTAAAAATACACAAAAAATAGGTTTTAGACTTTTATTTTAAAATGGCCTGTCCAGGGTAGTTTTAATTTTCATCCTTCATTATGAAACAGCATCTTCTTAAATATAAACCGTTTGTATGTCTTTGGTGTGACTTCTCTTCCTCTTCCCATACTTTTTCCTAGTTAGTTTGTCCTGATGGGGCTCATGATGGTTTTCTGTTTTCCAGGCAGAAGTGTTTTATTTTTATATAGTTAACTTCAATAATCTCTCCTTCTCTGGCTCCTGGATTTGGGTCACAGTTTTTCCCTATTGCAAGATTATCAAGAAATCATCTTGTGTTTTCTTTGGCTTCTGTGGTTTCAGTTCTTCTATTGAAATCTTTGGCCCTTTTTATTTTTATTATAATTTTTTACTATTGGACCACGCATTTTATTATTGTTTTATTAATTTTTTACAGAGTTATTTATTTACAGAGAGAGAGAGAGAGAGCACATGCCAGTGGGGGGAGGGGCAGAGGGAGAGAATCTCAGGCAGCCTCCCTGCTGAGTGTGGAGCCTATGGTGGCTCTATCCCAGGACCCTGAGATCATGGCGAGCTAAAATCCAGACTTGGCCTCTTAAGCTACTGGGCCACCCAGGTGCCCCTATTGTTGTATTTTTAAAATTTTTTCTTTAAAAATTTTTTTCCATCATGAGAAGTGTACTGTTCAAACCCCACCCCTTATTCCCCCACCCTCCCCACCCACCTCCCCTCTGGTGACCATCAGTTTGTTCTCTGTAGTTAAGAGTCTGTCTTGGTTTGCCTCCCTCTCCTTTTTTTTTTTCCTTCCCCTTTGCTCATTTGTTCTGTTTCTTAAATTTCACAAGGAGTGAAATCGTCTGGTATTTTGTCTTTCCCTGACTGATATATTTCACTTAGCATCATACTGTCTAGCTCCATCCATGTTGTCTTAAATCTTTGACCCATTTTGAACGAATCCTGGTTTATATGTGTGAAGTATAGTCATAAGATCTTGGCACTTGTCTAGGTATTTAACCTTTTTGGTTCAGTTATACTTGGGATCTTCCCATTTCTAAACGATGCCTCTCCAAATTGAGGCAGCATACTTATTTCTGCATGTTACTTTTGTCCCTAGCATCCTTCCTGATTTATTGGTTGTAATCATTTTTCATTTGATTCTCTTGGGCTTTGTAGGCATATCTTCATGTCCTTTATAGACAATGGTAATTTCATCTCCTTGCCAGCTCTTAACCTCTTGTCTTCATTCTCTTGGTTCAGCTAGTGGCTTAGAACAACGTTCATAGTGGTGTTGATACTAGACATTCTGTCCTTCCTGACCAGGATTGGGACCCTGCTAGCCATAGTCTACTATGGTGTCTGTTTTTTCTTCTTTTAAGTAAACATGTGTTGGTTGCTTTTAGATTACTTTTTAAGTCATTATTTCATCAAACAAAAATTACTGGGCACCTACCAAGTACCAGATACTAAGCTAAGTTTTGGGGAGTAGGGCAGTAGGCCCTCTGGATGTGGTGCCCTCTTTCCCAGAACTCATAGGTTAGTGCTTTCTTAAATCATCAAAGAGATGGATGTGAGGGGCGCCTGGATGGCTCAGTCAGAGGAGCATGCAGTCCTTGATCTCAGGGTTATAATTTCAGGCCCTACATTGGGTATAGAGGTAACTTAAAAATAAAATCTTTTTAAAAAAAGAAACCGGGGTGCCTGGGTGGCTCAGTGGGTTAAAGCCTCTGCCTTTGGCTCAGGTTGTGATCCTGGAGTCCTGAGATGGAGCCCCGTATCGGGCTCTCTGCTCAGCGGGTAGCCTGCTTCCCCACCTCTCTCTGCCTGCCTCTGCCTACTTGTGGTCTCTGTCTGTCAAATAAATAAATAAAATCCTTTAAAAAAAAGAAAAACATACATGAAATCAACTGTGTGATCATTATTTTACAGTAATTGCAGTAGGAGAGATTTTAACAAAACAGCTGCCAGGGCTGGCAGGGTGACAGTGAAGGAGAAGGGCAGGGTAGCACAGGGCACAGTGAGGCAGAGGGAGGGAGGAGGGTGGTAGGGACCCCACCCCACGTCCCCCACATACCCCGCCGACCTGGCAGGACCGTGGTGAGCATTTTGGTGTTTTATCTTGAGAATAAGAGGTAGCCATTGGAGGGAGTGCAATGGTTGGGCTTGGTTAGCTTTGCCTTATAGAACACTCACTCACATTCGGGGCATAGAGAATGAGCTGGGACAGGTCTGGTGGAGGTGTGATGGGCCCTGACACCACCCATGAGGGCCCTGTGAAGGAAGACAGGCATGGACCGGGGAGGTGGCAGAGGGAAGGAGAAGTGGATTGGATTTTTGAGGGATGGGGACTGGCTCACCTCATGGAGTCAGGATTTAGGGACCCCCCCATCAGGAGCAGGATCTAGTGTCTAGAGGGCATAAGTGGGTGGGAACCCCCCCCTTGCCACTTGCACCTTCCAGAAAGAACTGCCTCTGATCCTTCCCTGTTCTTCTTCCCTCAGAGGTGGCCGTGGGGACAGGACTGGCCGCTATGGAGCCACTGACCGTTCGCAAGATGATGGCGGGGAGAACCGCAGCCGAGACCATGACTACCGGGACATGGACTACCGCTCATATCCCCGCGAGTACGGTAGCCAGGAGGGCAAGCATGACTACGACGACTCGTCCGAGGAGCAGAGTGCAGAGGTGAGGGCCGAGGAGGACAGAGTCCTTCAGGGCCTCAGCTTGTAGCGCCATGTGCGGGTAGCTCTCGGTTCCCATGCCTTCAGACTGTGCTCGGTGGCTTTGCCTCACCTGGAGGGTCTGTCCCTGCTCCCCTCTCTGAGGGCTCCTCTCCCAAGCTGGGTCTCCCTGACTTCCACATGCTTGGCTTTATACTTCTGAGGGCCCTGGCCATCACCTTTCTCCCTCCTTCCCTGTTTTTTAATTGGGGTCTGCGGTTCACTGCAAGCCCTTCACCACCTGCTCCCAGCCAGTTTGGGGCCCTTGAAGAGCCTCTTGCCTGGGACCCGGCATGTGGGGTTGAGAGGGCGGTGGGGGATCTGGATGCCACCCAGCAGAGTAGCCCTGGGAGGCCCGCCCTGTGAGTATTCGCAGGGGCGGCATGGCCCCTCCACAGAGGGGACGGACCCCCTAGGGCCTCTCCTTTGAGCTCAGGGTAGCCAGTTCCACACTGGGTAGCTCGCCCGAGCCTGCGGAGGGGCAGCATCATGTTCGCTGTCTGAGGAGAAGCAGACTTGCCTTAAGGGAACCCCAGTTTGAGAGGATAGTCAGGGCCCAGGTCCAAGTAACAGGCAGGTCTGCTGTCCAGCAGGGTGGGAAGGGGACTTTTGCAACCCAACCCCCTGGGAACAGAGTGTGGGCGTTCAGGCTTCCCCATTGGCCACTGTGATCTGTGCCTGGATGTCTCTGGGGCAGCAGGGGGTGCTGGGTGGACCTGTTGGAAAGAGTGGGAGTGGAGCACTGAGTTATCTGGTCCCCCTGAGGGCAGAAGGGGTGTGGACCCTGGCCTGGCCTGCTCAGTCCTGGCAGGATGGCTTGGGCAGCCTCCAAGAACTAAGCCACCACGCCCTGTTAGGAGGGAGCCTAGTGGTGATAGAGGACTGGCCAGGCGGAGGAGGATTGGAGCCCGGGGGGGGGGGGGGCAGCGCTGTGGCCCTCACACCTTTGCAGGCCCCTGCTGACGGGCTCTGGATGAGATATTAAGCTATTCCTAGAACCCTGGCCCTAGCTGGAAATCATAAGGCGTAAGGAAGAGTTGAGCACATACTAGCTGAGCTGGTAAGGGAGGGAGCAGCGGAGGGCAGGACTTCGTGTGCTCACCCCAGACCTGAGGAGGTGTAGGCAGCATCCAGTCACCTGTCTATGCGAGATCCTCCCCCACAGTAATTCTGTCACCGGCCTCATCCCGCTCCCACCAGGGCAGCCCCCAGAAGGCATCCCGGGGACAGTCTCCCACTCCAAAAGGGTTGCAGTCCAGGCCTGACCCGTTTTGCCTGCCCTGAGCCTTTACCCGGAGCCCGCCCACTCCTGGCTTTCAGAGCCTGCCTGCCTCAGAGAGCCAGCGGCCAGCCCCTAGGCCCACCCCAGACTGACTGCCCGTCTGGTGTCTCTCGTCTCATTCTGTCGGCCAGGATTCCTACGAGGCCTCCCCGGGCTCCGAGACTCAGCGTAG